>NW_017729024.1:167128079-167139662 GCF_001723915.1 Gavialis gangeticus | reverse complement strand
CTCCTCTGGTGGGACTGTGCACCTCCTGAATCAAGTGGAGGTCCTGCATCTCAGCCAGAAACCTCCTGGAGCGGTCCGTCCCGGCTGACTGCTCCTCCCAGCAGATGTCTGGGTAATTAAAAAATCGCCCATGACCACTACATCCCTTGATTTTAGTGCCTCTGCACTAAAATCTTATAGCTTAAGCCCTTGTTATTGGTCTCTAGGGGAATGGTGTTACTGCTAAATGCTCCATTCCATACAATTACCCAAATCTTCTCGTATAACAACCTGGTTATCCCACCTAACAACCTGGTTATCTTCCACATTGGTGTTATTATCTGTCCTGTTTAACATTTTTTTTTTTTTTTCAAATCAAACTTTGTACTGGAGTTAGCAGTGTCCTCATGACATATGTGGATGCTCCTAAACTGGGGGACTTTTTCAATCTCAGAGGGACACCACTGATGACTGCTCCCTGGTCAGATTAGTGGGCTATGCTTAAAGGCAAACTATCCATCCTCCTTTGAGTCATGTCACCCACTTCTAACTCTAGCATAGCCAGGTGGTCAACAATTTCCCATCTCACATTTCAATCTAGATAAATTAAGTCCACTGGCATTATGCTTCATTAAAACTTATCATAGAATGAAATTAGTCTGATACCATCATCTTCTGATAAACCAATTTTTTCTGTCCTACTTTCTTTTCCCTCTGTATCTGTAACTACTCTTTTCTTCAGTACATTTTAAGATCTTACCTACTCCCAAAGCCAAGCTATCACACTTGTAATTGCCTGGATCACTTCTTTTCTCTTTGCTTTGTTTTAAGATACTTACAAAATTAGTTATTTTCTAATCACAGAGACTCTCCCAGAGCTGGTGAACATCCATGTTAGAATTGCTGCTATTTCAGATGTCAATTCCTTTAATATGCTGGGCTGAGACTATCTAGGCCCTCAATTTTGTGATTGGAAGCAATCTAAGTTTTGCTTTCACCTCAGATAAGGCAGTTTCTACATCAGAGTCTTCAATACCATGCATTACACCACCAATAGTGTTCAGTCAGGATGAAGAGGTAACCAAAGATGAGACAAGGCATTTGTTCAGCTCTTGGGACAAGTGTAGGTTGTTCCTTATCCCCCACTTATCCAAACTGATGCGATTTAAGGTGCATGTCATTGCTCCTGCCACAAGACAGTAATAGTACTTTTCCCTCCTCTCTCAAGGATACCATCTTCCATTCTGGTGGTTTTGATAGTCTTCCTCTCTCACTCCTGCAGGTCAAGTATGCTTTTCACAAGTTTTACTACAGTTACTGTCATTGTACTACAATTACTATCTAACAATTTAGATATGGATCCAATTTAGATTCTAAGCTCTTATAGCGACGTGCCCATTTATTTTAGTGATGCAATTAAGTATATTTGGGTGCTCTAAAGGCCATCATGGCAAATTAAGAATAAAACGACCATGATAACCTGGGTGTGCCACAGATACAAGGTCTCGAATACGTCTGCAATGTGGCCAACGTGTTCAGACTACAACGCTGCCGGCTTACACACCTTTCTGGTTTCTTGCAATCTAGTAGGAAGGAAATGACAGCATGCTCTGTTGTCACTAACAAGACTACTTAACCAACTTCCGCAAAGCCCGCAAAACAAATACATCGTTGTGGAACTGGGCAAGTGGTAGGAAGTTAGACAGCCATTTACAGTTGTTACAGGCACTTCAGTATATGTTTAAAGTATAAACGGTTTGGTGGATTTTTTTAAACCTTTAATAAAGATAAACAAACTACAGCATGTTAGTAAAGCTAAACCATAAAGAAGTCAAATGACCTTGCTCCCTATTATTTCACAAGTGTCCTAAATGAACCAGAGACATCTTTATGGGGAGAGTGGGAAAGTATTATCTTTTTTCACAACTCTTCTCATCTCTCCCCTTTCCTCCCCAAATAAGACACACACTTTGTTTTTGGGATGGCAGAATGAAGAAGAAAAGATATTTCTAGAGTTACAGCTGCACAGAGCAGGGACAGAGCCTCATCTTCAGCTCGCTCATCTTCCCCATTCCAAAAAGCTGAAATGCTAGCTGCTGCTGAAGACTGGCCTTCATGGCTGGCTCTACAATTCTGAAGAGCTAAACATTCTGCAAGAATGTGAAATAGGAGAAGAGAGCAGGAGTAGCTAGAAGACAGCAAAAGTCCCAGAAAAAAGGTTAGCTTGATTAGTGGAACATCAAGTCCATTAAAAAGGAGAGATGGCTGATGAGCAAAGGACAATGAGCCATTAAGGCAACTGACAATCTCGGCTGCCTGAATAAAAATGCCACTGCTGCTGAGGGCAGGAATCAAAGTTGGGTGCTTCTATTCCATGCAGAAAAGCAGTTCCCCTTCCTTAAGCCCAAACCCAAAATTTTGGGGAGCTGTTTCTAGGGACAAGCCGCATGCACCATGTGAGTAAATACAGTATGCATGCAAATACTTAACCCAGTCTCTACAGCAACCCTTTTCTTGAAGGTGAAGATCCTAAAATGGCTACATTATACAACCTATTTCTTCTTTTCTTTAGGGTGAGGAAGAGAACTCTTCTTTCAATAAGTCTCCTTTAGCTGAAACAATCCTACGTTGAAAAAAACCCACTATCATAATAAGCAATGAACTGGAGATCTGTGCATCTGTTTCTTTAACTTCTTGCATGAAAATATTAACTACAAAAGTGCTTTTTATCAGTGGTCAGTATGCTGTAGCTTGGCATTCGAGCTTCATCTGGCCATGAAAGCTTTGTCTGTGTGCTACAAGCCAGAGCACCACACCTAGTCCCACAAAGTGAAACAAAGCTGAGCTGTCTTGCTCTGTAGACACCTGTGCACTTAAAAGGGAAGAATCCGACTGCCCTAAGAGATCCTGCCTGTCTAGTAGCCTCTGTGACTCCTCCTCTGATGCAGAAGTGCAACCTGTGAGGACTACAGTGCTCATGGATCAAGGGAGGGACCCTGCCTGGGTCAGAGCTGAACCTGGAGTACTAGCGATTGTAGTCAGATAAGGCACTGTAGATACATTTAACACACCCCTGCTGGGTTTTGTTGGATTACTAACCTAATGCATACTTTATTGCTTTTGTTATCACATTAGTGCCTAGAAGCCCCACTGGCAATTAGGGTCCTGACAGTTACTAAAGATCTACATAGATGACAATTTACCTTGTAACGCACGCTGACATCACTGTGAAGGAGTGGGGGAGGCAGCTTACAGCCCTGCACTACTGCAGCCTACTAAAAACTGAAGTAGAGTTACCCTAGGAAACATCAGAGGAAGACTACACCAATACAAGTTACACCAGCACAGGGTACAGGGAGTCTATCCAAAGGCAGCCAATTGCTCCGTTACAGAAATTGCTGCATCTGCTACCCAGCAATGAGGTGCTATAACAACATCTACTACAGTGACTACACCAGTAGAGCTAGCTGTCCACCTTGGACATCAGATGACAAACTGCTGTTGTGTGGCCTGGCCCCAAGAGAGAGGGGTTTTTTCCAGCTCTTGGAAGGAGACCAAGCCAAAAAGGGAGTTCCTTCCACTTCACAACAAAGTGCCTTGAAGGAGTCATGAGTCATGTGTTACTGGGACAAACTGAACCCGCATCCCCCAAGACTCAGCCTCATGTCTCTTCCACCCCTTTGGCTCCTTACCTGACTTTCAGGGACAATGAAGGAAAAGAGAGGCTCCAGCATGTCAGAAACAAGTCGTGATCCAATTTTTTATTTTTATTTTTAAACTAGAAGTGTTTGGCCAAATAAAGCAGAGTCCTTTACCCAACAAATCTGCATTTCTCACTGGCAGGCAGCATTCTTTGGGTAGATGCAATATCTTTTATTAGACCAACTGAATAGATGGAACGAAGTTCTTTGCAAGCTTTCAGACACAAGGAGACTGCTGTTCTTCTTAGACCTCCAAGTCTCACTGGGACTTTTGAACACCCCACCAACAAATTGCAAAGTTTTAGGGAACACTTTAGGCAGCAACATGAGGTCATTAATTACACTGAAAACAGGCAAATAGGGAAAGCACAGTGCCCATTGTTACAGGCGAGAGGAAAAAAAAAAGTCAGACTCAGAGTCACCTTGAAGTGCTGCAGGCAGAGAACTAGCACCCCCTGCCGCTGCTCACCTGTATTAAAGCCAGCAATTCAACATGCTACTTCCTCCCTGGCTGCACAGCTCAGCCTGCATCAGTACTGAAGTGTCACCTTTCATTAAAAGCACCTCTCATAAAATGAGCACAAACTTAGATTTAGACAGCATAGAGAATATGCATAAACTCAGACTGATTGCCTTTTCCTCACAGAAGGACAGATGCCAATTACATTAATTTTGCATAGTAATTCTCCGAATATGGTTCTTTTAGGAACCAGCATTATTAGCTAAGCATAGACTAAAATAATTTTTAGTCATTCATTCTAGTATTTAAATATATTGCTTAGACTGTCTGACTTGGTAAAAAAGTAAATCACTGAGTGCCAATAGCTAGTTTGTCAAACCAGAACGGAAATGCATTTACAACTCAAAGTACTGTACAACTCAAACTACTGTATCTTCTTTCAAATGCATCCTTAAATCTCTTCGTGGTCACAGTACCTACAAAAAAACCCCATCAGGATGCTGGTTCACTAATGCTACTGCCCATCACATTAACAGTTTGCTTTCTCAAGCTCCCACATCCATCTCTTGCTTGTGTCCTTAGATGGCAAGTTCTTTAGAGAAGGAACCATCTTTTTGCATCAAACAGAATGGACTCCAGTCCACAAGCAGGTCCCTCCAGAGGCACGATAATACAAGTGCCATAGCTAAAATGATGTATTTATCTTTGCTCTTCAACAATTTCATATCTGCACAAAAGCCATGTTCTCAAACTGATGACTCTCACCCACCAGATACAAGCACTAATCTCAGCCTCTTCAGTACTAAATCTCCACGTACAAGTCTTGCAGTACCAGTGGGCCCTAAAGAATATAAGAAGAATGAAACTCCATGGATCACTACAGGGAGACCAATCCACGTATGAGGGGGGCAACATGGAAGAACACATGGGAACAATTATTTGAGAAGGTCACAAGCAGGCAGAGGCAACTTCCATCAGTCTTATGTCAGGGTGATGGGAGTGATAAAAATCTAGACCGAGCCAATATCAGCAGGATCTAAATTAGGTTTCAAACGCAAAGCGCATGTTACCAGATACCACATATCGTTATCTCAAGGGGGTGCCCTAAGGCACTCAAGTTTCATTACAAACTCCCTCTCAGGTTTGGAGTTGCACATGTTCAGCAGCTCGGTAGCTATGCTATCATTATTCTCTTCGCTCCTTCCCAATACCCAACAGGTTTGGCTTTGCTTGGGTCTCTACCACCAAGCTTAATTTCTCAAAGTTGGCTGGACATGTAAATGTTGGCACAAATTGCAAGGGATGCAGAAGAGAGACCACCTGCTCCTCAGGTACAAGACACTGTCACCGTATAATTTACCAACAGCAACTGAAAGATGGGCACGTGGAAGCCTTGCATGACAAGACTTTTAAAAATCTCTATCAAGTGAGCTTTAGTCAAGGCCTGCAGGGTTACAAGATGCAAACCTGGCTCATTCTTCACAAAGGAGACTGAGCCCTCTTTCAGGTCCTCCATACCAGTCACTGGGGGCAACACAGCAAGGTTTAAATTGGCTTCCCAAGTAAAAACTAATCATGCTTTGCCCTCAGGAACCACCAACAACTGCCTCCATTAAAGTTGATAGGACCTGCCATGTTATCGTACCTCTACTACTGAAATGCTGCAGCATCAGAAGTTTTTTTTTTTTCTGTGCCTCATTTGTCTTCTCATTTAAAGAGGGAGAAAATACCTTGAAGTCCCATCTGATATGCTCTAACAATCCCAGGATAGATCCCATGGGATGAAAGCCTCCAGTGAGAACAGTGATGACACAGATCCTCCTGAACAAACGACAATGTCCAAGCACGGCCAGGAGCCTGTGACCAGTGGCGGCAGGACCGCTGGGACTAATGGGAACGCTTCACCACGCACTTTGGGAAAGAAAGGATAATCTAGGAGACATCCGACAGAAGGATTTCAGAATGTGGCTCTTAAGAGAAAGCTATTTTTGGACTCAACTTCCTCTCAGTCCTAACTGGGGGGCGGGGGGGAAAGAAGAATACTCAGAAAAACTGCCTTCCTCTGCTAGAGGCAAGTCAACCACCAGCGACCGCCTTGTAGAAATGGAGTGACTCTAACATCTCTAGTATTTGCCTGCCTCAGCCTGTCACCTCCTTTAGCTTCTACCAAAACAGCATATATTGCTCCAGTTATAAAGTTCACTACTCCTCCCAGAAAGGGCCATAAAAATAGCGCTCAGCGAATATGAGAACCAACCTATAGTTGAGCCCCCAACAAACTCGACCTTTGTATTCTCAGCATGGAATAAAAATAGACACATTTTCGGCAGAATTTTTATTTTAGGATTTTCAGGCTATTTAACCACAGAAAGGACCCCAAGGGTTATTTGATCTCTTGAAAGATTTTTTGAGGTCAGATTTTATTTTTAGTTATCAACTTGCATTTACAGGGAAAATGTTGTCTCTTCCTCCCCCCCACCAAAAGTAAAAAACATAGGGTTGACTTATAATTGGAATAGTTTGGTGCATTCAGGGATGAGTTCTGACCACAGCACTGCTAGAACAACAGGAAGTTGCAAAACAATCAATCCCAGTTTTTATTTTAAGAAGTCTTTCCTGAGTTAAAGGTTGAAGAGCAGAGACGCCCCTCAGATGCATAAGAGCCTGGATATGCCTATATTTCACATTGCTTTCTGAAAGATATGCAAAAAATAAATAAATCTCAGTGCTTTGGGTGAAGAGAGGATGCTGGCTGTAAGTCAATGCTTGTATTGCACCGACACCTACAGGCCCCACTGTGCTAGTCCTATGCATGACAAACAGGAACCTGCCCCAGGGAAACCCAGACCTCTTGCCATTTTTAAATTTCAGCAGAGAACTACACTAAGATATGTACACATTAGTTATCAATCATTTATGCCAGAGACAAACACTTCATTTATAAAATTTTAGCCAATTGTGAAATCCACATCTAGGACAATAATCCAGCTCTCAGATGTGCTATACAGGGACATTTTTAAGAGGAAAAAAACCCGAAAAACTGAGTGCAGAGAGAATTATATAAGCACGTTATATCACTGACATGGTATAAAATCAGCTCCTCTTAAAAGCTATCTATATTACTTTTACAGTGTTTGTAAAATGACCAATTGAGTACCATGTGGATTCATCAAAAGTAGTCAAAACTGTAATAGTACATTGGTATCTCTTCTTTTTATGGTTAAAGTAAAAGTTTTCAAAATGTTCATATGGATATAGCTAAAGGCAACTTGCATATTAAAACACAAAAATGCAGCTGGTGACATGCTTAACCTCTGATTAAAAAGTAAATGCTATTAGTCAAAATTTTCTGTTGATCCAGGGTAAACAATGGGAATTTCACTGTAGTGTTGAAGTTAATGAAGTTAACTCCAGATTCATACCAAGAAATATAGCACAATTTAACATCCTTGCTGAATTAAAATTGTTAATTTGGCTCAGATGGTTTTCCGTTATATTTTTCTATTCCTGGTTTCTAACAATGTATGGCATAAAATCTTATGCATTAGATACACATATAAAAAGGTAATACTCGAACAACATGGTTAAACCAAAGCAGCTGTAGGAACCTCCCTTTCCTGAATTTTTCAGTAGTAAGACTTTTATTACATTTTTAATAGTGTACATCTTTTAATAAAGGATACTGCCTCTGTTCAAATATCAGACATTCAAAGGTCTGAACCAGACTCAGGAGTTCACACTTACAGAGGCCTATGGAGTACAGGTACAAAAGTAATGTTGATTCCCCCTTTGTTGCTGGAATGATTAAGTTAGAAACAGTTTTCCACAAAGGTGGCTTAACTAGGCAACAGCCCATTTGTCTCGGTCTCTGTGATGGCTATATAAATGCTCCAAGTTTCTTTTTGAAATGGTAAGGCAAAATTTTGAGTCTGCCATGTTTCTGCACATCTCATTTGTAAACTTTCCCAGAAGAGATGCTCTGTCTATAGGCTCAGGAAAAGATAACATGCACAGAGCATCACTAGTCTCTGCTCAAAAGTTAATTTCAGTTATAAATAAAAACCCTACGTATCGGTGGCCACTAACTCTCAACAACAGTTCTTACATGCCAAACTGTAAAAGGTCTACTCTTTTAATGTTAAAATAGGACCATTTTAAATAGGGAAATACTACTCCTACCCATGAAGAACAGTCAAATGCAATTTCCTCACTTTTCTCCAAAGCCTTTAAGCAAAAAAAATAAAAATAAAGAGGAGATAAAATCAACTTCTAATATGCCATCCAGCCTAGGTGATTTGGCACTGTTTCATCTGCCAGCTTCATCCAGCACCTGTCAGTTTATTCAGAAGTTTACCTAAAAAACAGTATAAATAAAGCCTACCTTTTATTTTTCCACTGTCACAAAAAGCCTCATGCACAAATTCCTTGTTCTGTTTTAATCAAGGGGAGTTTCGCTGTCAGGTTTAACAGAGACAGGATTTTGTCCAACCAGAACAAAAGAAGCAGTTGTGGTTTTATTTACCTAGAACTGTATTTCAACATTTCCCCCCTGTGTCTGAAATCAAACACTGAAGCCACAAGGACTTAAAAATATTTCCCTTTATTAGAAGTGAGCATAATCAGTGATCTAGCTTGTGAATGTCATTGTGTTCCAAGACTGAAACCAAGTGAAGGAAAAAAAAACAAACAAACAGTGAATCTTTATTCCCCCCAAGTTCAGCTTTGTTATTAAGACCATAAAATGTTAAAGCTGAAGAAACTGCAGCTTATGTGGAAGATTTTATCTTTACACTGCCCTTTTAAAAGCCACAGTAAGGTACTTACAACTTGTTCAAGAATGAGACTATTGAACAATGGAGATAGGGCTGTGTTAGGACAGAGACAGGGAGCCATCTTTTGCAAAAAGGTTATAATAAGCACAAACCTGCCACCCTAAGGACTGAAGTGAGGGTCAAGTATATCCAAATTTTGTTTAGTTTCCACCCCCCAACCTCCTTTTAAAGGAAAGAAGAGGGGTTGGATCTACATATAGGCCATTACTCTTGTACTCATGTCAATTTGCACAGTGCTCAGTTACAAGGGATGAGCACAGTATAAATAACTATCTAGAATTAGGTAGCACGTGAGTTGACTTTACTTCCAGCTACTTCCCAATACTTCCTTCTGCAATCTACATTTAATGTTTATGGTGATATGCAAGGGCAGGGGAAAAACAGTTGTCAGACATTAGAGGAAACAAAAAAAAAAAAAAGATCATGCTTACTGTGTTGCATTTTGTCCCACACACCACTTGCCGATGGTTCAACCACTGAGATGCAAAAACTTTATTAAGGGTCCCTAGATGAAATTCTCTCTCTTTCAGGAGACTGGGGAGCTGCTGGGCTGCATATCCACGCAACAAACGGTGGTAGCTGGATTCATTCTGCATCCTGACTTCTCTACCTTTCAGGTAGTACACCAAAGACCTTTTCACAGGGGGGAGTCTTTTCCTTTTGTGAACTGAATGATCCCAGCCATACTGTTAAAACACAAACATCAAGCTCAGGAACTGTGACTGAGGCATACTTTAAGTAACTCCTTTCTTAATACAGAACTGTATCACGGAATCACAGATAAGGATGAAAGGGACCTCAGGAGATCACACCTAGTACAACCCCTTGCTAGAGGCAGAGCCATGCCCATCTAAACCATCATATACCAGCATTTGCCTCAACTTAAAACAGCATAAACTGTATTGAATAAACTCCTGGAGGAATCCAACCCAGCCGAAAACACTGGAAAAAAGGACTGATGCAGTATCTCCACACAAGCTTCAAGAAGAATAAGGCTTTTTAAATAAATATTTGTCTGAAAAGCATCACTGAAGGGCCATTCATAAGAGCATAAGAATTGCCGTTTACTGGGTCAGACTACAGTCCATCTTGCCCAGTTTGTGCCACACAGGCTGGAAGGGAGACTGACCTGGGTCTGACCAGCATCTCCCCTTCCTCTCTCCCTTACAGCCTCCAGCATTTAGGGCAGAGGCAGGCAATTATTTCAGGCAGAGGGCCACTTACTGAGTTTCAGCAAGCCATCGAGGGCCACGTGACAGGCAGCCAGGGACAGGTATATATTAATTTCCTAAATTTTTTAGGGGCCCTGCAGGCTGCATTGTGCCCACCCCTGATTTAGGGTCTAAACAGTTCCAGTTCAGAGGCTGTGCCCCTGCCTCCCATGCTCAATAGCTACTGGTGTCCCTTTCCTCCAAGGATTTGTCTAGTCCCCTTTTGAACCTGGCTGACCCATCAACTTCTACCACACTTTAATGACACGTTGGGTGAAAAAGAACTTTCTGTTGTTAGTTTACCCTTAAATTGTCAGCAAGATCATCCACGCTGGGCAAGTGTTGCTAGAAGTAATAAATCCTTATTTATTTCCTCTACCAAACAGTGAAGAGAAAGTAACTAGGATCATTTATTATGGACCATCTATCACCGTACAAGAACTAGGCATCACAACACAAAATTTCTAAGCGGTAAGTTTAAAATGAACAACAGGAAGTTATTGGTCCCCAAGCATGTTATTAGAGGGTGGAACTCACTGCCACCAGATGTGGTGGGAGCCAACAGCTTAGCCAGGTTCACAAAGGGACCGGACGCATCCGTGGAGGAAAGGAGACATTGGCAGCTGTTGAACACGGGAGTGAGAGGCCAAATCAGGACCTCCTAGACCTTAAATACTGGAGGCTGCAAGCGAGAGAGGAACAAGGGAACCCCCCCATACATAGTTCCTTCCCCCTTTCCGCTTCTGCTCTCTGCCACAGTGCGACACAGGCTCATTTGATGTGCTGAAAGATCATGGGCTGAGGCTCATCACAGAATACAGTAAGGAGCCACTGGGGACACACCAACTATTTCCGGGAGACAAAGAGGAAGGACATGGAGTGATGTCACAGATTAACATGGGGACACGGGGGAGAGCACGCCAGCCAGTGCCCGCTGTCCCCCAAGCGAGCACAGGGAGCCCGCAGACGCCAATCAGCGAGCTGCGCTCCGAGACCCGTGTGAAGGAATGGCAGGAAGACAGGCCACGCTCGCCCAGGGCCCTCCCAGCCACAGCTGCCTCCGGCTCACAGTGGGAGGCCAACCTGGAGGTGCCACTGACGGGGAGCGCAAAAAAGAAGCATAGGGAGAAGTGCAGAGGCTGCAACCTGGCACGCTCAACGCTGCACATTTGAGTTCAGATTTTTTGCCGCGGTCAGCGTTTCTACAAGGAGAGATTCAAGCCCGGAGCCTCCCCCCAAACAAGGGAAACCCACATTTTCCAACAGCATAAAGCTACACCCTCCTGTGTTTCCAAACCCCTGCCTCCAAATGGGGGACGGGACTTCAAGTCAGGGGACGGAGCTTCAAATGGGGGGGGAGGGGGGGGTCCAGGCCCCGTGGGGGGGCAGGCCGGACCCAC
>NW_017729024.1:167122228-167127807 GCF_001723915.1 Gavialis gangeticus | reverse complement strand
CCGACCGCGCTGCACGACGCCCTTTACGCCAGGCCGCGCGGCGCGGCGCGCTTGACGGCGCGCGGGGCCCTAGCAACCACCGTTGCCATGGGAAACGGGCCGGGAGCGGGGGGCGGGGCTTTGTGAGGCGCCGCTCTGCGCCTGCGCGCGCTGGAGCCTCACGTGACACCCCCTCTGAGCCTGCCCAGCTTTTTACTGACGTCACTCTTGGTCCGTGGCTAGCCAGCAGGGCTCCAACCCCTGACCTCGCACAGCGGGCGAGGGCATGACCTCTGACTCCGGACCCCACACAGCCAATCCAGAACCTGGACCCTGCCCAGCCAGCATACCTCCACCCCGAACAGGCGTGACCTCTGATCCCTGCCCAGCCCACATGGGAAATGTAGTGGTACCGGTTGCACCGCCTTGCACAGGAGAAGCTTGTTTGATGTGTTTTGCTCCGCTGACAGGCAGCATCGTTTTGCTGAGCTGGCTGCATCTGTGCTAGGAGGATGCAGGGCGTTTAGCGCCATTTGAGTGCCAAGGTCCAGCTCGCCATGTGCCAGCGGGTCACAGGAGCTCGCTTTGAAGGGGAGAGAGGTGGCTGCAACGTGTCAAATCCTAAAATCCCCAGGGAGAAGACGACCGGCTTGAAAATGGATATGTTACGCTGGAGTCCGGTTTAGACGTTGTCTAATGTTGGTTTGTTTGGTCAAGACATTTCCACAATACGGGCCCAACCCACCCCAAATCAATGGCTTTTCCTTTTCGAACCACTTCAAAATCCATGTGTATGGGCAACAATGTTAAAAATTAGCATGGGATTTGAGTAGACTTTATAGTGCAAACCAGAGATCATTTGGTCAAGGGGTTCCCATGATGCAGCCTCACAAAATGAGCAGCTTTAAAAGAAAAAAAATAGATTCTTGTCACTCTTTTTGCATAGAGTTAGGGGAAAGTGGCTTTGATCCTCATAAACTGTAGATCACCAGACTGGCCTTAGTTCCATTTTTCAGCAGTAGCAAGAATCATTTTTGAAAAGTAAAAAGCTTTTGGACTCGCAAGAAACTTCTGGGGGGTCAAACAGGTGTGTGAGGGTATGCCTACACTGCAGGCAATCTGCATCCCCCAGCCCCATACCATCCGTACTCAGAGCCCGATGTGCATGCTTTGGGGTAAGCTGAGCCCCAGCTGGCCTGCTCATCCAGGGCCCAGATGAAAGACGAAAGATGTGGCATCTGTGCTTACCGCCATTTCCCACCTCTCTGGGCTTGTGCTTCCTCAGAGTTTTTGGGGGAGTGACGTGCTGCGTACTACACTTACTTGTCGGCTTACGGGAACGAAACACCAAAGCTTGAGCCTTAGTAACATGAGTTCAGATGCTGTCCTCAGGAGATGAGGTTGCTGTGCTCATAAGCTGTCTTCTAATCGGTCCCTGGGGCTCCTGGTGGAAGCAGGATGTGCAATTTTGATGACTTTTTGCCCTCTGTCAATATGCCTCCAATGCCCCTTTGTCCCAAGCCCTGCTCGGGATGGACTGGTGAGCGCTTATGATGATAATGCACTTATGATACAACCACATCTCTATAGCCACCCAGCTGTAAGACTCATTGTGATGCAGTCAATGGAAACGTCTGCCCAGTGTGCAGGGGCAGTTAAAACCAGCCCAAATGACAGGGAAAGGAACTGAAATGATGTGATGATACGAGTCAAGTGCCCTCTCTTTGAGAACTGCATTAGGTCACCATGTCCCCACCTCTGCCTCTGGCAAAAAAGATATAGTAGACACAGAAGGGGTTCAGAGAGGGGAAATGAAATGTGTTAGACCACAGTCATGTTTTGTAGGGCATTGAAAACAGGCTCTCCCTTTCCTTATATCCAGCCCCATTCCTGCTCCTGGTTCCTCCTTCAATCTGTCTCTCCCCTTCTGCAATATTAATCCCTAGTCCCGCTCCTTGGGCTCCTCACCAAGCTCGGTCCCCCCATGCACACCCTGACTTCTTGCTGCAGGCTCTCCTCTTCCTGATTTAGTATTATTATTGTTGTTGTAGCTGAGACTGGATTAATATGAGGTCATGGATCAGGACCCCATTCTGCTAGGTGCTGTGCAAAAAGCAAGATGCTCCTTATGCACAAGAGCTTACACTCTACTTTTTCCAGTCTCTGCCCCACTTGCACCCAACTCCCGACCTCCTTGTTACATCCCCCCAATCCCCCCTCACAGCTTCTTAGTCCTAGACTAGTCCAGCTATTCCCAGTCTCAGCTGATCTCTATAATTCTCCCCAATCATCTGGCTCCCAGTCCTCCTGTTCCTTATGATCTTTGATACCAGTTTGCTCACCAGCACCCAGTCCCAATCTCACTATTGGCCCCAGTCTGAATCACAGCTTCACTCCCTTCTCTCAAACTACAGGGTCAGAAGACTCCTTGTTCCAGTTTACTTCTTTCCCTCCCCCTTGCTCTGGTTTCCTTCCCTCTGCATTTGAATCAGAAGGTTTGATAAGGCTTCTTAAATCAACAGAAGGGAAATTGTGCAAATTAAGTTTCTGTGTAACCCGTTCAGGTATAAACGCTTTGTTTTTCACAGTGTAAGAGGATGTTGTAGCTATGATGGTCCAGAAATTATGTGAGAGGCAGGGATTTCTCAGGGCGATAGCTTTTATTGTGTAGTTGGGATAGAGTTAGACAATGCTTTTGAAACTTGTCTAACTCTACCTCAACTGCAGGTGGTCAAATAAAAGACATCACCCCAAGAAATCCTTGTCTCTAGCTTGTTTTTCTGCTGCTTTGTATGTAGTAAACGATTCAAATACAAACATGGGTGTGTATGGTGGGAACAGGCCAGCCCTGACTGCAATCAGTTGTTTCATGTTATACGAATAAAACAAGGATTTTAAAACATCTCAGCATCTTTGGGGCTATGACATACCTCCCTCAATGAAACTGGTGGGCAGATGCCTGGGCAGACCACTTAGTCTAGAACAGTCTGACCCCTCTGACAGCTGGACCGCCTTAGGGAGATCCCATGTCCCTGCGCATGTTGTATCCCACCCTAGAGAACCCCTTGATCACTGAATCTTGTAGCCCCTCAGGAAAGCTGCTGGGACAGCTCCACCCTTGTAAGTGCTGCACCCACCCGCCTGAGGGGCCCCCACTCCATCACAGCCCAATCTTTCTGGGTGCCGGATCTTCTTTGGGAATCCACTTGCAGGCTCCCTGTCCCTGCAGCTGCAGCATCCCACGCAAAATCCAAATTCAAAGGAACATTCTTGACGCCGTCCCCAGAGGAGCTCTCTTGCCAATCCCCCTCCCAGTTGCATCCAGCTCCCCAGCTCAGATTGCATCTGGTATGAGTGAGGTAACTGAGAAGGGCTGGAGCTTGCAGGCTGCAAAGGTCACTCTGCAGCTCCCAGTAACTATAACCAGTTGGGCAACTTTCCCCCATGGCTGGGCCCCAGTCACAGCTGCACAGCTAGTGAGAAGTAGCAAGGATCCTACTTCTGAATAAGAACGTCTGCCCTGCCTCCGCTCTGAAATGTTAGTAGAACAGAAGCAGTGGATATCAGTCCTCTATTACATTACACTTTTACTTATTTATCATTGTAGGGAGCAATGCATTATACATGGCGACATCCCAGGGGGTAGACATGATCCTGAACATATATAATCTATGAGAATATATTGGGCGTCTGTTGATAGAAACCAGCTGAGGACCTGGCATGCCATGTATAATCGGTGGCAGCGTGTTCAGAACTGCGGTGCTCTAAGTATGACTTTAAGCACTATGATGTTAAATTAATGGCTTTTTTGTTTCAACTTGTCACCACCTATCTAATAATAATAAATTCAGGTTAGCGTGCCTTCCCCAGAGAGTCTTAGTATATAAAATGGCCAACCACATGTTGCAGGACCATGCTGAATTTACAAGCTGTGTTCCTGTGTCCTTAAATGGGACTTTTGTCTCAAGACTGGATAACTGATCTCACATCAGCCACGCAGTGCTAAGCGGCATCTTGCAGTGTCTAGTAGCCTACAGAGAATGAGCCCAGGCACAGGACTACGTGCACAAAGATTATATACAGCCAGTCCTGGGATTTACGACACAATTGGTTCCTGAAAACCA
The DNA here is from genome assembly GCF_001723915.1 of Gavialis gangeticus. NCBI lineage: Eukaryota > Metazoa > Chordata > Crocodylia > Gavialidae > Gavialis > Gavialis gangeticus. The sequence continues at coordinate 167,123,704 of NW_017729024.1, read as the reverse complement.
CGTCTTGTTGAAATGTTGCAACTCGGAACCGACTTTCCCATAGGAAACAATGTTATAATCGGGGATTAGTTCCTGAACCGAGGCCCAATACCCTATTTTCACCAAAAACAACCGGGAATTTTGTACTCAGTCAATTATAGATAAGTAATATAGCTACATTAATGTATTTATATTGTAAATAGCAATCCTATTGATTTGGAAGGGCTTCTTTGAGGTGACCTTGCTGGACTTTTTGAAGGGCTCTTGGTTGGACTTTTTGAAGGGCTCTTGGCTGGAGCCTTCTCACAAGTCCTGGGTGCAGGTTTTTCTGGAGTCTCATCTGCTTTCTTAAAGAAAGTGTCTAAGGACATTTGGACAGATGTCCTCCAGGGAGATGGGTGATGCAGCGAACTTGTTCCCTGACATGGTGTGGCGTCAGATCAAGCATTGTAAAGTCGAAACTGATGTCAGAAAGTTGACACATGGTGTCCATTTATAAACGTTGTAAGTGCGAAATGTTTTAACTTGAAATGTTGTAAGTCGAGGACTGCCTGTATACCACTTGCAGCTCAGGAGGGAGCTGTGAGTTACCATTCATGTGCTATACTAACCAGGACCAGAAGTGATGGAGATTGCCTCTTGCTATGGAGGTCTGAGGAGTACCCCAGATTTTGACCACAAAAGTCAGCTACTTTTAACATAACATGAGCCAGATGTATCTATGTTGTGCAGGTGGGGCAGCCAGCGCTCACAGAAGGCAATGCCACTCTCCTAAGGTTACCCAGTGACTCAGTGACAGCTGAGAACAAAGCCCAGACACAGTCTTGTGTATTCAGGGAAACTATTTGTCTCATGTGGCATGAAATCTTTCTATGGCTGCAGCCTAAGAACATGATGGGCATATGGAGAGACAGCCGAAGAGCCATTTCAAATGCAGTTGCATGGTTTGCAATCCTAAATAAAGACAGGTCTCCTCATTTACCCACCAACTCAATCGACCAGCGTTTTCCCTTCACTTCACTAAAGCAGTTTGCTATGATATGTCTGCTATAGAGTGGGAAGAAACTAGGGATACAGTGTCCGAATTAGAACTGCCAGTACCTTAAATGCTGGAGGATGCCAGTGAGAGGGGAACAGCGGGGGAAAAAACTCTGGTCAGACCCTGTTCAGTCTCCTTTTTAGCATCTGCTCTCTGCCACTGTATGACACAGGCCTATTTGTTGCTTAGGGACTGTGGCCAATGCCCACAAGGAAAAGCTGTTAGCCTCCCTTAGAAAGGGGGCAGCCGCTAGGTAGAAAACAACGGATTGCTTGAGGCAATTGAAGACTAACAGGGACGGGAGTGACAGAGGTTTAAAACTAGTATGCCACCAAGCACAGCACACTAGGGCAGGGGTCAGATCCCCCTACTTCCCTTCCCTTCCCTTCCCTTCCCTTCCCTTCCCTTCCCTTCCCTTCCCTACTCCCCCACCTCCCTAAGCCTACCCCATACTTCCC
>NW_017729024.1:167120806-167121269 GCF_001723915.1 Gavialis gangeticus | reverse complement strand
TTTGCGTTGGGGTTTATGCTGCGAGGCTGAAACGCAGGTGAAAGCGAGTGAGCGAATGTCTCCTGCCCAAAGCCCACCCGGTACGAGCAGCGCGGCGGAGAAAATGACACCAGACCTCCCCGCCCCCCCTCCCCGAGATATGGGGTTATGCTAGCTATTCACCTGAGTGACTCAGTTTTCCTTTAGCATGAGAGGATAGTAGATTTGGTCTTAATATTTTTGGGGAACAGTTAAACAAAGAGAGTGTCATATAGTTTAATCTCTTATTCTCTCTTTTTTTTAAAAAAGCACAACAATGTAATGGTTTGGGTAGAAGGGAGGTATCAGATTCATAGCAATCGTTATTACAAGTATAAAATCCTAGTGGAAGCTGTTGCCATCCTGGTGTCCAGCATTAATGTGTGCGCTGTTCGGGCTCATCATGAGGATCAGGTCGAAGGTCTGCCTGATCCGTAGGGGTGTG
>NW_017729024.1:167110241-167110647 GCF_001723915.1 Gavialis gangeticus | reverse complement strand
TTCTGCCCCTGTTGGTTTTAGTTGTCCCAGGCATTTTGTTATTGCTGCTCTAAGGGGGGGGGGCTAATGGTTTCCTCCACAGCAGCAAATAGGCCTGTCCAGAGTGGGCCATCACCTCCCCAGGAACTTCCTCCTGATGTTTGGGCTGCATGTCTCCACGCACCCCTTTTTTTATTTTTTTACATGCTCCCCATCAGTAGCTCCCCCAAGTTTCCCAGAGAGGTAAAGCTGGAAGGGACCGTGAGAGCTCATCTAGTCCAGCCAGGGCTTGAACCTGGGACCTCACTGCTATTAACACCCCGCTCTCACCAAGTTTGTGGACCTCCCGTTCAACCTCCTCTTGGCTCTGGGCAAACTTGCTGTGTGCTGGACCAGGAAGGAGGCTCTGGCTTTAGGGAACGCCGGT
>NW_017729024.1:167105032-167105241 GCF_001723915.1 Gavialis gangeticus | reverse complement strand
AGGGGGAGGGGCGCGGCGCAGCGCAGAGCCGGAGCGTCCGTGGGGGCCGGGAGGCGCCGCTCAGGTGAGGGGGGTGGCGGTGGCGTCGGGACGGGGCCGGGTCGGGCCTCAGCGCCCCGGAGGGCGGCACTTTGTCGGACACGAGCGAGCGCGACGAGCGGCCCCGGGGACACCATCGCGCCCCGTGTCGTGGGAGGGAGCCGGGAAGT
>NW_017729024.1:167103323-167104509 GCF_001723915.1 Gavialis gangeticus | reverse complement strand
GTTTAATCTCTTATTCTCTTTTTTTTAAAAAAGCACAACAATGTAATGGTTTGGGTAGAAGGGAGGTATCAGATTCATAGCAATCGTTATTACAAGTATAAAATCCTAGTGGAAGCTGTTGCCATCCTGGTGTCCAGCATTAATGTGTGCGCTGTTCGGGCTCATCATGAGGATCAGGTCGAAGGTCTGCCTGATCCGTAGGGGTGTGATGTGCTCTGCTCGGGAAGCTAGTTAAGCCTTCGACCTTCACTTCTGCCCCTGTTGGTTTTAGTTGTCCCAGGCATTTTGTTATTGCTGCTCTAAGGGGGGGGGGCTAATGGTTTCCTCCACAGCAGCAAATAGGCCTGTCCAGAGTGGGCCATCACCTCCCCAGGAACTTCCTCCTGATGTTTGGGCTGCATGTCTCCACGCACCCCTTTTTTTATTTTTTTACATGCTCCCCATCAGTAGCTCCCCCAAGTTTCCCAGAGAGGTAAAGCTGGAAGGGACCGTGAGAGCTCATCTAGTCCAGCCAGGGCTTGAACCTGGGACCTCACTGCTATTAACACCCCGCTCTCACCAAGTTTGTGGACCTCCCGTTCAACCTCCTCTTGGCTCTGGGCAAACTTGCTGTGTGCTGGACCAGGAAGGAGGCTCTGGCTTTAGGGAACGCCGGTGCCCATGGAACCATTTTGTAGAGGCGCACAAATATATTGGATCGGCATCGATAAAAGGGAAACTTTCGTTATTGGTTATTGGGTTTTTTTGGCCGGGGTAGCTGATTTAATGTTTACCAATACATATAATTAATTATGCCTTCTGGCTGGGGCTCCCTCTGGAAACAGTAGGTTTCCCCTTGCAGGCAGGCAGCATGCAGGTGGGGCTGCCAGGAGTGGGGTGCAGGAGGTGCCACGTGGCCAGGAGCTCAGCTAGGCCATAGAGCAACTCCCTGCAGGTAAGTCTGTGAAGGGGAGTGTGGGGACAGTGATAAGTTCTGCTGGGCTGTACCCCTGCTTCTAGTTCTCCTCTCCCCACAGGAGCAGCAAAAAGCAGACTTGAAGTCCCTCAATCAGATAACAATCTTTCCTCCTCCTCTTCCCCCCTGTTTAGCAGCGTGTCCCTTCTCATTCACCCCTTTCCTGCCCACAGCTGCCTCTGTCCCCAGCCCATCCTGGCACCCTGCAGAGCCCTGCTGGAGTGGGCAGAA
>NW_017729024.1:167093602-167098323 GCF_001723915.1 Gavialis gangeticus | reverse complement strand
GTCTGTGGAAGGGAAGGGGTGTGGGGGAGGAAAGGGGTTTGGGGGGTCGATCAAGGCCTCCATGGTGAGGGAGGGCATGGGGCGGGGCGCTGCCCAGCCAGGACAATGCGTGGGATCCAGGGCTGGGGTGGGGAGCGGGAGGGATCCACTGTGTTCTCCCCTAGGGGAGGTGGAGGTAGGGCATGTGCCCCCTCAGATTTGTGTGCTGGGTGGAAGTGGGCTGCTCGCTGCAGGCTTAGGGCTCTGTGCTCTGCTGCCTTTCCCTCAAGAGTGCTGCGCTGGCCACGCGCTCCCTGCCCACCCAGCAGCCAGTGGGCACCCGATCTACTGCCTGTGCCCCTTCCCCTCCACAGACTTACCTGCAGGGAGCTGTTCTCCACGCTGCCCAGCTGTGCTTCTGTAAATCAGATTGGTATCCACTGATATGGATGGTTAATAATCAGCTATCGGTACTGGTCAAGAAAATGTTCATCGGCACACCCCTACTATTTTCTTGTCACTCTTTTGCTCATGTCTCTGGGCAGAGTTTCACTGGACAATGTCTGCTGGCTCTGTGGATCAGTTCAAGGGGTGGTAGGTGCTAGCTGGTGTTCTTTGTTCCGTGTTCCACCCTGGAGCCCTCCTTATCAGTTCTTGACCCACACTCCCTGTTTTAGTGTGTGTGGTTTTTTTTGTTTTTTTTTCCCCTCCCCCCTCCATTCTTTGTCCCCAGTAATTAGTTGTTATGCATTTAATGGCCTCCCTCTAACAACAGAGAGAAGCTTATAGTTTTGGTGGGCCTAGGCCCACAGTTCCTCTCTCTAACAAATAGTCCTGTTCATAGTGGGCCCCACTAACTGTTTCAGAGATGTGGAGCAGTTTGCTCCACACCTTATCCTGATCTCTTCTTGGTAGAGATTGGCTCAAGCCTGGAAGTATGAGGTTTGATAACTTTTTCAAAAACTTTATTCATAAAGCTGGATATTTTTGGATACCCATTGTGAATGTACTGGCATCTTGCTTGGTCTTAGCAACTTCCATGGCAATGAGTCTTATAGCTGAATTATTTGTGTCGTACAACAAGTACATCTTTATAGGCTTTGAATTTCCTACCTTTTACTCTCTGGGCATGCATGCTTACATGCTATGGAACAGGAAAAACAGACACTTCTGTCTGTCTGCTGTACTGTTCACTGTTTTATCTATTTGTTTTGTGTCCCTTTTCTTATCTTATTTGTCAGGTAAATGATCGCTGTCTCTTCAGCCTATTCTCATATGAGTTTCCATGGCCTTAATCATCTGCTACTATTTGATAAGGTCCTGAACATAAAGGTTTTTTATTTTGGTTAAGGACAAATAGAACAACTTGAGTAAATTGCTTGTTTGTAATAGAGAAGTTCTGGAGGAGCTATAATTGAATGTCCATGTGAAAAATATTTTAACGGGAGGCTTATGAAAAAGAGAGTTCACTTGTGAATGGTATGATAGTTGATTTGCTTAAAAGTAGCGTTTGTATGTCATGTTAGAGCTGTTTTGGCCTTTTCATCCCTCCACTTTGTTTCTTTCCTAAGCCCATCAGTTGGTAGATATATTCATGATCTTATGGAGGATGTTAGTCTCTCTGCAGTCACTGAGATTGCAGCTGATTGATGTGAGGCTGAACATGCAGTATCTCCATCTTGGTAGGTTATGTTCCCTGGTCTGTAACTGCATTACTTATTGCTGTGATCCTCTGACACCTGAGTAAGCTCACATTTATTGTCCCTAGTGACCTCTTAACATTGATGCAGTCTTGATGAGCTTTTTTCCATGTGCCTGTGTGTCTTGTCTCTCTTTCTTTCTCTGAAGGTGAGGTCATATTTATTTTTTCTAAGAAGGCAAGATCTCTTTTAATAAGACAGCATTTCCTTAAATGTTAGATTATCTGCAAAATACCATCTTCTCCTAGCTGTGCAAGCCTCGAAAGCACTGTGTGTACTTTCTGTAATTCGACTTAATTTTTCTATTCCTTTTAAAGGACTGCAGTTCTGTATTTGGGATCCTTAAGCTTGTGGCAGATTTGCCAAATGAATTGCAGAAGGTATCACAGGAGAAGAACATTGAATTTTATTATTCTGATTCCTATCTTAAATCTTTCTTTCAAAAAGAAGGGCTATTGATTTCATTTGAAAAGTTTTATTACATCACCTGCATTAAACCTTACAACTGTTAGCAGTAGAATGGGAATTTTGAACTCGTGTCTTACTTTCTTATATCTTCATCAGCACCTCTGACATCACAGGAGTAATGGTTTAATAGGGGAAATCATCAGACCGTGAATCACATTCCTAAAGCCATCAATGCTTCTGCTACTAGAAAATAGACTGAATGTGACCTGTATTTAAATAGCTATGTGGCTGGTAGAACTGGATAACTTGGAGACCAGTGAAGGGATAAGGAGCTATTCTGCTGCTAGTTAAAGTCCAAACTGTGTCAATAGGGACTAATATTCACTGTCATATGATAGTTATTTGGCAACCTGTGTGAACTGAGCTGGCCTAAAAGTCCACTCCCAGCAGACAGATATCTACACAAAACATTCCCATGGTTGGCTTGGTTGTTATCAGCTGAAAGAGGCCAAAGATTGAAACGGGAAAACCATTTCTAAACCTTTCTGTTCAAGAAGTGGTGGTTCTAGAAGCTACATTGATCATGGCATGACCCATACCATATATATATTCTGAAGGACAGGATGTGATTGTTTCAGTTGGGCATGTATCGTGAACTTTGAACTCTATAAAATAAAATTTGTTGTTGAAATTAGAGTTCTGGTTATAAATGCATATAAAAGAATCCTGTACGTTGCTTGGAGTTTAGGTTTCATTTAATTTATAGCAGAATTACTGGGTTTCACTATAATATATTATGTTCTGTTGTTATACCCTAGACCAGCGGTCTCCAAAGTGGGGTGCGGGAAGAAAATATTAGAACTGTTTATTTATTTTTTATCTACATATATTGTACATAATATATTAGTACAGTAGTACATGTATATAATTTATAAATAAATATGCATATATTGGGGGTGCGTGCTCAAAATTTTTTACTGATCACAGACTCATAGAAGTAGGGTCGGAAGAGACCTTGTAGATCTTCAAGTCTGACCCCCTGCCTGGGCCGGAGAAAAAAAACTGGGCTCAAATGATCCCAGCTAGATAGGCATCAAGCCTCCTCTTAAAGACCCCCAGGGTAGGAGCCAGCACGACTTCCCTTGGAAGTTGGTTCCAGGTCCTAGCCACCCTGACCATGAAGTAGTTCTTACGGATGTCTAGTCTAAACCTCCTCTCCAACAACTTGTGGCTGTTATTCCTTGTTATGCCAGGGGAAACAAGGTCTCTCCCAAACCCTTCTGGTCCCCCCCTAGTGAGGGTGCACAATCAAAAAAAGTTTGGAGACCACTGCCCTAGACTGTTACTCTGTTAAGACGGCCTGAACTAGAATTAAAGAACGTACTTCAGTGTAGAGACGGGAATCTGTATTAGTAGAAAATGTTATGCCTCTCTGGAACAGAGTATGGTGTGGGAGAATACCGTGGTTTGGTTGTGTTGTACAAAGTTGGGATGGAAGGTTTTTAGGCTTTTTGTCTGCCTGGTGGCACTGCTGTGATCTGGAGAGCCAAACCTGACAGTTGCAGTCCCAGGTAACTTGCTGTCTGCCAATGGTTTGATGCAAGTCTGGCATCCCCCAGCCCCTGGTGGCTGTGGCTTTATCTTGGGTGAGAGGTAGTGTGGCTTCAATTCCCTTAGGCTAGGATTCAGAATGATTTCCAGACTGGAGAAATGGTCTGCAATTGGTCAGATGAGCTTCAACAAGGACCAGTGCAAAGTCATTCACTTGAGATGGTATAACTGCATGCGCAGATGCAGACTGGGAAATGAGTGACTAGGCATCAGTACTGCAGAGAAGGACTGGGGGTGGGGGGGGGAATACAGTGATGAACCAACAGTGTGTGATGTAAAAAAAAAAACCCCCTGGGGTACATTGATAGAGATTTTTTTTTTGGGCCAACACCGATGGCCAATTTTTAATGAGCCATATTGGCCAATACCAATCTGATTGCTGATATGCAGCCAGGCAGCTTGGAGAGCAGCATCTGGCTGTTAAGTCTGTCTGTGTGGGCTGGGGCCAGGACTGCGCCGAGCTCTTCCTGGTGGGCAGCGGCAGCTTTGGGAGTGGGGCTACAGGAGGGGCTGCAGCCACTCCAAACTTTGCCATAGCCCCCTCACTCGCCCCAAGCACAGCCCAGTCCCAGCCCCTGCTGGGAAGAGCCTGGCACCATGGGTGAGGCCTTCCCTGGCATCCTGTGTCCAGTGTTGGGGCCCACACCATTGAGAAGGATGTGGACAGTTTGGAGAGAGTCCAGCACAGAGCAGCAGGAATGATTAGGGCCTAGGAGCTGAGGCTTATGCGGAAAGTGTCAAAGGACGAGGGTTATTTAGTCTGGAGGAGAAGACTGATAAGTCTTTAAATACACGAAGGGTGGTGCGGAGAGAATGGAGTTGGGCTTTTCTCTGTGGCTGCAGGGGATGGGACTAGGAGCAATGGCCTCAGGTGTAGCAGGGAAAATTTAGGCTGGAGATGAGGAGGGACTTCCTGGCTAGGAGGTTGCTCAAGTACTGGAACAGGCTATGAGAGAAGTTGTGTGATTTCCATTTTTGGTAGTGTTGAAGGGTAGGTTGGACAGACGCTTGACTGGGGTATTG
>NW_017729024.1:167068307-167088602 GCF_001723915.1 Gavialis gangeticus | reverse complement strand
AAAGTGTCAAAGGACGAGGGTTATTTAGTCTGGAGGAGAAGACTGATAAGTCTTTAAATACACGAAGGGTGGTGCGGAGAGAATGGAGTTGGGCTTTTCTCTGTGGCTGCAGGGGATGGGACTAGGAGCAATGGCCTCAGGTGTAGCAGGGAAAATTTAGGCTGGAGATGAGGAGGGACTTCCTGGCTAGGAGGTTGCTCAAGTACTGGAACAGGCTATGAGAGAAGTTGTGTGATTTCCATTTTTGGTAGTGTTGAAGGGTACGTTGGACAGACGCTTGACTGGGGTGGTTTAGTCAGGGCAGATTCTGCCTTGAGCAGGACTAGATGACTGAAGACCCTTCCAGTCCTATTTTCACATGATCCTGTGAACAGTGCTGTTTTCAGTTTTGCTTTAGATCCTAGTTAGGTGATACTGCCAAGTGGTAGCTTGAGATTTCTAGTGTGTGCACAGACATAACACTTCCAGCTGGTGCAGCATTTTCCAGCAGGAGAATTCAGACTTGCCAAGCCTTCATGAAACTTGAGATAGGGATGCATTATTGCAGTTTTAAAGATAAGGCAGACAGTTAAGGAAAAGAGCAGGTCTATGTGCTATAAGTATGTAGACAGTTTTGATTTGCCTGGTGTGACACAGGGAGATGACAAAGCTGGGCACTGAATCCAGAAACCCTCATCTCTTCAGTAGAGCTGCTGCCTGGTACTTCACTTGCTCTATAACTTTCTGTATTTGGGACAGGGAAGGAAGTGAGAGAGAAGTGAACTGTCTTTGATGGGTCTGTTTTCTTTGGGGAGGTGCTGACTGCAGTATTTGTCCAAGAGAAGAGCTCATCTATCCTGCTGGGGCAGCATTTTTGTTAGTGGGGATTTCACTACTAAGTGTGGCATGTGGGCTGTATACGGGGTAACTCAGTTCTATTCCCAGTAGAGCAAGGGGACAGTCCTTCTCTTGGTTTCACTCGCAGTTTGGTGCAAGGGCAGTTGATCCTGGTTGTATCTTCTTGCATGTCAGAGGCCTGCAATGCGGGGTGGATTGATTTAAATCAAGGTAATTTAAATTATTGATTTAAATTGTGATTTAACTCACCAAGAGAATACTCTGATTTAAATCGTTGATTTAAATCAGGTTTCCCACTAATACCTCTTCACACATTTCTTAAACAATGGTGCAAATCTGTTCACTAAAACATGTTAATTTACAACGCAATACATGATTTTGCAACATCTGTCCTTAAATTCTTTTTTTTTTTTCCAAATTTTATTAACTGTGACAGACAGGTCATCACAACACTAAACGTATGCTGTCCTTAAAACTTCTACAAGTAGATCTCATCTTCCCCACTCCCACTGTCATTTTTATTCTTAGACTGAAACAGAAATACAAGTTTTCCTGCTTTTTCCAGCTCCCAGTCGATTTCTTAGCTTTGAGTGAATAATACCAAACGATGAAAATATTCCGTCTGTGCCTGCAGAGGAAGCTACTGCTGTGAAAAGTTGGCTTAGCAACTGAAGGAAGTCTGTTTCAAGGTGCCTGGCTAATGACTTCCACCAGTTGAGGGGAGTGACTTTGTTCAAAACATCATCATTAAACGTGTACTGTTTAAATGGTTCCCTCCAGCCCTGAAATGTATTATGACTGGCATAACTGAGGAGTGATTTTTGAGATGCCCATGCCATGGCAGCAGCATCTTCTTCAGAAGTTAGGCATCTCCCTTTATATCTGGGGTTGAAAGTGTTTGCAAGAAAATGAGCTGGAGTTAGTGCTTGATCCAGTCGCTGCATTATTGCCTGCAGTTTAACCTTCTGATTAGGTGTTTCTTTGCACACGTGACTTTAGTCGACTGAGAAACAGAAACCGGAAGCCCAGAACTTAAAAGAAGCAAGAGGTGGTAGCTAGGCTGGACGGACAGACCAGAGCTGTTTTCATGGGATGAAAAACTGAAATGCATGCCCATATTTGACTAGTAGGTAACTCACTGTGTACAAGTGTGACAGCGCCATTAATTCATTTTTATGAGACTGGAAGTGTAGGTGTAGCATAGCTGTGATGAGATTTAATTGTAACTGTTATTTTTAAAATGAGAGAGAAGTTTACTATTTTTTGACTATTTAAAAAAAAAAAATCCACTTTACTGGATTTTTTTTTTTAATTTAAATTGGTTTTTTTTAAATCATTCATTTGTATCCACCCTGCTGTAATGCCTGTTCCTCTTTGAGCTACCTGTGCGGTAAGCACATAAATGTGTCACTTCAGTTGCATGTTACCAGGCAGCACTGGATTTATTTTCTCAAGTAAGCTGGCTTGGCTCAGACAAGCTGGGTAGGAGAAGGAAGGGATCTCAGGCCAGGGGGAGGGAAGCCAGCAGACAGTAGTGGAAACATGTGCTGCTGTGTAGTTTCTCATTTTGTAATGGAAAGAGAGAGTCCCGCGGTCTTAGCAGTGACCACGTACTTGCTGTGAGATGGGTCGTGTCCACCCCACCCAGGCATGTGATGTTGCTGCCTGGGTTTTCCCCAGTGGATGTGTACACAGCTACCGTTCTTATTATTAGTCATGTGGTTGTCATGCCGAGCAACTTAATTCTAGTTTTAGGTTCATTTGTAACTGGACTGGGGTGGAAGCAGATTTATATTAGAGATGGCCGATTGGGTCACATTTACAGTGGTGGTGGCTGAAGAGAAGAGGCTAATGCATTTCTCTAAGACTTCTCTTGCCTATAAAACTAGTGGCTTTGGCTAATGGTGTTCACTGTTGTAAGTGTTTCAGCAGTGGCTGCTTTTTTGGGACTGTAGTAAAACTGCTGACACGCAGAGAGAAACGCTGTTTGCGTCACATTTGACTGGACAGGACAAAGTGACATGCAAAAATCAATACAGAATTGCAAACTTAATTCAAAAGATCTTTCTATTGCAGTAATGTTTCTTGAACAAAATCAAGTTTTACATTGCAAGTATAGCAGAGCAAACTGATTCATAATGGTTTTTAAACATAAAAGACTGAAAAAAATTGTGTATGCGGGGATTTAAAGGAGAGAGACCTGAACTGTGCCATGATTAGATTGGAGCTTGGGGAATTCCATAACACTTTCAGCCCAGCTGCTGAATCGGGAGAAAGGAGACTTTCATTTTGTGCCGGGTTGTTACAGGCCTGCTGGGTGATTGGGCAGCCATTTTTTTAATCTCTGCCTTTGTTTCCTTCATCTATAAAATGAGACTTTTTTTTTTCTTTGTAAACTGCTTTGAAATCTACTGCTAAAAAATGCTAAATGAGAATCAGCTGATGGGCCTATTGTAACTCTTTGCTTGGGTGATAGTTTAAAAAATGGATGCATAGTTAAGCGACTCTTACTGCTGTGATTGGTCGTGAAGACCTTTTGGTGTCCTTTTTTAAAATACTGAAGCATCCTATATTTTTCTTCTTTCCATTTCCCTCCGTATTTAAGTTTGAAATTATAGTTCAGTATTTTACACAGTGTTCTTTTCAGTCAGGTTTATAATCTTATTTTCATGGCTTTGTGCCTCCTAGTTTATTGTTCCTTTCCTGTACACATTTAAACAGTGTGACCTTTGAAAGGATCTGTTCTGTATCAATCTGAAATTTAGACGTGTATCCTATGCCACAAGTGGCATGGGCCTGTTGATCAGGAGGTCTCTCCCACGTTTATATTGTATGAACACACAGAAAACCTGACACTTGCTTTAAATGACAGAACCAGAATAGGAGCCAGGCCACAGGTCCGTCCAGCTGGAAAGCGGGTCTCTGGTGTCTAGAACCAGCTGCTTTTAAAGGCGGGTTGAGTCTGTGCTAAGGAGATGCTTAGAAAAAAGTGCTTCATGATGGCCAGCTTTCACTAGTGCAGGTCAGTGTTTCTCCCCAACAATAAGCAGTTTACTGTTTGATTCATTTTAAATACTTTAATTTAATTTGTTTGTGCTGCTCAAATAACCATTGTTTGATTCCTAAGTGCCAAATTGGGTGCTGTTGCCTGTCTCTCTCTTTTTTTTTTTCCCTTAACCTATAAAGTGCTGTCTGAGCTGTATTTGCACTTAACAGAAGAGCTGTTAGCAGAGCTGGCCCTTGCTCTAGAATGTGACAGTAAAGATATTTTGAAGAATAAGTTCCTTCCTGTGTTGAAGAACAGCGGCACAGACCCAGTGGACATTGCCACAGATTGCTTATCAAATTATCATACTCTTTTTTTTTTTTATAGATTTGGATATTTTGAACTCCAGCAGGTTTACAGTTTGGATGACTTTTTGGTTTAGAAAAGCGTGAATCCAGCACGCGCAGCTCTATGCAAGAAACATCCCCACTGAAGGAAAAGTAAAGCCTTTGTCACTTGTCACCCAAATGACATGTGAAGCTAGAGCTCCAGAAAGGCCCCCTGAATGACCAGCCTGGCTGTTGCCTTGCTTCCCCAAGCCTGGGTCTGCTGGCTGTTCTTCTTTTCGGTGCACCTGCCTCTTGGGTGTCCCTGATATATCGGGTGGTCACGTCTCTCCTCTAAGTGGGTTTAGAGACTCGGACTTTGCTCCTTGACATCAGCCTCAGCCCTTTCTAAACTTTATACAGACACCTGCAAATTTAATTTTCAGAAACCTCAAAGTGTCCATGTACAGCCCCCTCCCATTGCAGGTTTTCTGTTAGGCCCCACCTGCTCGGTGGCTAAGCTGAACTTCGTTGCCTTTGGTTATATATATAAATAAATATAAATTTTTTTTTTACCATAGCTCCTATTAAAACAGTTGAATGGGAAGAACAGTTTAGTTTTGGTCATTGCACATTGGCTAACCACATGGTGTTCAACTGTTTTAAGATTGGTGATCTTTTGGTTTTTAAAAAATTATATTTACTCACATCTGGGCAAACACAGAAGCAGGTCTGTCTGGCACTTATTTATAAATGAAACGAGGCTCTTGAGCAGACCTCTGCAATTAACTTGATTGTGAAAGAAGATGAAAGGAGCTAGGAGGGTGTTGGATGACAGAAAAGGGAGTACTGATTCTTCAGCCAGGGTGTATGGTCTGTGGGTTGCAATGCAGAGTGGTGGATGTTTGATTGTCCCAGGCTACTGGGCTTTGCTGGTTGCCACATAGGGCCAAGAAGGGGTTTTTCCACCCCCCTCCTGTTATGTGTATCAGGTTTGCTTTTTTCACCCCACCTTCCTCAGAAGCACTGAGTGTTGGCTGCAACCAAAGCTGGGGATTTTGACTGGAGTTTGATGCTTGTTGGGACTTAAAAGAAAAAAAAAAGAAACCGCAAAAAAGCAAATGTTTCAGGCTAGAGGGTCTTGTTCCTCTGCTCATTTTGAGGAAGGATTTTACCCCAGGGTCAGATTGGCATGGACTGTGGGGTTTTTTGCTCTCCCCTGTAGCATGGAAGGTGGGGGTCTTTTGAGCATATTTTAATGGGGGCTGGTTCTGCTTGAGCAGGGGATTGGCCCGGACCTTATGGGGTCCTTTCCAGCCCTGCTTTTCTATGATTCTCTGAACTCCTTTTTTCAGTTGCAGTTGAAGGAGGGCCATAATTGTGTATGTGGCTCACTTTTTCCCTAGATTTTAGTTGGTATCTTTTCATTGTGCAGTACTTCTAAGTTTCATGTAGGGAAGAAATGTAGCATTGCTGACACATCTGCTCCATGGACTTAAACAGTAACTAAACTGTTTTCTTTGAGAGAGCAATGGTCACTCCCGCCTGGTAGTAATTCTTGTCTTGCACTATAACTTCTGTCCCTCTTACAAGCTGTGCCACAGAAAAATGGAGACCTTTTCACCCGGTGCATATTTGTGCATAGACTGCTCTTTCTTCCCAGCCTGATCACTGGGGTTCAACAGAGACAGACTTCTGCTGTTCTAGGTGCTGGCATGGCAGCGATGGTGGGATATGAATGAATCTGCAGAGCGCTGATTGAACTAGTGCTGGAGGTTGCTGAGGCCAAGGCAGAAATGACTTGGTTTCCATTACTGTGACAGATAGTTGGCTAAAGAAGAAGTCAGTGGTGTGGAGGAAGAGCTGGTCAGAGATTCACTGCAGGTTTTTAGAAGTATGTTGAGGACTCTCCCTGTGTCCTTCTTACACATGGACATTTGTGCATGTATTAATGTATTAGTGAACAAGGAGGCTTAATATGGTGTGAGGTGTGTGTATATATTTTAGAAGACATAGTGCTTGAGTTAAAGTACTCCAATTCTTTAATCAGAAAGGCCACTCTTACACATGCTTGGGGGAGGTGGTGCACTTTAGAGTGGATCCAAGAGCTGTTTTAATTAAAGTGGCGCAGCATCTTGTGTATTAGTGCCCCTGCGCTTCAAAATGGCAGCAGGAGGAGGTTGAACTAAAGCTTGGTCGAGCTGTAGTTCAAGTGCCCTGCCACCATTTTGAAGGATGGAGACACGGAGGCTGGCTGGAGTGTGGCAGTAATCATGCTGCAGCAGACTCAGTTAATTGAATCTGCTCTGATGCGCTGTAATTCAGCGCGTCAGGGTAGCCTCACTGCATGTCTGCAGGCACCTGGAGTTACCTTTGTCGCTGCTTCCCAGCGTTTCCAGCAGCAGCCAGTTTTTTAGATCTCCCAGGTTCACATTTTAATTTCTAAGGCATGTTCCAGAATACCGTATTCTCATGTACTTCATGCACCTTTCCCCCAAAAAGTCAGCCCTCCAAACCTGGGGTGTGTATTTGACGTGGGCAAGGTGTTTTCTTTGCTGGAGAAAGGAACAATCCTAGACAGTTTGTGTTGTGCAACTGCCCCGGCAGCTGCTGCTTATGTCTGCTCAACAAACTGAAGGGCAGAGTCTTGCGTTAACCCTCTTGCAGCCATTGCTGTTGGCTGAGCACTGTAACTTGTGCCCAAGCAGCAAGTGAGCAGCTGGTAGCATCTTGATGTGGCTTGTGATGAGGCAACGACATAAGCTGTTCTTTATTTAAATTCCTGTAATGAGCTAACAGCGTGTCATGGAGTAAGTCCTCCTGGGAACATTGAGTGTCCAGGAAGTGTGGCATTGCAGGCAACAGTCTGCCACACTGAGAAATTCCAGGAGGATTTATTGTATCACGCAGTCAACCATGGGTCGGGCAAAATCTCATTCTCCCTTGCATTCTGTCTTCCAAAACCAAGATTTGGGGATGTGCCATACGTGAGAAAATACGGTAATTAGGGGTTTATTCCCTAGTGGCAGGGGCAGGAAATTTCACAAGGTAGCTGACTTGGACATCAGTGATGCTCTGTATGGAGATTTTATTGACTGCAGTACTAGTTACTGGTGCCCAGGTGCTTTGAATTTCATAAAGTAGGCCGGTTCATTTCCTTATTTTTCTTTAGAGGTAGGTTGCTGGTGCTGGGGGAAAAAAATGGTATTTTATTAAAATCATGATGGGGGCATCAGAAGCTTGGGTAAAAGTAGTGTTGCAATAAGGGAGGTTGCTGCCAAGAGTTATGGGGAGTAGGGGGACGAACAGTGGGTTAGGAGCGGGGACTGGTGTATGGTATGAGCAAACGATTGGCGGTTGTGCCAGGCAGAAATGTCTAACGCGGCAGACTAGTTCCACTCTTATATCTGGCTGCTCTGTGCGACTGAGAGAGAAGACCTTCCTGTCTGCTCGGAAAGGTTAAGTGTGTGGCAGAAATGAGTGAGTAGGACATGTGACTTGGGTATAAGTTAAAAATGGCTGAATTTATCATTATAATTTAACACTGGCCCTATTATTCTTGCACAGCATGGTGTCCATGGATCTTGACTGATTTCAAGGCTTATGAAACACTGACTTGTTTGATCTGTTTAACCATGGCAGATTTTAGCCTTCTCCGTTTCTGTAAAATTTTCCATGTTGTTGATTTTATTTTTTTTTAAAGTAAAACTGGCAAAAGTATGAAACAAACCCAGAATCCAGCAGGGATTTACAATCTAAGTTTCACAAAATCAGTCATTAAAAACCATAGCGACTGCTATAAATACATAAATCCTGAAATATGTGGCAGGAACAAGAAGAGGGGCATTGTTGCCCAGGCCGTGGCGAGTGTCATTGGAGATGGATTTCCTCCTGTGGTGACGGGAGTTTTATGTCACCATGGTGTGCGAGACCTCCACAGGACTGGACAAGTGCTGTTAGTTAAATGCTGATTATCTGGGATTTAAACATTGTTTAGCTAAAGATCATAAAACTTGTGTGACCTGACACCCATTGCAAACAATATCCGAGAGATCAGTTCCTTGTTGCTTCTGAGCATTGATCATAGTCCAGTTTGTCTAGGACAGGAACGCTCAACCCCTAGCCTATGGGCCAGATCCGGTGCACAGCTGTATCATCTGCCCCTGGGTTCCCCACAGGGTGAGAGCAGTGGCAACATTAGTTGCTGCTCCCCCGCTGCCAAATTTCTAGACCTCTGGGGAGCCCACTGGGGCAGGTAGTGTGGCCCTGAGCACTAGATCGGACATGCAGGGCTGGATCCCAGCACATGGAGCCAGGGTGGCACAGGGCCTGACGTGGGCACGGAGCCTGATCCGGGTGCTGACCCCAAGTGATCGGGCCTGAGGAGCCGAAAGGTTTACTGCCACCTCTCTAAAAAATCAGAATTTGCTTGTATTAATGAAGCAAAATTATTAGTTACTTGTGCATTTGCTTTTGCTCTAAACCTTCTTATCCTTTACTTACCAGGCATAAGGGAATAGCACTGTGTTTTTTTTTTAGTCATTTTTACCTAGAGTTTATGGCTTAGAACAGTGGTTTTCAGCCTGTGCTCTGCAGAGCCCTGGGCATCCACAGACCAAGTCTAAGGAGTCTGCAAAGTATGTGAATACCCACATTTCACAATTCAGAGGGGTCTGCAACTCCACTTGAAAATTTTGTAGGGGTCTGCAAATGAAAGAAAGTTGAAAGCCACTGGCTTGGAGAATAAATGTTATGCAAAACTCCTAATGTTTTACTTCAAAGCTGCATCTTAAGGAGATTTTAGCCTACGTTTCATTTTCATAAGGTGGAGGTATCTTAATCTGAGTAATATCGTCTGGATCTCTGAGTAATATTGGAGTACCTCATGGTGAACCTGTTGCAGATTGAAATCTATCTGGTAGAGCAGCATTCTCCTCCTGCTATGCTGTCTTAGTTTACATCATTCAACACATGTGAAAAACAGACTTTCTTACCCACCATGGCCAGAATACAATAAAATGAAGCTGTATGCAGGTACATATCTGGTTATTGTTAGCATTCCTTCCAGAGGTTTGGGCTAAACAGACCAGAGAAAGCTAGATGCTTTGTGTGTTATGATTAATTTGTCCTTTAAAGGACAGTTTTACCTGGAAGCAGACTCTTGGTGATATGAAGTTCTACAAGAACGCTTGAAACAGTTAATTGTGTCATTATATTCTAGGCACTTAGGGCCACGTTCAAGTAGGTTTCATCAGTGCGTCCATAGATGTTGCGGCACCCACATCTTAGCCAATTTGTCCCAGAAGGCAGTTGGAGTGACCAGGGTTGGAAGCCCAGGGGATTTGAGCTCCAGGTGAGAGTGTGGCTTGTCCTTTGGAAGTGGGCAGGTGCCAAGCAGGGAGGCGCCTGCAGGAAGTGCTGCTCACAGGTGCGTCTGGATGCCCACCCTTTCTCTGAGGTCAGATGTCTGACTCAAGGCTGCCAGGGAGGTGCCCTTGCCTGGAGGGGAAGTGCTGGGGAGGCATGAGGCTTGCCAAATTCAGTACAGAGGGCAGCACCCCTGCAGCTTCTCTCCCAGAACATGCAAGGGGAGGTGGTGGTACCCCCCCTTTGGTACAAGAGTCTAGTGATGGGACACTTGCCCGGGCACTGAGGGACCTGGGTTTGCAGCCTTAAACCCACTTGTCCTACTGTACAGCATTGGGCCATCATAACGCAGACCAGCCCTAATGGGACAGCCTCCACCTCCTTATCTTTGCTGCCAGGAAAGGTTATGCATTTTATAACAGAAAACTATTAGAAAAAACAAAAACCACCCAGGCAAGTGGGACCATAACCTGGATCTCCTCTTCAGGAGAATGCCCTCTCTGGGCTTTCAGGGTCATATCCCACCTTGGTCTCCTTGCTGCCTAGTGCCCTGGTTTCATAGGAGGGTTGGAGTGTGACTTTGCTTTCCCAGGTGGGTGGCCTGGTGGCAGGGCATTGTCCTGGGGACTCATTCACATCTCTTGCTTTCTCTTGGGCTGAGGAAGGTCTAGACCCCAGATCTCCCACTGTCTGGACACTGCCCTAGCTGCTGAGTTCCTGTGGAGAAGATGGGCCCCACTGGTCTTCTTGGGGAGTTGGACCGTAGGGCACTGCTTTGTCCTGCATTTAGTACTGCCTTCACAGCGCGTATGTGATGCCTGGGATTAGGGCTAAGTTCAGGCATCTCCCACCACTGATCTGTCTTGCATTGTGACTTAGGTGCAGGTGGACACATTTGAATCGAAGTGATTTGCATCACAAATCAAGAGCCTCAATTTAAATCTCAGACTTTTTTTTTCCAATCACCTTCTTCCAATTGTGTTTTTCTAAGAAAAGGTGTGTTATCCTCCATTGATACAACCACTAAAACACATTACTTTATAATTAAACAAAACCTTTTTGATAGATTGACAATGTTCTTTTTCTACTTAAGGGGGTGCACTTTAATTGTATACATTTCTTTAAGGTATTTTATGGCTTTATTTTCAGGTGTGTATTTATTTAACTATCTCTAGCATACTAAAAATGCAAGGATGATATATTGCTTGTTTACTAGCTCAGGAGTGCTCAAGCCCTGACCTGCGGGCTGGATCCAGCCCCCAGCACTTTGTCTTCCAGCCTAGTTGGGGCTCCCTATGGATCTGCGGGGAGCCCCGCAGTCCATGACCCTGTGCTCTAGATTGGGTGCGCAGGGTGGCGTGCGGCCTGATCCCAGTGGTGCTGGGCCCATGCCACTCATCTGGCTCATGGGGCCAAAACTGAGCACTACTGTACTAAATAGTTGATGTATATCACGTGCAAAGAGTTAAGTGGTGGCACTGGAGTGATAACCTAATTTTACATTATATGCAGGAGACAGCACATAAACTATTTTTTGTTAAACAAAGCAGCCATAAATGTTTCTTACATAAGCCTGCTGGGCCCTGTTTATAGAGCATTACCTCTAAATCTAGATGCTTTCCCCTGATTCCTGTTTTATACAGGAAAGTACATAGACTAACTCAGATTTTTTTGTGCTCATGGAGGCAGCACACTTGGTTTTATTGACATACTTTAAGAGTGTAATAATGTGATTTCCATTCATTCTGATTTCATGTTCAATTGATTATGGTTTATCTTTTAGAAATTAATAACTAAACAACATGTTTATTTCAGTTGCAGGTTTAAAACGACCTGTTTGATAGAAGTGGTGGTTGGGGGGGCAGGGACTTGCCTAGGTTGCAGGCAGGATGTTTGTTGAGGGTTTGAAGTCGAGCATGGCTTTGCTCTGTGCAGTCTTGCGTATTGGGGGCGTCCTCTCTTTCCACTGCTCCCAGGGGTTGTTGTGACTTCCATTCTCTGTGCTTAAACTTCCATTTTAACTTGGCTGCTTTTATCTGCTTCCACTTCAAAGTTCCCCGGGCCATGTAGCCCAACAGCTTTGAGTTTTCCTTTCTTATGATCTAGAGGTGCTATATTGGTCACGTGTTGGATTGGCACTGATAACAGGAAAATTAGCATTATTGGCAAGCAGCTTTTTTTGGCCAATAATATCACCGATAAATGCCGTGTGTGTGTGCAGCCACAGCATGCACGTGGCCAGGAATGCGGCCTGGCAGCTTGGAGAGTGGGTAAGGGCGATTGAGGCCCCTGCCCCACTCCTCATGGTGAGGGGAGGAATGGGGCAGGCACTGCCCAGCCAGGGTGGTGAATACGACCCTGGGACTGGGGTGGGATGGAGTTGTAGGTGGCTCATCCAGGGAGGTTGGGATGGGGGTTGGCTCCCTGCTGCTGTGCACACTCCCAGGGGAGGCATGGGGGGTGGGTGCTCCCCCTCCCCCCCCCACCGCATTTGTGTGCAGGGTGAGGGTGGGCTGCCTGCTGGAGGCTTGGGGCTAGGCCTGCACCACCTTTATACCTGGGGGGGTGGGGGGCAGGAGGCTGGGCAGGGGCGGTGCAGGCTCAGCGGTGCTGGGAGGAGAGTTACCAGCAGGATGCTGCTTTCCAAGCAGACCGGCTGCATTCCTGTAAGTTGGCTATCGGATCAGTATCGTCCAGTATGGCTTGTAAATAATGGGCCATCGGTATCAACCAAGAAAATCTTTATCGGTGCACCCCTATTATGATCTTAGACTTGCAACTTGCGATTCTAGAAACATGCCTGTTCAGAAATCACAGCCTTGTCTTATATTTGTATCACTTACAAGCTGAGTTGGTTATTAAATAAGAGGTAAATTGGTGCAATCATGTATTGCGCATCTTCAGCCCTAATTTCTTTCAGAAGTGGTAGGTGAAATTATTAGTGTAAGAATAATTTACTGCAATTTAGTTTGGGGAGATCAAAATAATCTTGTCCGTGCTTGAATTATAGAGTAAAACTGATGACTGGCTGTCTAGGTCTCTAGGAAAATCCTCAGCCAGCTTCTGTGGAGTGCTGTATTTAACAGGTCCATGATCAGAGTGGGACTGTATGGAGTGTAGTTGCATAGCTACAACAGCATCTAATGGTATTTAATGCAGTATATGCAGGCCCTGTGTTACACAATAGCTGTTCTTTACAAGCAGAATTGTTTCTTTCATCTGCTTTCCAGACTTGCTCCCACTGTATGTTGTCGATTCTAGCAGGAGGCCTAATTGGGCAACATAATAATGTGCTACATATGCTTTTAGAAAAGAAGATAGGCGCTGTTTAAAAGAAACTGATCTCCGAATTGTGCTGTTGCAGAATCTTTGCCAACACTAGTGATATGCTGTACAATATCTGCAGAAAGAGCTTTTTTTAATGCACATAATCTTCATTAAACGCATTTTCACAGCACATGGTGATCCCGGGATGCCTCGGTGAGCGGCTGTTTTTTTTGTCCTTCTCATTTTGGTTCCACTTTAGGAAAGCTCTTAAAGCCAGTCCGCTGGTTTCTGTCCTCCAGCCTTTGGGTCCCACCCCAGAGTTGCAACCTAAGGACACTTGGGCTTACAGGCCCTGTGTTGCTAATTAGGGTCTCCTCTGAACTCTTTTCAAGTATTGTGAGGTACCCCATGTGCTGCACGACATCGATCTCTCACTAGCAGTATATTCTTTCTGCACCAGCAAGTTTCCATCAAATCCTGCTGTTAATCACAGATTATGTTCTTCCTTAATTGAGTCTCATGACATTTTGAGACTTCTCATTAAATTCTTAACCTAATGGCCTGATCCCTTTAATTTCTGAGCGATTTTCAGATTCCATATTTCTAGCTAAGCTGAAGCGGGAGCTATTGTCTGTTTCTCAGCGTTAACACAAGGACTGTCTCCTTGCAGAGCTCTGAGCTTTTGCCGGCACCTGAAGCATGTCAGTAATGATCACTTCAGCTCCACTTTTCCTCCAAGCTTGCTGAGAAGCTGTTCTTGCTGACGGGGATATGGTCATAACATGTCAAATCTGGTTCTGGAGCAACTTTATCAAAATGCTCGTTATTGGTGGTGTGGTGAAATTCCCCTTTCTGAAAAGGGAATGTTGGTCAGCAGTTCAGCGATTGCAGTTGCTGTTAGGCCAGAAGTACAAAGTGAGGCTAGTTCTCGCGGAGCTTCAGTAAGTGTCACCTTTTGGAAGCAGAAGTGACCGCAAGCTGGTAACTTGGCCAGTGCATTGCAAACTGCTCCTCTTCCAAGCAACTTTGTGTGTTACTGGGCTTTAGACTTCGTGGCATGTACTTCAAATCTGTAACGGTGAACTAACCTGGGCTCAGAGGCTTCAGTCTTAAATATTTAGCTTGAGATGGTCAGGGCAGGGTGTAGCCTGGCACAACAACAGAGCCCTTGTGCTGCCGGCTGCGGCCTTGGTGTGCGGGTGGAGGAGCCCCTTGGTTACAGGCTTGGTGTCTAATTGGAGAAGGTCTTCTATGGCACCTACTGGGAATCTTGAATCCCTTTTCGCGCTCCATTTTGTTTCAGCGGCCAAGTCCCTTAGTGGTTCAGTGATGCAGTATAAATGATAAAGCTTTGAATAGTGTTCCTCTAAGGCAGGGATGAGCAAAGTCCAGCTCATGGTCTGGATCAGGCCTACGGTGAACTCCATTTCCCAGCAGCCCCTGCCTGTCTCTCTGCAGGTGGTTTCCATGGCGACCCCAGGAGCAGCAGGGCTGTGACAGCGCAGGTTCAGTGTTTCCATGGAGATTGGCCCCAGCTCTGGGACAGGGGTCTTGTGCCGGTGGCAGCATGGTCTGGAGCTGGGTGAGAGCTGTGATCTGCCCGCACGCCGTGGGCAGGGATGTGCGGGCAGCAGATTACTGCTCAGCCCTTGCTCCAGACCATGCCGTCACCATTGCAAGATCCCGGCCCTGCCCAGCCATGTGCCCTGCCAGCACTGCTGGGGCCGGTCTCCATGGAAACCTTGGCCCTGTGCTGTCACTGCTGTTGCAGTCTCCATGAACACCAGCCACAGTGGTGTATGCTGGGGCTGCTGGGAAATGGAGTCTGGGCACATGCTGGATCTGCTGTCTTTTCCCACCCCCGCCCCGAGGGCTTGACGCTGCTGTTCCCAGCGCTGCCTCCACAGAGAGCACCTCCGACCCTGGCGCACACCTGCCTGTCGGGCCTTCCACACACTCGGATTGCAGGATTGAGGCTTTTGTTCTCCTGCTTTCTGGAAATCACCTGGGAGCTGCCTCCCATCCTGGCCAACACCCCCAGGTTTCCTGTTGACAAATAGCTCATTCAGCTTGAGCACCTACCCAGGAAATGGGGAGAACTTGCTGAGTCTCTGTGGGGTGTCAGGAACAGGTTGGATGTCCCTTCCTCCCAGGCACCGTGTGCGTAAGAACAAGGAAGTTCTGGGGGGTCTGGAAATGCAGACATGAATTTGAGAAAATAGAGCAATAGAAAACATGCACACCAGTAAAAATACACCCAGTCTGATGCCCATCTCTCCTGCTGACAGCCGTGTCCCAAACTAATAGCCGCTTGAGTACATGCTGTCCTCTCTTTTCCCCGGCCACATGGTTTGGCCAGGAGTCTCGGTGAAGGCTGACTTCACTCCCAGGAGATTTTGTGGAAGCATCACCACGTAACCCAGCCTCGTGACTCAGCTCGCAGCTTCGCAACGTGGCTGGGATGTGTTGGAGCATGCCAGCAGTTGGTGTAGCAGGGCGCTGCAGGATGTGGATAATGCTGCTCAGAGCTGACAAGACAAGCACAAAATGTGCAATTGGTTTCAATACTTACTTCTACAGCAGCAAACTTCTTAGACCCAGGAAGACCTGGGGAGTGGGTTCATTAGGAAGCTCTCCATCTTGGCCATTACAGAGTGGGGCAGGAGTATGCCCTGGTGAGAAGTGTGCTCTTAATTATTAACTACTGTGTGGTCTTTAGCAAACTATTAATCTCTTACATATGCTTCAGAAAATGTATTATTAATTTGCTGTCGGGAGCATTACATTAAACGGAACAAGTGTTTGTAAAGCATCCTGAGATCCTCAGTTGAAACAAGTTACAGACATACTTTATAATATTTTTACGTGTGTGGCTTATTAAACCTCCCCAAAAATGTTTTTCAGATTCTAAATGGCTTCAAAGAAGTTGGGATCAGACTTTCATGGTAAGTGACGTGAAATTTAATTTATTTTTATTTTTTATTTTGTGTTTATTTGCTTTATTTAAATGGAAGGGCTGCTTAATTTGAGGAAGCCCCAGTCTAAATGTCTATTCTTCTAGCAAAGCGAGAGGAAAAGAAACCTGTAACAGGGAATAGAGCGGCTCCAGGGATTAATGCAGAAATTCTCTAGAGTTTCTCCCATGTCATGTTGACCAGAAGTCGTCATTTTCTCTTGGCCATTTGATTGAACAGTGAGAGCTTAAGTCCGAGTTTGTTTCCATTCTGAGTTTTCACTGGATGCCTGTCTGCTGTCGGCTGTCTTTGGCCTTCTACGGCCAGGTGCTCCATGGAGACTAGGCTGTTCTGTGTCCTAGAGCCAGTTCCTCCACATCAGGATTCACGCACATGGGGGACGTGGTCTTGCTCTTTGCTGTTTCTGCTAGTTGTTCCTGCCCTTAAGCTAAATAGGAAGTTTCTGGTTGCCATTTCCATTGGTTTTGTTGGCACTAAGGAGGCTATAGAAATTAAGAGATTCTCTAGTTTTGAAAGGTGAAAATATCACTTTGGAAAATGAGGGTTGGAATGGACCTCAGGAGGTTCCTGCTGCTTGATTTTTGCAGAAGCAAATGTTTTATGCTTAAATCTGCAACTGCACTTTGCTTTTAACCTGTTGTTCCTCACAAATAACTTCCTCAGTCTCTTTGTGAGATCAACTACTCATGCTTTGTGCTGGCTCGAGAGAGGGAAAGGACATTTCTTTTAGGTACCGATCTTGCAAACGTTTAAGCAGATACTTAACTTGATGCAGATGAATCGCATTGGGATCAGCAGCAAAACTTGCTGGTGTAAATCGAAGTGGATGGATGGGTAGGTGGGAAGAGAGTCTATTTCTGAGAGGGGTGGAAGAGTGACGGAGTGTCCTGAAACTTCAAAAGCTGACTTTTTTTTTTTTTAAATATTTTTTGCCTTGTGTGCAAATCTTGCTGTCGCATGTAACCAGGAATCTTGTAGTCAGTGACCAAGACCAGCTCAGGCTGCTGTGTGGTTGCTCTCTAAATGGTATTTTAGATGAGGAGAATGGGATTACTGCTCTCTTGCCTGGCACCCCGAGCCTTGGAAGAGTTCATGTCATCAGGTTTATCCTTACACTTTTGAGGTCCTTAACTGATGTTGTCATGGAAACAAACCAAACAGACTAAGCTGGGGTGCTCAACCCTCGCCCGTGGGCCAGATCTGGCCCATGACCCCACATTATCCAGCCTGTGGGGCTGCCCACGGGTCCAGAAATTTGGCGGCAGGAGAGTGGCAGCACCACTCTCCTAGTGCCATGGGGAGCCCCAGGCTGTGTACACTGGATCTGGCACCCAGTCCCAGTGTACAGGCCCGAGCGGCAGTGGTGCATGGCCTGAGGGCCCAATCCTGGTGTGGGGGGGCTGATGGTAGGCCCCTGGGGACCAATCCCAACGTGGGGGACCAGGGATGGGGGGCTGCTGGGCCCCAGAGCCTGGTCCTAGCGCATGGGGCTCACTTTGGTCCACAAAGCAGCCTTGCCCCACTCATCTGGCCAATGCGGCCAAACGGTTGAGCATCATTGACTAACCAGATTTCACTGTCTGAGATAAATGCACAAAGAAACCAGACTAAATCCTGGAAGCTGGCTTGGACACTTTTTTCCTAATAAAGTGTAAAAATAGATAAGATGGTTTATATTCTTTATCATCACCGTCTTTTAAGTTTCCAGGGGCCCGCTGAGCTTGATGGCACGCACCCGAAAAGCCCTCTTAATTGCTGGCTGCTGTTGAACTGATATTGCAGTGCAGAATTAATGCCGCTTCTGGGGCCCTGAGTTTCCTGGTTCTGGCCTCTATTTGTGTTCTGGTTAAAAGCAGAGCTAACTGAGGTCCTTGGCCTCTAATTTTAATTGCATACCAAGGTGTAAAATAAAAATAACAGTAAACCCCCTCTACAAACATAGGTTTAAATGCCTCCTACCTGGCTCTGGGCTTACAGTCCTACAATAAGAGTTAACAGCTTATACTTTCTCTGGTGCCTGCCAACTGTTTGGCAGCTGTTTTTGTATAAGCTAAAACAGCCTGGATGCATGTTCAGAACTGCCTGCCTCCCGGTCTGCTCGCTATCTCTCTTTATTTATAATGTTTCTCCAAAAGCGGCTGAAAGGGCCACTGCTTAGAGACCCAAGAATTGGCCTGTCTTGAAAAACATTACAGAATAATACAGGCAGCTGGAAAAATGCTCCGGGATTTGCAGTAACTAGAACAGAACAAATGGGTCCTCGGCAGCAGAAGCAAAGTGAAACGAATGCCCCATTCGTGTCTCAGCTGCTGCTGGCAGTGGCAGCACTAAGCAGCTTACTGCTGCGTGCCCGGAAATGCGCTGGAGACGGGTGAAAGCAACTCTTGCTTGGTCGTCTCCTGCAAACTGGGCAGGGAAAATTTATTTTCAGTCTTTCCTCAGGATCCAAAAGAATAAATAGGTGACCCTGCCCCTGCGGTGGGATTGCAGCTGGTTACAAAGCATCCAGCCCATTACTGTTGTAGCTCATCCGGTACAAGGCTGACGCAACTTGGAGCGAGCAGATGTGGCATGTGATTGCATTCCTGCTCTCTGGGCTACTTGTGGGAATTTAAATGTGGCTTTTACTGAGAGGGTGTGAAGCAGGATACTGGTTAAATGGAGCTGCAAGGAAGCCACCTTCTGAGCTCACCTTTCGGAGAGCAGCCCAGCCAGCTTAGTGCTGTGATGCTATTTGCATCACAAGCGGCGGTTGCTGGAAGTATCGCCCTTCCCACGGGCACCTTGAGCTATCTTTCCCAAGGTCAGTGTGCTCTGCTGCTCTTGCAGAGGTATATCATTGCCACATTGTTCAAGAGTGTTGTCGCCACTTCCTCAGATGTCAGAAAATCGCTTCAGTACGTAGTGGTGTTCAGCAGTGTAACCACGAGAGTTATCTTCAAGCTTCCTTGTTCTTCACGTAGAAAACAGCTTGCTTATAGTTTCACAGAGTAATGGGAAGTTTCCCCTATATTGGGATTATGGCTTCACAAGTGGAGCTCTTATAGGAGGCAAGAAACTCTTCGGTGTTTTTCAGCAACGGAGCAAAGGTTTGTGGCTGTCAGCTCTGTAACATTCACATAAATAGCTATGTGTATATGGCAGTCTTGGCAAAGCAGGTGCCCGTTCTTCTGAGCTCCCCGATTCTGCTGTTGGAAGTACTTGAAGGATGAACAAACTTGTGGAGCTAGACACACTCGGCAACCAGAGGACTTGGCCTTTGCGTTGTAGCCAACTGTGCAGGCTGCTGGTGCGCAATGTGCAGCCACTGCTGGTATATCCATACCCACATCTACTTTCTATTTGCTTTGCTTAACCTGCTTTCTGGGCCATATTCTAACAATGGAGAATAGCCCCAGCCCATTTAACGTGGGTAAAATATACATTAACATGCCTTCCTGCAGAAGGGAATTCTGCAAACTTGTCCGCAGTGTCCTGAGAGAGGCTGTTCCCCAGGTCTGCAGCAGACCCTTGGTAAATAATACCAGGTTGCAGTGGCGATCACAAATTCAGGTCAAGATGCCAGGAAAAAACTAAATATGCTTTTTTCCCAGGCACGTTTCTAGAAGATCCCTTCCTCGGTGCTCGGGTCTAAACTAGCTGTCGAGTTCCTGAGTCGAGCAGCTGGTGTGCTTGAGGGGACCAAAAGGTGACCTTTGAGGCCTGGTCTGGGCTATATAGTGCGCACACTTACATTCATACCTCCCTGTGGTAGCAGGACCCCCACCTCTTACCCTCCTTCTCAGCTCTGGCCATGGCCTCTCTGTCCTGGGGCATGGAGCATGTGCTCTTTGCCAGTTCAGTAATGCCACCCCTTGGAGAAAGGCCTGGCACTAGCATGTAGCGAGTGCCCAGGCCAGCACAGTGCAGATGCGACTGCTCGGGTGGCTTCCCTAGGGTAGCTGCTGTCCACCCTGAGCAGACCAGGCCTTAGTGCTGCTTGCTGTCTGGTCATTAGCAGGCAGCTGGGTCTCATACAGGACTTCTGAATGGAGCCTGATGTGTCACTTGCCAGTGCTCTCTGGGGGCTTTTGGCCCCTGGTGATGATGGCATTCCTGTCTGAGGCAGCTGGCTGCGTTCTGGTGGGTGAATCAGTAGCAGAGGAGCACAGGAAGCTTTTAGGGATGGTTATTGAAGGCAGAGAGTGGGTTAGGGGGACAGGATGCGGTAGTGGGTTCTTGGTCCAGCTGTGCAGGAAGTTCGTCGCAGAGCTTCGTGTCTCTTGTAGGACAGGGACGGCACTCTCCAGCCTCATCTTCTGCAGCGTGCAAAATCCCAGTGAGCGTGAACACTTGTCTTGTGGGTGTGTTTGTGTCCCTTTCAGATAATGATCTGTGATAGCAAGGGCCGAGATCCCTTCCAGCCCTCTCTCCCTAATTAAGGCGATTTTTTTATTTTGGTGTCTGAAGTTCGTTTTATTCATTTTTTTTTTTTTTTCCTCCACTGTGGAAGTCTGTAGACAGCTGTAGTTCTAGCCTTCCTGTTGTATGCTGCAGC
>NW_017729024.1:167061868-167063307 GCF_001723915.1 Gavialis gangeticus | reverse complement strand
GTGAGCGTGAACACTTGTCTTGTGGGTGTGTTTGTGTCCCTTTCAGATAATGATCTGTGATAGCAAGGGCCGAGATCCCTTCCAGCCCTCTCTCCCTAATTAAGGCGATTTTTTTATTTTGGTGTCTGAAGTTCGTTTTATTCATTTTTTTTTTTTTCCTCCACTGTGGAAGTCTGTAGACAGCTGTAGTTCTAGCCTTCCTGTTGTATGCTGCAGCACAGCTTCCACCCAGGTGTGCTGTGCTCTCTGCAGAGAGAGGTGCGTGCTAAAGAACAACCCCAGAATAATGAGAGTTGGCAATGCTGGAGTCTCTACAGGAGTGCATCTGGGTCTGCCTGGAAATGAAGGATCTCTTCATAAACATGTTGCTATACCAGAAGAAACCAGCTTAGAAGAACTTTGATCTTTACAAATACCTAATTGACTTGAGCACAGAAATGGGGCAGAAAATGCATGCCTTTTTCAATGCATTTTTTTCTTTTTCAGGCTTAATGTGATTTTAGTTTTTTACAGCCAAGTTAGCAAAGTTGAAATAAAATAGCTCCCAAACAGGGGAAATGTGAATCTGCAAAATGCATAATAGCTTCTAACTTCTGCTTTTCATCTCAGGGCCCTTCAGTTACCTGGATGATGTCCCGTTTAAGATAGGAGACAAATTCAAAACACCAGCCAAGGTTGGTTTACCCATTGGCTTCTGCTTGCCTGATTCTCCACAGCTTGTCAGAGAAGCTCAGGTAAGTGTGCTTTTAATTTTTTTCCCTTTCTTTTTTTTATATATCAGTTTTTGGCATGTTGCAAACTTGCTCTGTGCAGATTCACGGCATGCATGTATGTTTGCTGCAGTTTATTAACATGTGTTTAGTTCTAGAATTGCTCAGTTTTTGAATATTTTCCCCTGCCTTACTCGGATCCCACCCAGTGACAAAACCCACTGTAATGTGTGGGGAAAGAGAAGTTAACTCTGCTTTCTTCCTCTGGTTTCACATTGAAATTTCCTTGGCTTTTTACTTGCAATGAATTACGGGGATAAAACAATTGAGAGAGAGCATGTAAACATTTCTGAGTGGACTTTTGATACAGCTAAAGTTGTTAAGATTTACTTCAAAACATAGAACATTTTAGTGTAAAAATGCAAAACAACCTTAATTAATCAGTATTAAATTTTTTTAAAAAATTACCGAACAGCTGAATTAGAGTTCGGAGTCCTATGGTACTCCTAGGAAATCCCTTCGGAGAAGCAGGGAAATGGTTTTACTTTTAGACAGTATAACTATCTAACACTTCATAGTTTCTAAGGTCGGAAGGGACCTGAGCAGATCATCTAGTCCGACCCCCTGCCATGGCAGGAAGAGCACTGGGGTCAAGTGACCCCAGTAAGGTGGTCATCCAACCTCCTCTTAAAACCCCCCAGGGTGGGAGCCTGCACCACCT
Organism: Gavialis gangeticus; assembly: GCF_001723915.1. Lineage (NCBI taxonomy): Eukaryota > Metazoa > Chordata > Crocodylia > Gavialidae > Gavialis > Gavialis gangeticus. The sequence continues at coordinate 167,061,876 of NW_017729024.1, read as the reverse complement.
CACTTGGA
>NW_017729024.1:167056976-167060843 GCF_001723915.1 Gavialis gangeticus | reverse complement strand
GACACCCGGCTCCCCTCCCCTCTGAGTCTTCAGTGCTTCTCCAACTATCCTCCTTAGCTCGTTGAAGTTTGCCTTCCTAAAATCTAGGGCCACCACCTGACTGCTTGCCTTTGCCACCTTGCGGTGAATGGTGAATTCTAGCAGGCAGTGGTCACTGTCGCCCAGGGGGTCGAGCGCCCGCAGCCCCCTCACTTAGGTGCGAGTAAATTTTTTTTGTACATTTTCATTCCAGTGTTGCCTGACTTCTTGGCATTCTCCACATGTGTTGTATTGGATGGAGAAATACACTTCCAGCTCTTGCTTGCTGTGTACTTCTGAACAGGAGTTTACTCGTGCAGCCTCGTGGCAAAGCTTTGTTAATGTAACTTGACAGACAAATCTGTTCACTATCTTTCAGGGTGTTAAGTTGCCTTAACATTTCAGTTAGCAGGAAATCAATTGATTAAACAGCCTTACTTTTAAAAACCTTGTTTGCCCCTTGTTTGGAAATGTAGACCAAGAACACGACCGTGCTAATCGGATTGGTGGCTTAAATCTGGAGTTATGACCCTCCTTGCAGTCCACCTTCTGTAGAAAATGGCAGTCTCCATAGCATGCCAATTTAGATCTGGATCTCTACGTGGCCCCAAGAATACGGATTTTGTATCTTTTTGGTTGACTTGACCGACTCTGGTCATGTCCTCCGACGCATTCTGATTAGAGCTCACCGGAGCAGACTCTATTAATCAAGTCCCCCGTTCTAACTGGAACGCTCTAGCATTGCTGCAGCATCACGTGTATACAGACATTGCATAGACCAGCTTGACCGAGATCACTTCAGTTTGATACCACATTCAGTCAGGTTTATCTCAAACCAGTTTCAGCTATTTTGAAGCTGGCTTATGTGCGATGAACGTCTGTTCTGTTACAGGTTTTAAACCATTTCCTGATCACTTAAACCAGTTTGTGTAATGTCTGTCCCTAGCCCATGGGTTTAAAAATGGCCTCTGGGGTGCTTTAACTAAAGCTTGTTGAATGCAATTTAGTTAGAGCATCCCACAGTCATTTTTAAACATGTGGGGGGCTTAATACATGTGACTTTGCAACATTTTAATTAGAATGGCTCTCTGGGAACCACTCTAATTAAAATGTCCCCCATCACCCCAAGCACGTGTCTAGGCAGCCTCAGGTGCCGTGGTTATTTTCCACAAGCTGATCTAAACTGTTAGGCTACCAGAGGCCACAGTATCACTAGCACCAAAGATAGTGCTACTTCTCCGTCAGCCGAGAGGTGCACATCTGATGCCTGATCATGACCAGTGCTATGTGGTCCAAGGACGCCAGGGTGTGAGAGAAGCACCATTTCCTCTTGCCTTTACAGCATGAGAGGATATGCCTAGTGCTGGTCCTGTGTGTTTTTTGGTGCGTCAAGTATTGCAGTGATGCACCAGTGGGCAGATCACTTTGCTTAAGCATCTGTCTCTCACAGTGAACATTCATGTGCAGAATGCATCGTGGCTTCTCCCAAATGGCCGTGAACTTGGCCACATTTCTTGTACAGAAGGTTGGAGCTCTGCATTTTGAAAGACTGAGACCAGTTAGACTGTGAAGCCCTATCCTGTGCTGCCTTCTCTTGTCCTGCACCATCCACACCAAACCAGTGTGCAAGGTTGACCTGTGTGCCAGTGTCCCCTTGAAAAGCTCCTATTAAAGTGTGAAAGGCTTGAGGGAGGGGAGGAGATTCGTCATATCAGTAATCTTGGCAATGACCTGCTTCTGCAGAGATGCAGACAAACAGCCAGAGGTTAATGTCACTTCCTTTGCCAGTCGGCATGACCGGCTCCAGCCATAGCATCGGTAAAATGCAGTCGGTACATCAATACCTCTTTCTTCTGTTGGGTCTTAAACTCTAAATTAGGATCTCTTGAACACTGAAGGCGAGGTGTGAAGTTCTGTACTGGTTTTACTGATGCAAAACCCCAGAAGTTTTTCTTTTCTTTAGTTGCTTGTGGCTAGTTCGATAGGGAATCTCAGAGGCAATTTACTGCCATTGCAAACTGGAGTAGAGATCGTTCATCCAGCAGTGCCCTTGAAAGTGTTCCTGCAGTCGAAATTTTCTGTGGGAGATGGATGCTGTGACGGTGTTTTAACTTTGATTAACGACATTTAAGCAGAACGATAAGAAAGAGATGGAATACCGTGTGCTCCCTGGGCATAGGCAGGGTTAGCTGTTAGAGGCATAATGAATGCCATCTGGTGCCCTGCTAGTTTTCTTTGTCTCTGGATTAGCAACAGAGATGTAAGAGAAGAAAAACAACCCGTACCAATGCTAACACACTTGGTAATGCATCTAACCTGTCACTGTTCCTTGCTGCATGTAAGATGGTGTGGCTGTTAGAAAGCAATGACTGTGCTCCTTACCCTTGTATCTTGTTTTTCTTGGCAGTATGACTTCTCCCTGGAAAAGAAAACCATGGAGTGGGCCGAAGAAATTAAAAAAATCCAAGCAGCTCAGAGAGAAGCTGAACAGAAGGCTGAGGTAGAAATAGCTCATTCAAAGGCCGCTTCAGAGGACAACAGCAAAATGGGCTTCTCTGAGGGACCTTGCCCGGGGGTGCTGCCCCCTCCCTTTAACCCCATTCTTGCTAGTCTGCAGCACAATAACATTCTCACCCCCACCCCTGCCAACAGCAGTGCCATAAAGCAGAAGGCCCTTAGTCCACCCTACCCAAAGGCAGATTTCAACCCAGCAGACTTCGAATGTGAAGAAGACCCGTTTGATAAACTGGAATTAAAAACCATTGATGACAAAGAGGAGCTGAAAAATATCCTTGAAATCCACGTCGGTACTACTGGGCCAATCGTGGCCCAGCTCTTGGACAGTGGCCTCCCCAAAGTAGGGCCCGAATCTGTATTACAAGATCCAGAAGTTCTGGCATCCATAGAAAGGGCCACCTTGGACTTCAAACCCCTTCACAAACCGAACGGCTTTATTACTTTACCACAGTTAGGAAACTGTGAAAAGATGTCCTTGTCTTCCAAAGTGTCCCTCTCCCCTATCACGTCAGTGAGCAATATCAAATCTCTCTCCTTTCCCAAACTCGACTCTGATGAGAGCGATCAAAAACCCTCGAAGCTGACGAGCACTTTCCACAGCACTACCTGTCTCCGAAATGGCACTTTCCTTGGTTCTTTACAGAGCTGTGCTCAGAGCAGAGCTAGCGAACTGAACGGACATCACGTGGTGGGTCTTTCTGCTTTAAATGTGGACAGTGGCATGGAGACGTCGACAATATCCTCTTCATCCAGGCTGCCTTCCCTCTCTGCGCCAACAGTTTGTACAGAAGAACAGACGTCTCAGCCCACAGCAACCATGGTAAAGATATTAACACGGTCAGGGGAACCAGGGGCCATCAGCTTGAGGGCTGCACGTGGTAGCTTTTTAACATGTACTGTCCGCTTCCCTTTGATTTCCGTCATCCCAGTGCGGGCTGCAGTTCTCAGCATGCAGTGCAGTAGCTAATTCACACTGATCAGATCCATATGTAGCACTGAATTTGGGGAGTTATATCCCCCTCCCTCCCAAGACTGTATCACTGCTCTGGATCAAGACAGCTGCAATCTGACTTTTTTTTTAAAGGGCAACTAAGCTTTTTTTCCCCATCTCCTGGCAAGTAGACCTCAGGTTGGGGAGGACCGGGTTAGAGAGCTTCTGGAGGGGCTGGATGCGTTCAAGTCAGCGGGTCCGGATGCTCTCCACCCCAGGGTGTTGAGGGAGCTAGCTGGGGTTATTGCAGGGCCCCTGGCACGGCTCTATGAGCGATCGTGGTGCTTGGGCCAGGTGCCAGATGATTGGAAGGTAGCAAATGTGGTCCCCATCTTCAAGAA
>NW_017729024.1:167045485-167051976 GCF_001723915.1 Gavialis gangeticus | reverse complement strand
TTACGCTCTGCCTGTCCCTTTGGAATTGGGGGGTGTGGGTTGTAGCCATGCTGGTCTCGGGACATAGGCAGAGATGGTTCTTTGGGTAAATCCTGATACCTTTTATTAGACCCACTTAAATAGCTGGAAAAATTCTTCTTTGCAAGCTTTTGGGTACAAATGCTCTTCAGGCAGGGGAAGCCTTCAGAATTGAGACATTCACTCCTGAACCATGACGGTGGGTTCAAACAAACTTTTTCTGCAAGACTTACACTAAAACACTTTCCATGATAATGATGGGGATAATTGGTGACACGTGGCACACTTTAGATTGGTGTTTCTCAACCTGTGGGTCATGACCCAAAAGGGGGTTGCAAGACTATTTGAAAGGGTTGTGAGCAAACTTTAAAAATGGGCTTAAAGGAGAAAAATGTGGGGAGCTGTGGCGTTTCCCTTGCAGGCTGGCAGTCTGTGAGGGGTTGCTTGGGGCTCCCCTGTCCCACATACTGGGGGGGCTGGAACCTGGGGGTGGGGAGCACTGGGTCAGGGCTGGCCATTGATGTTTACAGATGGGACCTGGTACAAAAAAGGTTGAGAAACCAGTGCTTTAGATGAATTAAGCGATAAGGCTTGCAGCTCAGATGGACAGAGCCTCTCCACAGAATAAGACCAGCTCAAGCACTAGCAAAGCAGATGTCCCCTGCCCACCTCTGCAGTAAGGTGTGCTCACAGCGGCCCTTCCTGCAGTGGGAACGGTTTATTCTTTTTCCATCTGCATCCCCTCCATTTTTTTATAAGTGAAAATGACACTGCTCTGACAGCTGGTTCTTGCCTTTTAGGAGCAAGCTTGAATGGGTGCCCAAGCAGCCCGAGGTTTCCATTACAGCGGTGCATGTTGAGAGCAGATCCCAAGGAAAGCTTCCTCCCTGATAGAGCAGGGGAGAGCGGAGCTCTGCAGGATGATGGGGAGTTCCCTCCCGGAGGGTGTCAGGCAGGGGCTGGCCAGGCATCTTTGTAGGATGGTTCAGGAGCAGCAAATTTTGTGCGTGTGGGGTTGGACTAGGTGTCCCCCTTCAGTCTAGAGTCCCTTGCTCTGAGACCAACAGGACTGTAACAGCTGCTGCCTGGCACTGTAAAACAGCTCAGAGAAAGCACGTTGCAGAAGCCCAGTGCTGCCTGTGCTGCGGGTTCTCAAAGAACCGTATTTTGCTCAACCCTATTGTCCCGTCAGGACCTCCCAAAAATGTAGGCTGAGATTTTTTTTGAAAGAATGTAAGATTTGCCTCACCCATGGAAACAGCACATCCCAGGTCCATAGACAGTCCTGAAAGTGTCGGAGTGGAAGCCTGAAACATGTCCTGGTGCAGGAGTTTCAATGGGACGTCCATTCAGAGAGATTCGAGGATGCCTGGTGCCACCAAATAAATGCTATGGCCCCCACCCAGAGCAGAGCGCGGTGCAGGAAGAGGGTGCCTGGCTCTGTGCTCACTGCATTGTGGTCTGCACAGTCTTGAAACCAAGGCTGTGAATCTTCCTGGAGGATCAGACCAGTGGGACTAGCACAGAGCCCTGGTATCTCAGAATGGACTCGTCACTGGTGCCCAGGAAATGGTTGCATTTGGCAGTAGAAACAGAGTTGCTCAGAGGCTGAAAGCAAACGGCAAGAAAAGTGTCCAGTCCATCGGTGCCCTGCTGCCATTCAGAACGGTTGCTTTGGGGGCATTATTCATTTGTCAGACCTCGTGATCGTGATAACTGTTTTGACCCACAGCTGAGCAGTATGTAGCTATAGGGAGCTCGATACCAGCGGAGACTCGACTGATCGCAGCTCTGGTAGCAGCTAGGGTGGGGATGCTACCATCCCTGGGCCCAGCTGGGCTAGGAGCTTCCTGCAAGGGACCCAGAGGGAGAGGCTGCAAGGGAGCAAGAACTAGGGCAGCTCAACAGCTGGATCAAGGGAAGCTTCCCGGCCTGGACACCTGCAGGGAGGGGGACTGAGCTCTCATCCTCTGGGACTGGTCTGGAACAAACCTTCTCTTGGGCAAAATATTTGTGCGCTTGGGAAATAATCTGCTAACCTAACACGTCCCTTTCCTTTTAAGAGTCTGGACAATATGCAGGAGACAGCTTCTGGTTTCTGTGCTGTGGTCTCAAGGGCTTAGGTGGGGGGGATATATTTTTGGTGAGTTTGGAAGCTATTTTGTATGTCACTGGATGCAGAATTAAATCCCAAGTGTCAGGAAAGGGGCTGTAGGAGTGACAGAGAGAGGGGTTTTGGGTAGCACTTGCAGTTGAGTGTCCTGGGTGGTTGGGAATAGAAGGAAAAGGGCCCTGCTTGAATCTCCAAGTCTTGGGCTGGACAAATCTGACCCTTCCAGGATGTGGCCAGTTGATCGGTGTGGATTTGTTGGCTGTTCCATGTTGACTTGTTCTCTCTCCTACCAGAGAGACTTCAGCAAATGACCCTTTTTAAAACCAGACTTCCCTGATGCTGAACTAGCTCCTCCTGCTATAGAACGTGCTTTCTCTTCCTCTTCTGCATTGAGCGCTTTATACTGACCTCCGTATTCAGGCCTTGCCGGGGTTCTTGGTTTGATCTCCACTGGTTGGTGCACAAAGAGAAATGGGGAAACGGCTGATGAGACTGGTTGCTGTGGGATCAGGAGAGCAGAGCTGCTGAGATACAGTAGCACATGCTGAATTTGTGCATGTTGATTTGCTCGGTGGGCTTTCTGCATGATGATGGTTGAGGTTTCTGGCCTGCAGGCATTCAGGCAGTAGCAGGACATGTACTGGATCAAAATGTCTGCAGGGAAAAAGCCAAGCCAGGATCCCAGAAATCCACTATTGGTGCAGATTTGTGGCAGAGGGGAGTGCGAGCTTGTGCTTGTGCCCAGTGGATCTTTGACACACTCATTCTGCTACTGCTCCGTTCCTTAATCCTAGCATCCTCCTTTTAGTTCCTTCTTTGCTGGGGATAGAAACCCCATCGCCGTGTCATGGGTGAACCTCCTTCCTAGTCACTTGCTTGTGCCACGAGTGGTGTGTGAGCGACGGCTGAGGCCCCAGGCTGGTGCTTCTCCAGGGCTGGCCCAAGGGAGGTGGGAGGAGCTGACTTCTGCAGCTTGGGCTCTCCAGGGCTTGTCTTGTACGTAGTGAGACCAGTCGTTAAGGACTGTCTCCGCAGCCCTGCAAGATGGAGCTGAGCTATTAGCTGCTCTTCAAGGTAGCTTGGGATTTGCTCCACACCTGAGGGGAGGCCCCTTGTATGAGGAGTCGCAGTCCACATGCTCTCGCATTTTGGAGCTGTCCTGGTAGTATCTGGGAAGTGAGGACCTGTTGATGGACTCAGGGCAGGGATGCCCTAATGACAGCAGTTGTCGGAGGGGCCCTCTTAATCTTCCCATCTCCCCTGCTATCCCCCAGACCAGGGGAAAGGCTGCCGAATGGATGCGGTCAGGACTTTATGCGAAGAGCCAGTCCCCTGAGCCCTGGAATTGGTCTGCATGGCTATAGCGGGAGGATCAGAGAGGCCTTGGTTTGCAGCCGTATCAGTGGTCTATCCTAAGCTGCTGGTAACCACTGACGCTGTGGCATGTTCAATGCTTTCTGCCCCTAAACTAGGTGGTACTGTGACATCCAGTGGCCAGGGGCTCGTCTGGAAAGCAGCGGTACCTGTGCTTGTTGCTCTGAGAGCAGACATCTGGGTGGAGGTGGCTCACACGTTCAGATACGGAGTTATCCCCAAGTGACTGGTGTCAGAAGAGACTCCTTCTGTCTGGCCAGCACGGACATTAAATTGGGAGAAGCTTTTCTTTTCAGCAATACATGCAGATATGATAATGGCAGGACGGTTCCTGTGTCTCCTGCTGAATTGTTATTAAATTAATTGATCTGAAAAATACCTTGGCAGGGCTTTTTATTTCGAAAAGGCCTGAATGTTTTGAAAGTTCAGGTCCACAACCGTCTCTTGTGGAGCAGTTTCCTTCCCCGGGACTAAAATAGCATTTTCAAGTGGTGTAGATTGAAGCATGTTGCCAATGTCTCGACCCAGATTTATTGGGCCCAAACAAATTGTTTTTCTTGATATGGCCAGTGACCCAGAGACTCCGTTATTTGCCCAGCTGGACACCGAAGTGATACCAGCACTGAATCAGTGAAGTTGAATTTTCTTGGGGCTTTTCTGATGCTGGAATGGTTCGTTCAGAGCAAGTGAAGTGAAACTGAACTGTGTGATCAGGGTGCTGCTCAGTGCTTTTCTTGTTTTAAAAGCTTCTTGTGAGCTTTTTTTTGTAAATCGGAAGTGGCTGAAGCGTGGGTCAGATGCAGGCCAGGGCCGTTGCTGGCTTTAGCACAGCAGCACGGGCTGGGGGGAATCCAGGGCATGGTGCTGTCTCTAGCCAAGCACACTTCAGCTTTACTCAGTTTTCTTTCAAGTCTTCACATTGCACTTCACCAGCGAAGGGGGAGCTGCTGGAGCGCCTCCAGAGGGAGTGTAAGCAGGGGCATCCTCCTCAGGGCCTACTCCCAGCACCCTTTACCACGTGTCAGTAGGCGCGCTTATTATCTTTTGTTTAAGCTTTTATCAGTTGACTGGGTAAGAAGCCCCTTTATACAACACACGTGGAAGAGGAGAGAAACTTTAAATAATCTAGTCTGGAGCAGCATTACTCCAGCGGGGGTCCGTGGCAAACTTGCGGAGGGTATTCAAGAAGTGGGGTGAAAAGGAAGCAAAGGATTTCCCCTCTCTCCTGGAAGGGCGGCAGTGAGGTTACAAGGTGGCCGCAGCGAATGTGAGGGGTGCCTTTTCATCAACTGTAATGCAGAATCCCAGGGGGGCACAAAACAAAGCAAACTTAATGTGGGGGGTGTGACCCAAAATAGTCTGAGACGGTGTGGAAGGACGGCTTGTTGGTTCCTGGTAGTTGATAGATGAGTGCTCCTTGGCAACTCAAGCTGCCAGTCAAGCGAATGGAGGCCCAGTGGGTATTTTGAAACAGTGCAGGGAAACCCAAAGCTACTTTCTGGATGCTGGGATGGGGAAAGGCTGAGAACAGGTTTAGAAATCGAGTTGAGTAGGAGTAAGTGGCTAGTTTCCCTGGGCTTCGTGGCTCCGTGCAAAGGGGTAGTCTGAACAAGCGGCCTTGCTGGAGCGTACTGAGAACAGATGAGCGTAAAAATATTACATTATGGTAGAAGTCATTCTCTCACTTGGACACTTTCTGAACAAGAAGAGAGCAGAAACTAAGGGTTTGAGGATGGGCTACAAAAGTTGGCCGAACCCTTGGTAGGCCTCCAGGTCTTAAAAGTAGAAAAATTTGGGGAAGCTTTTAAAGACCAACATGGTAGATGAAGAAGAGAGTGCTTTGTGGGGTAGAGAAGGCAGTGATAGATGCTTGTCTGTCTCTCGTAATGCAAAACGCAGATGACGTTTTAACAGGCAACAACTTAAGTTGTTTTGAAGACCCGGGTAGACAAAGCCTTGGCTGGGATGATGTAGTTGGGGCTGGTCGTGCTTGGAGCAGGGGGTTGGACTGGATGTGACCTCCTGAGCTCCCTTCCACCCTCATCGTCTGTGATTCTGACTTGAAACTGGGGGGAAGGAAATCCTCTTGTATAGCACAAACCTTGCTCAGGAGATTGTTGGTACAAGACACTGGAGAGTTCAAGAAGATAATAGGAGTCAGGCCTGTGCTGGCTCGGATAACGAGCATTTCAAGTTGCATTAGATTAAAAACGTTTCAAACTCAATACTCACAAGAGACGTGAACTCTCCCGTCCTCTTTGGGCCTGAAGCCATGCACTGGGGTTGGGGAAAAAAACCCGTGAGTGCTTGGCGGGGACGTGCGATGGCGTTTCTTACCTCTCCTCGTCATTGGTGCGTCCAGCCAGTGGCCTAGGATGACTGTTCTTGTGCTCTTCCATGAGTAGCTCTCCTGCTCCCCTCTCGTTGTGAACTCTGCCCGCTAGCGCAGTGCACAGCCCGTCCATCTTCTCCTGTCTGTCTTGTTTGCTAGGTACACCCGGACTACAAGGAGACGGAGCTCCCTGTGGTAAGTTCACTCGCGAGCGTGCTGTGTAGTGTTTCGGAAGGAGCCGTGTTCTGGGAGCCTTCTTTTGTGTGGAGGAGGTGAATGGCATGTGTGTAAGAGGCCCAGTAACCTGCCGGGACATGAGGGATGTTGCATGTTTCTTAACCTTCTTAAGGACAAGAGTTGTCTGTTTATTTCATCACTGACCTGGTCTCGTTATAACCCAACATCGCTGCTCCCTGGCCGGCTGTCGCATGAGTTAAATAAGTGTGAGCTGACATTAAACTTGGGTCACACTTGCTTCCTCTCTCTAGCTAAAGTACAAGGCAGGGCAGGCTGGCACCTGAGAGCTATAAGTTTTCATAGGTGACAGATGCTGGAGCATCTAAGTATCTTGTCACCTGCAAAAGCTATGCCTGTTTGCATGAGTTAGTCTATAAGGCGACAGCGATCATCGCCTGCTGGAATTCACCATCCAGC
>NW_017729024.1:167033942-167045474 GCF_001723915.1 Gavialis gangeticus | reverse complement strand
CTCAGGTCCCTTCCGACCCTAGAAACTATGAAACAATAAGGTGCTGCCCTGCCTTCTGCCTGGCTTCAAACTAACACGGCTAACTATCTCTCTCTGCCTGCAGATGACCGAGTAGAGAGAGGAAGAGGGTGATGCCTCAAGGAACATGTTTTATCACACATTTCCTCCGTGCTGGCGGGTTCATCCCAACAGCAGAGTTTCCCAGAGGAAACGGGGAAGCTCTGTTGCTTGGTTAATTTTTAAAGCAAGATCAGATAACGCCCTCGAGAAGGCTGCAGGGAGCAGATCATCCTGCCTCTGCCAGGGAAGGGAATGGCCAGCTCAATGCACTAAGGCTTGTACTTGGTTTTTCACTACTAGGTAACACACCAAAACTTCCCCATGTCTAAAGTGCCCAGTAACAGCAGCTGCACCAAATGGTCCAGTGGCTCTGCTTCCTCGGAGCTCCCGCAGGCCCTGTCTCCCAGTGAAAGGCAATGCGTAGAAATGGTTGTCAACATGGGATACTCTTACGAGGATGTCATGAAAGCCATGAAGAAGAAAGGACGGAGCATAGACCAGGTGAGAGCCCTTCCCTGGTGGGGGGCCCCCAGATGTGGTGCCACACTTCCTGGCAGACTGAATCTTGGACTTAAAGCTAATTCTCCCAGCCCGCCTTGGGGCCTGGCACTGTCTGTAATACGGGTGTTACATGTAGAGAATTGCAGACGAGAAGCTCGGGGGTCACTACGGGTGTTACATGTAGAGAACTGCAGGCGAGAAGCTTGGGGGTCACGAGCAACAAGACAGATGTGTCTTGACCCAGGGCTGTCGCGCATCAGACATGACGTGGCCCTTGGGTCACCACGTACCCGGGGCCGCTCTGCTGACCCTGCTCTCTCCCTGCAGGTCCTGGATTACCTGTTTGCACATGGGCAGCTGTGTGAGAAGGGCTTTGATCCCCAGCTGGTCGAAGCAGCTCTGGAAATGCACCAGTGTTCAGAGGAAAAGGTGAGGCTGTCCTGGTACAGGGTGAGGGGGAAGTAACGTGTGTGTGGGGGGGAGGGGGAGCAGGAAGGTGAAAGGCTGTTGTGCAGAAGGATTTTTCTTTGGTGGTGATTTCCAGACTGTGCCTCTGCCCGTGGAAGTAAACGCATGGAGAACCTCTGGCTCGGGAGCAGTCCTGCCCAGATTCAGAAATTGCTTTGCTGCTGCACCACATTTGTGTCGGCTGAGCCTCTCGCCTGCTCTAGTTGCCTCACTTGAAGCCTTGAGGCTCTGGCAGAGCTCCTGTCACAGAGGGCTGATTTCAGCTGCAGCAGATCTCAGACATCTGTTATAACGGCAGACCCTAGGGAGCAAAGCCATCCTGCTAATGCTTGCTGGGCAAAGCTGGCCTCCTTGTCCAGGTTGCAAAGATTATTTCTCTCTAAAGTTCCTGGCACATGCATCTAGGGCAGGATTGTACCCTCACATGAGCTTTGGGCATTCTGCCTGTCCCCATCCAGGTGTTGCATACAGACAGCTGGTCCCTCCCTGCCACGCATGTACACTTCTGCTGCTCCATGCTGCCTCCCCACCTCTTCCCTGGGCTTTGGCAGGGTGCCTGAGCAGGCCGGGCTCCCAGAGGGGCAAGCAGGGGAGAACTGGGGTGGGTGGCCTTTGCTTCAGGAAGAAACTGCCGCTCAGTTCCTCCTGAAGCTCTGGCCCAAACTTTGTCACTAATGGCTTCACCCAGACCCTGGAAACGGTCCCTGCCTTGGGTACCTCTACTTAAAGAAAGGCTGCAGTATGGTGGAGGAGAGCAGGGGAGTTAGTGGGCCAGGAATCCCCGCTGGGGTGGTGCAGTGGCGAATAGCAACCTAGGCTCAGGAACTGGGCTGATTCCACCAACTTCTGAGAGCTGTGTGACAGCCAGGGCCATTACAGCTCCTCAGCTCAGCCCTGAGCGCCTTTTCATCTTCTAAGCAAATGTGGTCACTTCATTCCTTGCTACAAAATTGCAAGCAAAGGGGGAAGGGTTTGGACACCCCCAGCCACTGGGCGTTCCAGACTAGTCCTGTTTAGCTTGCGTAATACCAGTGGCCAGACGTGCAAGGGGAGGTCTGCTGGGTGGCCTCTGAGAAGGAGGGTCTTGGAGGCTATTTGAACTGAAGCCCGTCTGGGTCCAGACACGGGATGGCACGCTGGGATGTCTAACACATGCACTGTAGGCTGCAGAGGTGTTTGTGTGGCCATTTTACTGCCTGCTGGCTTCGGCGAAGAGCCGCCACGCTGTTGGGTGCAAGTTCTTCTGCAAGTGGAGCTCCAACTCCCTAAGCTCGTGCCTGTGGGAATGATGTGATGATTGGCCTTTTTGTTCTAGCTCATGTCTGGAGACAGGCTCAGCACTATTCTCGGGACCTGAGAGTATCGCCCAAATCAAAGCAAGTCCTTCCTTAAACTGTACTGTTCCTCCCAACGTTGACCGTCTCTCTTTGTCTCTTCTAGACAACAGAACTTCTCCAGCTAATGAGTAAATTTAAAGAAATGGGCTTTGAAGTGAAAGACATTAAGGAGGTCTTATTATTACATAACAATGACCAGGACAATGCTTTGGAAGATCTAATGGCCCGTGCAGGAGCCAGCTGAAAACATATCCCTGGCTTCCAGGAGCATAACGGAGCATGCCTCCTGGGGGAGGAGGCCAGCCCCTGTCACCAGACCCCTGCCACCTCATCCAGAGAGTGACTTGCTGTTTGGGAGGAAGCCCTGCCTGCCATGTCCATTGGAGAGTACGGCCGAGCGAGCCCAGCACACATCGCTCCAGAGCTCTCTCCCCACTGCTGGGAGCCAACTGTCTTTAAATTTTTAAGTGCCCTTTCCTAAGTTTCCTTTTCCAGCTTGGCCACGGAGAGCTTAGACTGCCCAACCTCTACTGGAACTGTACATAGTCAGACAAAGCTAGGATTTTTTTTTTTCCTTTTGTTGCACTGGATTTGGACAGGAATTCAAAGTTGGTTCTGAAACTAGGATGCTTTGGTTCTTTGAAGCTGCTTTCACGGTGTCTGCTTATACTGGAGCACTGACTGTACCGCAGTCTGACTGGAGTCTGACCTCGAGTGCAATGGGTCTTTCCCTTGGCTATTTTGGGTTGAAAGTTAGTCTGCAACTTAGTGAAACACTGGTTCCCGAACTGTCACTATGCATCAAAAAGAGAAGCTGTTCCTCCTCCTCTTGGGTTTTTGGGGTTGTTTTTGGCCCTTGCAGCAACCAGTTCTGCCAAGCATAAGTCTCCAATGCTTGAGTGGTGTGTGATTTCTGTCCGAACAGGTAAGCTGTGAACTGCACCTGGATCTGGACCAGCAGTTGGTTCTTGAACTGATGGGGTGAGAGCTGGGGCTCTGTTCTCAATCCCCCAGGTTTGTAGGGTATTTAAACAAATGCCCTTCTAGGAAATCAACTTTTTAAAAATAATATTCAGTGTGAAGCAGGAGGTTTCTTTCAAGCACTTTCTTTTAAAAACAATATACTCACTGCGTTAGTTCCATTCTCTTTCACACTGCTGTAGAATGACATACTCTAACATCTAGTAATAGAAATCAGTTTGGGGTTTGTTTTTGATAGTACAAAGTGTATTATGTTGTACATTGTTAAAAATCTAAATACATAAAATATAAACAGTCTTGATGAATCCTTTAAAGTAATTTGCTAAATATTTTGATTCTGCAGAACTACTAATAAAACCCTAAAACGGAAGCCCTGCCATCCTGTGTGCTTCGGCCTCGGCAGATGTTGCAAACCTAATCTGTCGTATTTAATCTTGTTTTAAATTATCCCTGTCTGGATGAATGGACAGTTCGTGCCATCCAGAGCTGTTGTCCTGGGCAGTTTGCTGTCAGGTGGGTAACAGTGAAACGGAGCAGGGTGATCTGAGCCATGCGTGCTAGCTCGCAGCGGCTACGAGCATAACCTTTACAATTGCTTTGAAGTGACTGAGGCAAGGAATGGATTCTGCTGTCAAGAAGTCTCCCAGGCACTGGCTGGCTCCAGTTTGCTGGCGGGGAGTGGGAGATAAATGATGTCTGTGAAATAAATCTGCCATTTCGGGTATCTGGCAAGCTGTACTAGAAACAAAACAGCTAATCTAGGATTCCTTCAGTGTGTCTCCATTTTTTCTGTGAGACTTTGCTCCCACGTGTTCCCCTACCCAGCTTCTCCTGCTGCTCAATCCTGGCTCTTGGGCCAAAAACCTGAGGAAAGGGCAGTGGAGGAGCTAGGAGAGAAATAAAGGAAGGTTTCTTGGCCTGTAACCAGGAAGTTCACTTCAGGCAGGAGACCCATGTCTTGCTCCTGGACCTCCCCTCCCTATGCAGCACACCCACACCAATAACTCCTGCAGTAAGTGGTGGCTCAGAGGCTATGTGTTCACAGCAGCTGAGGAAGTGAACTTGAGGCCCTGCTGTACACTTCTGATTTACTTGGTCTAGAAGGTGCAAACCTACCCTGCCTTCTGCCTGTCTCAGATTAACACACCAAGCCTCTCTACAAGTTCAGTGTTATGGCTGTGAAAGCCTAGAAGCCCCATCCTGCTGGGGGGAGATGTTTGGCTGTGCAATGGGGCCTTTGTAGGGGGTGTCAAGCATCAGTGCCACTGTCCACCTGAATCCTTTCAGGAGCATGCATGCAGCTACCTCCCGTTGTACTAACTGACCCCTCCATGCAGTATGGACCACGTGATGCACCTGGGAGCAGACAAGGGTCCTAGCCTTGGTCCCGCCCCAGCTTTCCTGCGGGGGAGGTGGGTGGTCATCTCCCTGCATGTTCAAGGCTCTGCCATTCATTTCTGATTTAGCCTAGAAGGTGCAAATCTATCCTGCCTTTTACCTGCCTCAGAATAGCATACTGAACCCCTCAGCAAGTTCAATGCTGTTGCTGTGAAAGCTTAGATGCCCCTTCTCCATGGGGCTGGTGAGACTCCCTGGAGGTGCCACTAGCTACACGTTCTGTTATTTAAAAGGCCGGAGTCATGCTGCTGGATCCAGGTGCCCGTGGAAGTGCAGGCTGTGGGGTGTGGCTGACTTCTACCCCTTTGTCCCACAGGAAGTTCCCCACTTTGGGTCAGACACTCTTGACCAGAGCCTTGCGTAGTAGATGTAATTTTAATTTAAATACAGTAAACTAAGCAAACACCACCCCCCCTTCTCCCCACCAAGGTCTCCTAGGTATATTATTAAGGCTCTGCATTGCACTCAGATACAAAGTGACTTTCAGGTCCTAGTTTGCATCATTGAACAGAGTCAGGCTCTGTTCAGACTTCACAATGTTGCCCCCAAACCCCAGCCAGGAGTTCCCCACCCCATTCATAGACCCACACAAAACCAGGCTCCGGTAGCAGCAGAGGCAGAGCTTAGCTAAATTATTTTGCGCACACAAGTAATGGCGGAAGACCTGGGTGGAAGACGAGTGCTTCTGACGGTAGCTTGTGTGGTCATGGTCCTGGTTTCCTTTGTAACTGGAGTCCAGCTGGGATAACAAAAAGGTATTCACTCCTTTGATGGCATCGTTGTTCATATGTAACCTAAAGCATCCGTGCTTCCAGGTTTAGTGCCTCAGTTTCTCCATCTTGTCCCAGTCCTTTGCATGAGGCAGGGGAGCGCCGCACCCCTCAACCCTGTGTGAGTCCCAGAAATGAGGTAACTTCCTTTGACCCAGCTGGAGAAAGCTGCTGGCTGTCCCTGTAACATCAGGCGGCTTTTTCTCTACAGTTCTGCAGGCTCCCAGGGTGCAGGTGCACCTGGCTTGTGAAAGGCACGCAGAGGCAGGGGCTTCCCAGCCGTAATCCCTTCCCTGCTGCAGGAGCGAGGTGGATGATGCAGCAGCGCTGCTTGCATGCCAAACCCCCTGCCTCTGACTTGGCTGCCACCTCCTCGACAGATGGAGGGTTCCCCCATTTGTCGGCATGCTCCCAGCTGCATGGTGATCAAATGGCCAGGTGGGTTTTATGCTGCACATATAGAAAGAGTCGCCTTCAATAAATCACTGGTCTCCCTGTGAACACTCAGCTCTGGGCTCTGCCGAGTCCATCTTCAGAACTGCTTCCCCTGCGTTGGTACCGGATTCCAAAACGAGCGGTGTCTCCAAAGCCCCTCTGCTTCCCATGCTGCATTTTGCCACCTGTTTCTAGCCACCCCTTACATTCGGCCAGAGGAGCCCCCTCCCTTCCCACCTCCTTTCACTAGTTCCATGCTGACCTGCCAGCTAGTAGCAGCACTTCAGACACCTGAATCCTACCACTGTGCTAAGAGGGGGCCTGGAAACTACTGCAGGATATTGGTATCTAATGGCTTGTGCTCCTAGCAAGTCACTGACTGCTCATCTGCTGCAGCTTGGCCTCGCTGCAAGCACAGGAAAGTCAAAAGTCGCTGACTTCACAGAAGAATTCAGTGCGACTTCCCTTCTCACCACAAAGGAATTATAACTGCAGATCAGCCCTGCTGTCTGGAGTCCCCATGTCCAGTCTGCCTCAGCTTCGCTAGCAACAAATACATCTGAGGCATGACATGATGCCAGGATATAAAACGGGTGCTTTCTCCCCCCATTTCTAGTGGCTTGCTCCTTTGAGGAGAAGAGAAGCAGTGGAAGGCCAGCAGGTTTCCTGCTGACTTTAGGTGTGATTTATGTTGCCTGTTAATCTGGAATCGGCTCAAGGACGGTAACTCGGAGGTTGGAATGAATGACCGGGTGCTCAGCTCCCAAGGATAATCCACTGGGCTGTGGGACAGAGACCTGCCGGGGAAAAGGATGGAGCTCTCTGAAGAGCTGCTGCATCATTTCTTGTTGCTTTGATTTTCTCTTCTCTTCCTGAGCATGGCACTGAAGCTGTTCCCTTTGCAGAGTCCCAAACCTCTAGCTCATGTGAAAGAAGCTGAAAGGTTGTGGGGACTTGTGTTGGTGCCTGCTGTGGGCCCAGGCTTCTTGGTGTAGAGGACTGGAAGTTCCCAGATTCTCAGAGGACACTGTGTTTCTTTGCCCCCTGGCATTTATAGCTACCCATGGTATTTTGATCAGGCTGCTCTGGATACGTGCACCTTGGCAATGGGCATGCTGTGAGAACAAAGCTGAACGTGATTGCTCCTCAAGCACCTGATCTTAGCTGCACGTTCTTTAAGGTCACTTATGGCTTTGGCTGGTTGCATGTGCTTGCGGTTTGTGAACGGGATACAGGTGGGCCCCATCCATAGCGAATTTGCAGGGGTGTGGTTAATAGCTTGGCTGTTCTAGGTCCAGCTCCCTGTGCTGGGGACCAAGGGTGCTAACAAGCGTCCAGACCCAATTCTCAGGAACTGGAGGTTCCCACAGCTGCATCCGATGGGGAAAATCAATTCTGGACATCTAGGTTTGACCTAAATGGGGCATGGCAGAGTGAGCTGCAGCAGGGTACAGCTAGACACCTTTTGTGCTGGTCAGTGAAGACCCTCTAGAGCAGCTGGCAGAAAAGCAACACAATTGTCCAGAGAACTTCCAGTGCATGTCCTCTTGTACCTCCACCTGCTGACCCATTGCCCTTAGGGGCGTTAGTACTGAGCTCTCTCCAGAAGCAGTAAAGATACAAACCAATCTCATCTTGTCTCAATTTTTATTAAAAATTTGCCGCCTTATTTATTCGAAGCAGCTGTTCCCTCCCATTTCCTCGCCTTGGACGAATGCTGTTTTCTTGGAAAGCTTTTGATTCTTTCTTTTCACTGACTTGTAGGCTTTCAAAGCACTTTCTCTTGCTCAGTTATTTTCTGGCAGCATAGAAGTGCCTTTGACTGGTGTGAATCCCGTTCTCTGTGAACCCTGTTGCTGCGCTGCGTGCTACAAGGCTGCCGAGTTATTGCTCTGAAGCACGTGGTCTCACCGTATAAAGACACCATATAGAAACACAACGCTCTGGGCTTCCATCAGGTCCTCAGACCATTCATTTACCTACAAATCTCTCAGTGCACATTACAAATACACGCCAAACAAAACAGCAAACCCCAACCCAGCCCTCCTGTTTGCTGCAGAATACCTGACACCCCCAGGTGAAACAACAGCTGCTTGCTACCACAGCTGCTTGCTTCCACAACTGCTGAAAGCCTGGCATGGATGCAGCCGCGGGTGGGCTAAGATGACGTAGCTCTCTGCAGCGTGGAGTTGGCCCTGGGACAGGCCAAGTAGAGCTGAAGCTGGGCTCGCATGCTTTGGATGCACTTGGATTTCAGAATCAGGATTTCATCCAGGTTGCTCACAAAGTTTTCAAAATCCTAGCGAGGAAAAAAGATCAACACAGTCAGCATTGGGGAACGGGGGAGTGGGGATGGGGAACCTCATCCTCCTAGCCTGCGAGTGCTGAGGAGAAGAGCTGCTTGTCAGAAGCAGGCAAGGAATGCAGGTTTCTCATCCTGGTCCCAGCATAACAGTATTTCCTAGGGAGGTCCTGACCCTGAAGGGGAATGAAGCACTTCTTGCAAGAGTCCTGAGAGCCCGGATCAGCTAACTGCTGCTCCCAACCTTGGGGGCACATGGGAGCCAAGGGTCTGATGTGCCCCCGAGGCTGGGAGCCCTGATCAGCGGGTGCCCGGCCACACATTCAATTTAAGGCGTGATGGGAACCAGCCATAAAGTTCTTACCCAAAATTTGTTTAATAATGTGGCTTATTTCCTGTTTTATTGCATGAATGCGTGGTCAAGTTGCTATTTAAGACATGGTTAATGATGCCTGAAGTGTAACATCTGCCAGGGGCTTTACTGCCCCCTCAGCCTTCTGACCTGCGGCTGGAAGCACAGACCAGTCCTATTAACTTCGCTCTGCCGCAGCTCTGTGAAGGGCCAAGTGAGCTCAGAGCCGCTGGAGACTCCAGATGACATCCTGTTTGGCAAATCGTCTTTGCACTGTATAAGTGCTAAAAACTTGTGTTGAAAAAATGATGTCTTAATTCTCCATTAATACCAGGGAAAGATTCTTCCTTGCCACACAGAGGCAAATGACTAGATTTCAAGTCCCTCTCCACCGAGGATAGAAAAGATGGATAAAACCTTAAGCTTTACAAAAACCAAGGGCTGCCACAATGCCTCTAGTCCACCTTTGCCGTCAGTGCAGGCTTGCTGAACTAATGGAGTATTTGTACGGCTTATTTTGCCCCTTCCCAAACATCCCGGATGCACTGTTCAAGAACAAAGCATCAAGTTTAGCGCATACCAGGAGTCTCAGGTACAGGGCTGTCAACTAGAAAACACAACAGGCTTGCCATGTCGTGGCTGCCAGTCTGAGTCCCCTGAGGCAAACCCCGCTGCAGCAGTGCCTGCAATTTGTATTTGGAATTAAACTGGCTTTGACAATACACGAAGCATGATCTTGGAAAGCCATCATCTTTGAAAACTCATGGCGATCAGGAGCGGTCCCGGATGTTTGGAAAGGGGCAAACATAGTGTCCATCTTTAAGAAAGGGAAGAAAAAGAATCCAGGGAGCTACAGACTAGTCAGCCTCACCTCAGTCCCTGGAAAAATCATGGAGCAGATCCTCAAGGAATCCATTCCTAAGCACTTAGCAGAGAAGAAGGTGATTAGGAAGTCACCAGGGATTCACTATCTATGCATGAGGAAGCACCCGTGTCTTATGGGTGCACTGATTTTCTTTTACTGACTGTATTGCAACCCAGACACTAGTGACAAAGCTTCCTGGGAGACACGGAACCACTCCAAGTGGTCTGAGATCCCTGGTAAGATAAGGTGAAGGTATAAAATTGCTCAGAGCTGGCCTGTCAGCCTCTCCCACCAGCCAAGGGCTGGGCAGGGTGGAGAGCAGCAAAGGCACAACAGGAGGGACAAGGCGGATGCTGGGAGCACTGGCAGTTGGACCGAGGAGGAGCTGGTGACGGGGTGTCACTGGGAGACATTTACATGTGCTCCACGAGCACTGGACACTTACCACTTCTGCCACCTGCCTAAGCAAGCACTCTTCCTGCAGACGCAAGGCCGCCATTTCATCCAGCTGCTCTCGATGGGCTCGGATCACAGCCTGCCTGGTCAACAGAATAGAAAATCCCCGTGGTTACACAGCTTGTTCTCCTCCTCTGCATGCTGTTGGACACTGGCAGTTCTCTAAAGAGAGGGCATTTCAGCTGAGACGGCCCTGCCACTGGCTATACGGAGGCAAGATCTTCAGAGGGTGTAAAGTGATAGAACTTGGACTTCAGTTGAACTAGGCCAGTTTCTGTCAGCTGAAGATCTGACCTGAAGTGTTTAAGCTTGTGGGTACTTCAGTTGTAAATGCTGTT
The DNA here is from genome assembly GCF_001723915.1 of Gavialis gangeticus. Classification (NCBI taxonomy): domain Eukaryota; kingdom Metazoa; phylum Chordata; order Crocodylia; family Gavialidae; genus Gavialis; species Gavialis gangeticus. Next base: position 167,035,211 of record NW_017729024.1, on the reverse strand, counting down.
TAACTGATCTTTGCAGTGCTGAAAATTACGGGAAGAACAGTCTGGGAACCAAGACTTTAACTGATGATCACTGACCCATGAACTGCACCTGCTAGCAAACAAGAAGGCAGAGCAGAGACTTCAGCACATGAACTCTGCATTTGTACAGGGCTGCAGTTCTCAGCAGTCACTTCCTGCAGTAACTAGCCCCAAGCACAACGCAACACGGTAGTTTAGGCTGAAGGGAACAAAGTCAGAGGTGACTAAGAGGTCTGTACTGACAGCAGTGGCCAGTCTCTTGGCCAGTAATAGATAGTGTGGCAGCCCATAGCACCTTTGATCAGGTGAGAATCCAGGAGCAAAAAATGGGGGCCAACGCCATCTTTAGGTTATGAACTGGGACAGGGAGAGGCAGGGACATCCTTTAAATACTGTGTGGATGCTGCCCCTATTCACTTCTCCAGGTGAGCCTCCTCCAATACAGAAATACTGCTTCTCTCTATGCGAGCTGAGCCATAGCTGGACTCTTGAGTGTGGCGCTCTGAACTAGTCAGTCTAGTGAGTGCCATTTTGTTCTGCCTTCTGCCTGAGCCAGATCCTGGAGTGCTGGCTATGTGTCTGTTTGGCAATGAGAGGACAACGTTCAGCCTTTGCTATCCTGGAGCACTGTATCAGGGACTTTACCCCTGGTTAGCTGGACTTGCTGTTTGCTATTTGTTTCTGTGGGGAGTGTGACGGCCAGAACCAGAGGGATTAATAAGCAATAAAATGTGCTTCTTGGAGGCATTTGGTATTTTGCCTAAACAGGTAATATTAGTTAATATAAAGCTTGTAATTTTGTAAACCACAAATGTAACTTGTCTGTCATAAGTTTAACCAAAATGATAAATTAACTGTTCATGGAACTGACTGGGCCCCATAGGCAAAGCTGTAGCTGTGAGATTAGCTGATCTAATGGTTTCTGCTCAGGGTTCAGCCTTGATGATAAAACTGGATCTAACTGCCTGGCACACCCAACACATTCCAGGAAAGAACGTCCCAAGAAAGCATATTCATATGAAGCCTAAAAGGGGTTGGGGCGTAGGCCGGGCAATGTCAATTTCAAACCTAAAGGTGCTGCATCATAATTTGCTTATTGGATAAACCCAAGTTTGGGTAGTAACCTTTTATGATAATTTTAACACCTTTCAATCCCATAGGGTAACAGCTATAGGGCAACATTATGAGTGGCTCTGAGGCCAACAGATTAACATAAGACTAGGTATAAAAAGCACATGCATCAGGTAACCA
>NW_017729024.1:166995731-167028942 GCF_001723915.1 Gavialis gangeticus | reverse complement strand
GGGAACAGAACGGTCATTTCTGTTCCACGCCCAGACCCCAGACTCCTGGTGTGAGTGAGGATTGGATTCCGATCAAGGGACCTTCCCCGGTAACCCTCTGACAGCATGGATTGGGGACACCTGACTTTACTGGAATCACTTGACCACGTACCTGGCATTCAGGGACTATCGATAAGTTGCCAACCCATGTCTGTCTATCTGTTGTTTTGAACAGCCCAGTGGTTAATACCCTTGCAGTGCCCAGTTGGCCTGCGACAGAATTGATCTATCTGTTGTTATTATTTACTATTAGCTCTTTAATACTGCATTGTCTGCTTATTGCATTTATCCTTCTGTTAACTGTTGTGTGTGTGTAAGCTATAATAAATTTACCTTTATTTAACTCCCAACTTTGCCTCCTTGATCCGAAACTGAATCAAACAACCCAGCTGGCCTGTGATAAAATTGATACACTCACAGTTCCCAGCTGGCCTGTGACAGGGGAGGTACTACTTATCTGACCTCAATATGCAGCTTCATCTAATAGAAGAACTGGCTCCCTTTGAGTTTAAGAAGTACCTGTAACACTATACAAAAATACTTAGGCAAAGGCACTGTGTGCTCATCCGGTGTCTGTAATCTGTGCAATGCAAGCTAGAGGGGTAAATACAAACTTACTGTGCTTCTCCCAGGACTTCCAGGGGCAGGTCTGATGTTTCTGAGGCATCGGTCAGGTCTCTGAGGATCGAGGTGCTTGGGGGACTGTTTGGATTTGCTAACGATTTAATCTCTTTGGTAACTTCTGCAGCATCAAAGCTGCTTTGTGGAAAAAGACTTTGCACCAGTTTATTCTGAAGCAGTCCCAACTCCTCGCCACTGAATGACAACTTGAACATGTCTTCAGCACGGCTGAAGTCCTTCGGCCTGAATTCTGAGCTGGGTTGGAGCAGGCTGGTTTCTTGAGGAGGGGAGTGGACTGTGCCTTCCTCACTCTCCTCATTAGGAATGGGTGGGGGGCTTGCAAAACAGCCCTTTGCAGGTGTGTCCACACATACAGTTTGAGACATGGGACTAACACCTGTTGCTTTACCCAGGCTGGGTTTTCCTGGGCAGTTTAACAGGCTGCTGGTAGCATCTTCAGTATCAGCCTCATAGTGTCTGCTGTCCACGCATTCGCCACACTTGAGATGACTAAGAAAGAATAAACCCTCCTTCTCTTTGCAGGGGTCTCTGGCTCCAGATCTGGAGTCTTCTGTCAAGCCTGCATCTTTAGGAAATAAAGCATTAACAGACCCGTGGCAGACATTCAGCAGGGCTGAATCTTCCAGGCCGCAGCAAAGCTGTGGCTCAGGACAGGCCTGTGAAAGCCACATGTTCTCCGTGTGCAAGGTACGATGCTCAGTGTATTTCATTTCACAGTGGTGCATTTGTTCCCCCAGCTCAGGCACGCTGCCTATTGGAGAGGTTTCATCTCTAAGAAATGCTCTGGCCTCTCCCTCCAATTTCTTTCTGGGGCTGCAGACTTTCGTCTCCAGCATCTGTTTCACATGGATGGCCCCTTCCTGGGCAGGAGGGTGGTTCTCTGGATCAGCTGCCTCCTCATCATCAAGGAGAGACAAGGTCAGAGGGGCCATCAGCTCAGAAGTGAATTCTGATGAAGTATTAGAAGCTGCATTTATCAGATTCTTCCCTTCTATGTTTCCTTCAACAGGAGCCTGTCTGCCTTTGATGGAGTCTTCCCTTTGTGCAGGGTGAAGATTAATCTCTTTGCATCCTGCAGGCCCTGAGTCCAATAGGTAGGGCACACATGGACACTGTGTGTCCTTATCTGGGAATAAGGAGCTTTCACCAGGAGAAACCTGAGATTTGTGTTTGGAGCTGTACTGGCCGTGATCAGCTGACAAGTCTATGTTGTCCTTCCAGCTCCAGACAAGATCTTCATGCAAGCAATAAGGCTTTTCTGCAGTCTGGTCGCTCAGTGAAGAATCAATAGTCACATCACCCTCTATGCTCCAGTCAGACTGCATCCTCTTTTCTGCATCTTTAATTGACTCCTTTGTCTTTGGAAATGAGGAGCCTTTGCTATAATCCCAGCTGTCATCTAGTTCATGCTCTTCCATATGCATTGCATAGTTGAAGAATAAGCCAGGCTTCCTGCAGACTTTCTGCTCTTCCTCCACTCCTTGTTCTCGCTGATGAAGGAAAAATGAATGCTGGCTGCAGTCACTGGGGTTTTTCTTTTTCGCTGTCTCTTGGGTGCACACTGGGGAAAAAGAGTCCTCACTAAAATCACTGTCATCCAGCTCTTCCAGCTGCATCCCATCTTTGCACTGTGCATCTCTGAGTGTCAGGCTCTGCTCTGGCTTAACCCTAATTTCCTGGGGCTTGTATTGGGCTAAAAATCTTTCTAGCGGTTGATAGTTCAGCTTCTGCTGGAGAATCGGTGGCTGCTGAAACTGCTGGTGGTAAAGACGCAAATGTTCTTCCCTTCCCTTCCGGTACGGAGAAAGGTCTGTCCAGGTTTCAACGCACTGCTTAAGGAATGTATTTCCAGGGCTCTGACTGCTGTCTGATGGATAATTTATGTCTCCAAGAGAAAAGTCCTCTCTGGAAATGAGTTGCTTCTGGACAGGTTGCACTGTCTGCACTTTCAGGCATCTGACTGGCTGTTTATCTTGCATGCCAGTATCTCCTTGGCTCCTTTCTTTTGCTTCTGGGGTTCCAGCTGTTTTGACCACAAAATCCTTCACAAAATGGTTCTTTTCTGACAGCGGTGTCAGATCCATCTTTTTCTTCATGAGATGTCCTGTGGGGAGCATTCCTTTCACTGGACTGGGGTGATGGAGCCATGGCGAGCTGGAGTTTGGTTTGTGGGTATGACTTTTGTTGGCTCCTTTGGGGGTAGAGGAGAAAGGGATGCCAGCTGCGTGGAACACAGAAGCACACGCCTTTATCCTCACAGAAGTCAGAGGATGCTGGAGTCCCAGCTTCACCTTCTTTGGAGAGCTCTTCTCTCCACCCTGCACCGATGGCGAGTTCTGGATGCGCTTGGGAGACGGATTTCCGGCTGTCCGATGTCTGCTTGTGACAGGGGTACAACACTTCATTCCCTTCTTCAGCTCTTTTACCCTGTAAGTGAGGATGGTGTGTTGGAACGTTCAGGGCATTCAAGTAATAATTTACAGTGATATTAGCACAGCCTCATATTTTAGTACATGAATATTAAATCAGTGTGATCAGTGGTGCTTCAATTAACCCATTAAAGGTAGCACATTACCTGCTAATGAAATGCAGCACTCCTGTGGGGGGTTGGCATCAGCTTTCTTAAACAGGGAGTGGTAACAATACAGGAAGTGAAGAGCACTTCTGTCCAATTTAAAGGAAAAGGAATTGTACCTGCTTTTCTTTTCCTTCAAATCCCTCTTCAAGACCCAGTTCTACCTTAATTTCTAAGAAGGCTAACAACCCACAGTGAGGCAGTTGGTGATAAATGATATCAAGAGCCTTTTTTGATTACCTTTTCTTTTTCCTGCATTTTATGTTGTTCTTTCTCTTGATCTTTGTACAGAGCAGTTCATAATTCGTGCTTTCAGGCACATATAGTGGGGCCTGAGGAACGGTGCTGGAATATCAGAAAGCTGATGGTTGTCTATGCCAACCATGCACTTGGGCTGCGTGTACACGAGACGCTGCCTGTACAGTACCTCGGTACTACTGCGCAGTAGCATCATGTGGCATGAAGTGTGATGTGACACTACTGTACGGTAGTAATGAGCTACTGCGCAGTCAACATCACCTAAAAGCTGCCCAGTGACACTACTGTGCAGTCATTTAGTACTTGTGTATGCAAGTACTAAATGGTTGTGCAGCTAACAATTGCACAGTCAGCGTCTTATGTAGATGCAACCTTGCTCCAGTAAAAGATAATCCTCTACCAGAATTCTTCCCTCTGGGCACAGATAGCACACTCTACACAGAATCACATCACAAACAACAATAAAAAAAAAGTGGAGTTTCTTCAGGACGCTGGGGTTATCAATCCTACTGGTTTATGAAAAATACAATGAAATTTTAATCACTGCAACAGTGGTTTCAGATCACTGTTGAGATCTCAGTTGTGTGTCATCAGAAAAAATCATGTAAGAGACCTGGAGAATTAAGTGACCCAGTATACAGCAGTGCAGCAGACGAGGAAGTTATTTGTTATGTGTTAACTGCATTTCTTGCTCTTAGATCCTGCAGCATTTACTAGCACTAGCAACCAACAAAAATCATTTAATTACACACATGTATCATCTGTTATTCCTTTAGGGTGCTCAAATTGGGAAACATAATCCAAGTTACTCACCTGTCAGCATACCGCAGTGTGTTCAAGGTATGTTCTGTTGCTATGTGGCTAGGTGACACGCTGGCTATCATACATGTCTTGGAGTTCCCAATGAAAGAATCCTTCAGTACCTTGCAGGAAAAGGAAAAATGCACCTTCTTAGTAACTAGCGTATTCCTTCTAAACACTCTCAAGCCAAACGGTTTAAATCTTAGGGGACCTTTTAACATCACTGTAGTGAGCCCAGGGTAACTGCTGAGAAGACTGTCCCATTCAGATGGAAATTAGGCAGTGGAGTTGGTTGAATGTAGCCCTTAGCACATGCCCAGAACTGCTCTCCAACTCTGTCTCAGGTGCTTTTCTTGGCATGCAGTATACGCTGTGCTAACCACCTGCATTGCCTAATATCAGGGCTTTGGCACATGTCGGGCAGTGTGCGCTCAGCAGAGACCTGTCCTTAGAGTAAAGCACTGTTAATCAAAACGTGCACAATGACTACTGCATGCCAGGGGCAAGATCACTGTGAGACGATAGGAAGGTAACCAACAGACAAGAGTCTTAAGTGGATGGTCACAATGGGAACTGCTGAGGACGGCTGGTCCACACAGCTCGTCACAGGAGCTTACACAAGAATAAGAGCAGTTTATTCTGAGATCTAGTCAACTCTGACCATAACATTTCCTACAGAGTGATCACATCCAGATTGGTTTCCAGCTGGTGTTAGTACCATGAAAACTGGCATTTCCTCAGACTACCATCTAAATGCATGCTTGGAAAGCATGTGCCCTTCCCCAAAGGGTTATCAATATTAAGTCACTGAAGTCAGGATTATTCAACTTTACTACTTCTATTTCAGCTCTTCTTAGGGGTAGTACCCACTACTGCCTTGGGTTTGGTTTACCTGAGTTAATTTGCTTTGCCTGAAAGGAGTATGAGCATGTTCCTGATCCAGAGCCCGAATGCACTCCTTCAGCTGCAATAGAGAAAGAAAAATGAGCACAGAAGGAGAATATGATCCGGCAGTTGCTACACAAGTGGACAGCCGCTTAGCACGGGACAATCACAGAAAGTGCACGACATTGCAAGCTGTGTGAATGAAACTCTCCTGCCCTCTGCCAACATTTTCACCCCCTGCTCAAGAGGAACCACCAGTCAGTCGGAACGGTTCTCCACCCACCCACCAGTATTCGTGAATCACCCCTAAAATAGAATGAACATTTCTGACAGTCCCCAGCTGCAAGCAGGAAGAACCCTGGCATGTATGTATGCTCTTGTTTTACTATCAGGTCATCCATGTCTGTGTGCACACAACACAAACACCTGGGGCTGCTTCGAAGTGGCCACGGACCCAAACTGCAGATGGAAAAAGCTACCCTGCAGGTCTTCAGGCAATCCAAAGGTGACAGGACTTTCTCAAGGTACATATTTCTAGAGCAGCATTGCTGCTGGCAGTGTTAAATGTTCACGTTAGCTCCTGGCTTTAAAGTCCTTCTGCACTGAAAGGTTGATCATTGCTTTTTAAAGAAAAACAATAGTATTATTTCTAGTGGGGCAGCCTGAAGGGGCACCAACCAAGGATCACACATCTGTTACGTCACGGACTATGCAGATGTGCATGGATGACAGCCCATGCCCATTTTATAGTCTAGATTATGACCAGATGCCACAGTGGAGGAAACAAATGGGAAAGATAAGGTAAGAGAAAACTAAGTCTCTTCTTTGATGTGAAGCACTAAACTCAGCACTCAATGAGTCAGGACTTTAAGGAAACAAATAAACATACAAGTGAATGTAATGGTGAATAGTGCTGGCCCTGAAGCCCATACCATCTGTGCATCCCCAAAAGACATCAGTGGCCCATGCTTCCTCATTCTTAAGAGCATGGAAAGCTACTGGCTCCAAAATCCATGGATGAGCCACAGCTGTTCATCTATAATTGCCATTTTCAAGTCAGTTAGTCTGAGTGAGCATTTCACCAGCCCGTTGTGCCAAAAGTCCATTTGACAGATTAACGGCATACACAGAAATGCCACAAGCGAAGCAGCGGGGCTACTATTTCAGCACAGTGGGTGGGGACGTAACTACAGACCTTCCATTAAGATTAATGAGACATGAACAGCTAAATGCAACTCTGCTTTCCTGAAAATATACCCATTATCTATTTCTTGTTAATCATTCTTGGGAAGAACAGCACATAATCCTGGAGAAACATTTCCCTCCTGATTTACTGCTTGTCTATTAAAAGGCTGACAATTTCAGACATTAAAAAGTGCATGTCTTTGTCACGTGCCTTTACCAGCACAAACAGAAGAGTGTCATGCTCCAGAGCAGACTTTAATGCTTTCTACAACCGAGGGAAATGGACTGTGTGCCCATTGACGCAAGCCATTATTAGAGCAACTACATGGAGAGTAGATATCATTAGGCAGATTACAGCTCTGTAATACTGACACTAACTTGAGATTTCCACACTGCATGGGACAGTGTCCAGTTTAAAAATCATACTGTTTTCTGAATTTTGATTTTTTCTAAATGCTGTTGGAAAATACCCTCAAGAGGACTTTAGCAAAAGACTGCCTATTTATGCTAGGGTTTTAGACCACTGCCCATAACTGTAGCTACTAAAATCTTCCATATAAAAACGCAAGAGGCATAGTGAAATCCCTATCAAACTTCACTATTCACAGATTTTTCATAGGGTCATAGGAAAATAGGGCTGGAAGGGACCTCATGAGGTCACCTAGTCGAGAGGGCATATGAGGCTCTTTTCAGCCCTCTGCTCAGTGTAGGATCATCCCTGACTAAACCATCATGGACCATTATGATTACCTGAAGCCTGCGCAGACATACCCAAGCTAGCTTTAGGTCCTGGACAGATGACACTGTTGTGCCAATCCAACATTGGTTTTGTATCAGTATGAAATAAATGGGCTTCAGAGAATATAGCCAAGCAGTTCATCTGGGCCAGCTGCTACCAGCAGGCAGTATTACAGCGCTTTGCCTTCTAGGTGATAAGAGTTCACCTCGGAGAAAACAGCTGCTCCAGGATGGAAGCACACACACAACACCTACATCACTGCAATGTACACAGATGCAGTTTTACCCCAGATTTTCCTAGGATAATTCTACCCTGAGAGTTACCCTGGGATAGGCATTTATATGGTCTGTCTGCTCCTTGTTTAAGCCAGTGTAAAAGTCTCCTGCATTGATGTACGCAAGCGGTCTGTGTGAGCCCTTAAGTCAACTCAGATACGGCTAACAGCATGGCCAGGGCAGTATGGAGCTTGGTGAGGACTAACCACCCAGTTTCTGGGGGGGCTTTGCTACCTGGGTTGAGCTCTATGCTGCTTTGGTACACTGCAAGCATTACCTGAGCAAGCTAGTTTAGAGCTAGTTCAGATATGTCTAAATGTACTGCAGTCACAACCAGTCATGGCAACATAGGTGAGAAACTCATCCAACGACTTCAGCAATCCCATCACCTCTTCTTGAGCTACAAGGTGTATTTTGGAAAGATGTCCCACCTTGACTGCAAAATGCCAATTCATGAAGAACCCATTTACAAAGTATGTTGTTTCACTAGCTAATTGCCTTACCGTTAAAAAGTTTGTTGTCCTTCTTTCTCTTGGGGATAAAAAAAAAAAATCCCTAAAATTGGGTGGGTTCAGCAGCAGGTTTCTGCAATCCCTGCTGGCAGGGATGGTTAGAGGGAAAAGCTCTCTGACTTTGCATCCAAATAGCTGTCGAATGCATAAAGTATTTAATTTATTTTTCCTTTTGCCAGGTTTAGTACATTTCCCCTCATTTCTAGAGCCTGTTCACACAACAAGAAGGGAAAGAAAAATATTTTGAAAAAATGTGATTGTAAAGCTGCAAGAGCTGGTAGGAGATACATAGGCAGGCTGCCCATCTCTCTAAATGCCTATTGTAAGGTGCCTATAAACGTCTCCATGGCCTTTCCTTTTGCCATGATGAGTCTCCTACTCATTTGCAGCCCTGAAGAAAGTTTTTTTCTGGAAAGTGTGATGGAAATCCATTTAGACTCTTAAAGACAGTCAGGGATGACTTGAACCATTTCTGGTTTTCAGAGCCATAATTTTGCTATGAGGTAATAAAATAAAGATGCTGTGTTTGTGCATTAAAATAAGGTCTACCGAACAATTGGTGTGAAGTGTAAAATACAGTTTGCTGTTTATTCAACTAAATGAGGATAGAGTGGTTTTAGGAACGCTGGCTGAAGCCTTGCCTGACTTCTGTGCCATTCACTTCAGTTTTAATGTTTTTTATCAGTAGCGTAGTAAACTCTCGGAGGTTGGTCCAAGTATTGTTACTGGATGCTAGACTACACTTATGTGCACACAACTAGTGCTCAGGCCATTGCCATAATGACAGCACACATTCTGCAATTCTAACGTGTCTTTCAGAGTTTTTACAAACCAGCATTAAGCCTCTCAATTCTGAAAAAGAGAGAGGCAGCTTCCAGTGCAGGTAGGTGCACTGGGACAAAAAAATTATGGTCACTAAGGTTGCACAGTGAGGTTGCCGATGGAAGCTATCTTAGATTTCAGACATCCCCTGAGTTAATCACTAGACTAGAATGTACTTGGGGCTTGTCAAAATGCCGATGTGTGCAGTAATCCCAGGTGTCAGTTTTGGGCACATGAGCTACTCTGCACTAACTCTGTGCAAACCCTCAGTGCATGCACAATCTTTTGCTAGGTGGTTTGCATTGCTTTCAAAGTGGAGAAAGCTGTTTCACACCTAGAGCACACTGACAGAGTTCCCTTGGAAAGTCTGTGTAGAATACACACACATTTCCCTGTCTGGAAAAAACTTCAGTCGTCAATGGGCTCTGTTAATCTGAAGTAAGGCAGTGGGTCCCTTCTGCACGGCTTCCAAATCCAGAGAAAATTCAATGTGATTTGGTGTGGCATTGTCTGTATTTCCCTCCATCTCTTCCATCACTTTATTGCTATGTGCATCTCAGTGTAAAGATACTTATTTTGAAGCATTCATCTACTCCTACTCCTTTTTCTACCCCCACTTGAACTGCTAAATCCTAGGGTCCTACTTACACATCTTTCCTTTGTGATATCAGAAAAGCCCAAGTTAAAGTAGGAAAATAAGCATCAGGAGCAAACACATTTTTTAAAGCAAAACATCCCAATTTCATGCAAATAGCCCATGATAGAAAAAAGTATCAAATGGAATATGAACTTACCACACAATACTGAACATCTTCTGTACCTTTACCTGGTTATGAGCATGTATTTAAAAATAATGGTTTCTCATCTCATTAAATTCTTTTCCTCATTAATTTAACATGGCTGGAAGGCAATTTAATTGTCAGCTCTTAGTACTATGGTTTTCTACTAGAATCTGTCTACAGATTACTCTGCTTTTCTCCTACTCAGCCTAAAAAACAAGCTAAAAATACTGTGTTTTCTCAGATACAACATGCAATTTGCCCCCAAACCCAGCTGCTGGAAATTGGGGTGTGCATTATAATTGAGGACATGTGGTAACAGCAGTTTCTGCTGCTTAAGATTCTGTCAGAGGAACCAGGAAGTAAAGCTGCATGTGCTCCTTAGCTGTTGGTTTGGGACACTTTTTCTTTCCCCTCCCCACACCCTCAACCCAGTGGTTTTTAAGGAAAAACCCTTTTTTCTTCATTCCACCTTTCAAAAACAAAAATGCATGTTTTATTTTGGAGCATGTTGTATGTGAGAACATATGGTAATAATTACAAAAAAAGTTTTTCCATAAATGTTAAAAACTTACAGCTAAAAGACTTTGGTTTATTTCTGCTCCTTCCATTTTTGTTTGTCGGTCTGAGTCTCTGGCATCAGCTGCCCTCTCGCTGCCGGCCAAGTCAATGAACGAGATCCTAGAAAAACATAGATGCATTTTTTTAACCGGCCAGCAGCAACGCCAGAAGAATGGCAAGACATCACTGCCATAAAACAGGATGAAATGCCTACTGCAAGTATCTCAGAGGCATCACAGTAACAAGATACCAGCAGCTACTGGACAAGCACAGAGCATTCTGGCACTGGAACAGACGCTCATAACAGGAAGTCTAATTACTGATGATGAGAATGCATCATGGCTTAATGGATCAAAGTGTAGTATATTCATACCTCTAGATGACCGCAGTGCTAGTCACTTCTGAGCAAACATGGATCACTTGGAAAAGAATGACTTTTTAAATCTTCTAATTAAGATAGATGTTTCATTCCAATACACCTGTCCTCATTGTATGGAACTGCAGTGTAGCTCAAGAACTCAGCTACAGTGAAGCAAATAATACATGGCATCATCAAGTGGTTTCAGAGCCAGTGTTTCCGCTCTTCCATTCTTCGAGATTTCTGCTAGTCCTCCTGTTTTCCCAGTCTTTTCTCTCTGGGTACAAGTTGTTTAACTGATGTGTTCATTTCTCCCTTTCCCTGCTGCTTTTCCTATGACAGTCCTATCCACTTCTCCTGTCATAACCCTGTCTCCTGCCCTTATTTAGCTCTACCTCCTATTCAATGACAAAATCCATGCCACGCGTGCTACACCTGCAAGAGTTTTCTGACCTTTTGCACTCTTCCCGTTTGTTGCTCTGACTTGTCATTTGTAGGAAAAAATCTTTGGGGAAAGTAGGTGCATCTTATTTGTTTGGAATGTATTTAGTGCTGCTGGATACTTGGAAAAAAAAAAGCAGACCATATTTTCTTGCAGCCTGTTTACAGCAGCAACCACTTGCCATTCATCAGGGGCCTCTTCTTCTTTCGTATGGCTGATGTAAATACAGAACAGCAACTATAATTTTACATTTAGGTGACTGAGCCAGACAATTGCATCAGGAGCAGCAGAGTATATCACTGTGATACCACCTTCATATTCATGGATCGGGCATTGAGTCATTATATGTTCCATGATCTATTCTGGGTGACCATAGTTGCGCACTAGAGAGTTTTTAATTTTCCATTTGTACATCAACTATTTGCATCTCCCATGGTTTGTACAGATACGGTTTAGAGTTGTCCATGAGTGTCATGGGAGATCAAAGCCAGGGACGACGATGTGCATTGGGTCTATCACAAGATTTTTTTTTGGGACTTCCTGTGAACTCCATTTGGCTTATCAGGGTTGAAGTCAAATTGTTGAAGCTCAAACACGTGGATCCAGAAGGGCTTGTGCGACTAAGTGATGGTGAGGATCATTGTTATGGTCCTGGTGGATGGGGAGACAGTTGTTTTCCTTAATTCGCTGGACTTCCCATAGAATTGTTGCCTTGCAGCCAATGGATGGAGAAGTAATGCGCGACAACACAGGCAGCCAAGGTGTTGGGGCCAACTTGAGGGGTTCAATGATGTACTTCATTGCAGAGTTCAACTGGATGTCAACAAGTTGAGTGTGACTGCATTTGGTCCATACCGATGCACAGTACTTGCTATAGGGTATGCATGGGTCAGCACTGATGTCCGTAATACTGATGCTCCCCAGCTTGTGCTTGCCTATTTCTGGAACAAATTGTGACCCTTATGTTCATCTTGACAGCTACCTTCTTCACGTAGTCAAGGAAGATTAACATGCAGTTCAGCCCCACTTGAAGAGGCCACTAATACTGGGTCCCCACTTAATCCAACCAACAAGTTCAACAACAACAACTATCATGCTCAGCTTGTCAGATTCGGAGATAAGCAACTTTTCCAATTTCAGCACTGCCCCCTGAAGACCACTCTGCCACTACAGATGTGCATGATTTAATTAAAGATAACAAGCTAAGTTGAAATGTCTCTGTCATATTGGATAATTCTGCTTCCAACCTCACCTCCCAAATGTTCTCTTAGCTGCATCTTTAACCTGAATCTGGATGATAGCATGTGAACGGGAAGAATCTGAGTTGACGCCAGTAGCCCCAGTACTGCGCTCCTTCCCACCCTTCAAAATCACCTGGAAAATAAAGAGGACAAAAGCCAATTAAATTGTACATTCAATACACGCAGATTCTTTATATGCCATATTTAGCTAGGACTATGGGACTGTTATTCCTTAGGGATGACATCAAAGGGTTTGTAAAGTAAGAACATCAAGAACAGGAATTATCAGCACATTGCACATCCCCTCCTATCTGCAAAATGACTAGCTTATAATCAAGTGGAATAAATGCATGGTGGAAAAGCACAGAGTGAGGCATAGGGGTCCTGAAGACTGTGGACAATGTGCTTTTTTTAAAAATTCATGTTCTCACATCACTGAAGGGTTCTTTCTAAAGAGACATATTATATGGTGTGACAAAAAGTGCTAATCCACTCATCCATCTCTGTAACTGGGAGCAAGAGGAACAATGCCAAAGCAAGCAGCAAGGCTAAAGTGATCAATTATGCTCAGAGTTAACTACCAAGATAACAGGGGAAGGGAAGGGGAGGTGTAGCAGAAGGATAAAAAGACCTTTGGGTCTACAATTTTGTATTATTCTCTGTCCTGAGCCTTTAACAACCTATGAAATTGCCACAGTAATTCCAACAAGAAGGCATGTAGCAAGGTGTTCAGGCCAAATTAAAAGCACCATGTTTAGTATTTTAGTCTTACTGCCAATGTAGCAAAATCAAGACCATCTTTTGTCACAAATAGGCTGTATTTATGCCTCTCAGTGATCAGTCAACTCTGAACCAGCAAGCTAGCTGACTGCTGTAGCTCGTGAGCATTTGTTAAACTAGAGCTAAATGTGAAGAGTTTCTGATCTGAGGCCAATATCAATAAATATTGAATAATCATGAGGCGAGCATTGAAGACTCATCCAATACGTATGGTACTGTGCTATTCAAGAGCATTAAATCAGGCTGGAGACTTTTCTGTATTCAAAGGAGCCTTTGGACAATATGCAATGAATTGTTTTGCCAAGATACCTGTGAGAACAAAACCATGTAATAACTCTTGTGTGCAGGGTGTGATAATGCAGAGGAATGTATTAATCAGCCTTTCAGCAGGTTTGTGCCCTAATTTGCAGAAACGTCACCAGCATCTCCTGAAGCTCAGAGTTAATGGGGGATAAAAGCCCAGAAGGCAGCGACTGTCAAGTGGAATGGAAATGAGCAGTACTGTGCCAATATTAAAAAGCCCAGCTACAATATCAGGTGCACAAAATCTTTGGTTCCTCACTGAGACAAAGTTTAAATGATGCAGAGAACAACCTGGATGGCAGATGGACTTAGCACCAACTCGCTCAGTACAGAACAGAGCAGAAAACGAGGCTGTCCTTGTCTTACTGAGCCGAGTGGGAGAGTGAGGCCGCAGCCTTTTTGTGCCAAGTGTCAGCTGTTGTCAAAAGATACACAGCTAGCTTTAAAAAACAGCTGCGACTCAGCACGGTTAGTTCAGGCAGCATTTCCATTCTGCTTCTGCTCAGCAGCCAAAGTGTTTTATTATCTCTAGCTCACCATGCTTATTTACAAATTTACACCAAGCCCCTCCCAATTTATCCAGAAAAGAGAAGGAAGAGGTGAAAGGAAAGAGTCTGTTGGAGCCAGAGAAGTCCACATAGGAGGAAAACAGACCCATCAAGACAAGAATAAAATAAATGAAGCAACTGCAGCATCTGCTTGGTGTGACCAAGTCCTCCTCTCTCCACCATTTCTCACATGTTGTTGCCTTCATCTGATGTGCCACGTTCTGCCTACAGGGTTGTTTCAGATGCAGATCAGTCTGTTGAGCACACTTACATTTCCCTTTTGGAACTATTTTGCGAGGTTTATGGTTTCTGGGGGTGGGAAATAGCTAAATCTCCACTATTAAAGTGGAAGGAGTCACATTTTGTGTTCTAAGATTTCAGGGTTTGTTTTGCTGGGACACTGTCATTTCCGGATACTTACGGCACTCAGCCTCATGGCAAAGATCCCATCCGAGGTCTGAGCATTGTAGCGCTACCTCTGAGTCAGCATGTGAGGTAGGTCACTGTAACTTGCTTTACAGGAACTTGAATGCATTAATTAAAGGCACTTCTGAAAGCGTCCCTCCAGTGCTCTTCTGTGGCTGCCAAATGGTTCAAAGTCATTCTGCTGCTGCCATAGAGCCCTGTAAGGGAACGTGCCCGTGTGCTTCTACAACAGCACCCGCACAGTGTAGCAACAGTCATCCCGCCCTGCTAACTTATTTAGTGCATCAGAGGTTTTAGAAGATAAGTTATGCACTGACAAAGTCAAATTACCTCTAAAAGGAGATCTACGGTATCCACCTGAACCTCACGCAGTCCAACTATTTGCACCACATGCTTGCTATCTTCTCTTGCAAAGAGTCTGCAGGAGAAACAACACCAGTTAGCACAAATGGAGTGTTTTGAAGAAATCCTTATAAAATAGTGAGGAATACCTGTACGTATCAGTTATACAGAGAAGTGCTGCAAAGAATGAATTTCAAGGCCACAAATCGCAGTACAGTGTCTGCTGCCTTTAACTTACTGCCAGCGGTGCATAGTCATTTCATTTATACAAAGCACTTCTAACATTTCCTTGTTAAAAGGCCATTGGCAATGTAAATTAGCTGGATATTTCTGCTAATATGATCAGCAGTGACACAATACTGTTGACACGGACATTGCCATCTTAGATGTCAGAGCTCATGCCTTTCCTACAGCCTTTGTTTCACGCTGTCTCCAGGCTCAGTGAAAAAAAAATCACACCCTCTGATTTCAAGGTTACTTGAACTCCTTTTAGTGAAAGCTTATGCCCATAACTCTGTGGCTTTTACAGAAGATTCCCACAGCTGCAAAATCACAGGCTATATGAGCGATTCTTTTATGAGTTAGAGAAGTAGATGTGATGGTGCAGTAGCAGGTTATATCAACTGGTTAGCTTGCACCCAAGAAATGGGATCTCTTTAGGGGCTCTCACTCAGCAGCAAATGGCAAGTTACAGACACAGATGATTGCCCGGCAATGGGCTGCTCTCTCTCACAAAGACAAGGCAGGTAATTTGCTAAGCACTGTGGCATGCTCAAGGCATACCCCACCCCCCCTCAAACACCCTACCAGTTTTCAGGTGCAAGATCATGCTCTTTCCAGACCACAGTTGAAGACTTATATTGTCACAACTTTAACTGAGCATTATCCCCTCTTGAGTTTTCAGATATTTTAGACCAGGGTGTTTTTTATGTGAGGAAAACTCGAGTTCTTTCAGTTCTCCCAGGTTTTGCCACTGCAGTTTAGCATCTTGATACTTCTGCTTCACAGTAATCAAAGTGCCCACTGAAATGTCTAGGTCTCTCAGGTAAAATATTAGTCAACAGCCACGTTAGTGAAACAAAAATCACTTGGGCTTCATTGTGCTACCCTGGGTCGAGAGAAGACTCAGGCATAGCATAATGGAAATATATGACAGTGGATTTTTTCCTCTCTGACACCTCCAGCAATAGCACACTGTGCTTATTTTCAGCTTCCCTGCTCTAGCCAATTGTTTCTTTCCCACATAGGCTTTAAATTCAATCTTAAGTATCTTTGCTGAAGAAAAGGAAAAAAAAACAATAGAACTTGCCCCATGCTATTGATTGCCATTAGTCCTGAACTAATTGAGGGGTGGAGCCTGGCAGACGGTGCAATACAAAGCTTGTATCTCAGACTTGCACCACTGCGCAAGGGTCTTTCTGAATGTTACAGTGTATAGAGCCAGATGCTGCCATCCTTACTTACCCTGAGTAGCACCTCAGCCCAGAAACAGCTCCATTTAAATCAACACTATTTACTGGAACTCTTAATTCTGTTAAATTTAATTGCAAATATCAGTAACAAAGTCATTCACTGGCCATGTTTTGCAGGAATATGTCTTTTACTTAAATACCTTTTCCTTCCATTTAGCAGGTCATAAAGCTGTCCACAGTAGATCTCATAAAAACTGATCCACACAAGGAGATCTCTCCTTGGCTGGGATGCCTCCAGTTGTCTAAAGATGTCTTTAGCAGCCAGCGCATAGAGTCCAGGGTTCTGGTGAGTGCCTATCATAGTGTAAGTCTTGCCAGCACCAGTCTGCCCATATGCAAAGCAGGTGGCGTTGCCTCTAAAAAAGATCATTTTTATTTTTGGTGCTGTATCTTATCCATTCAAATCTATTAAAAGACATTTTGCTGGGTTAATATCTACACACATGGCTGACCCCCAGAAGCGAGGTTTTATATTACATCTGCTCCTGGGGTCCTACAAGATCCATTCTTTGATACCAAATTTCTAGACTACGTTTCTGTCGAGAACTGGCTAAACGCATAGTGCCAGCTTTCCCCCCTTGTTATCAGATGCTAAACATATATTACAGGAAATTAAAAATACATCGAAGCTTGTTGCATTATTGTAGTTTTCCCTGTAAGCAATTGCTGTTGGCACTGCACAGATGTTATTCAATCGTGAATGGAGAAGGTGGCTTAGATCATAAATCGGAGGGAAGCAGGTCTGCATGATCATGAAAATGAGCGGCAAAATATCCATGAGGTCACTTCTATATTAACATGGGGTTCACACAATGAAAGAGCTTAGCACTTCCAGCACTGACCTTCCTATGACAGACTTTGGCTATATCAATTTACACTTTTCTGCTGGATCTTTGTCAATGGTTGGACCAAAACAATGCCCACAGAATGCCAATTAATTCTCCCTGGTATAAATTACATAACAAGTTAGTCTCTTTTTGGATTCCCTTCCCAGGTCTGTGATGGATAAAACAACTGATGAAAGAAATTCTGACCCAGAGGATACTTGGAACTTCTTGATAACAGAAAGCTCCATCTAGTTAATTTTTCAGCATGGGCACATTATTCTTTTTTCATTAAGGAAATTAAATTATACATGTAAAACCACATTTGTTTTTCCATTAAGTGGAGCGCACATAATTATAATTCTCTAAGTAAATAAAATAAAAAAATCAAAGGCTTACTGCTAAACTTTCTATTGTCTTTCTAGTACTGTGAATGTTATAAATACATCTTTCTGTGCTTTATAAAGCATATAAATGTTATGTGCTTTATGCAAGACAGCTCCACTGGGCAAAGGGAGCCATATAACTTGTTCTAGCTCATAGAAAGTCTATGTTACAACAGAGAATTAGAATCCAGGAATCCCGACAGCCAATCTCTATTTCTAACTAGATCAAGCTACCTCTCTTCTTCCCTGTAAGGTCTGATTTATCCATCTGAATAAATCTCCCACTGCATACAAAGAGAGTTTTGGCTGGTTAAGGACAACAGGGTTAGAACTGTAGACACAGATATTTTACTTAACAACAATACTGTGAATGGAAAAGGTGAAACCGATGCTGTTTTTCACAAGTGTCCAGAAAAGTAAAATGAAAACTGAAACCAAAATAGCCTAATAAAATTAAAAATAAAAAGGGCAAGAATAACAAATGTAAGCATTGGTAGCCTACCCGTTAAAAACATGCTGAATGAGGGGATGAGCAGTCTTCATATACACATCCTGATTGGTACATGCTTCCCCAAAGACTTCATCAAAATAAAAAACATGCTGAAAAATAGATGTGATTTTTACATGAAAAGGAATCTGGCTCATTTCACTTTCACCCCATAATGAACAGCACATGCTATGGGCTCAATCCAAAGCCAGCTGACATTACCAGAAGTCTTTCTGCTGACCTCAGGTTCCAAATGACCAAACTTTGTACAACCAACCAAGAAACAGAGCATGCGTGTTGGAAAGGAAAGGAAAAGAGAAGATGGTTCCCCCTCCCCATCATCTCAAAGCAGGGCAAACAGCAGCCACAGGAAAAAAGATAAGCATAACTTCAAAAATAAAAAAATTAAAAACTCATCCAAGTGAACCAGCATACATCACTAGCGTGAGCCCACATATTAGGAAGAACTAAAAGCAGGCAATGTATAAAGTCTTTTTGTGCCCATGGAAGATAAAACCATTCCCAGGCAAATTGGACTGTTTTGTTTGAGAAGCAAAAGAACCCATCTTAGGTCCCATCTTAGGACCTCTTCTAATGCCCACTGAAATCTATGGAAACATGGGCATTGATTTCAATGGGCTTTGGAATAGGTCCTCCCAGATTTTAAAATTTTGCTCATTAAAATACCATGTCACTTCAGCGTGGCTCCAAGTTGATTATTATCTGTAACGTTACGGTGAAGTATATAAACAAAATAGTATAAGGAAAGCCAGAAGATATGCAAAACTTAAGGCTACATGAATTTTGGATAAATGGTCCATGCCAACACAGAATGTCTTGCATTTAAAAGCTTGTCTAACTATCCCAATTGGTCCAATAAAAGGTTATCACCCTAAGAAACCTAAACCAGATCATTTTAGTGAAGCAATGGCATATTTCTACTTGGATGACAGGGGTTTATAGCAAGGGGGGGGTTGTCAGTATTGCCAGAATATAATTTAGTGTGAAGATTTATTTCAGCACTTAGATATGAAGGTGATAGGCGCCACATAAATGCTGAATATAGCTGGCTGGATGGAAACAGAGGGTTGGAATTACAGAGTATACGAGGCTATAAAAGATGCTATATGAACTGGGCCTGGGAGAGTTAGCAAATTTAATTTTACTGGATACCCCCAACAGTTGTTCTCAGTCTAGAGACTATAAAAATAACGCACAGGAGAACAAGTATAGCTTGCTGCTCTCTAGAAATCAGCTGTGTTTTTGGTGCTGTCAGTCAGAACTGAGGATTTGAACGATGGCAGAAGAAAGTAGCCAGGATTTTGCAACAAAGACCAAACAAAAAACTTTCTTTTGAAAAATGTTTGCCCCTGGACTGAGGGGAAACATTAGAAAAGAGGGAGTCAAAGAGTATGTGACCTTCTTAGAAACGCAAGTCCTAAACTGAAGTACAAGCAACTGTGGCTATATGGGACTCAGCACTAGGCAATGTGCTCCTGCCATATGTTTAGCAAGGCATCCTACTTTGGCATCCGTGATTCAGAAAAGGAATATTCATTTACTAAGAAGCAAGGTAAAGGGCAACTTAAAGGCACTTGTATGGGAGATGTGTTTCCTGGGGTCTAACATCCTCAGTTTGGTGTAATTCAGGAGTAATCCCAGGGTAATCGCACTGGGATGAGAGATGCACCCTGCCATTTGTGTTTAATCTGAGAGAGAGAGAGAGAGAGAGAGAGAGAGAGAGAAATCCTTTACCAAAACCCCAAATCTGTTTTCACCTCTCCCTGGACTGTTGCTCCATTAAGGTGTCACTTTGCCCCCTGATCCCTACAGATTATAAAGCCCAAGTGTAAATGGAGACCTCTTACTTGCAAAATATACTGGGTAAGATCCACCGCCTCCTTCTTCTCGTGAAGAAGTAGGGTTTCTTTATCTTTCACCGTGATGATGTTGACTTCCCCGCGCCGCTCCTCTCTCAGGCCCAATGGACGCTTCCGGACACACACGCGGATTTTGTCAGTCTCTGTCCACGGTGTCTCTTTTTCCGAGGTATTTGATCTGTAACATGGGATTGCAAATTTGGGTTTAAAAAGAGGCTTCATAATTGGAGAGAACTTTAAATTTGGCTGCAAGTTTAGCTGGTTACTGTTTAGTGAAGATAACTCTGTTTTGTTTTGAAGGCTCACATAAAACTCAGGCCTGTCACAAAAGCAAAAACTAGTCTGCTTTGCAGGATAACACCACCACCAATTTTGAGTGCATTTGTTAAAGTGACTGCATTGAAGGGTTTTGTTTTGTTTTTAATATATGTAGCATAGTGCTGAGCTTGGGAATGACCTGACATAAATTTGGTTGTCCACAAACTAAAGATCTAGACTAACATCATCCAAAAAAGACTCATCTCCTGGAGTCCCTTCTCACCAGGCATTTCTTTAGATTGTATCATGATGAGAGTGCCCTGGTCCAGGAGATAACATATTCCTTGACCAAATATTGGACTGAATTGTCTTACTAGAAAGCATACAGCTTTCATTAATATCCATCTTTCTTGAGTACTGTCATGAAGACTGCTGTGTCTCTTGGAGCCTCATATCTTGGTCTCAATTCAATTCCTCAGTTGTGGCTTTTCATCTTGGGTGGAGGCGTTTGACCTTCCCTCTCCCTCCTTCTCTACAGAGTAGCACAAAGACAACTCTGTAACAGGCACTTAGTTTGGCACTGCCTTTAGTAATAGCAAATGAAGATTTGATTTTTATTTAGTAGGCTAATTATTTTAAACAACAAATTACTGTGGCTGTACATCTGAAAATCCTACTAATGACTATAACCAGTGTTACAAGAAAAAGACTATTTTAGTAACAAGCAGTGTAGTGTTCTTTGGAGTATGATGTTGGCATTCAGTCACCAATAATGACTTCAGTCCTGAGCTCTGTAAAAACATCTAGAAAGGTGTTTTAATCTATTTAAGGTTTTATGGGTTGTCAATCCTCCTTTTGATCTCTCTCTCATATCATTCTATCTACCTGTCCCGTCTCTGTCAACTTCTGGTAACACCATAACACGTTATTATCAAATGCTACCAAAACTGAACTCTGCTTTGCTGGTAAAAAAAACCCCTTACCCTACATATTAATGTATGTCACATGCCTTAATTTAGGTCTAAACCTATGTTCAAGGGTGACAAGTCTCAATCACAAAGGAGCACAGTTGTGTGGCCTGCCAAATCTACTTCTGCTGTTTCCCTGCCATCCTGAGAAGCAATCACTTCTCTAGGTGATTAATCCTCTGTGCAAACATCTTGAGAGAGTGCATAAAGATGCTGCTGTTATAACAATTTGTGTCCACTCCAATTTTCCTTTTTCCCAAGCACCCTTCAGTCAAATGAAAAATGATGGTCTCCCTGGACCTGAATGTGAATTCGAATCAGAAACAAATTATTTTAATCGAACCCTGCCGCCTTCCTGTAAGTCATGTGTCTGTCTTGTGTACCAAATGCTCTTCCAACTCTTTTAACAGGCTAATTTAAAGCAAACACACAAGATTCCACTAAATTAAGACCACAAGGTGATTAGCATTAGTCCTTCCATTTCTTGTTAAGACAGTAGTCTTGGGATTTAAGTGTCAGTTGGGATCCACATGAGACTGAACAGCACTCAAGGTTTCCCTCCAAGACTGGCTCTCAGCTGCAGGTCCTGATCCTGCAGCTTTTACTCAGAAGACATCCTTGCTTGGACCGGCCACCCCATTAGTCTACTTCCACAGGACTTCTCATATGCAAAAGGTTTACAGGATCAGGGCTTTGTAGTGGAAAGGAAACCTCTTTCCGTTAAGAATCACAGAAAATGAGGGTGGAAGCGAGCTCAGGAGGTCACATCTAGTCCAACCCCCTGCTCAAAGCAGGACCAGCTGCAACTACATCATCCCAGCCAGGAATTTGTCTACCCAGGTCTTCAAAACCTCCAAGGATGGAGACTCCACCACCTCTCTGGGTAACCTGTTCCAGTGTTTTACTACCCTCCTCATGAGAAAGTTTTTCCTATTATCCAACCTGAACTTCTCTTGCTGCAACTTGAGCCCATTGCTTTGTTGTGCCATCTGCTCCCACTGAGAACAGCCCAGCTCCATCCTCTTTGCAGCCCCCCTGCAGGGACTTGAAGGCTGCTATTCAATCCCCCTTGGTCTTTTCTTCAGACTAAATCAGCCCAGTTCCTTGAGCGTCTCCTCATAAGTCCTGTCCCCCAGCCCCAACCATTTTTGTTGCCCTCTGCTGGACTCTCTCCAGTGTGTCCACATCCCTTCTGTAGTGGGGGGGCCACAGCTGGACACAAGACTCCAGATGTGGTCTCCCCAGTGCTGAATCGAGGGGAAGAGTCCCCCCAGGTCCTTTTCTGCAGAGCTGCTGCCCAGCCAGTCAGCCCCAGCCTGCACCGGTGCATGGGATTGCTCCCTCCTAAGTGCAGGATTTTGCACTTGTCCTTGTTGAACCTCGTGAGATTTCTTTTGGTTCAATCCTCCAACTTGTCAAGGTCTCTCTGAATCCTAGCGCTACCCTCCAGTGCATCTACTACTCCCCCCAGCTTAGTGTCATCTGCAAATTTGCTGAGGGTGCACTCTATGCCATCTTCCAGGTTGTTAATGAAGATATTGAACAAAACTGGGCCCAGGACTGACCCATGGGGCACTCCACTTGATACTGGTTACCATCTACACACTGGGCCATTCATTACTATCCTTTGAGCCCAACAATCCAGCCAGTTTTCTATCCACCTTACAGTCCATTCATCCAACCCATACTTCCCATAGTTCGTTTGTGAGAATGTTGTGGGAGACTGTATCAAAACCTGTGCTAAAAGTTAAGAGACTACAATTGAGATTATCTGTGGTGACTGAGTTAATGACCCATCCAACAATCATGATGCTGTTGGGTACCAAATGTTCTCAGCAAAAGGTCACTGGCTCTGGAACCTGCATTGCAGCTCATTTCACCAGAGCCTGGCTGTGGTGACCTTTAGAGCACAATGACCATCATTCCCAAGAGATGAGAAGCAGGAGAAATGGAGAGGCAGGAATGACAGATCCCTTGATATGAGAGCATGTTTCTGTTAGGGAAGGGATTCTCAGACAGTACAGACTCATATTTTCTATTGAAATGAAGTATGGGTTTTAATTACAAAGTACTGCACCTAGAGATTATAGTAGGAAACCTAAGTCACTGTAGGAAACATATACTTCATTCAGATGTCCTAGAACTATCTTTTTATATTTTCAGAAAGAGAGAAGCAATTGGGAGCATGGCAGAGACAATAAAGGCAGAAACAGCTTACAAGTGACCCCGTCTGCTAACATTAAAATCAAGCCATTTGCTATGAGCAGGTAGAAAACCTTTTAAGCATGTTCAAAGGAGCTATTGATTTTTCTGCATTCTTAATTGTATTCATACTGTTCGGGTTCCTAGCAGCTAAGACTATAGTCATCATCAAGGCAAATCCGATAGAGACAAAGGGCCACATTCAACAAGGGATCTACGTGCCTACCAAGACGCCCAACTTATAAATGCCTGCCTCCCAAACTGCAATCCAGAACAGTGGGTTAGACACAGGGGCTCCCTATACAGTGCATAGGGAAACAGGCACCTCAGCAGAGCCAGTCCCAAGCCCCACATGCTGTATAGAAGGACACCTACAGCCGGCTAGTAGGAAACAGCAAGCGTGGGGAGGTGAGGGGGGGATCTGAAATTCTAACTCCTTCCAGAGTTTAGGCACCTGAGTCAGGGCTGCAGGTAGGCACCTCTGCTCACTTGAGATCCTAAGCCTAGAGCCCTCTCATGGGGACAGACATGGACATCTATATGTCCAAAGGACTGAACAAGTTTTATTGTTTTCTTTTAAAAGGCAGCTAGAGCAGGCACTGCTCACCTTTTATATATTGGTGCAGTGGTTACAGCAGTCAGCCACGAAGTCCCAGGCTCGAAGGCCCGAGGGGGTTCCAGCACATGGCTCTCATCACCTGAGGGAGGGTTCAACCACCAAGTCTTAGGTTGTTCTGCCTTCCTGTTACAGAACCTGGGGCTCTGAATGCACGAATCACAGGGCTAGAGGGAAAGGGAGAGGCCCTGTAGCCTAGTGGTTATGATACTCCTTGGCCTCAGGGCAGTTTTAGGTTGTATTCAATGAGTACTTAATTTGAAAGGCACAAAGTCCCAGGAGCAGGGACCAGAACCCAGGGGCCCCCTTCCAAAGTGAGTGCCTCAGGTATTGAGCTACAGAGCCAGGCTCCCTCTTGTGTCCTGTCTCTCTCTGGCCCCAAGAGCACTCTGTTCTTTGCTGCACAGAGTCCCAGGCCCGACGGAAGGCTCCTGGGTGGTTTAGGCAGAGGAGCACTTAGTTTCTGGATCAGTTTAGGTTAGAGATAAGTGTTGAGCTGCTCAAACTGGGGCAGTTCTGGGCATGTGTAGACACAGTTCTCCAGGCATCTAGATAACATTAAAAAAATGATGAGGTGCCTAGTGGGTTTAGGTGCTTCCTGGTAAAGTACCAATCAACTGGGAGCTGTCTAGATTGCAATTTTGAATTCACTTGCCTACATTTAGCACTGGATATTGGCTATTGCTTCACTGCTGACTGAACACAGCTTGCATCACAGCAGCTGTTACTATGTGTTGAGCTTTTTGGTTGCATTAATATTTCATCATTAACTCATTTATAGATAGAATAATTCTATTTAAGTGTGATATATATTAAATATTCTCTGTATCATTTATCTGTTTTTTTTCCAATTAGCTTAACCAGCTGCACAACCAGCAGTATTAACTTTGAGAAACTCAAACATTCCCAGACTTTTTATGAACTTAGTTATGTCACCACAGAATTTGCCAAACCAATAAAAGTGTGTTTAGAAACATTCTGTGCAATGCATTGGTGTTGGATTTGAATGCATGGATGTGTTCCAACCAAAATATGAAAAAAAGTGGACAAGTTTCCAGGCACATTTTTAGTAAAGGATTTTTAAACTGAGATGACCCTTGGGAAACATAAGCATGTACATACATCAATTTTTCATCACCGGATTCTCTGGTTCAGACTACGATTTAGCTCACAAATGACTATAACTGCTATCACTAGATGAAATGATCTATCCATAAACATCATAAAACCCTGACACAGGAAAAATGCCCTATAGCAGAGTAGCATGGGAGTACTGTAACTTAAGTTTGATGGCATATTGGCAGAGAAGCTGGATCAATTTGGGATGCTGAAGTTCAGGATTTAGGTTCATTAGCAGATCTGTATGCAATTTTTGCAGGCCTGGCCTGCAAAATGCCCAATCAGCTGGTACTATTAATTTTGGATTTCCATTTAAAAAAAAAATCAAATTAATTTAATTTTTAAAGGTAATGGATTGGGTGTTCCCTTAACAAAATCCATGTGCTACTTTTACTGGTGGAAACTTGACATAGGGTATTACCTATATGGAGTGATAGAATTTGTAAATAAATAGTTTTAATTATGCAAAAAGGCTCTATTAATAGAATAAGAGAAGCGAGCTCAAATACCAGCCCAACACAAACATAAGTATTGCAAAACATAAAAGCCTATTTTTAGCCAATTCTGGTAAGCTTCAGCCAGTGAATTCAACTACTTCTTTCTACCAACCTTGGAAAGTCCTAAATGCTCCTTAATGTTTCCCCTCCCCACAGGATTTTCCACTGCTCTTGTAGAAGCTGGGAATTGTTTGATTTTAGTCATACAAGGCATTCATTCAGAGTCAATGAAGAAGGATATTCCTTCCTAAGTTCTTAAAGGAATGACTAACCTTGTCAGTTAATGCCAATCTAATGAAACAAAAATGAATGATGTTTACCTGATGCAAGAATGAGGTAGTCCATAATTATACCCTGAAATATGAGTTACTCTTTGTATGATGGGGGCTTCAGAACTCCCCAGCAGAGGGGCAATATTATTTGATGAATACATTGTAGGATAGTCCACGTCATGTTCTGTGCACGCCCCAGAAGCAGTCAGGGTTTCTCTTCTGGCTGCTTTATTGTAACCCAAGTCAGCTTCTGGAACATGTCCCAACATGTCCACTAAACCATCTTCACTGGCAGAAAAATCAGATAAACCATATGATCCGGTTTCACAGTCTTTAACTGTTCCATCCTTTTTTTCAAAGAGGGACTCAAAACGCAGCTGTCTGCGAGGACCTGATCTGGTCACCTGAGGCTGGAGGAAATGGCCACTTGCTTGAAAATCTTCCTTGGCTGTGTCTGCTCTTTCCTCCTCTTCCTGCATAATTTGGATGATTCTTATGAGTTGAAAGAGACGCTTGCGGTCATTCATGTTATGGATCCCGAGTTTGGCATAATCTTTCATGGAAACCTTGGCTAGTTCATCTATCTTCTGAAGGCCAAGGGCAGCAAAGTGTGGATAATATTTTTCAAGCTCTGCCTCACAAAGGCACTCATACAGGCAGGATGACATCTTCCGTTTAAACCCCGCTAGAAATCAAACAAAAGGAATATCAGATCCACATGCAAGAGCCATAGCTGACAAAGTTAGCAAAGAAATAAAGCATTTTCTTATCTACAGATCTTATTATCTATAATTAGGATGGCAGCCAGTTACATCCTAAGTGGCAACAGGCTGGGTTGTGAAACATTTTGGAGTTCAATAATTGTAAAAATATGCTAAGCAGGGGTGAATAAATTATTTTTGCACATAAAAAGTGAAAAATAAAACAACACACTGAGATACAGAGATATGTACAGTCACTCACTGCTGCAAGCTTCCTACACTTGTGATGTCCATTCAGTGAATGCTGCAGTCTACTGAAATCTCGTCCACCAGCTACAGAATGCAATATGCCTAATTTTAGCTGCCCAATTTGATGTCAGGCATGCAGTCCTACTGTTAACCCACAGTTAATTAACAAAGGGATGAGACATGGATATGGACACATTCAAAGATCAAGCCTTAAAGATAAATGGTTTATTATACATATTACAGATGAATTATACAACATGGCCACTGTATCATGCATCGTTTTATCATTTAGAAAAACAACTCAGAAATCCTACACTTGTGTTTCCCCAACATAATTGTTTATATCCAGCTGGATTGATATCTGCAGAGATTCTTATTTGTTCACTTTAAACACTGACAACACATAGAATCTTAAATAAATTAAAACACCTTTCTAGATGTTTTTACAGAGCTCAGGACTGAAGTCATTATTGGTGACTGAATGCCAACATCATACTCCAAAGAACACTACACTGCTTGTTACTAAAATAGTCTTTTTCTTGTAACACTGGTTATAGTCATTAGTAGGATTTTCAGATGTACAGCCACAGTAATTTGTTGTTTAAAATAATTAGCCTGCTAAATAAAAATCAAATCTTCATTTACCATTACTAAAATCAATGCCAAACTAAGTCTGAATAATAATACAACTGCTGTCTAATAATTTGCTGACGGCAATCAGATATTACAACAACTGAAAAGGTGCATTAAGGGACAAACAAAATGATTTAGAACCTTGGGTCTGAGTTAGAAAGAAATATCAGTCAGAATAAAATTATGAGTGGTTCAGCAATAAAACTTAACAAGCTAGACAGCAGAAGCACTGTTACAGGGAAGTCCTCAGTGGAGTTTCTGTAGGGAAATTCTGATTCTTGATGTAAAAAAAAAAAAAAAAAGAGCTGTTGTTGAGATGTTTAGTTTTGGGGAAAAAAAAAGAAAGGAAAGTTCAGAGACATGGGGTCTCTCTTCGTGAAATCTGAATGAGCTACTAGCTTAGCTGGCATACTGAGTATGAATGAGATTTCCCAAAGCACACAGTTTACCCTAAGGTAAAAAGGATCATTTGACATCAAAGGGGGAAGAGGCAGGCCAACAGTGAGTGCTTTGAAGAATTCTGCCGTAGGAGTTCAATCAATCCCCAGTCCAAGTCCCATTTGGATTGGGCTGCTTGGTGCACCGACCACCATGGAAGTCACCTTCTGTGGAGGAAAGAATAAATGGAAGACACGAACACAAAGCTTGGGACTTCATCTCAAAATGACAAGAATCAGAAGTTCAAGACGGAAAAGATCTATCTGGTTTCATTCTGTTTATTGTCCAACGCCCAATGCAGGATTGTACTCTAGATCATATTTAATCTCACATGCACATCCACTGAAACAAAAGTGCAAGAACTATCGGTAGCTGCAATATCTAAATGAAAAAATGGAGCTCAGTTTCCAGGAAAGTAGAAGGGAAACTTGAGAGACTTATGTGAGTAGGAGTGATAAGAGATTTAAAAACAATTCCACAATGCTATCTGAAATGAAGCAAAACACATAAAAAAAAAATCCCTACTATATACAATGAAAGAGAGGACTAAGAGGCACACACTTTTGACAATGAGGGTAATTAACCATTGGGACAATTTACCAAGGGTCACAGAGGATTCTCCAATTCTGGGAATTTTTAAAACAAGATTGGATGCTCTTCTCAAAGATGTGCTGTAGGTCAAACAACACTTAATTAAGGGAAGTCTTATGTAGGAGGTCAGAAGAGATGACCGTCCTAACAGGGCACGTTCATTCACCTAGTTGTTTAGGCGCAAAAAGCCCTACATATATTGTTTTTCAAACTGAAACGTAATTCTTCAAGTAAAACTGCTTTGTTCTATTTCTTAAAAGAAGCAAGCCAAGTTATTTAAAAGCTTTCACGAAATCCTAAACTGTTAATTCCAGTGCCATCTGCTGGCAAAAGAGAGGACATCTCTGAGTTTCTAATTTTCTATTATCAGGATCCAAGTAATTTTCATTCACCCTCATCTGGTGATTGTGTTCTGTAATGCAAAAATCTAGACTAAACATTCTTAATCACCATATTTTAATATCAAAATCCATCCTGCTTTATTGGCTTTATTAGAAGCAGAGGCTAGAAGCAGAGGCTTAAGAGACTTGACACTTAAGGCTAGGATCTTTTCAGACACTTGAATATGAAATGTGTTTGGGAAAAGAGGAGCTGTTTTTATGCCAGCAGAGTTTGAAATGAACTCGCATTTCAAAGGTCAAATATCATCAAGTATAGGGAGTGATCTGTCCCTCAGTTTGCCTTAATTTGTTCTTTGCAGCAACAGCAGGCACTGTGTGATACTGCAATTCAGAGTGGATGTCATTCCTGTCCCGACGCGGCAGAGCTGTTCAGCTCCATCCTGAACAGCTGAGGTCTCACATTCTTTTCAGGCAAAGTGACACTCTTGCTTTAACAAAAGGCGCAGAAGCAGGTCTGTTAAATACAAAATGAATTCAACTGAGTCTGCTAGAACATCACAGTTATTATACACTGGCAACCTGTTCTAGGATAATTATTGGTTCTAAATTTAAAATGCGTAGGATCTTTAGGTTGGTGACGATTCAGGCCATTAGTCTTAAAAGAAAGGCAAGCTGACTGCCACACAATTTTCTATATATATCGGAGGTCTTTCAGATAAGTTCATAAAATATCTACTATGCACGAAGATTGAAAATTCCATGGCACTGGTATTAGGGCAGGGACTTGCTGCAGGGTACTTGGCGAGGATTTTATACAGACCCATGCACACAATGCAATGAAAAGTGTGACATGCCAGATGATTATCTGGTTGTATTTCAGTGCCAATATATGTGAAACACTCAGGAAGCATTACAAGAATATAGTCATAAGCCAGACTCAAACCTTATGGTACAGTGCTGCACATTTTCTGATACTACAAGCCTCCATTTCAGGCATATCTGTAGTACTCCCTGGAACAGGTGGCTGATTAGTACCTATGTAAGAAAATATTATAATTGTATATCAAACCACAGAATCAGATCATACGCTGGCATCAGAAAAGAACTCCTTTGCCTAGCGTTATATTTTTTTTCAGAAAAGGATTGACCAGAGGGAGAAAAGCCAAGCAACAAGAGTAGAAATCAATGGTGGCTCTTTTATACTCTAAAGCAATGGAACTGGCATATTTTGAAACAACAGAATCTGCTGCAGAACCCCTTGGCACAAAACTGAGCTCTAAGATCAGAGATTTATTTGAAAATATTTTTACTCTTCATCATCATCATTATTTAGCTCTTGTATGGATATTTTACTTTCAGTGAGCTTTATAATGCAGAGAAAAGGTTCAATCTCACAGTGATGCTCTGGAAAGTCAAGGGAAACTAACTGAAGGTGTCAAGTCACAGCACCCAAGATACCTCATATTTAACCCCCATTTGAATGTGCTCACTGGAGACCAAAATGGCCTTAGATCTTTGTAGCTTACCTGTGTCTGAGTCTGGAACAATCAAAAACCACCTTTCTCCTGAAAAACAACATCCACACAGGTTTTTAACACACCTTTAGTGGTTTGTCTTAGCTTTCTCAAGAGTTTCTGTACAGCCCCAAACTTTTCGCAGGTGTAGACTGCCAATGGTGCTGAAGTGCTAAGTGATTTCCTGAGGCACGTTAAGAGAGGACTAGAGTGAGACCAGTCTTATCAGACAATCTTGTATTTGCCTCACAGAGCAAGGGCATTGCCAGATTACGTTATCTGATAGACCTGTCTCCATCTATTACTTCCATGAATACCGCAAGCATGTTGAACCCTAGTCCAAGGCTAAATTTTACTCAGGACTTCAACGATGAAGGGCAAGTTTGCTGTCCTGTGACTCTGCAAAGTGCTTTACTTTCTCTGACCATTTGTGCCTTCCTATTATTTTACTAATTTTAATCCTGATCTATATTACAGGAAGCTGCCGAGGCTCCCACCCGGGCAGGCTCCATTGTGCTGAGCACTGAGACAAAACCCAGCCACAGAAGACACTCATCATTTTAGTTAGAGATCAAATGTCACAGGTAGGGGGAAAATAGCAAACAGACAAGAATAGGATAGGGGAGATGAGACAAGAGTACCATGAATATATTTTTTTCTAAACATGTTATATACAATTGCAGAGGAAACATTTACAAGGTGATGTTACAGCATATAATTTTCTGCGTACTTATAGACTATAAAATATATATTTCTTTTGACTACTGGAACAAATATTATACCAGCCAATTTTGAAGACATAGGAAGAAAAAGCTAAATAATAAAAACAGGCAACTATCTACAAATTCCAGTAAAGAAAAGTTTATCTTCAGTGTTACCTGAGAACTATTTTACCCCTGAATAATGAAAAACTATTTCTATTCTTCCACTATATCGAGCTTTCTAATGCCCATGTTAGCAATATATTGATAATCACACATGGATCAAGTTACAAGGGCCACAACAATTTCATTGTAATCTGCAACTGATTAAAAAAAATCAACCCAACAATGACATTTTCCCCAAAGAAACTATTTTTTTTTTAATTTGCAAAAGCCTGATAACTGTTATAATCATTCTCTGATATTAATTATAGGAAAATGACCTCGGCAAAAGAGACTCTGTCCTCCAGCTGATACTCAACAACTGTTTAAAGCAACAGCTGCACAGAGATGGGAAATGTCTAATATTCAACCACACGCTAAGAAAAAATAATCTGCGGGTTATATTAGGATGCTAACGATTTGAAAATTGTGCCTGGGCTTCCCTGAAGGCAATGCTGCCAAATGGTTTTGAACATTTGTTTCATTTTGTAACCACCTAAAAGACAAACCCTTGGGCCTTTGTAGTTTTAGTTTCAGCCTCTTAATGAGTGTTTACTGGACTTGTCCCCTGGCAACCAACTTCCTCTGCATTTAGCTTCCTCAGCTTAAGAAAAGCCCACACAGCTCACCACGTGCTTCGATTTTCCAGTTCAGGGGGTGGAAAAAATTCAGAATCAATCTGGACTTGTCAGTGAACTCCTACAATAGGTGATGGCAATCATCAATCCTCCTGGACCATGGTGTATGCATGAGGACCACCCAGGCCTGCGATACATATGCCTGGGCAGGAACTTTTGGAGGAGTCGAGGCTGCCCAGACCTTCCATCCTCCCTTTACGCTACTGAGACAGATTCCAAAGACCAGACTGAGCCCAGATGTTTGGTGCCTCCACCGCTGTAGTTGTGTGTGTCTGGGAATACGAACCCAGGTCTCCTGTGTGGTAGACCAGGATGCCACCGCTGAACTACAGGGGACTCCTTCCTACAATAGCAGATTTGTTATAAACGCACTCTCGAAGCTAACAGCATCTTGCCGAAACATCTGGCAAGCCTCTCCCTTGTACAGGCTACATTTCAGTGATTCCTGGGTGTGTATCAGCATGCCCGTGCGCAGGCTGCTCAGAGGCAAAAAACACTTGTATCTTTTTCCGTGTTGTTCTGTTGCACACAAAGCTGAGCCGGTACGCGATCTGGAAGGAGTTCAAAGGCACAGAAATCATAGGATCATAGGAAAGTAGGGCTGGGAGGCACTTGCATCTCATCTGGGCATCTCCCTGCCTCAACCTGGCTGCCCAACCTGCTCTTGAAAGTTTCCAAGGATGGAAATGTCACCGTTTTTCCAAGGCTTGACCACCCTTGGAGTCATAGATTCATAGATGTTTGGGTCAGAAGGGACCTTAAAGGATCATCGACTCTGACCCCCTGCCTGTGGCAGGAAAAAGCTCTGGGGTCATGTGACCCCAGCCAGGTGCTTATCCAGTCTCCTCTTGAAGACCCCCCGGGTAGGGGCGAGCACCACCTCCCTGGGAGCCCGCTCCAGATCAGCTTCCCATCAGCTGTTTGCTTGGCCCCATCATCAGAAAGGTCCCCCCGCTCTACAGCTGACGTTTCCTCCACGGCAGCCCCCGACCATCGCTCTCAGCCCTACAGACACAAGATGCTTCCATCCCCTCCGGGCGTTTGAAGACTGTCCTCAAGTACTAACATCGGTCTTGTCTTCTCTTCCAGACTTGATCACCCGAGTGCTTGCTGCTCTTCCATCGCTTGCGTCCCACTGGGAAAATCCTGAGGCAGAATCATCCAAACCGCCGAGGGGCCAGCAACAACCCGAGGTTACACCAGTCTGACCAGTGGGGAAATACACCCCGTCCTGCCTCAGGGAAGTCTGAGCCTGCGCAGCCCTCCATCCCCATCCCGGGCAGGGATGCAGCAGAGTCCCCCGTCTCCATGGCAACGGGCCCCCAGACAGCCAATGGAGGGGGCGCAGTCTCCATGGCAACACCACCCTCACCCCACCTTCGCCCTCAGGCCCCGCGGCTCCTCGCAGCCACTCACCACGACCGCGCGGCCCGCCCGGGCCTTCACTCCACGCAGGCTCCGCGCCGGCCGCTAGGCCGCGTCCCCATGGCAACGCCGCCCGCCGCATTCGAACGCTCCCGCCCAAAGTCACGCCGGAAACCGGAGGAGAGGAGGCCGGGCTTGCCCCCTTTCCGCGGACCAATCGGAAGCTGAAGAATCGCGGGTCTCCAATTGGCTGAAGCGGATGTCAGTCGGCGTGGCCGGGCAAGCTTCCTGCCCTGCGCCCGGAAGAGCTGAGGAGACAGGTGAACGGGGTTTTGGGGGCGCTCCTGGGTCCTAGCGCTGGTGGGCGTGGCACAGGCATTCCCA
>NW_017729024.1:166952618-166995610 GCF_001723915.1 Gavialis gangeticus | reverse complement strand
GGGGGGGGGGGGGGGGGGGTGCAGAGGCGCAGGGAACAGCTCCTGGCATTTTCCGTTAGCAGCTGGAGGATGCTGATGGGGGCCGGGAAGATTTGGTCGAAGCAAAACCAGAGAGGATGTCGTTGCAACGAGTCGCGCCCAGGATACAGGAGCAGCGACCAGGCAGCGGCGCGCAGGCCAGCTTGGGCCAGCGCCATGACAAGACCCTTGGGAAGGAGCAAGGGTTGTTAACGCCTGTGGAGTGAAGAGTTTAGCAGGGATCAGCGATGAGCTGGGAAGTTGAGGGGCTTCCTTGGCACCTCCTGGACCGAAACGCTGTCGCCGCTGCCTGTTTTCAGCATTGGGTGGAGCCGGAATAAAAGGGGGTTGGGGGGAGTGCACTGAGCAGGGCACCTCTTGGACCCGCCTCGGACACGTAGACAGCGAGGACTGGCACATCCAGTCCAGCCCCCTGCTCCAAGCAGGACCAGCCCCAACTGCATCATCCCAGCCATGGCTTTGTCTACCCAGGTCTTCAAAACCTCCAAGCATGGAGATTTCACTACCTCTCTGGGGAGCCCATTTCAGTGCTTCACAGTGAGAAAGCTTTTTCTAATATCCAGCCTTCGATCTCTGTTGCTGCAGCTTGTATTGCCCACCAGCAGGTGCAAAGATCCTGTTTCTTAGCTCTGCCAGCAAAACCTCTTGAGTGGACACAGCTGAGGCAGATCCAGGCAGGTGCCCTGATGCCCTTGCACCCCCATTTGATTCCTGCTCCACCCGGTGTTTAAAACCAGCTACCTGGAAATGGCGGCAGCATTTCTGTTCAGGCAGTGCTGCGGGAAGCCATTGACATCATGGCTCCTTAAAATCTACATAATCCTTTCTAAACTCTTCGTTCCACAGGTGTTAACAACCTGCTCTCCTTTTTAATGATCTTCCTGTTCCATTAATCAGGCTATCTTTTGTTCTGCAGTGCTGCTGTTGTTTGCTGCTTCTGGTCATTGGGTCCCAGTTTCACAGCCCTGCAGTTATATTTTGTTTTTGCTTTGACCCTATTATTGTCAAGGTTGACCATAGTTTACATAGGGTTTAGATTATGGATGTGTCTGGGATGGCTTGAATAGGGTTGATCCTAGGGGTGCTTTGATAAAGATTTTTTGGGCCGATACTGTTGGCCAATTATTAATGAACTGTATTGGCCGATACCAATCCAATTGCCCCCTCCCTTCCCATGCCCCCCCCAGATGGTTGCCCCTTCCCTCCCCTCTTCCCCTTCACTCCAACAGACTTACCAGCTGAACGCTGCTCTCCAAGCTGCCAGGCTGGCTGCGTGATTGCAGCAGCTGCGCGCATGCACGTGGCCTTTCTTGGCCGCATTATAGGCCACATCAGTCAAAAAAGGCTGATTGCCGATAATGTCAGTTTTCCTTTCATCAGTGCTGATATGATATGAACCAATGTATCAGTGCACCTCACCTCTACTTTCCCCTGCAGTGCGGGAGTCACCAGGTCCCTGCACCTAGGCCTGGACAACCCCCAGAGGCAACAGCTTCTCATCACTGCTGACCTAGTCCTCTCTGCAAGTCCTTTCCAGCCCTAGTCCTCTATAATTTTATAATTTTAAAGAAAAAAAGCCTAGAAGCGCATGCACTGTTCCGACAATCCAGTTCAGAATCTGGCCACCCAAAAAGTTAAGGTATAAAGGTGTAAAATGTGCAATAGGAACGGCTTTTTTATACAACGCAAGGCAGGTAATAAAGCCCAATAATGCAAAATGCTTACAAAAGAGAAAAGCAGGTTAGCATGCTGTCAAGTGCACAAAAACAGGGTTAATAAAATGTCAGAGAGAGATACCACAGTGCAAAGATGGAGCTGTTACAGTTGTTCCATTAGTGTTAATTTTTGCATTGGGATCAGAGTCCCCCACACAATGTCCACTGTTCACACCAAGGAATTAAGCCTACGTTAGTGAGCTGCAGTAACATCTATTTTTGTACTAACAGGGTAACATGGCCACATATAGGTCATACTGTACAAACATATTTTCCTGTATACCGTTCTAGGTCCCTAGGGTAAAGCTTCTAGTGTCTTTTTATGTGGAGAAAAATATGCACTGTGTTATATGGGATGATGCACCGCACTATCTGCACCCGCAT
Source organism: Gavialis gangeticus (assembly GCF_001723915.1). NCBI lineage: Eukaryota > Metazoa > Chordata > Crocodylia > Gavialidae > Gavialis > Gavialis gangeticus. The sequence goes on along the minus strand of NW_017729024.1, from coordinate 166,993,472 downwards.
TTTCAAAATCCTAGATTCACAGTTCCTAAGGTTGCAAGGGATCTCAGTAGGTCATCAGGTCTGACCCCCTTTCCTGGGCAGGAAAGAGTGACCCCAACCAGGTGCTTGTCCAGTCTCCTCTTGAAGACCCCCAAGGTAGGAGTGAGCACCACCTTCCTTGGAAGCCTGTTCACCCATGGGTGCCCATTCACCCATGGATGCAGCTAGGCTGACAGAAGAGGCCTTTTCTTGACTTTGCTTCCATCATTTCAGAGGTGAGGTAGCCAGGCCAGCAGGAAACAGGTTCATCACTTGGACCCACTGCATCCTTCCTGGGGGCTCTGCTGACCCAGCTGTAGTCTCTATTGCTACCTCCTAGGTTCAAGATGATATGCGAGCAGCCAGTGGGCACTCTGTGGGACTAGAGGCTGTTCCAGGCAGGGGCATTCTTCTTGTTATAATAGTTGCTTGAGACCCTGGAGAGGACAAAGCCAGCTGAAGCCCACGGAGCAGGGCATCTGATTCCCAGTTTGTTAAATGGGGATAATATTCTTCATAAATGGCGGGGAATAGATTCATAGATTCATAGTTGGTAGGGTCGGAAGGGACCTAAGTAGATCATCAAGTCTGACCCCCTGCCCTGGGCAGGAGAGAATGGTGGGCTTATATGACCCCAGCCAGGTAAACGTCTAGCCTCCACTTAAAGACCCCCAGGGTAGGAGCCAGCACCACTTCCCTTGGAAGTTGGTTCCAGCTCCTAGCTGCCCTGACTGTGAAATAGTGTCTTCTAATGTCCAGCCTGAACCTACTGTGAAACAACTGATGGCCATTATTCCTTGTTACTCCGGGAGGTGCATGGGTGAACAGGGTCTCTCCCATTCCCCACTGGTCCCCCTGGTAAGTTTGTAGACGGCCACCAAGTCCCCTCTCAGCCTTCTCTTGTGAAGGCTGAACATATTCATGTTCCGTAACCTCTCCTCGTAGGGTCTGCCCTGCTGCCCCTGGATCATGTGAGTGGCCTCCTCTGGACCCTCTCCATGTTGTCCACATCCCTCCTGAAGTGCAGCACCCAGAGCTGGATGCAGTACTCCAGCTGTGGCCTGACCAGTGGCACATAGAGGGGGAGGATCACCTCCTTGGCCCTGCTCATGATGCATCTGTGGATGCATGACAAGGTGCGGTTAGCCTTCCTGACTGCGTCCTCATATTGGTGGCCCATGCTCATTTTGGAATCAATAATGACCCCAAGATCTCTTTCTGTCACTGTGCTTTTGAGAAGGGAGTTCCCCAGCTTGTAGGTCTCCTGCTGGTTCTTCCTGCCCAAGTGCAGCACCCTGCACTTGTCAGTATTGAATCCCATCCTGTTCTCATCCGCCCACCCCTGTAACATGTCCAGGTCCAGCTGTAATCTGTCTTTCCCTTCTAGTGTGCCTACCTCGCCCCAGATCTTGGGGCTTAGAAAGTTTAAGCTTTAGAAGCACCATATTAATCATTGATTTTACACTTATCTGTTCTCTTCCAACATTATATATGGTTTATTGATATCTCAGCTTCAAAACTTCATACTTAAAGATGTAAAATGTTGACAGTGAGTTGTTGGGTTTTTGTGTCTGATTTTTACATAGTAACTGGCTTCCTGGAAAAGAGGATAGATTTTTTTTCCCCAGCAAGAAGCAGAGGAAATAATTAATGTGTGCAGAGGAGGAGACTTCTTGAAGTGTGAAGTATGATCATCAGCTTCACTCGTCATGCACTGGTCCCTTCTGGCCTGGCGAGGACTAAAGGAGTGGAGAGAGGCTTTTTGGAGGTTGAAGAGATGTCCTTTAAAACTGACCTTGCAAAGTGTGGGGAGTAGCCTTGAGATTCACCAGGGACTGATGCAGGAATTGCTGGGTAAAACTCTCGTCTGGTTTGCATAGTACAGGTGCAACCACTGCTCATAATGGTGCTTTCTCGCATTAGTACCCACAAGTTCACATACATCAGGTGCAAAAGGCTGAGACCCTGGGTAGATTAATTAATCTTAAGATTGACCCAGTTAATAGCAGGACACTTGAATGTCTGGCAGTATTCACTCCTACTCAGCTGGCTCGTGTCTCCTGCAGCTGGGGCTGGTATCTGGGAACAAATCACAGTTGGGCAGATGTGCTTGTCATTAAACCTACTATTGCAGCTGAAAACTGTTGGAGGCTTTTCTTCTGGCTTCTATGCTCTTGAATGTTGCATTTCTAGGCCTGTACAGGAGATGGTGCTAATTCCCCATATAGCTATTTGCATTGCCACAGGTCTGAACAGGCAGTTTCATACCCAAGGAGTTAATTCTGTCTAAAATTAACTACTAATCTCCATAACTTTCGTAACTCAGACTACAGGTAATTTAGCCACAGGTGTAAACATTGGCCTACCTTGCAACATGTTGATAACATCTAAGTGGCAGGGAAGCAGCTTTGATAGGGGTAAATCAGCAAAGTAGGACTAACCCAGAATTTGTCGCAGCATTTCAGAACAAGTTATTTTCTGCCTCTGCACCTCAGTTTCGCCATCTGCAAAGTGGAGGATTAACTTTGAGCGCTACTGCGTGATCCATGCCTGAAAAGTGCGATGTAAGCCTATTCTTTATTGACATACGGAAGGATCTACCAAAGTGTAAATAATTGGTTAGGAAAGGGAGTTAACACCACTTCTGATGTGTATTCTCCACTGCATCCTGCTTCCTCCATTTCCCATTCTTTACTGTATCAAAATATTGGTCGCATAGAGGATCTTTGTTATACACGGTGCTGGTCAATGGTCCTCGTGGTCACAGAGGTGTGTCGCCTAGCACTATGCATCAAATGATAGCTTCAGCTTCCCTTGGGCCTACGAACAGGGCTTACAGGCTAGCAGCTGGGGCAGGGAACAAAGATTTTGGCCTCTGGGGGGAGGTTTGTCCTCTCAGCTGTCAGTGACTTGTCATGTTGCATCGCCTCTGGAATATGTGTGGTCTAATACAGCGCTGGTTCCTAGGAATGTAATATTTGTACAGGGCTTGGAGAGTCTTCGAATTTTAGAGATATGGTGCATTAGTCACTGATTTTCCGTTTCCTACCTTTTTTTTTCCAACATCCTGTGTGGTTTATTGTTATCTTGGTTTCACAATTTCACACTCAAAGATCTGAAATGTTGACAGTAGTTGTTGGGTTTTTATATCCTATTTTCATGTAGTAACCGGCTTCTTGTTTTTGGAGAGAGAGGATAGATTTTTCCCTAGCAAGAATGGAAATTAACTGTCTAACCACTGATGCAGATAGATGTCCATACTGAAAATGAATTTCCAGAGTATATCTAGACTCTCTGTTTAAACCCAAGGTACAGTATTGTCACTCATGTTTGGAGCGCTCTCATTCTTTGCACTCATTTATTTCTCATTACAGTTCACAGGAGGAGCATGGCTCTGAGAGCATGTGGCTTGATAATCTACAGGAGGCTACAGCCAGGATGCCCTTCTTCTAAAGCTGGCAACAATATTGAATACCTCCTTCTGCAGACATCATACGGGACTCACCACTGGACCCCACCAAAAGGTGACGTTTGCAGACACAGCGTGAAGACATCTAGTCTGTTGGCTATTAATCATATAGGGCAGCTGAATCAGTTAAGTACAGTAGGATCACAGGTGCATCATTACACATATCTGACTGCAGTGGAGTTTTGCTAGTTGCCAGGTCAGGGTTTGCGGTACCCAGTGTGCTATGGCAAATAGATTGTGTTTAACTAAATGCAAGGGAAGCCCAGGCAATGCCCTGAGACCCAGTACAGAGGCTTGTCTCTGAAACCAAATGGCAGAGCACACCTGTGTTTGGGGTCCCTCTGGCCCAGGATGTCAGGATATTTCAGCACAGAAATAAATTTTAATTCTTTCATATTCTTTTTATCCTCTGAAATCCTCTTGGGTACCCAAGACAGTGAGCCACAATGTCACACATACTGACTGCATCCATACACAGTCTTGAAGCATCTTTGCAATACTTAAATAGGGATATGCAAACTGGCACAAGGTCAGCAAGTAATGCCCATCTCTGACTCCCCATTAAATAAAAGGTAGCAACCACCCTCCTGCACCTCCATATATCCTCTTAGCCTGAAGTCTGGGTAAATGAATGATCAATGTGTGGGGGTATCAGGCAATTTGGTGATGTGATACTCTACTGAGAAGAGTGGTCCTTGGTGGATGGTTCTTACTGAGGATACCCTGACATCAGCAACAAGCATCCTGGCTGTCCCACACTGCCATGGTGTCACACAGGGAGAGGGCACAATAGGCAACCAGGGCTGCGCCACTTATTTGTTCATTAGACTTGCATGCCACCCTCCCCAAGAAGGCTCAGAGTGGCTTACAGTAAAAGACAGAATAACCTTAAGATGTTATGTAACGCATCCCCAAACAGCGCTTCCATTTCTGTGACTTTCACCCAGCAGAGCAAACCCTCCGGTCCATCCCAACTATGCTCCCAACCTTTACAACCCCTATTCATATGTGGGTATAGAAAACCTCTCCCCACTGCCACTGTCCTGCCCCTCATCCAGGGGAACCTCCTCCACTGTCCTCTAATATCCATCCCAGTCCCACAGCCTTTGTTCAACAGAGGGGCTGTGATTATCCCACAAATACTATCCCTCCCCCCGTGAACACAACATTCAATTCAAAAGAGTTGTAACAGGAAAATAAGGAAGTCCCAGCATCCCTGCTTCTGCTGCTGCCAAAGGGCAATGCCAGAGAGTGCCGTTGACAACAATTTAGGGGTCTAGACACCCACAGAGTGTCTGGTGACAAACTGGCAACCACTGCAGCTTCTAGACTGAGTATGAATTGAATGAGCTGTGGCTTGCCTTCTGCACTAGCTACAGTTTCTGAGTGGTTCTTGAACGTAGCCCCTAGTAGAGCCTCTGGTACAATATAATCTTCAGTTAATGTCAACATGGAAAACATAGCAAGGCCCAGATTTGAAAGAAAAACTCAAAACTACTCTGCTAGTGGGATGTGGGTGGAAAAAGCACTTTCAACCAGAGCTGCTGTTCCATCTTTTCAGAATAATTTATGTAGTGCCTGTGGCAGAAAGCCACCTTGGTCTCTCCCCAAAATCTCTGCCCTGTGACAATGTGATTAAAATCTCTGAGCTGGGACCACTTGATTAGGATGGGCCCAGCAGAAGAGACCACACCCTCAGCCTGTCTCTTTAGGTAACTTGAGCTGGCTACATTCCTGAGGGAGGGAGGAAACCTGCTCCCTCTGTCTACGTGAGTGGCATCGGCTACCTGGGTAAGGGGTTTCTACCTGGTGGGGTGGAATCTGGCCGGCAACTAGTGATGTATTTCAAATGGGTTGGCCACCAGCCAACCGGAGCTGGCCCCACTGGACCAGGTGAATGAGGTCACAGGGGCTGTAAAAGTTAGGACTGCCCGGAAGGCGGCCTCTTCTGCCATGCGGTGGAGCTGAAGCCTTGGGGGGACCCAGAGAAGCTGTACCATCTAAAGGTAGCTTCTCCCCCAAAAAACTCATGAACAAGGAACAGCTGGACGCTAGAAAGGATCTCACCAGCCTCTGGATGAAGCGTGTGAGTAAGCTACTCAAGATCTGATAGATATCTAGCTGGCAGTAACTCATATGCGTGATCAAAAGGCTACCACAGCCAAACTGTTTGCTCTTTAGGATTTCTAAGATATTGCTCAATCTTGTACCCTATTTTCACCCTACCCCTGTACTCAATAAAGTTCTCCTTTGTGACCGGTGTGGGAGACTTATTGAGGGGTGGGTCTAAATTATGCCTAAGAGACCTCTTAGGTCTGCAGACTAAGGGAGACTTTACTTTTTGCCCCCGGACTTGGGGAAGTGCCCCAAGTGTCTGTACTGTGTTGAGTACCCGTAGGACATTAGGCCTGTGTTTCCCCAAGGACACAGGGCTGAGAGTGAGTCCATTCTTGGGGTGGTGGCAGCTACTTTACCCCCAGGCTAGCGAGTGTGCTCCAGCAAGGGGGTCAGCCGGACATAAGGTGCCCCTAGGGAGGCATTCGGAGCCTGGCAGGTGGTCGGGCGCAGGGAGGTGGGCGGCTCAACGCAGGAGCGCCCCCTACTGGCCTGCCATAGTGCCCATCCCCCTTGGCTCAAACTCTGCTTTCTGGTACCAAAGGGTGAGCAGAGCTCCAGTCTGTGCCTTAAGGGTGCGATCCTAACCCATCACCATCAACTCCATGGCCTTTGGTGTGGGTGTCTAAACCTGTGACATCCCAGCAGCTGACTGCTGAAAGAGATTTTGAGCGGACTGTCCTCCACAGCCCATTGCACTGCGCTGGTGTCAGATGGGGAGTCAGTGAAGAGCAGGGAGCTGCAGGGTTGCTTACTCTCACTGACTCAGAGGGCAGGTTGCTGAAGCTTATCATCAGTGTGTGAAACAGCAGCGTGATGCAAAGGTGATACTTTTGCTACAGTCTCTCCTACAGCAGCCTGTTATGCATGCCTGCTAGGAAGGGTGACAGATCTGGGGAAAGGCAGAATCATCCCTTTTGTATCAGGCTGGGAGTTGGGAAGAAGCAGCAGCTACTTATGTATGTTTCTTAGCTCTGGAGGGATTGTCCACAGACATGCTGGGGTCATCAGTACTGAGAGCTGCAGGTAGAGAAAAAGCCATCAGTCTCTGATTATGGATTGGAGAACACTAGAGCCATCTCTGTGCCATAGTTGAGCCCAAAGAAAGGCTGAAAGGGACAACAGAAATATTTTCATTCCAGAGAATGCTACTCTGTCTAACGCAGCTTTTTCCATATGCTTCCACTGGGTTGTCTTACGGGGCAGTCAGAATCACTGCATCGGCTGTGCTGGTGTTGGAGAATATCAGTGGAAGAGCATCTTGCCTGGTCTGTCCATTGCTGACACTCCCTTTAGGGATCAAATGTGAGCTTTGCTAAAATGATAGAAAGCAGCAGAGTCCCTCTAAACGTAGGAAACTGAGATGATGCTGATCTGAGGTAAGAAACACTTAAAGGAGCTGGCTGATACTTTGACCATCACCTCTCTTTTAAGGACATCTGCTGTCTGGGCATCAAATGCACAGGCTTGGAAGCCTGGTGGGTTCTCTTTCAGATCCTAGATTTGCAGTTAGCAACAAGGGGGTGAAGTGACTCCTCCAGGTGACCAAGAGCTTGATCTTGCCCTTGAGACAAGAACCAAACCTTGGTGATCAGTTCTTTTTTACTTTAAGTGTGTACTGCGCTTGCACCCCACACCTGGGATCACTGGTGCTGTTTAGCATTGCTTTCTATAGCCGTCAGCAGCCTAGCCATTGTCAAGTGTTTGGTAGTTATCTTCTGCACTGCAGTCAATGCAGCCATGCAAGACTGAGCAACAGTGTGAATGAGAGTCGTTGGTAACTGAGTTCTAGGTACAGACCTATTCCCACTGGTGCCATCAGAAATAAAAATGCATTGTGACTCGGGGTGCTGAGAACTGGAGGAAAAGTCTTTGTACATATTTGCTGAACACACGATCTCAAGTCACTGAGACCTAAACATGCAAATTAGGGGGCTTATTGTTTTAGAGTACTTTTTTCGAATGGAACCAGGCTTTTTCATTGTAGTGACCCCAGGATGTAAGGAGCATAAGACGTGCTGACTCCTGATAGACAGAAAAGCGAGTGAGATCTATTTGTAGGAAAACATAGGCTTTTCCATTCCTCCCAGTTTTACAAACACAGGTGGCTTCAAATGCCTGCAGGCCAAATTAATCTCTAGCATAGCCATCCAGAGATTGCAGTCCATCACAAATACATCTTCTGAAATCAGTCGAGTTACATCAAGGATGAATTAGGCCTGTTTGGTTTTTTTTATGGACTCTCTGCATCGGGGCTTTTTTGAGACCTGTCTCTGTTTGGTCTATTTATGTTCATGTGTAGTGTTTTTGTGAGAAATCTAAATTTGGCCTTTCTCAGGGAAAGTAAAAACAACTTGGGCAGATGTTATATTTATCCCTGGTTGGTAAGGGTTTCTTTCCTCCTGACGAATATGAAGGGAAGGGAGACAACCAGAATAGCAACACTGCTGTACTTTGGCAAGGAAGAGAAATAACCCCACTCTAGCTTGCTACACGTCCCAGCCCACGCACCTGATTAAAGAGCCCTGCAGTGATCCTGATCTCGTTTAATTGCTACTTGTACCACTGCATAGTAGCTTGCATCCAGATGCACCTGCCAGCACTTCAGAATCATTACTAAACGATCAAAAATCAACATATTTTTCGGGCCTGGCTCCCCTGCTTCTGAGATGCCCTTGAGGCTGCGCTTGTGTGTCTCTTATTTTCATGTAGGTTGGCCATACCATAGTCATACGATCCATTGAAAAGATCCACTCCAAAGCTGTCGAGGAGAAGCATAGCAACTCCTCAACAGCTCCCAGCTCCACTAATATCATTATTTTTTATTTGTCGCATGTTGATTCAGTTTTTTTTTTTGCCAGTGTGTGAAGTAGCTCCCTCTGGGATTCTCACTGTGTGAGGTGCTTCTGAGCAGCGAGGAACTCCTGGCTTTATCCCCCATGGGGAAGATTTAATTGTTTGGATATAAAACAATGCTGAAAACTGTCTGGGTTTCTTGCTGCTGCACTTGAGCCTCAGGCCCTGTCCCTGAGAGCCTGTGTCTGGCTCCCTGTTTGTGTAGTAGCCTGTGTCCATGTCAGCAGCGCTGTTGACTTTGGGACTACTCACTTGAGCCAGAGGTTTGCAGAATCAGGCTCTTAAGCTGCTTGGGAGAAGCTGAAGGAGACCAGCACTCCTGTTGCTCAACAGAGGGGTTGGTTTGAAGGAGCAAGGTCCGAGCATCCAGTTCTCTTCTCAGAGCCTTATTTTGTCATCCCCTTTGCAGGCCACGTGGACCCAGGGGAAGATGATCTGGAGACAGCCATGCGGGAGACGCAAGAAGAGGCCGGACTTGATTCCAGGCAGATCACTCTCGTCGAAGGATTTAAGAAAGAGCTGCAGTACACCGTCAGGGACAAGCCCAAAACCGTTATCTACTGGCTGGCAGAAATAAAGGACCACAACACAGAAATCAAGCTCTCGGATGAGCACCAGGATTTCCGCTGGCTGAACCTGGAGGAAGCCTGCAAACTCGCTCAGTATAAGGACATGCAGGCAGTGCTTAGAGATGCACAACAGTTTCTCTCTTCGAAGGCTTAAAAGCTTGCATGGAGGAAGAAGGGGATCTTGCAGGAGAGTTGGGAGCTGGTTTAATTGAGACCTGAAACACAGTTTTCCTCAAAGTGAATTTGATTTACTTAATCTGAGTTATTCTGGAGCTGGTACTCTTGCGTCCTGTAGCTCGTGCAGAGAGGCAGAAGGTGTAGTTGTAACAAGGGGCAGAGATGTCTGTGTTTAAAGCCTGACACGGACAATGAACCTTGCCGGGCAAGTTTGCAGAAGTGTTGAGCAACCTCAGACTTCCTTAGAAAACCAGACATGTGATCTCCTGCATGACTGCCATTAGGACTTGTGAAGTGCGATGCCCGAATGATGTGAAAAATGAGCATATGGAGACTTGTCATAATAAAACACAAATTGCAAAACTTGAATGTCAAGTTTTGAGTACAACACACAGTGAGCTAAGTCCTGGGCTCTGTTTCCAGCTCCTCCTGCGGTTACTTGGCCCAAGTGCTTCACCCTTCCCCTGCCTGCAGCACGAGTTTGTTTCCTTACTGTCACAGGTTTAATGTTTGTAAAGTGCTTTGAGAGGCTGGGGTGGAAGATGTTAGAGAGGTGCATAATCCGAATTTCCAGCTCCCCCTTCCTCTTTCTTTGTTGCATCTTGTCTTGGGTTCTGTCACTTTGAATGCCTTCCAGGTATCATATGCTGATCTGGGCTTCCTGGTCTACCCTGAGCCCAGGACGTCCTGCTTTCGCCAATGTGGAATCTCTCTGCTATAATAGTATTATACTCCCCTGCGGGCTAGAGACACTAATAGGCAACGTGGTAATTTCATTTGAAACTGGTCTGTCGTTCACCTATAGGATCCTATGGTCCTAGGTCTGTCGTTCCACATGGTAGAAGGCAATGCTGCGTTACATTCTTACACACGATAGCCAGAACATCAGAGGCCAGAAACACAACAGTAGTGCGCTGTCTCTGAAAAAGGAAATAATTTCAGTAACTCCATATTTTTGTTTAGCGTAGTTTTGTTTATTATGCACAGTGTTCAAAACCACTTGCATTGGGGTATTGACAGGGTGTGGTGGACAAAGATTGTATTAGTAACATTTGGAACAATAAAACAGAAAGATTAAACTAGTCCACCAGTAAAAGAGAGAATCTACCTACAAACTTGTGCTGCTTCACAGTCGTATTTTTTCATTATTATTCTCAGCTACCATTTAATCAGTGCTATGTAAACAATAGTATTGCTTTGTTCGCATGTACAGGCAAGACTCTAAGCAAGGATACAGAGCCATTATCAAGTAATCCATTCTACCCAGTCAGCCTTAATGAGCAGACAGCGGCCAACACAGAAAGCACTGTATTAGCTGAACCCAAAGTGGATATCTGCATTTGAATGGCACTGAATTTGTGCATTCATTAACTGCATGAGGATTTGGGGGGGATGAAAAGGGTTATAGAATTGCAAGTTAATGTTGTGTGTCCAGGGCCTGGCTTTCACGTGCAGGCATCTGAGGTGCACTCACACAGGGCTCAGCATAGGCACATGCAATTGCCTCGGATCTGCGCACATAACCAGTGTCCTCGCTGATCTTGTGGGGGACCTGATGCTTGGACACTTGACAGCTTGACTCTAAAATACATGCTAAACGTTGCAACCCAGCACATGTCTCAGCAGAAGTTTTTTCAAAGGTTGAGCGTTAGGGTTGAATTTTGAATGCCAGCTTGTACCCGTGGGTCAGCAAGAAGGAAAACCTCCTTTGGAAACACAGCTCCTGCCTGATCAGCAGTCTAACCCAGTATCCTAGCTCTCAATGCTAGATGCTTCATCGGAAGGTGTACAAACCCTTGTAGTACATAAGTCTGGAATAATCTGTTCCAAGCAAATGTTTGTTTCCCCTTTCAATCCTATGTGCTGAACTGGAAGTGTTCTGATTTCTATTTTATTTTTGGACGTTTAACATGTTCCTGAGTCCTGTTAAGTTACTGGCTGCAGTGATACCTTGCGGCAATGAGTTTCACCTGCTAATAACGAGTTACACATAAGAAATATCCGTTTGATAGTTTTACCTTCCAGTGTCCCTTTGTTCACGTCTTATGAGACAGCCTGAGTGAATCGAGCTGCAGAACAATCAATCCAAGCAACACAAAGGCCCCGTAAAAATATTTCCTGGGCAAAGTGAAAAGTGGCATCCAAGTCTGAGAGAGGGATGAGTGAGGGAATAATCCTTTTGATGCTGCTGAACAATAAATTGACATGACTTACTGGAACCTCTCGTCTGCCAGCGTTTATACCCCTGATGTGTTCCACAGGATGCTTCATGCTCACATGATGTCAAAGGAGAAAGTAAAGGACACATCAGTGTACATCTGTGGATGCTATAAGGGAACTAAAACCCTACTAATTCCATTGAACAAGGGTCAAGATTAAGTATAATGAATGATAATGAGAGGGGAAGTAGAGAGGGGAAGTGGAGGATCCCCTTCCTCAAAAATGAGTGTATCATATCCTACACCTGTTTATGTACAAGCAGTGCACATTCATTGAGCCCTATGCATAGCTGCAGGAGGTCAAAGATAAGAACTGAGGCTCCTAGTCAAGGAATAGGAAATTTAGTGCCCTAGAAAGGTCAGGAGATCCAGTTTATCACTTATAAGCAAAATCAAAGCCTGCTAGGATTTGCTTTTTCACCGTTATGGTTGGCTTGGAGGAAAAATGTGCTTGTGGGATTAGTGGCACTAGACCCTGAAGGAAGGCTTAGGGCAGTGGCTCCTGACAAGGCACTTGGGTTCATTTTCATTGCCTCTAGGTCTCTTTGCAGATTAAATGTGATCCCTTGGAAAACCTAAGCAGTGTGCATCTAAAGCAGCAGCACAGTCTGCTCTGCTTGCTACAGCTTTGTGCCACATCGTGATGGTTCTCCAAGTGTTCAAAAAAGGGTCGTTTTTTTTAACTTTCCTATCAAAACCTTTAGGCTATTGCGACAATTCACTAAAGGATGAATTATTCCCAGTGGGAGTTTCTTATTGGAGGGCATCGTTGTCGGCTGCATTATGTCAGAGTTAATCTATTTGATATTCGGCATGGTCAAAAAGAGGAGTGATGGTCCCATCCTTCCACTCAATCAGGATCTCCCCATGCCTCAAGGAAGGGGAGCGAGAGGCTGGAACCTCGTACTGCCGCGTGCCTGCTGGCCCCAAACATGAAGATCGCTCTTTTGAGTCAGCTGTACTGCTGTCCTCTGGGTAGTGTTTCAATGCGTTGAGGACCTTCTTCTTCCTATCGAATCAGAAACAATGGCGCCACGTTTCAGTTCTGTCACCAAGAATTGTATTCATTTCTAAGGTAGACAGTGCACTTCCCCAGAGATTAATTCATCACAGCTGTCTGATGTCTCTACGGCATTGCCGTCCCACCCCCCTGGCCCAACAGTTCACCCAAACTTGTCAACCAGCCATAATACCCAACCCTTGCTTTGCCTCCTGGTGAGAGGCAAGCTCATCTCTGGAAGCTGTTCAAGGTCAATCTTCCTAGACGGCCTACCGCAGCAGTGCCTTCAGTCCTCCCCAGAGCACTGCAGGTGTAGTACAGGAAGCCCCCTACCCCACACTGCTGCACCCCAATCTGGGGGCTGGACTCGACGATCTCGTGAGGTCCCTTCCAGCCCCTAATGTCTATGAAATCCTGATGCCACTGCTCAGAATTAGATAACACAACAGGAGGGACAGGTGATGGGTGTGATTGAGAAGGGCCCTGTATGCTTATCCTGTTTCTGACTTACTGGACTCAGTCTGCCCATTGCGTATCTCCTGTTTTTCTCACATGCCCCTACAGCAAGAAGCAGCAGGCAGGCTGGAGGTGAATTAGCAGTACAGTTTGGGAGAGCATGGCTACTAGCATGCTAATGCCAGCATGGCCTTCAGGTCTTTACATTATGCAGCTATGAAAAAAACAATGCGAGGGATAAGTAGGCTCTTGGTCCAACTCACTTGTTGTAATGGACGTTCAGCATCAGTATAATTAGTCCCAGTATAAAAGCTAAGGGACTGAGGACCAGCATGGCTGTCTTCCAGTTGGTGCCTGAAACAGCAACAAGTCATGCAATCAGGCAGGTTTTCCATGCCTCTTTCCTTTGCTGTGCAATTGTTTTTCAAGAGACGTACCTTGATTTTAGCTTTGTCGTCTAAAAGGGGTGTAGGGCCGGGGGAGAGGAATTCACTACTTGGGGATGGTCTGCTTGGAAACCCTCCTGGAGGCTTTCCCACCTTGTTTGGGGTAATGAATAGCCTAATTTCCTGATGTGGGGCCCCTTGTTCTGGACACGGGGTTGGAGGGAAGGGGGAAATTGCTGTTGGGTACCAGTGGGCTCCCAGGGTGGATGGCATTCAGCACTCCCCCACTGACTCCCAGGCTCATGATCATAAGAAGGGGTCTCTTCCCTGGGCCCCAGCCTTGTCCTTTGCTCGCTGGTCACTTGCACGTACCTCCTTGACGAGGCCCAGCCGCTTTCCTTCGGTGGCTGTGTTGCTTCCCTCTGTGCCCCTCTATGGGGGAAGGAGCAGAGATGCTCAACTTAGTGGCCTGTGCTGTGGAAGGGGAAGGAACGTCATACTTTACTCTGACCTGACGTCATGTGGCTGCAGTTAAATTGCAAGGGACTTTGGTGGGAAGAGCAAGAGGGCCCTGGGTGGCAATTCAGGAGGACCAGTGCCCAGCCACAGAGCCTATGCATCTCTAGCACCGACTGCAGCTTCACTGGGGAAAAAAAATCTCACTGCGGCATTGAATAGCTACACCGTGCAAGGATGAGCCCCACAACACAGAGGCCCCGTTGCACTAAAGCCAATGGGAGCTAAGACACCTAAAAGCATGTGGGTCCCATACCTAAGGGACCCTGCTGTGCCATTGCCCCGTGTCACCCCACAAGCGCTACCTGTGCTGTCCTACCCAATGCGGTCAGGAGGAAAGGGGGCTATACTCACCGTCCTTCATTTTTAAATACATCGGTTTGCTCTCCAGTGGAGAGACTGTGCTGTTCACTTTATTGGCCAGACTTGGGGTAGCAGACTCCAGAGGAAAAGCCGTCGAGGGGACATGGATCTTTGGTGAAGAACTGATGGTTTTAGCTTAGAAAGGAAAAAAAACAACCAGAGGTACATTAGCGTTATGGCTTATTCACTGTACAGAGCAGAAGCAAGCTCGTGGTCAGGGCAGCATTTGGTCTATGGTGTTGGATGCCAGGTGAACCCAATGCAGGGTGTTGAAGAGCACAGAGCGGGCCCCGGGTTAGTCAGAGCTGTGATGTACACCCACTACCAGTGTGTTAGATGAATGCACATGGCCAAACTAATGTTAAACCAGTGACACAGGTTATTTGCAACACTGAGAAGCGAAGTAAACACAGCTTTGTCCGATACTTAATCAGCCGGTGATGAAGTACTTGAGAGATCTACGCACCAAAGGCTAAGGAGACTTATTTAGGCAGAACTAGGGGGACATGGCTAGTGCACTGACCTCTGCACTGCAGCGGTGGGCCCTTCGAGAAAGCAGACAGTCCTAGAGCTCCAGATGTGCTCCCTCTGGAATTGCTAGCAGAGGAAGGCAAGGTGCCCGATCTTCAACAGGGTGTAACCACTCACTGTGGGAGCTCACATGTAAAACTGGCCTCATGGGGAATTTATGCCGTGTATAACCAGGAAGGAAGCTGCTATGCCAACCAACGCAAGGGATTAAAGGAGATCTGCCCCAGAGAAGTGATGCCCTCAGTGTGGAATGGAGATGCCCTGAGTGTTCAAGAAAGGGGCCCATTTATTAAGCACCTCAACTTAAGAGATAAAGAAGCCTTAATATCATGAACCAGGCTGTAGCCATTAAACAGTTTTCTGCAGGGAAGGATGGAAATCCCAGTGCTTATGCTGGAAAAATGTATTGCAAAGCACAAGACTTTTCTTGAGCTGAGCGGGGAGTGGGAGCCGCTGGCTGCAATCTCCAAACGTTTAGTTCTGTAGCGACGTTCGTAAAGGAAAAGTTCTCATCATGGACCCATCTCCCAGTTTATCCCCCAGGAGGGTGGAAAGGAAGAAGGGAGCTGATTGTATGGTAAATGTGCCAGTTATCTGCCAAGGATGTTGTTGCTCTTGGCTAGCAAAAGACCCGTGGAGCACTACCCATGCCTGCCTTCTCTTGCTGAGAGTTATTCTAGATTTAGACATTGGCCCCAGTGATAACAGCCAGGACTAAGAGAGTGCCAGGGTCCCAGCTCCCATTGCAAGGTGCAAGGTGCCCTCTCTGCATTTGGTCAGGGGCTAATCAGGCCAACACTTCACCTCTGCCCTGGCGGAGAAGAAGCTGTTTGCCCGGTCCATGTCCCACACCAACAGCAGATCAAACAGAGCTGCTGAATTTCCTTGGGCGTTTACAGGACAAGGAAGGAGAAGCATCTTAAAGGTGTCAGAAAGGGACTTAGACCAGCTGCCTAAGTCACTTATGCCTTAAATGAGAAGAAATGGGCCCCTGGCACTGGGATTCACAGCACCTAGACCAGTGAACAGGACTTGCCAAGGAGGCGGCATGCCAGGAATCAGGCCTCACTCCTGGACTTGGGGAGCAATTGAGGTGTCTTTTTAAGACAGGGATTCACAGCCCAAACCCCTGTGTATACAGGTGACTGGTGCTGTCTTCTCTTTTAAGATGCTGTAGTGGTGCACAATAGCCTCCTGGTTAGAGCACTTGCCCAGCAAGTGGGAGATGTGGGGGTGGTAGGTGTGCCATGACCTCTCTACTGGATTAGGCCCTTCAGGGGACCTGGGGCACTTTGCTTGTTAGTACAAGCAAGCACCTAAAATGCTCAGTTTAGCTCAGTTAAGCAGGTTGCACTTCTGCGCACAAGAAGCCGCTGAACGTCGGGGTGCCTATAGACATGCAGAGAGGCTGCTCTGATGCACTGTAATTACAGCGCATTGGAGCAGACTCAATTAATCGAGTCTTCTGGAGTGTGGTAATTACCATGCTCCAACAGACTCCAGCGTCACATGCATCAGCGTCCCCATGCTGGAAAACGCACATTACGTTTGATGCACTTTAGTTAAGGTGTGCCTGCTGCCATTTATCGGCATGGGAATGCTGATACCCATGATGCTCCGAGCACTTTAATTAAAGCCCCCCCCCAAATGTGTTTATATGCCCCAGTTGCCTAGGTCAGTTTTCACCCCAAAACTTGAGGAGTCTGGAGTGTTTTAGGCCATGATGTGGCTTAGGCAGGGTCCCTATGAATTGCTCTTTTGGACTTGTGAATCTCAGCCTTAAACATCAAAGTACTGTGTATGCTTCTATTTTAGGGCACCCCATTACAGTATAAAAAATGCCCCCTTCTTTTTACAGAGGAGGAAACAGGCAACAGGATTTTAAGTAACTTGCTCAGGAGCGTAGGGGAGCAGAATCCGGATAAGAAGCCAGCTGCTCCTGTCTCAAGCTCCCGCTCTCCTACCGCACTGGGATATTCCTTGGACCTTGCAGAGCTGGCTCTGGACTCCAGCATAGCTTTGCCATAGAAATAAGTAATGATGCCTGTTACATGAACAGCATTACTTGGCTCTGCAGCTTAAAACCAGGGACAGAGCTATGAGCCCAGGGCCAGGAAATGATGCTTTGTTTAAAGAGGTCTTCAAAACCGTGACCATGTGGATGTTAAAGTACCAAGAGGATGGAAGGCCAGTAAAGAGAGCCTCCAAAATTATTAATTGGAGAGCTTATGATTGTAAAACAAATCTGATTTTTTTTTTTCAGTGGGCCCAACTCATGATGTGTGAACTCTTGGGGCACTGTTGAAACAAGCAAGCACCCACTAATATCAATTGCTTTTCAGTGGTTGCCTTACAGTGACATTACGGGTCAGGATGGCTTCTTCCGATGACAATAAGGATTATATCTACACAGGGATGACAGCAGATCCTCCCACCTGCTCCTGCTTTATGCTCTCTAAACCTGAAAGTGAGGTGGCGAGGCTGCTGTATCATGACATTAACTTGGGTCACGTCCACATGTGCATTAATGTGCTTTAACTAATGGCACCTAAATTTGATACCTGCATTTGTAGGTATCAAATTTAGGCATGATTAGCTTAATTTCACCATTTTTAATGTGCCTTAAGGGCACGCACTTGTAGACACATGCCCGTAATGTGCTTTAAATGAGGCTAATGTGCATTAACGAGTCTTGTGTAGACATGCCCCCTTTCTACACATACCCTCACCCCCCAATTATTCATAAGACCTCAGTCTATGGTCTATTTGACAGCAGCTGCAGGCAACCCTGAAGTGGCCTCTCTGATGTCTTTCTGGGCATTAGAGCAGGAATAGGTGGGCAGGGTGTATTCCAGTGTCTCCGCTGGGAGACACTGATCCCACAGTGAAGACCTCCCTGAAATCAGCTAGATCAGCAGATGACAAGAATGATGCTAGGCTTGGGAAGAGGGCTCTGCTTGGGGCTGTGGAGAAGGGGAGAGGGCTCTTTCTCCAGTCTGTTGCTCAAAAACTGAAAGAAGGGTCCTTTTTAAACACTGTTCCTCAGTCACACTGTGCCCACCCCATCCCTCCTGAAATTGGTGGTAGCAGAGAGTGCTAATGGAGTGTCCCGAGAGGAGCGGTCCCCAACCTGTGGCTCATGGGCAACCTGCTGCTCTTGAGAACCGTCAGCATTGCTTACAGCCACAGGAAACAAGATGTTAAAGCAGGGGTAGCCAGTCTGCAGCATGCATGCCACAAGTGACACGGGCTGCTGTGCGTGGCACACAAGCTCTAGGGACTCAGTGAAGGGTGGTCGGAGTGAAGACATGGGGCTCCCCACTGGCTGCCTGGAGCAGGAGGCTGCTGCAAGAGAAGGTGTCAGGTGCTATCACCAAGAGCCAGGTTAACACTTCTCTGGCTGCTGCCAAATTCAGGGCTCTGACTCCTTGTTCAGCATGCAAAATTGTGGGAGTTACAGGGCCAGGCAAGGGTTAACATGGCTCTTGGCAGTGACAGCAGCATCCTGTCCCACTACACTCTGCGTAGGTGGAGGGGATGCTTGAGCCTCCCTGCCTCCATTTCGACACTCTGGACACATCTACACAGGTTGCTAAAAGCACAGTAGTCTAATTTTACTCCGCATTAGCGCGTCACAGTGAAAACCATGTAATGTTCTACTGTGCATTAGTGTCACTTAAAAGATGTGCGGTGGTGCAACTGTGCAGTAGCACCGATTACAGCACATAAACTTGGTACCTGTTATGACTTGTACCTGTAATAACAGGTACTAACTTAATGTGCCGTAATTACGGTGCATGTAGATACGCCCTCTAGAGTGCAAACTATCAGGTATGCGGGGAGACAGGGATCAGAGATCACTGGGGGAGGGAGCGGGCTTAGCTCGTGGCTGGCCAAGCTGTGTTAAAAGAAAGTGAACAGAGAACGATGCTTCCTGCAGCATGTTAGGAGCTCGGTGCTGTGTAGCTCAGCTGCACAGTACCGAGCACAGAAGTTGGGGAGCCCTGCTCTACAGCTACTCAGCATCTTGCAGGATCGGAGCCAGGGTGACTTTGTGTTAGAGCAATTTCATATGAGTTGTTAGATGGATGCAAGGTGACAGGCCCTAGGGGCTGAAAGGGTTTCTGATGCCAGCTCCATCTCTTACTTTTGTGAGGCCACAGCAGCCCGTTGGTAACACTCTGTATCGGGTCAGCCAGCCCAGCAACCGCCATCAGGCCAACGGCACAGATGGGTTCATCCGTCAGGGTCTTCCACTTGCTGAACTTGTCTTTCTCCCTTGACACAAAGACCTTGTGACTTCCTTGCTTTGTATTGAGGTGCAAGCCCAGACCTTGCAAGGTCAAGTGACCCTTCTTGCTGCAAGCCCAGGCCTGACGCTTCCTATCCCCACACGGCTCCAGCCTGGCCAGTGCAAAGTCCTGCGGCTTGTGGACAGTCAGGCATTGTTTGGTTTTAAGGCTGACAATGGACTTGGTGCTGGGGTCCCAGCTCCACTGCTGCTGCTGAGAGTGGAGCTTACAATCAGCCAGGCCAATCCCGGTGCTCTCGTGGTGGGTGATGTGAATGCATTTTTCCAACCGGATGTTCTTTATGAGGAAGCTTTGCCCCTCCGATACTGCAGCACAATTAAAGCACAGTTTAGTAGCACATAAGTACAGGACAACTCACGTGCTCAGAGCATCAGCAATAAGTTAGGACCTAGGGAAAGCAAGACTCTGAATCAACTTCTGCATTTTTATACCAGGGTATGAAAAGAAACAACTGCCCATACACTTTCAATTTCCCAGGACTATGTTGTGCAGAGGAAGGCACAGTGCAACAATACTCAGGAGCAAGCTTAGAAAGAAATAATATCAGAACAGATCTGTAGAGCTCATAGAGCCAGCCAACATTTTGAGGACCATTTTTAAAAAACATTTTAGAAATGGATATATTTTTTAAAATGTCCATGAAATACAACCCACGATGACATTTTAACCAGACAGAGAACCAATCAGAAATGCAGCTCCCTCCAAATTCTGTTTTTCTTCCTTCCACTGAAATTAAATCTGTCCCACAACACGTTTCATCGGGATTCCAAAAAACCTTAACAAGCTCGACCAACCTGTCGTCACTCCATCAGCTGTACTACTCCGTCACAGGTGTCAGGCGGCCTCATCCTGACACATGGCATGCTCACTCTGCATCTGCCACTTTCAGATGGGAAGAGATACTGCAAGGCAAAGCTTGCTGGGGGTTGTGGAGGGCTGGTTTGGGAGGTAGCATGTGTGGCATGCCCCATTGCAGCACTGCCTGGCTCTATAACCGAGTGGTACACACAATCACATGCCCTTAGTGTTCACCTTGGGTCCCTGTGCTGTGCTCTGTGGCTGCAGAGAACATGATGGCAACAACAGCAGGACTGAAAACAATTAGTTAAGGTGACACACATGAATATTCAACTAACCTTATATTCGTGGCATCTAACGGTATTCTATATTCCCTGATGTCAGAGCTCCACTTCTGAGGTCTCCCAGGGTAAATATAAAAGCTAACTCTGCGCCACTTACTGGTGGTCTGTAGCAGTGGCTTGTGCTCTGCCCATGACTGCTGCCCAAATAGGAACACTGTTAGTTTTAAGGGAAAGGTGACTTCTGTATTGATTATGGCTTTCAACAAGCAACATGAACTCCAGGACTTGGGGTGAGCTATGAGCTAACCAGCTTAAAGGACCACATCCTTAGTCGTTTCAAAACCAACCTTAACTCTGACTCATGAGTTTCTTGCAAATGCCATTAAACAGTCATCTCTAATATATGCCTGTCTTCTGCTATGTAATGTATAACGGGTCCCTACTGAATGATGGTTGCAGGCAGACATTGCATTTATCCCAAGACAAACCTTTTTGTGCCAGGACAAAGTGCACGAGTACGCATATCCATGTCTGTTGTCCCAGGATAAGTTCTAAAAAGGTTTCCTGAATGGGTAGTGACAGTTTATCCTGAGACACTGCAAAATGCATCTGTCCAGTTATCTCGGGATTGCATAGTTGAATCAACAGAAGAAAAGTGGCACTGCATTCAGCCGTTCACTAAACTCTGATTAGGAGGGTGATGTGGGTACACTCTAATCCCAAGTTATTTTTGTTTCAGGATAAACACAGGCACAGCTTGTCCAGGGATAAATGCAGTATCTATTCCTATGAGAGATGATTTGGCTTGGAAGAGAGAGATGGAAAGAAATAGCTCAAATTCTCACCCTATTTTGGAGAAGTTATTTAAAAAAAAATCTTTGTCTTAAAAGAGCCGATGGATTTTCCCTTATTGGGGTACATTTTTCTCTTGTGCCCCTGTGAGATAAACCCTCAAAGTCTGGCCTTGTACAATGTTAAAGGTGAAAAGTGGGGAGATTGAAAACCAGCCTTGGACTGGAAGCCTGCTAATGATCTCAGCGCAGGTTTCTGCCGAATTTCCCCCCTTGGAGCGAAACAATGCGTTTTATTGACTCAAGGTCACTATTTCAATATCTGAAGGAACAGGATGACAATGAGAGCAGGGCTCAGAGCAAAACAGGGCATGTGGAAACCAAAGATTAAAAAGCTCTTATGCTTTCTTGGGGGAAATTCCAGCCTCCTGTTAGATTTGGTTCCTAATATTAACTACTTGTTTGTGAACTCGGAAGAAAACTAGGGACTTTCTGGCAATGCACAGCTGGGCTGGGTGGAGAGTTCACTTTACAGGTCCTAAAACAGTGGTTCTCCACCTGTTTAGGCTCCGGGCACCCCTTGTTAGGCTCCAGGCACCCCTCAGAAAATGCCAGGTCTGAGCTTTCACTCAGGTTTTGACTACAGAAAAATACTAGAGCAATTCTTCCACTGCAAAGCATTCAGAAAGACCCCCGTGTGTCAGAATGGTTTTAATACTGTGCATTCCCATTTGAAATCCTGAGGTTTATCTTGTGAATTGCATGGAGGTGTTTCCACACCCAAGAGTACTAACATTGCGTGGCACCCCGCAGCATCCTTAAAAAGATCTCAAGGCACCCCAGGGAGCCACGGCACCCTAGTTGAGAATCACTGTTCTAAAATACCATTTCATTGAAGTGTTAGATAATTAAGTACTGTGTGGGGTGAAGGAGGATGGCTTGACAAGGCTGGCGGGGAGTGGACTGTGTATCTGTGCAATGGGCTCAGTATGGGCAGCAGCAGCCGGGCTCCTCAAGGGGCACTTCTACCCTCACAAATGTCCTTCAGCCTGAACACGGGGTGATCGCCTCCAGGTTAAAGAGAGCCGTCTGGTTTCCATGGCCCTTTCATGGCCCTTGACTATTCTGCTAGACCCAGTTAAGCTGCAGCATTTCCATTCTGCAGGAAATTCATTTGTTTCAAAAGAAAAGTCTTCATCCTAAATTGTGATGAACCCTAGAGAAACTGAAATTTCTCATGAAAAAGCATATTTTAAAACATTTTTGTGAAAAATAGGAATGTTTCAGTTCAGTTTTTCTAAAATAAAATGCAGCAGCCATCCGCACCTAACTCTCGGCAACGCTCCCCGCTGGTTCTGACTCCTACAATGTCCCCTAGAGTCAGGGTGATCTGGGGGGTCCCTCGTAGAGCAGCAAACCTGGACCCCAAAACCTAGACTACGAGAGTCCCAGCTAGAACTAAGGCCCCAGGGCTTCCAGACCCACAGGGCTGTGGCAGGGAGCTTGGAAGTCTGGAAGTCCGTTTTCCAGCTTCCTGCCACGAAGCCAGGCAGGTTTCCATCAAAAGCTTCTCCAAATTGAGATGTTTCTGTGCAACACCTTGGTTTTTGATGATTTGGCATTTTCTGATGGAAACACATTTCACTGGAAAATCCCTGAGTAGCCCCATTCTCTCCTAGTTGGTATGCGGGTATCGTTCCACTGAAAATCAAGCTGGACACCCTATCAGCCCCTCCACTGAAACAACCACCACCCCTTACTGACTTGGCAGGGCTCCATGGCAGTACTCAACGGGCAAAGGCCTCTACACGGCTTTTCCACTCCCCTGAGTCACCCAGTCCCCAACCCAGGGCAGATTTTTAAAGCAACCATCTGGGGATATTTCACGAATGTCAGGGCCAGGTCCTGTCCTACCAGGTAGGTGCCTAAGTGTGATCCTATTCCACCTGCTCAAATCTAAAAAAACATTCATGAGCCTAATTTTGTAACACCTTGCATGTGTCTACATGAGACACTTTACTGCAGAGTAGACTAATCTGGTGCGCAGTAAAGCATCACTATGTAACTGTGCACAGGAGCTCCTGTGCAGTGGATTAGTCTACTTTGTGGTTTTCTGTTACCTGTAAATACAGGTAGTAGATTTACCGCGCAGTAGCTACTGCGCAGTAGCACATGGTTACATACCTGTCTGGGGGTGAGAGAACAATCCCCTCCTCCTGGACCTACCTGATCATGGAGCCTGGGTGGGGACAATGTCCCCTTGCTCCCACAGCAGGCAGCTCCAGGCCAGGGCAATGTACTCCAGGCTCTGTGATTATCCACACCAAGATCAGAGCCTGCCCTGGCAACAGGCATCTGCCAGGGGCCAGGAGCCATTTCCCAGTCCCCATTCTGATCGTGGAGCCAGGGCTGGGAGCTGCCTGCTGCCAGGGGCAGAGTACATTGCCCTGGCCTGGTTTCATGATCAGACCAGGGGCTGGGCAGGCTGGACAACTCCCCCCATATGCCCCTGGAGCCCAGGCCTGATACCAGTACCCCATGCCAGCCTGGGGCTGGTACCCAGAGCAGCCTAGAGCTCACCCTGGCTGCCACATAATAACAGACATTGCAGGAGTTTCCCTGCCCAGAACTGCTCCTGTTGGCAGCAAATTTGCTCCTGATAGG
This sequence comes from Gavialis gangeticus, assembly GCF_001723915.1. Classification (NCBI taxonomy): domain Eukaryota; kingdom Metazoa; phylum Chordata; order Crocodylia; family Gavialidae; genus Gavialis; species Gavialis gangeticus. The sequence continues at coordinate 166,969,947 of NW_017729024.1, read as the reverse complement.
TGCACATGTAGAAATGCACTCAAGAAAAGTTTACTGTGCGGTATTTTACTGCTCAGTAAGCTTTCTGAGCACTAATTGCACATGTAGATGTACCCACTGTCATCTTAGTCTTAAGACTGAATCACAGAAAGAAGTGAGCAGAAGAAAGACCCTTCCACCATTTATATAAGCTGATCTCCAGGGACTCAAGGAGGGTGGAATTGGATTGCACTTTGGTAGAGCAGAATCTGGCCCTAAGTTTCTATCCCATAAACTTTTCTTTTATAAAAGGAATCCTATTAACTGAGAATATATGTACGAGTGTTCAGAATTTGGGCCCATTGTCAACAATACACAGAGATCAGAAATTTGGGAGGAAAACAGTGAGAATAACAAGACTTTGATCAATGGTTATAATATAATCAGAACATCAAACACATCACAGTTCCCTCCACAACATTTAAAAGACAGGATACGGGTAGAAGTTTCTGTTAATCAGAAAGAGAAACGCTGCCAAGAATGTGTCATTAGGGGAGATTTTCATTCCCAAAATAGAGGTTTGAAGAACAAAGACTGCCAATAATGGCAGAAGTTAGACATTATCACAAGTGATGGCTGACAGATTTCTATACCCCAAGAGCTGGTGAAGTTTAGATATGGTTTGAGTAACCTTACCTTTTAAAAATAACCTGCAATTGAGTGATCACAAGTCGATTCAATCTGAATTAAGTGGCACAATAAGCAAAACAGGCCACTAAGCAAATGAGGAGGGAAGAAGGGAGCTAGTTAATGAAGTCGATTGAGCTAAAGAGTTTGGAAATTTCTGAGTCAAAGATGCAAAATCTGTCTGGAATTGTATCCCAAACAAGGGAGGTGGTGGTGGAGGGGAAAGGAGTGAAACAGGTGGGGAAGGACACTAGACCTGACTGGAGGTGTCAAGGAGTGTTGCTAGGATGACCAGGGGAATGGCCAGCTGATTTTACAAGAGGAGACATGCCTTGTATAGGGGACAGTACTATTGTCTATAAATGCACCAGGGAGTAATCTCTAGGGAAGAAAAAGAAATATTGAAGGCGTAGGACAACATCAAGACAAGAATAAATGGTGATAACCTGTGCATGAATTAATTAATGCTGGAAATTAGCAGGTGGCTTATAATCATCAGAGCAGGGAGGGTCTGCAACGGCCTCTCAGTATGAGTAGGGGGGGCCAGAAACCAAATGAATAATGAAACGGATCTTGATAAACTGATGAACAACGTGCTTTGTTTTGGTGGCCTGTGGTAGCAAGGGTCTGGACTTGGTGACCCAGGGGATCCCTGATGGGCTTATGTCCTGTGTGGCTAAGTAGAAGGAAAATATCTAAGTGGATTTGTAGGGAAGATAACATGAGTCCATCATCTCTTCTTTGACCGTACTGAATTGAGGACATCCAGCGCCTCAGGACCGCGAGGAAGACTCTTCAACATGAAGTTTAGGAGAGCTTTTAGAGAGAGTCTAAGAGCGGCATTGAGGCATCCTATCTTTGCCCTGTTTATATCCAGTTGGAAAACATCGGCTGGAATTCATGGCGAATTACACACACCGTCCAACTAACCTGCCAGGGAGCAGGGGGAAGGGGAGTGAAAATCTCATACAAGACAGGAGACGTGGGCTCTGCAACTCTGAAAGCCATCAGGCCCTGCGCATGGATGGTAGGTGCCCAACTTCAGTTTCTCAACATTGGGCCTTCCTCTATTTTTAACAACAGTGTAAGCATTTCCCACAAAGTGCATGGATGTCTGTTTATCTACCCTGTGATGCTCCTTCCCTGGCTCTGAGAAGGGAAAACAACTGAACAGATTCCCTTGCCTCCTTTTCTAGGCAGCATGTGTACCCCTGGGACAGGGGCCTGATTGCAGGGGCAAGCAGGAAACTCCAGCAGTGTAGTATTGCAGTAACTATAATTGCTTTGATTGCTTCTATTGGTATTTTTCTTTTTATATAATGAAATATTTAACCATTAAGATAAAGTTAATCCCCCCCCCCCCTACTTTTTATAATAATTTGATCAGTCATTATTAGTGTTCTGGAATTAACCATCTATTTTAAATTTCTTATTGCTTAGCATAAATATATTGGACATATTGGTTTCATGATTTTAGACATATTTGACCTATTGGCCTCATGACTTTAGAACTTCAATTTAGTACAAGGAAAACGCTTGTGAAAGGGTTTGCAGTATGTCTTGCATATGTGGAAAGAGGCAATGAAAGAGCGAATGAGGTATGTATGTGACAATGTGAAGGAAGACAGTCCTCTTGCAACAAATGAAAATAGCCTTCTGTGGTTTAATGGTTAAAGGCTGCAGCGACGTTGAGTCGGCAGTTAAGGATTACCACATACTAGATCATGTTTCACCTTGGTGGCTGAAGACTACAAGCAATGACCACCCTGAATATTGCAGACCACAAGGCCAAAAGATCATGTCCTACCAATCCCAGCCTGCCAACAGGACAAGGAGGATGGCCTTTGCATCTGACTCAGTGGAATCCATAGGTTTGTATGGACAGCTAGGAGTTTTGGGCGCGTCCAGCAAGACCTGACTCCATCACTCGTGGTCAGTCTGGCTGGCCACCAGACTGACCTAAGCAACTTTAGAACTTGGTAACACCTTAACCTTTGCGGGACTGTTTAACTGTCTGTGTGTGTGTGCGCTTGTTGCTTTTGTATGAATGAATGAATATGCATGGGAATGAGTGAAGCAAACAACTTTATAGTTCTTTATTCTTTTCATGTTGCATGTTTTATGTTTTATGTTCCAATAAATGTGGCATTGTGCCTTATCTCCTGATAAGATTTCAGTTTGTTTTAATTCACACTGTATGCCCTGTGCACACAACAGTGGCTGCTCCTTGCTATAAGAATTTGAACTCAGGAATGTCAGTGCTAAAAGGAAGAGCCTTTACTATTCAAATGAAAGGAGTAACTCCATCCTGGTAGCTAGAGTAGACTCTTTTTTTTTTAAAGCATCAGCCACTAGAGTGGGGGAACAACCTGTACCCTTCGTGTGCGTTATGTGTTTTTCCGATCTTGGAAAACTTACCCAAATGCCCGACATCTACCAGAATTCAGGCACCTTCTTCTCTCCGGGCACAAGTTTTGAACTGGCAATCAAGCTTAAACTCTCGACCTGTAGCACTGAAAGCACAAGGCCCTACTGATAGAAACAGTAACTCCGATAGCAGGGAGGTGCAAAAAACTCTCATCCCTCCTTTGTTGCCCTGCCAGCAACTTGTGACAATCTCCTAGCTTTAATGCAGCTGAGAGTATGGATTCCAGCAATGAGCCTAACCCAAAGTATGTCTTACCGATGATGGCTTAGACCCCACCTCTAGACCCTGCCAAAGAGAACGCTTGGCCGTAGAATCACAGTATCGTAGAAAACGAGGGCTGGGCTGCCCCCCGCACCTGGGTTAGGTGGGGCTGAGGGACCCACTGCAGGCCAGATAAAATCCTGGGCTGTATTTTGCCCACCCCAGCTTTACAGAGACCTCCCATGGAAGAGATGGAAGAGATGGGACAGGCACAGTTTGTCATGGGCATGGCACTCTGAGAAATTAATTGCTTTGGGATTTCTGTGTTGGCTTTTGTAAATAGCTCCAGGCAGAGGCTGGAAGGAATGGCATCCTGCCAAACCACAAAGGGCTGGGCTGGAAGCAAGTATTTAGACTGCTTCTCCTACACTGGCTGTGAGATGGACCTCACGGTCCAGAGGTCCCATCTGTTAAGTGCAGAAGATCAGTGAGAAATAGAGCCCAGCTGTGAACCAGACAGTAGCAGGGCAGTTGGGTGGGCATGGCTAACCAAGCAAACAGGCAGGCAGTACTCTCTGCAAAGCTGGAGTTCATTGCAAGGGGCTATTCCAGCAACCCATGAGGTCCTGTGTAGCAATTTAACACTTAGTTTAACTCCTGTTATCAGCTTGCAAACACCCATGATGGTTCAGCGAATCACTGCGCTGGGGGAGGGAGGGGAGCTGAGTGAAACCAGAGCTGAGGATTTCCCAGAAATCAACCCTTTCCAGGAAAACAAGTTGTGTCCACTGGAGTACCAAGAACTATTTCAGAGGGGGGCAACCTATTTTGCAGGCATGCCACAAATTTGCCCCTCTGCCTCCCCAAGTTCCACTTCAGTCCCCTTTGCCTGCCCGATCTGCTGCTCTGCTTTCTGCTTCCTCCCCTGCCTCATTTGCTCCTTTGCTTGCTGCGCCCTGTCCTATCCAGTACAGTGCTGCCTGTCACCTCCCAAACTGCTGCGCGCCCCACCCAGGGACCATCTGGGCCACATGTGCCACAGGTTAGCTGCCCCTGATCCATTTAATCTGTCAGCCACTGGGATTAGCACACATGCATACCCCTTGCTACTCCGAGCAAAACACACAGGCTGAGGCTGGCTGATGATGGATGTGAAAACAGATGTAAAAAGCTGCAATGAGAAGGAACACAGCAATTTTAAGAGAGGGTCTGGTGCTGTGGGTGATGCTTTCCAAGGACAGAATTTCCTTCTTTGCAATAGTTAATGGTAAACCCAGAATGCAATTACATTTAAGGTGCGGTGAGAAAAGCAGCCTCAGAAGTGACCCTATATAGTCTTCCTCAGTGCTTTCCACATCAGATAGGCCAGGTTACAACATCAGGACGGGTAGATACTGTATAGCCACACCTGCTATAAGGCCCTGAGATCCCTGGCTAGCTCTCAGCTTATGGCCTGACCTGATTCCTGAATCAGTGTCCCATGAAGTGGAAGCTCCTTCGGGACATCTGGCGCATCCAAGTCATTTCTCCTGGCTCCTGATCCCTCAGCTTGGCTCCTGCTGCTTGTGTCATCCTTCAGGCTGGTGACCAGGTCCCAATCACTAGGGCAGACCTTCCTCATCCTGCTCACAGCATCTCTGCCCTAGGCTAGGACATCCAGTCTGCAGGCCTGACTTATTATCACCCCAGTGACTTCTGGGGCAGCAAGGCAGGTGCCAAGTGGCTACAGGACAGGGGCAGTCTGACCTGGGGGATATCCCTAAGGGTCCTCTTCCAGGCACTGAGCTAGCCCTACAGCAAACCAGGAGGAAGGAGGGATGGCTGGGGTGGAGCTGTACCTCAGTGACTCTGTACCTTGTGCCACTGCAGAACTGTTAGTACTAAAAGAGCTGGAAAAGTTGCTACTAAATCAACACAGAAGGACAAGAGTCTTCTTCTGCATCTGCCAGATCTCAGTCCATGGATCTTCCCTGGAGCAGGACAGGTATAAGTTGTCTTTTCCCAGCCCCAGCACAAAGACAAATCCACCCACCTTTGTCCTTCTGTCTCTCCTATCTCCTTTGCCTATAAAGATGTCACAGCTGAAATCCCACTATGATTTTTCTGGATGAGACAGTAAGCCCAGTCTCCCTTCCTGCAGGGCCAGCTGACGTAGCAAAGACTTTGAGCACTTAACTGGGCCAGTTCTGCAGGTACCTCCAATCTGCAAAGCTTCCCTGGACTCACACCAGGCAGAAAATTGAACAGTTAGGACTCAAAGCAGAGCCAACGGGTCGATCTGCACTGGTTTTTCAGGATGGCTGTTCTAATAACTGCCCTTGAGGACCTACCCAGAGAAGTCCAAGGACTCTTTGCCAAGCAAAGAGTGCAGAATCAGATGCCTCCAAAGGAGGACTGGGGGAAGGTGAGATCGCCTGTGTGTGTTGGCTTGTAAGTGCCTCAGTCTGGAAGATGATACTGGAAAGACCAGATATCCTCCTGTATATCCTGTAAAAGCAGGAACACATGCCTCCTATGTGAAAAACCAGGAGGCCAACCACCAGTTCAACACTGCATGTCCAAACTCTCCAAACCCAGTTGACCTTGAAGTCACCCTCAGTCGAATCCTGTCATGCAAAGAGCACAGCATGAAGCCAAAAGCAAAGGTGGGCACTCGAAATATCAGTCTATATAAACTCACCAACTCAAAAAGGGGAGCTAGCCCCTCTGCCATGCTCTGGCTCTCAGCTTCTCCTCTGCCGAGTATGCATGCCCTGTATGGGAGAGATCCGCGCATGCAAAGCGCCTTGGCCCCCATCTGAAGGAGAGCTGCCGATGCATCACAGGATGGCTGAAGCCTGGTCCGAATGAAAAAGTGGGGCTATACCGTTGGTTCAGCCACCTATGACTGCAGCACAGAGCCTCAGAGCATGCAACACCTGATGCAATGCCTGCTGTTCAAAAGCACATGCACAATGAAAGACCTTGCAAAGTACAATAAATGAGCACAAGCATGTGTAACAAAATGGTCAAATGTAGTTGTAGAGATACAAAAAGGAGGATGGATAGATTTGATTTCATTTCCTGGAAGCGGGCCTCAGCCTCAAATATTGCAACACACCTATACCTGCTTTCCCAAATCCAGGCAGAGACATGTAGCCGCAGAGTGGAAACTCCAGCAGGCAGCTGGATAAACACAAAAGCCTTTTCATGTCTGAGCACAATACAAACTCTTGGAAATGCTAACTGAAAGTGAAGTGAGCACTGCCGTTTCCCATGGGGCACTATACCCAGGTGGATCTGTGGCTGTTACTTTCATAGCTCCTCTAGGGTTAAATTCTCCCTGGTTCAAGGTGCAGTATCAGGAATTCAGACTCAGATGCAAAAGGGCATCTAGTCATGGTGACACCATGCATTGTCTTGCCTGTGATTTGGGTATTTGACCTGAAGAGCAATTCAGGAAAAGGGGCTATGCATCTCACATCTCCTTACCCTTAATGGACTGGCCGACGCCAATATCCTAAGGGACAGCCAGCATGGGTTTGTTGTGGGTAGGTCTTGCTTGACCAATCTCATTTCCTTCTATGACCAGGTGACCTATCACCTGGACAAGGGAGAAGAGATTGATGTCATATATCTTGACTTCAAAAAAGCCTTCGATCTGGTATCCCATGATCACCTCTTGGCAAAACTGGCCAATTGTGGCCTTGGGTCCACCACGATCCGCTGGCTGGGAAATTGGCTCTGTGGTCGGACCCAGAGGGTAGTAATTGATGGAAGTCACTCATCATGGTGCCCTGTGACCAGTGGGGTCCCCCAAGGCTCTGTCCTTGGACCCATATTGTTCAACATCTTCATTAATGATGTGGACATTGGAGTCAGGAGCGGACTGGCCAAGTTTGCCGATGACACCAAACTTTGGGGCAAAGCATCCACACCAGAAGACAGGTGGGTGATCCAGGCTGACCTGGACAGGCTCAGCAAATGGGCGGACGAGAACCTGATGGTGTTTAACACCGAAAAATGCAAGGTTCTCCACCTTGGGAAGAAAAACCTGCAGCATCCTTATAGGCTCGGCAGTGCTACGCTGGCTAGCACTACAGAAGAAAGAGACTTGGGGGTCATCATTGACCACAAGATGAACATGAGCCTGCAATGCAATGCTGCGGCTAGTAAAGCGACCAAAATGCTGGCTTGCATCCATAGATGCTTCTCAAGCAAATCCCGGGACGTCATTCTCCCCTTGTACTCGGCCTTGGTGAGGCCGCAGCTGGAGTACTGCGTCCAGTTTTGGGCTCCACAATTCAAAAAGGATGTGGAGAAGCTTGAGAGAGTCCAGAGAAGAGCCACGCGCATGATCAGAGGTCAGGAAAACAGACCTTACGACGACAGGCTGAGAGCCATGGGGCTCTTTAGCCTGGAAAAGCGCAGGCTCAGGGGTGATCTGATGGCCACCTATAAGTTTATTCGGGGTGACCACCAGGATCTGGGGGAACGTTTGTTCACCAGAGCGCCCCAAGGGATGACGAGGTCGAACGGTCATAAACTACTGCAAGACTGTTTCAGGCTGGACATAAGGAAGAATTTCTTTACTGTCCGAGCCCCCAAGGTCTGGAACAGCCTGCCATCGGAGGTGGTTCAAGCACCTACATTGAACACCTTCAAGAGCAAATTGGATGTCTATCTTGCTGGGATCCTATGACCCCAGCTGACTTCCTGCCCTTTGGGCAGGGGGCTGGACTCGATGATCCTCTGAGGTCCCTTCCAGCCTGAATGTCTATGACATCTATGACAGCTAACAAACAGAGAGTGCAGGGGGTGGGTGTGTGTCTGGGATCCAATCCATCTCCCAGATTTGGCAGCATTTATGCATTTCCCAGAAGCCTTGAGTGAGCCATATCTGATAACATTTGGTTCACAATCCAATACCTCTGCCTCATCTTCATTGCCTAAGGCCTTGGTGGGGAAGAGGAGGAGAAAAACACACCCAGCTTTTGTCTGATAGGTTTAGTGATTCAAAACCGTGGGAGACCTGGCCTCTAGGCTGTTCTCTACCCAAGGTTTGAATGCACTGCCCCCTCTTTCCAGAAAAGGGCCCTAGCCACTGAATTATACGCCGGGCTGGCCTTGACTGAGGGCACCCCTCCTTTTCCTGTGCAGCTGGCCCACTAGTCAGCCAAGAGTGCAATAGCCACGGGGCCAGAGACAGCAAATGCAGGTCTAAGAAAGAGGTCTGCTCTGGGAGCTGAGTCCCAGTATTTGTACTATTTTGGATACAGGCTTCAGATCTCTGTTTCACGATTAACCCAAGGGCTGGACTGCCCAGGCTGTTTCGGTGCTTCCAGCCTTCTGCAGCACTTGGGAAAGAACTAAGAGGCTGCCGGCCCTCCTGCAGTCTTATGACAGCAGCATGGGAGAGATGACGAAGTCACGTCTGAATGGAGAAGCATGTTTAAATGTGTAAATGTGCACATTCTAAAGTGCGGCAGTGGGAACAGTGCCTTGGAGCCTCAGATGCAACAGCAACAAAGGAAGGAAAACCTGATTTGCTGCCCAATGCCATTTGTTTAAAAGTTATTCAGACCATTCCCAAAAATATTTACTGTGTTGTGGATTTGTATTATTTCACATGTGGTCTGTTTGCATGAACATTTCTTTGTTGTAGTTGGAAATGTCATCTTACCAGGGATTTATATTCGCTGGCGCTGAAGTTGAACCATGTGGGATGCCTTCTCTAAACATCAGACTCTTGCTGGCACTTCAACAAAGAATTAAGCCAGCGGTTTTTGCTCACCGCTCCACTGCCATCTGTCACACCACATCCATCAGGCTCAGGACCCTGAATGCCAGCGTGAACAACTGAATTGCTTTGTGGTCAGGACCCTACTCAGACTTGCTTCTACCCCACTTCCAGAGAATCACTGGCTCATGTTGAGTCTGTGATCCGCTAACGCCCCCAGATCGTTCCTAGCAAAACTACAGCCCAACAGTCAGTTCCTAGTCTGTATCCGTGCTTTAGATTATTCTTCCCTAGGTTAGCCGCTTTATTCTGTTGTTTCTTGCCCAGCTTTCAAATCTATCAAGATCCTTCCGAGGTCTACCCCTATTCTTCAAAGCGTTTGCACTTCTTCCCAGTGTTGACTGCTGTAATACCCAAAAGCTTGCCTGTATGGTCCAAATCAACCATATACTTAGCCCAATAAAAGATATCACCCACAAAGATTGCAGCTTCCCAGTTTCATGTCATCTGCAAACTCGATGAGGAAACTCTCCATTTGGACAGCCGAATCATTCATACAAACACGCTGAATAGCACCAAGGCCAAGTTTGGAGCCACACTTGAAATCTCCTGCTATCCTGACATGGATCCATTTATAATTACCTTTCACTTGCAGTTGCTAAGCCAATTATCTGTCCACCCTGTTATAATTTTATCTAGCCCACATTTTCCAGTTTATTGCCAATGGCTCCAAGATCTTTTTGTCCAGTTTTTTCAGCAGCCAGGGATGAAATTCAGCAGGTGCTGCTGACTTAATTAGTTTACACTAATCAAAAGCTCTCTGACCCAGGCTTTAGTTATCAGCCTTTCCCCATCTTTGTCTATACTGGCTGCTTCTCTGGATCTTTTCTTCATAGGAGCCTACCAGGCTATCCTTAATTTTCCATCTGTGCAGATGATGACAAATGTCCATCTATGTTTCTGATGCGGTTTGCCATGGTCCATGGTTGATCTGGAGGATTCATGATTAGGCCTCAGTTCTTGCCTCTGAGGTCTGGATCACTTCTGTGCCTACTCAAGTGGGCTTCTGGACTGCAGGCAGCATCTTTGGAGAGTTTTGAGAGCTTCATAGATAGGAAAGTCTGGGTTCATTATCTTTTAGTCATATGTATTGCTCTTTATGGAGGGAGGGAGGGTGGTCAGGCACGTGGGCTTCACTGATAAGAAAGTTTGGGTTCCTTATCTCTCAGTCATATTTCAGTATAATGGCTCTTGTTTTTGGAGGGAGGGTGGTAAGATATGCATGAGGATGGGGAGCCAGATGGTCTGCATTTACATCCATGCCTTTGGGATGACCAGTTGTGTATGTGTGCTGTCCGCCCACACTGGAAGGCCATGTTCAGCTCCTAAAAGCTGAGATTCAAGGGGATCATTTGCAAATATGAGCATCCGCTTCCCAGCCAGTCCTGACGCCTGCATGGATTAAGTTGTCCTTTCTCTTGGAAGCAGTCTTCGTCAGAGATGAAGCTATATAGTCCAAGCTGTTTTGGGAAGTTATCCAGCCTGAGTCCACTACTACAGAAGACAGTCAGATGCTTCTTCATCTGGTGGTTGAAATCATTATAACTTCTAGCAGACTCCTCCTTTCTTTTCAAATTTTCTCTCGAGATGTGTTCCTCTTAGGGGCAAGTTCTCAGATGTCGAGTGCATATTCATCCACATCTGTGACCGGTTCAGTGTCATGTCGCTGGCATGCATATCAAAGAGGGACAATGCCATGGGAGCTCATAGCTGCTTTGTTTTCCAGCAGAGGTATGTGACACTCACAGCTGGTGAGCAGAGAAGTCCTGACCATACGACACCAGACCATGTTCAACACTTTCAGAGGCAAACTCCCCCATCTGACCAGCTGCGTGTTGCAGACGGTTCCAGGAAAGCCACTGCTGTGCTGAACCCATGTTGGTAGGTGGCTTTGATACAGGTCGTCGGTGAGGTTACATGATCTTCGGTGCTTCTTTCTAGTCTGAGCCCAGATTGCCCATGAGGGATGCAGTCCTCCAGGAGGAGTGTGATTTTCTGTGATGACATCCTTGCCACAAGCACACAGTATATGTCACACGTGGCAGCTGATAGCAGAGGGTTTCTTCAGACTGTTCAGGGTGGCAATGCTCTTTGCATGTTGCCATATCGTGGACATTTGGCCGGAGGCGTGCACACTGGTAAATTGTGGAAAAACAGGGCTTAAAGAGGCATCCAGGAGGTCATCTAGTCCAATCCCCTGCTCAAGGCAAGATCATTCCTGTCTAACCTATCTCAGACAAGTGTTTGTCTCACCTGCTCTTCCAAGGATGGCTACTCCCCAGCCCCTCCGGGTCGCCTGTTCCAATTCTTAACCGCCACCAGATTTAGAAAGTTTTTCCTTATATCCACCTTAAAATGTCCCTCACTGCAGTTCTTCCCAATCTTTTCATCTAAGTCATGTTTCCTAGACCTCTAGTCATGTTTGTTGCTCCCTGCTGGATTCCTTCCAGTTTGTCCGTATCTTTTTGTGGAAGCTCGGTGCCCCAGCCTGGGCACAGGACTCCAGGTGAAGCCTCACCAGTGCCGAACAGAGCAGGAAAATCACTTCCCTTTGCTTGAGAGCAGCGTTCTTATTAATGTTCGGTTTTGCAACAAAAGCGCACGGTTGACTCCTATGTTCATTTATATTCTGTTGTACTGTCCAGGTCCTTTTTTTGCAGTATTGCAGCTTAGTTGAGTCATTCCTAACCTGTTGTGTCCATGCAATTGTTACATCCTAAATGGTTCGTTGTCATTCTGAATCCTAATCCAGTCTTCCAAAGGGTCCACCAAGCTTCAAGCACGAAGAGGCATGCCAGCTAGTTGCAGGCCTACAGACCTGAATGTGTCTCAAATCCTGAAAACACGCTATTGGGGCTTTAGAGTTGTTGGTTGTAGCCATGTTGGTCTAAGGACATAGGCAGACGTGGTTCTTTGGGTAGATGTGATATCTTTTATTAGGCCAGCTAAATAGTTGGAAAAAATTGTTCTTGGCAAGCTTTCAAGCACAAACACCCTTCTTCAGGCAGAGGGAGAGTTTGTTGGGGCTTGTAGCCCTGCCACATTTGGCTTCTGCCCATCACTCGTGTCTGCTAGCATTCAGCAGTTCCAGAGGTCCAGCTGCAACGCCTGGTTTATGCCCTACCCTGTATTGCTTGAGGGGTCTCACTGTCTGCCAGCTGGCAAAGAGTGTAGGCATCTCTATTTAGGGCAATGTTCCTCTGTGCAGCCATTTTAGGAAGCAACCTGTTGTTGTTGGTCATGGTTTCATAGTGCTTAGGGTTGGAAGGGACCTAAACAGATCATCAGGTCCGACTCCCTGCCCTGGGCAGGAACAAGTGGTCATACTTTGCAATCTGCTTTGCCTACCACTTCTGCGTTGTTCCCACCAGCTTTCTCCCAAGTCCAACAGGGCTTTGGCAGCAACATGATTTACATGCAATATCATCATTACACATTGCATTGCCTTAGGACTCCCTACCTCGTAACACCCATTTAAACCCCACTACCGCCAGGGAGTTTCTCCAGAAGATAGAATCATAAAATCAGAGAATGACAGACAATGAGGGCTGGAAGGGAGCTCAGGAGGTCACATCTAGTCCAACCCCCTGCTCCAAGCAGGACCAGCCCCAGCTACACCATCCCAGCCAAGGCTTTGTCTACCTGGGTCTTAAATACTGCCAAGGATGGAGATTGCACCACCTCTCTGGGTAACCTGTTCCAGTGCTTCATCACTCTCCTTGTGAGAGTTTTTCCAAATATCCAGCCTCAACTTTCCTTGCTGCAGCTTGAGCCCATTGCTCCTTGTCCCATCATCTGCCCCCACTGGGAACAGCCCAGCTCCATCCTCTTTGCAGCCCCCCGGCAGGTTCATACACCATCACAGACTGGAGTCTTCTAATCTTAAGACCCAGAGAGCTCCACTCCTACCTCTCCCCCGGGGAGGGGAATTTCCAGTGAATCACACTGTGCCAAATGCTTTTCTTTTGTAATTCTATTGATTTCATGCCAGCAGGAAAAGTGGCCCACTGAGAGCTGTAAATCAAAAGCAGTCCTCTTCCTGCAGCCTGGGAGGAATATTAAGACTCTAGTGGGACGGGAGGACATGGTGAGATGGCACTGGGCAGGCCAGTCGATTTGGTTCAGGTTCTCTGTGTCTAGACTGGTGGGAAACTGGTTGAACCCCCCCATTTTAGCTGGTAAATAAACCTTCTTCAAGATGACCTGTTTTGCTCCTTAGACCATTGCTGTGTGTGAAACAGTACTTCCCAAGCACTCAAGGGGCTTGGAACTGTATAATTTCTTGAGCTGGATCACGCCTCATGTGCTGATATTCAAAATAACCTACAGTGCCCACTTGCTGTTTCTCTCATCTGATCCAAACCAGCGCTGGAAGAGTTCAGAAAAGAATAAAATCAGCCTCAGACCCACCTCCTCAGAACTGAAACCAAACAATTTTTTTGACCTGATAAAGGATTTCCCTTTTCCCTTGTATTTTTGCTGCTACCTCCGGGGCTCTAGGTTTCCCCTGGGACTCCAAAAGGAAGCACTGAAACATCAGAAGTATTTGCACAGGATTTCTGACTCCACAGCTGCTGGAATGACTGCAGCCAAGATCTCACAAGAGAAACCCTCATCCTGATATTTTCAGGGCAGCGCCAGACATCACTGAGCTTTAGGCAGGTTGCGTCCATAGCAGAGCGCTGCGCAGGCAGCGGTGGCTGGCCAGCCTTTTGCTTTGCATGCACTGCAACTTTGGGTTTTCATGGACTCTTGTCTGCCAGCCAAGCTTGCTGACTCCACAGTCACTTCATTCTGCAGCCTGGAGTGGGGGAGATACACACACTGTGCTCTCCCCCAGAACTTCCCTTCTCTTGTTTTACTTGCACCTAAAAGCAGGGCCCATACAAACTAACCAGATGCAAGCTATAAAGCCCTCCCATGAGTGCTCTCCCGTCTACCATCCAGGCAGGATTCAGCGTATGACCTTCTGCAGCCTCAGCAGCTCTCAGACCTCTTGGAGTAATGGATCACTGTCAAACAGCAGGTTTTTTCCCCACACTTGTGATGAAAGTGTGGTAAAGCCCAGTGCTTATCTACGGATCTCCTACCATGGCCTTGCAGGTCATGTAAGGTCCATGGACCACTATACAGAAGCCAAAGAGAAGTGCAGTAGTATCGGGGGTGTACTGCTTTTAAAATCGATAGCAGGCAAGAATAGGGAGTTTAGGAAAAGCTCCCCAATGAAATGGAGAGATAGAGGCATCTGAGGGTCAAGTGGTTGCTCTTTATTCGAATTAAGCTCTTTGGTCTGACTGCTATGGGACAACAGGTATCTAGAAGGAGTGAGCCCCTCACTGCTGCCTGTCTGCCACTGGGATTAGGGCATCCCATTGACTCTCTGCAAATCTCTATAGCAGGATAGTGGTTGTCCGGGCAGTGATAAAAGGGCACCAGTCGTGTTGTTGCTAGCCCTCCAGAGCTCATATTCACCGAGGAAGAGAGAGTGCATGAACCCCCTTGTGTGAAAATCCAGGCTGGGGCTGCACAGAGCAAAAGGCGTTGCAGCTCTTGCGAGACACAAAGCAGAGAGAGGCTCATCCATCGTATCCCAGAGTCCCTCTGCTCAGCTGGAGTTGCTCTTGCTAATACTCACCCCACAATTTTAGCTGCCTGCCCGCAGGTGTAGTGGTCCCTGCCCACTTCATAGTGGTCCCTGTTCAGATGGTAGGAGACAGGACACCCTCTGAGCTCCTCCAAGCTCATGGGCAGGATAAATGGGACTGGCTCACCGTGGCACACCGCCTATGTAGTCGGTCTGAATTTTAAGAGTCCTTGAAAATGCCCCTCCTGAGTGAGGACAGCGGGAGCCCGGCAGAATCCAGCAACCAGGCATCTTCCACGAGAGTCCTGATTGCATTACATCATGCCTTTCTGGTAAACCTCCCCAGATGGGAAAACGAGGCACAGGGAAATTAAGTGGCTTGGCTGAGTTCAGAAGCAGGCTTAAAACACAGGTGTCTGGATTGCCAAATCTGCCTTCTCTTGCTACAGGAGCGGACCGCCTCTGAAACACCCAGCGCAGATGCTACCTCATTGGAAACACTCCCTGTCCCCACTGAACTCCTTCTGCATGTGTTTCCAGCTGGAAATAACTATCCTCTGCAGTTCGGTGCATCTGTTTGTAAAGTCATTATATAGAGATGCACCTGCAGGAAAAAACCAACCCTTGTCTGGCGAGTAGATTTAGAGCTTTGCAATAGCAAAGTGGATTTGGGGCTGCTGCTTTCTTTGTCTGTTCAACTCGGGGTGAATGGCTTTCTTTTTCTAGCTGTCATAAAGGAGAAAAAAAGCCCGTACAACTTACCCTGTAGCCAAGGCAGGAGGCAGATACAACTCAGGCTCAGCTTGAAAAGCTCCATTGTGTCTCAGCAGCCGGGGGAAAAAGGAGCCTCTGCAAAGAAGAACCAGGAGAGGAGGGTGGGAGCCAGGTGGTTTCAGTCACTTGCTCTTTCATTCAAATTAACTGGAAAAGGAAGGGAAAAAAAATCTCTCTTGGGGGAAGCAAGCAAAGAGTCCCCACTTCTTGTTCTAGCAGCAAGGAGCCAACTCCCAGGTGCACTCCCACTCCGCTCTGGCTTCGCAGGAAATCCTGTCACTTCCCAGAGGACGATTCCTTATCCTACAGGCACCTGGAGTTGCTCAACCCTCTGGGGAAATGATCCAGAAGCGGGGAAAAGCAGCAGCGATGCAATGAAAAGCTGCTGTGATCAGCTCCTTGCAGCGGCTACAGTTGCTCAGTGGCAATGAGGGGAGCATGCTAAAGATGCCAGGCTGCGGGGAGACAGGGACATGCCTGTGCCGGAGAGGAGCAAGAGCTGGGAGGCTGCTGGAGCTGGTTTCCTGGGACACAGCTTTTGGTGCCTTGGTCAGTGCTGTGTCCTGAAGTTACCGTGGTCCCAGCTCTGATTGTTCAGTACAGTCTTGCTTTCTCTTTAGAGAGCTGTGCTCATGTGGACCAATCGGAGCGGATTTTTAAAAAACCTGCAACTCAGCACTTGGAGAAGTGGCTGCTGAGTTCAACACGTGGAGCCAGGGCAGATGCCGCGTCCTTTGGGCAAAAGGGCTTTGTGGAGGGAGCAGAGCTCTGCTGTAGGTAGGACGGGCCGGGATGAGTCCAAGCCATGGGAAGTCTGCGGCACCTGCCTCTGCCCTGCCACAGAAGTTGTATGTGGCCTCGGGTATGGCACTGTCTCTGAGCCGCAGTCCCCTGTCTGGAACAAGGAGATAATAGCATGCTCCTACCTCTAACAGACGCAGACTCACTGAGCTCGTCTACACGTGTCCCTTTTAAGTGGGATTAGCCTAAAATCACCATTTTTAAGGCACATTAAGGGTGTGTGTCCACACGTGTGCCTTTAATACACCTTAAAAATGGTGATTTTAGGCTAATCCTGCCTAAATTTGATAGCAAGTGCCAATTTAAGCTGGCATAGTTAAATTGCATTAGCCCACATGTGGATGCTTAATACACATTAATGTGGTGTGCACCAATGAACTCATGCCGCATTAATGCCCATTAGCATGGCAATGCATGTGCTAATGCAATTTAGCTATGCCAGCCTAGATTTAATGTGCCTTAATGTGCACATGTAGACACACACCTAAATCACCTTAATGTCCCTTAAATAAAGGTGCACTAAGTTTCATAGTTTCATAGTTTCTAGGGTCAGAAGGGACCTGAGCAGATCATCGAGTCCGACCCCCTGCCATGGCAGGAAAGGGTACTGGGGTCAAACAACCTGGCAAGGTGTTCATCCAGCCTCCTCTTAAAGCCCCCCAGGGTAGGAGGCAGCACCACCTCTCTTGGAAGTTGGTCCCAGATCCTAGCCACCCTGACAGTGAAGTCGCGCCTCCTGATATCTAGCCTGAATCTACCCTCCGGCAGCTTGTGACCGTTATTCCTGGTCACTCCTGCCAGTGCTTGGGGGAACAGGGACTCCCCCAGTGCCTGCTGATCCCCCCTAACCAGTTTATAACAGGCCACAAGATCCCCCCTCAGCCTTCTCTTGTGGAGGCTGAACAGGTTCAGGTCCCGTCGCCTCTCCTCGCAGGGCCTGCCCTGCTGCCCCCGATCATGCGAGTGGCCTCCTCTGGACCCTCTCCATGCTGTCCACATCCCTCCTGAAGTGCGGCACCCAGAACTGGACGCAGTACTCCAGCTGCGGCCTGACCAGTGCCGCATAGAGGGGGAGGATCACCTCCTTGGACCTGCTCGAGATGCATCTGTGGATGCA
>NW_017729024.1:166941175-166947618 GCF_001723915.1 Gavialis gangeticus | reverse complement strand
CCCCCACATCTTAGTATCATCAGCAAATTTGAGCAGGTGCTTTTTACCCCCTCGTCCAAGTCACTGATGAAGATGTTGAACAGTGCGGGCCCGAGGACCGAGCCCTGGGGGACCCCACTGCCCACGTCCCTCCAGGTCGAACATGACCCATCCACCACCACTCTCTGGGTGCAGCCCTCCAGCCAGTTGGCGACACATCTGGCTGTGTGGGTGTCTACGCCACAGCCCCCAGTTTCTTAATGAGAACAGGGTGAGAGACAATGTCGAAGGCCTCCAGAAAGTCCAGGAAGACGATGTCCACCACACCACCTGCGTCCAGGGATTTGGTGATCTGGTCGTGGAAGGCCACCAGGTTGGTCTGACAGGACCTGCCACTAAAGTTTAGGCTTGCATAACTACACGTGTAGATACGTTCACTGGAGCTGGTTAAGGACTCTGACACCTCAGCAATGGGGTACTACAGAAGGAACATAGCTGGAGAGGTGCTTCCAGTTTTGGACAGGGCTGTATGCATTATCCGATCCACCTCCCCCTCCAGGGTCCTTCTTATTTGGGGCTTTTTTCATAATCCCTTGGATAAATGCACATTGGGACGGCCACACTGCTGTAAGATCAATGTCCAGCAGCCGGCCCTTGACAATACCTGCTGTTGCCCTTGCAGACCTGCTGCACCTCTGTTCCTGTGTTCAGGAATCACTCAGAACCAAGCAGCTTGATCAGAGTGCCTGAATTCCTGCTGATCAACGCTGCATAACAGCAGCTGCCGCACAACACAGTGACCAGTGCCAAATGGCTCAAGCCAGAGCCTGTTAAAGGTACAGTTCCCCACAGTCCTGACTCTGAATGCACCCTCTTGGGTGCCAAGCCTTGTGCTTTTACTTCTCCCTGGGGTGGAGTTCCACCATCCGCCAATATTCGAAATAAGCCCCAGGCCACCATACCCAATGCGTCTGCTCTGGATGGGTTGGTACCTGCAGTGCTTCCCAATTTTCAATCTGATAGTCATACAGCAAACAGCTGGATCATCAGAGGTCCCCTCATATTATTCAGCATCACTTGCCACAGAGCAGCTGCAGTGCACAGCTGGTGTGCTGGAGGAAGTATGTCACAGCTTGCTCATCTGCATCCAGTCGGCTAATAAGAGGCCCAACGGTGGAAAAGCCAGCGACTTTGCCAGTAAGAATCACGTGAGGGTTCCCAGAAATGGAGCAGCAGGGGGTAGTGCAGGACAAAACTGAGATGCTTTGGCTGAGCTGCATGCACATTGCACGAGGGTATGTCATGATCTGAATGTGATGGCAATGCAATCTGCAGCTCAGGGGTAGTCATCGGAGTGGAGGTGCTTTCGGAGCAGAACGGCAGAACAAGAGAGAGAAACTAGCAAGAGAGGGCACTTGCAGAGCCAAGCGCACACAATCTTGGCAAACTCTGCTGTGTAAAAATCACAACAATATTTTAAAAACCATGCGACTTTTAAAAGACAAAAAGCTTTTCTGGTTGTTTTTGTTTGCTCTCCAATAAAATACTGCTTTCTCTTTTAAGCAGTCTTTTATCTGAGAGCAAATAAAAAGCAGTCTTTTACTTGAGAGCCAGGAAGGTTGCAGCCTTCACCGCTTCTACTTTCTTCTGTCTTAAAAAAGAGCTGACTCTGCATTTCATGTGCTGTGGACTGGTTAATAATATAAGAGGCCTCCTTATTCCTAGAATGAAACCAAATTACTAGAACGATTTACCAGAAGTCGTTAACCATAGCTATGGTTGCCACCATGTGCACCCAGACTGGCTTCTTAATGTCCACTCCAAAAACGGCATTACTGAAACCCATGCTCTCCTCTCCAAGGTCTACGCAGTCCGTAGCACGCTGTACAGCTGGTCCTGTGTATTTTCATCTGGGAACCAAATGTAGGTCAGTAGTCACGGCCATTTGGGCAGAGGTTTTAGCTGTTCAGCTTCCCCATGAAATCACAGGGGTCAGCCTACCAGAATGGATGATTCAAGGGTGTAGGTTGTAGCCTAAGGACATAGGCAGAGAGGGTTCTTTGGGTAAAACCGATCTCTTTTATTAGACCAACTCAAATAGGTGGAAAAATTCTTCTTTGCAAGCTTTTGGGTAGAAATACCCTTTGTCAGGCTGAGGAAGTCTCTGCGGATGGTCTGTGCTCTTCCTCTCTGTCCAGGAAGAGCACAGACCATCTGCAGATACTTCCTCAGCCTGGCGAAGGGTATTTCTACCCGCAAGCTTGCAACGAAGAAATTTTCCACCTATTTGAGTTGGTCTAATAAAAGATATCGGGTTTACCCAAAGCATGGATTATTTGCACTCAAATGCTTATGGCATCATGTGGGGATCCTTTGTTAAAATCCTACCACCCAACGAAAGAGAGAGCTGCAGATGAATCTTTTCCTCTATTGCAGCTGTCTGATTTCTGCAGCATGATCCCTGGCAGGTTTCCAGGTCTCATAAAATTCCTTAAGGGCAAGTCTTCTCCGCTACTTTGGAGCCAGCCAGCTTGTACCAAATGTGCAGCATTTCCTAGTGAAAGGTCACACGGGGGAGCACATTTCTCCTGGAAATCTCTTCCCCCCCAGTGCTTTCTGTTAAACTCCTGTTTTGTTTCTCAGGTACAATGCACAAGTATTCACAGGTGAGGGTACTGCATTGTGCACACTGGTTTTACCTTCCTCTCGAGAAATGAAGGTTTTGTTTTAGTGAATAACTTCCTTCTCTGGACAACAGGTTTGTCATATGCTATCAAAGTGCATGTTTTCCAGATCCCTTGTTAGAAGATCAGGGGCTAGTCCATCTTGGGAGGGTCCATTGCCCTGATCTGTAGTATCTGAGACTGAATCTTTTCACGTATCAAACTTCACAACCCTCTTGTGCTATTAAATGCATCTTGCAGATGGGGAACTGAGGCACAGAGAACTCAAGTGACACATCTGCCATCACACAGGACATCACAGGAGGGATTTGATGGCCGCCTTCACCTCCCTGCCGGAGGGCTGCAAAGAGGATGGAGCTGGGCTGGTCTCAGTGGGGGCAGGTGACAGGACAAGGAGCAATGGGCTCAAGCTGCAGCAAGGGAAGTTGAGGTTGGATATTAGGAAAAACTTTCTCACAAGGAGGGTGGTGAAGCACTGGGCCAGGCTCCCCAGAGAGGCGGTGCAGTCTCCATCCTTGGAGGTTTTGAAGACCCTCCCAGGGTAGACAAATCCCTGGCTGGGATGATGTAGCTGGGGCTGGTTCTGCTTGGAGCAGGGGGTTGGACTAGATGCAAACTCCTGAGGTCCCTTCAACCCTTATTTTTGATCATCCTATGATCTCAGGCATACCCAGGACTTGAACTCTAGACTTTTCAGTTCTCAGTTTGTACCCAAAATATCAGACCATCTTGTCTCTCTAGTCCAGTAGTTCCCAACCTTTGTAGACTCAAGGCACCGCTCCAACACTTTTCAGAAGTTAGAGGCACTCCATTTAAAAAAACTATATTATGCACGTTCGAATTTAAGCATTGTCATTCTATTACTAATTATCCTGGTGTTAATTGACTAGATAATGATATAATTATATTCACCCCACTGGAACTGTGCTGCCCACCTGAACAGCCAGATTAGGAGGTGGCCGTGGCTGGAGCACGTCTCACCCTGCACGGCGCGTCTCCTGAAAACAGAAGCGCGTGGGGCAGTTTCAGGCTGTGGTGATAGAGGTGCTGGCACGTCCTCATGACACCTGGGGTTGAGAACCGCTGCTGTAGTCATTCTCAGTGGCTGAGATTCAGGGCTGGTTGGTCCACCTCTCCCATCCCACAAACTGCTCCTGGCCAAGGAGGTAGCATGCATGCAATTGCAGCAGCACACTTCAGGGCACTGCTCCTGGGCGTGGTTGGATTGTGATTCAGACACGGCCAAAACAGCAGCTAGTGTACAATACATCACAGGAAAGTGCTGCTTTCCCTCATACTGTGCTGGGATCAATTGTGCATTGTGTAGGGGGTTTGCAGGGTGCCTTCCTGCAGTCAGCCCCCAAGGCTTTATGTTTGCTGAGACCTCACTTGACGTCTCCTCCCAGTTCAAGCTTGAGCTTTTGATGATTATGCTTTGGGCATAATTACCTAAACAGTTAATAATGCACTTGCTGTATAGTCATTTTATCAGGAATGTATTCCCTTTCCTGAGCTTGTTTATGAGAATATCATGGGTGACAGCATCAAAGTCTTACTAAAGTAGGGGAGATACATCACATCCAAGGCTCTCTCTTATTCACCAGGCTACAACATTATCATAGAAGCAAATCCATTGAGCGAGCATGACTGGTTCTTGATAAATACATGTTGGCTGTTACTTAACCTTGTAAACTGCTGACAAATGGAGTATTTCAGGATATGCTCTGAGCCTCTGAGGTTTTGGTGGGTATCAGAGCTCTATTGGCATTTTGTAATTCCCCGGTCTTCCTTTTTCCCTTGTATAAAGATGGGCATTATAGTCATCCTTTTCCAGTATCTTGAAACCTCAGCTGGCCTCCACGAGCTCTCAAAGACAGTAGCCAGTGGCTCTATACTTACCTCAGCCCCTTTCTTGGGTCTCTAAAATGAATCTTATCAGACCCTGCTGATTTGAAAATATCTGGCTTACCTCATATTTGTTGTTATAGCTTGTATTGGGCCAGCAGTATAACTGGGTGAACACTTGGACAAGCTTTTGGGCATTAAGTGCCCTTCTTCAGGTCACTGGCTTATCTTAATAATGACTAAGGTGTTTTTTCTCAATGGCAGGTGGAGTATCTACTATTGAAGGTTTTCTTTTGGGGCCGGCTGTATTGGTCTGGGGCTAAATGATAGACAGAGTCTTTCGGTTTGAGTTGATATCTTTTAGTGGACCAACTTGGAGGTGGGGTGATGTTTCTGGCAAGCTTTTGGATAGCATGGCATCCTTTTTCAAGCTAAGTGGTGTGCAGGAGGGGGTGACTCCCCTGTGTATCCTGGGGAATCTCTCCATAGTCTGTGCAAGTGGATATGGCAGCTGCATTGCTCTGAGGCCAATCATACTTTCTGCATGGAGCGGCGAGGGGAGGAAAAAACATTTTTTTTTGTGGGTTATGGTATGGGTACCCGGCATGGTTGGGGTTTAGGCAGACTGCAGTGAGGACGAGAGCTCCTGTCTCTGTTCAGTCCATGATTTTTCATGTCCAGAGCGGTGATGGGCACGTCTTCGGAAGGTGCTTTGGAAATTTCCTTTGAGGATAAGGACTGCGAGATCTGAGAAAGCGCGGTCATTTTGGGAGAAATGTCCCCTCCGGGCAAAGGTGGGTTTCTGTCTTTGACAGATTCCCTGTGTGCGTTCGTCCGTGAACACAGTGGCTCTGGCTTGTCTCTCCCACGTACCTACCGCCTGAGCATTTTGTGCATGGGATGAAGTGCATCACGGTCTTTGATGTGCAAGCCCTCAGATACCACCGTATCCGCACTGAGGGAAATACATGAGATCAACTTCAAAACCTCCAAACAGCCCTCGTACAACAGGGATGCTCCTCCACAGGAATAGACCGCACCTTTGAAAAAGCCATGCGGACACCACGTGAGGAATTACTCCATCTCAAAACAAAAAAGCCCATGTGTCCTACTCCACTAGTACTGACCTACCATTCCTCCATCGAACCAGTCAGAAAAACCTTAAACAACTTCAACCGATACTGGGTGAAGACCCGAAACTAAAAGAGACCTTTCCAGGCCTACCTATCTGAGCCTTTAAACAGGCTCCAAATCTGGCAAGACTCATCATCAGCGGTAAACTTCCCCCTGCCCAAATCACCACTAATGGATCCAAACCAGGCCTGGAAAATTGATGCAACATGTGCTGACACATCTCCACAGCCCCCACAATATCTATACCAGAAAACAAAACCAGCACCACCCCTGCGTCTTACACTTGCACATCAAAGAACGCGAGGCGCTATAAGTGAGGCAACCTGTCTTTTTACAAGGACCACACAAATGGCCCCGCTGTGCTTGAGGTACTTCATCACTGTCTTCAGAGGTTGTTGCCTGGCAGTGACATTGTGCTGCAGTTTGAGGTTAAAAGCTGTTAAATCATAAGCCTTTGTAATGAGTGGCTCCAGTTTAATGAGCAAAACAGATGATGTTAAGCTTAAATTGTAGGAAAACAAGCATATAGCTATTCTGCCAAACTGTTTTGATTTTTTTTTCAGCTAAGCTAAAATAGCCTATCTTTAAACAAAAGTAAGTATCCACCTGCAAACTTGCAACGAAGCTGGTGCAAAGATCCTGTTTCATAGCCATGGTTGAAGTAAAGCGTATTTTGTCTCATAGCTTGCTTCGCATTTCTCTTTCCCAACTAGGCAGTTGGTCCAATAAAAAGGTATAACTGAACCCCACCCCCAAAAAACCAAAACTATGCTTTTCTCCAGCATGGCTACAACTACACTT
>NW_017729024.1:166931958-166936175 GCF_001723915.1 Gavialis gangeticus | reverse complement strand
TGGTCAAGCCGCAGTTGGAGTACTGCGTCCAGTTCTGGGCACCGCACTTCAGGAGGGATGTGGACAGCATGGAGAGGGTCCAGAGGAGGGCCACCCGCATGATCCAGGGACAACAGGGCAGGCCCTACATTGAAAGACTGCGGGACCTGAACCTGTTCAGCCTTCACAAGAGAAGGCTGGGGGGGACCCGGTGACAGTCTATAAACTCACTAGGGGGAACCAGAAGGGTTTGGGAGAGACCTTGTTTCCCCTAGCGCCCGCTGGCATAACAAGGAATAACGGCCACAAGTTGTTGGAGAGGAGGTATAGATTAGACATCCCTAAGTACTACTTCACGGCCAGGGTGGCTAGGATCTGGAACCAACTTCCAAGAGAAGTGGTGCTGTCTCCTACCCTGGGGATCTTTAAGAAGAGGCTTGATGCCTACCTGGCTGGAGTCATTTCCCAGTCTGAGCCCAGTTTTTGCTCCTGCCCAGGCAGGGGGTCGGACTTGAAGATCTACAAGGTCCCTTCGACCCGACTTCTACGATTCTATGATATACTTCATCCCATGCACAAAATGCTCAAGCGGTAGGTACGTGGGAGAGTATATCGGCTTGCACAGACTACTGACAGATTCCTCAGTGTACACAGGGGAGTCACCCCCTCCTTGAAAGCCACTTAGCTTGAAAAAGGGTACAGTGCTATACGAAAGCTTGCTAGAAACGTCAACCCAAGTTGGTTTAAACATCAACCCAAGTTGAACCAACTCCAAGTTGGTCTAATAAAGATATCAGCTTGAACCAAAAGACTCTGTCTATCTACTATTGAGTCACTCGGTAGCTCACATCCTTTCCTTGATGTTAACTGCGCTCACTGTCTCAAAGCCTTTTTGAAAAACGGAAGTAAAAAGAACATTAAACTCTTCAGCCTTCTCTGTATCCTTTGTTATTAACTCTTCCACATTTAGAAAATAACTTCTCCTTTTGTAGGTCATTATCTTGTTTCTCATGTATTTATGACATGCCTTTTTGTTGCCTTTTATGTCCTTTGCTAGCTGTATTTCAACTCATGCATTGGTCTTCCAATCATGTCCCTAATGCTTGTAGTGTATTTCTATATTCATTCTTAGTAACATGGCCAAATTCCCACTTCTCAGAAGATTCCCATTTTAGTTTCAAGTCATTGAAGAAGTCATGTGTTAGCCAAACTGGTCTCTGTCCTTTGACTTTTATAAACCAGTGATGGTTGATGCCAGAGTGGGTGTGACAAGGAATTCATATACCGTTTCTCTAAAATATGTACTTTGTGCCATTGTCAGAGATAAGTGCCTAGGATACTGGATTGGATGGACCACTGGAGTAGCACTTCTTGTGTTTTTATGGTCTTGCTATGTTCTTTACCATTCCTTTGCATCGAGATAGTATGCTCTTGTGCCCTTAACAGTGTCTTCTTAAGGAGCAACCATCTCTCCTGGATTCTTTTTTCCCTTGGACTTGCCTCCCGTTGAAACCCATCCATCAGTTCCTCAGGTCTGTTGAAGTCTGCTTTTCTGCAGTTTGGTGTCTCTATTCTGCTGTTCTCTTTCCTTCCTTTCATTAGGAATCATGAACTCTATCATTTCATGATCATGGTCACTCGAGTTACCTTCTACCTCCAAATTCTTCATCAGTTTGTCCCAATTGTCACAAAGCAAATGAGGGACAGAGATGGAGAGTTTCCTCTCTATGGTCACTAGCCCATGGTCAGTATTTAGAAAAATTTATGGGCCAGAAAGCACTGGTAGTGATCTGTCAACATATTCGCTGCCTTAGGTCTCCCACTAGTGGCTGGCTCAGAACAAGGATAAAAGCCTAATAGAGCTGAAGGGGTTACTCCTTTGGCTCAGATGTTAGATAGATGCATTGAGGGTGCTGGGCTCTATCCCTGATAATACCACTCTATCTGTATTTTGAGTCCAGGTATTTGTTACTTCTTGCAGATGTGTATTACTCTGGGTGCCTCTACACATGCACTTACTCTGGCTTGGATTTACTGTGTAGTAAGATACTGCAGAGTAAGGGTTCTTTTGGTACGTGTCTACACATGCAGAGATTAGGGAGAAAATTTGCTCCAGTTCCCTGCAGCTCTGCAATGGGACCCTGCCACTATGGGGGGAAGCTCCAGGCTCTGGCTGCAGCAGCTAACATCTGGCATCCCACTTTAAAAGCCAGCCTCATTCTCTGCTCTCTGGCCAGCCTCTTCTTTGCCCAGGAGCAGTGTGTCGGAGATGCTGTCCTGGAGGTGTTTGGAACCCTCTAGGATATGTTGGGGCCCATCGTGTACACCCCCCTGGTGGTAATGGCAGGGTTCTGTGCACTGGGATTCCAACAGTGCATTGAGGCCCTGGACAGGACCCACATCCCTGTCACCTGCTGACCGCACGGAAACCACCCCTATTAGAACCATGGGTGATTTCAGGCCATGGTCCTGCAGGCTGTTGTGGACCATCATGGCACATTCACCCATGTGAGCACCGGCTGGGTGGGCAGTGTGCGCAATGCCTGCAGGGTTTGGAACTGTGGCCTGGCATGACTGGTGGAGACTGGGCACTTCGTGCCAGGGTTTCTGGATCTGCAGCTGGGTGCTGTTTGGTCCCACCCCTGTTCATTGGGGACCCTGCCTACCTGCCCTGGCTGATGTGGCCCTACACTGGTCACCTGGACTCCTGTCAGGCCCAATTTAACTGGTGCCTGGGCTGAACCCATTCCCTGGTTGAGTTCCCTGGTCGGCCGCTTAAAGGGCTGTTGGCGCTCCTTCACCACCTGCTTTGAGGTCACTGAGAACTACCTCCTCCCAGGTCATTGTTGCAGCCTGTGTGCTGCATAACATTGCTGAAGCCTGGGGGGAGCTGTTCCGCAACACCTGGGCCGAGGATGCCAGGCAGCGGGAGCACCACCTGCAGTGGCAGCGGCAGTGGCAGTTTTGGGCTCCCCTACTGAAACACCAGGAGAGCTGTGCACCCATCATTGGGGACAGGGAAATAGGTGTAGGAGGCTCTAGCTGACCACCTCTCCTAGCACTTCCAGCTCTAGGCCCCCTGCCCTCCTGCCCATGGATCCTCTAGCCCCTGCCCACCTCCAGCGCCTCTCCATTGCAGACACGTATCCTAACAACAAGTCTATTCCCCTCACATCACGAACCCCCCCACCCCTGCCCTTTCAACACACAGAGCCCCCTTCCTCCACAACACACAGAGCCCCCTTTCCCTCTGTCGCAGGGCACTGTTTGTGCCTGCCACTTTAAGGGCCCAGCCAAGCAGCCAGCAGGTGCTTGATTGCAACAGCCATTTTAGATCCCTGGCTCCCTATATAAACAGATCAGTTCCCTGCTGGCAGGCCAGGTAGTAACATTACTTGGCTGTGAGGCTTTATACAACATCCTGGAGGCAAGGGAGGAGCTGTAGGGGATGGTTTGGAGGCTCTTGGTCCTGGGCATGACCTAAAATTGCACCCTGCTGGGAGTGGGAGCTCCCAGGAAATGCCAGGCCAGTTACTACCCTGGTGAAAGGTGGGTCGGGGCATCTTAATAACCCTAGCTCCCACAACCAGGTGCATTACCCCATAAAAGAGTCAGGAAGGTGAACCTGAGAGAGAGAGGGCTATAGACTCAGAAGCCTGACTTGAAATCCCTCAACTGGTCAATGCTGGGGCCAGAGCCGGAAAGGTCGAAGGGCCAGGGACCCACTGTGAGGGATGCCCAGAGCTAAGGGCCTGGGTTTCCGACTGGCCTGGAGATGAGGCCAGGGCCAGTAGAGCCAAAGGTCCCGGAGAGACCACACCCATAAGGGGGAATAGATCAGGGAGCTAGGCAGCCCTGAATGAAGGTGGAGTAGGCCGCCTGAATGAAAGGATCTTACAGGGGTCCTGACTGGAGGATTCTGGGGTCCAGAGTGGGGCCGGGGACGTTAACAACTCTGCATGTCATCTGCGAGGCATGGGCTGTGTTGTAGGGGAGGAACAGAGCCACAGATAGTACTCCCTGACATCGGGGCAAGAAATGGGCAACCTCCTGCCTAATTAACAACTTAATTAATTAACAACAAGGCATGGCAGGAGAGAAGGCAGGCAGTTGGCCCAGAAACAGGTGGGCGCGGCATTGGTAGATCAGCCCCAAGAAGGCCCCCTGTTATACCCTCCCTCCCCAACAAACAGATCCCCCCCCTCCACTCACCTCACTCACCAACAATAAAAAACCCT
>NW_017729024.1:166925241-166926958 GCF_001723915.1 Gavialis gangeticus | reverse complement strand
GGTGGGCGCGGCATTGGTAGATCAGCCCCAAGAAGGCCCCCTGTTATACCCTCCCTCCCCAACAAACAGATCCCCCCCCTCCACTCACCTCACTCACCAACAATAAAAAACCCTCTTCCCAATGAAAACTATTAACAAACGTGGGGTTTTTTGGTGTCCCAGGGTAGGGGGCCATGGGGTAGGAGCCCCTAGGGGCATAGGCGACACATAGGGGATGCACGGGGGTTCATGTGCACCCCCTGAGAGCGCTGGTGCCCCCTCTGAGTGTGAGTGCTCTCAGCTTAGGTGATGGGTGAGGGGTGCAGGCAGAGCGCTGATGCCCCTCCCACCAAGAAGTGCCACAGCTGCCTGCAGATGGTCCCTGCTTGGCCCGCCCTCGCCGTTGACACCTGCATCGCTGCCAGCAGGCAGTCACCATGCCCCTCCAGCCTCAGGAGGCATGTCACCTATGCCTCTGGGACAGAGCCTGGGGCAGGCGGCCAGCACCTCAGCCTCTGGCCATTCCCCCATGGGTCTGGACACTGTGGAGAGTGCAGCAGGGGTGGGGAGGAGGGGGTTTGCCACAGGGGCGACAGCAGCCATTGCTCCTCCAGGGTGGCTGGCTCCTGCTCTAGCTGGCAGAGTCCAAGCCCAGCAGGACCAGCATGTGGTCTTGGCTCTGCCAGCTCTGGCTCTATGCCTGCATAGCTGCCAGGGGACTTGCAGGGCTAGGGACTGGGGCCAGGTAGCGGTGGCACAAATGAGACTGCCAGGCCCAGGACAGTGTCCAGCCCCTAATGATCATCATCTATGGTCTTCACTGCCTGGCCCAGGATGGTGTTCTGCTCCCACAGGACCTGGATCCCTCCTCCTGAGTAACGTCCTCCGCCTGCTGCCTCTCCTGGTGGGCCATATCCCCTGCCCGCCAGACCTGGGCATTCTCCTCCTTCTCCTCCACCACCAGCCACTGGAGAAGGAGAGTCCAGTCAATGGTGCACCTCTGGCACAACTGGTGCATCCAGAAGGCCCCGGAGGTGGGTGGCGGCAACCCTGAGCTGGCATCCCTGCTGGCCACTGTGGCCTCTCCCCCATGTCCAGATGCTGGACCTGCAGAGCCATGAGGCAGAAGCCTTTCATGAGAGTTTGCAACACTTCAGAGACAAGATGCTGTGCACCAGTCCATGCTACCCGGCCTCAGATTGGGGGTCAGCCATGCACAGGACCATGGTAAGCCAGGCTGGGCAAACAGGCCCAGGTGGCTGCTGGCCAAGCCTCCTTCCCCTCCCACCCCATCCCTATGTGCTCTTCTGGGGCCAGTGGGCCTCTGGGTGCTGCCCCCCACTTTCCAGGGCAGGACAGGCTAGACTCCTGGCAGCACCTGCTGTCCCAGGTCCAGACCCCACTTCTACATGTCTCCCTCTGCAGACCAACTGCTCTGCTGCACTGCCGCCCAGTCCACAGTGTGTGGGCTGGGGGGCATGGAGCTCCTGGACAAGTGGGACGAGGAACTGGCTTCACCCCCATCCTCCCTGCAGGGGGCCTCTCTGGGGAGGCGTCCTGGGGCCAGTCCTCCAATGCACCACTGTGGTGCCCCAAGTGTGTCCCTGCTGTGCTTGGCCCAGGTGGTGTGTGATGAGCTGTTTGTGCAAGCTGAAGGGTGCCCAACCCACTGTGCCCTGCTGCTGTTGATCCTCATGGTGACCCATGTGGCGGGTGCAGAGATCCCACCTCAGGAACA
>NW_017729024.1:166924065-166924910 GCF_001723915.1 Gavialis gangeticus | reverse complement strand
TCCCCGCAGTGCAGGGCTTACCATGCATCTGGGGCTGGCATGGCTGGCGGCACAGTGCAGTCCTTCCAGCTGGCAAAGGTGTGGAGCTGTGTCTCGTGTCTTCAGCTTGCAGGGTGTACCATGCAGGCACATGGCCAGGCCCCCCTCCCAGGGAGGAGTTGGCGCTGCTGGTTGTCAGCGGTGTCATAGCTACCCATTCCTCATTGTGGGGTCTGGGGCTCCACAGCTGGTAAGGCAGGCGCTGGCTAGGGCTCCCTGAGCTGCTGGTGGAGGCTGCAGCCGGGGAGCTGGGCAGAATGAGGCGCTGCATGCCCGAGGGTCCCTCCTCCAGTGATGTGTTACCAGAGGAGCCAGGGCGGGGTGGGGTATAAACCGCAAGGTTGCAGACTGGAACCTGGGGCATCAAAATATTAGTCAGTTGTCACATAAAAGGCATGGTTTTGTGGGCATGGCTGGACCGATGATTGTGGCTGGTTCTGGAGACCCACTGTGCCTGCAAAGCCTTGACCTTTATGCGGCACTGCTGCTCTGACTGGTCATGCCCTTGTGCAGTCCTGGGCCTGGACGAGGTCATGCTGGGTTTCGCATCGGCTCTTTGGGCCCCACATGGCTGTCCTTTGTCCCAGCCATCTGCGGAGGGTTTGGATTGAGAGTGTGGTCGGGGGTAGAAAGGTAAGAAAGATTTATTGACTTAAGAAAAACACAACTACGCATAGTAACAAGACAAACGATGACAGACAAAAGCAATTCGCGTCGACAACTTATTGGCAGTCCCTCTGATGCCTGATACACAGCAAGCTTCTCTTTTCACAAAGTTCAGCAAGGTCAGGCGTCCCTGAGCAACG
>NW_017729024.1:166915688-166919065 GCF_001723915.1 Gavialis gangeticus | reverse complement strand
CTAATTTATAGCTTCTAAAGGACACTTATAATGTACAACCACTCAGATTCCTTTTACTTCAACTGTCCTTAGCCTGACCAATAGCAGTACAAGCCTTGCATTCCTTTGATAAGGTCATTTTAACTGTGCCACAGGACCTTACTACTTCTAGGCTTTGCTAAATTTACTAGGCCTTACTTTATACAAGGCCTCACTACATCTTAAACTATAATTAGGCTTTTAGCAACAACTTATAGCTTAATATCTAAACAAATACAGAAAAACACTTGGTCTAATCTTCATAGAGCTTTCAGCAAGCACTTTTATCAAACAGATATACTTTTCAGCTGTCACAGTCCTGGTGTTGCTGGCCTGGGCAGCTGCCAACAGTGCCCAGTTCAGAGCTACAGCATGGGACAGTCCAGTGCAGGGCCCCGTGGCAGAAGCTATGCCTCCGCAGGTGCCGGGCAGGCTGTTGGGGGCATGCTGCATTCAGGTGGCACTGGCCCTGCTGCCAGAAGTAGCCTGCAGGGCCCTAGGGGGCTGATAGGGCTGGGCAGGAGCTGCAGCACCCTTCAGCATGCAGGTGGCCTGACGGCACTGCCCTGGTGGCAGTGCCAGGCAGCAGTGCTGGGGTGCTGGCAGGCAGGCACAGCAGGCCTGCCCAGGAGGACACATAGGGCCTGCAGTGCCCTCAGGCTGCCTGTGGTATGTGCTCCAGGGCACAGAATTGCCTCTAGTGGTTGGGCAGACCCAGGAGCAAATTTGACCCAAGGTTGCGTCTACATGTGCATTACCTTGCAATAACTAATCCCGCTTAAATTTACTGCCGGCAATTGCAGGTAGCAAGTTTAAGCATAATTAAGGGTTTTTTCCTGACAGTAAGTGTGCGCACATGTAGGTGTCCATGCTTACTGTGCAGTAAACTAGGCAACTGCATAGTAATGCGTGTCGTGTAGACGTACACACAGATGCCTACAATCATAACCTTCTGATTACCATCTGGACTACATCACTTAGGAGGTGGTCTGAATAGCTACAATGCACTGAATCAGCCCTTAAGTGCCTGGTCATCAGGAAACAGTGTGCACATGTGTGCAATTGCAAGCCCACGACAATTCCTGTATGGGGAGGGAAGGGCATATATATAGCTGTGCACATGCAGCACACTTGTGCTTGCATTTGGACAACTTTTACAATGCCTTCACTATGACAGCTGCAAACTCAGGAGCAAGAGAGAGTTCAGAGGAACTTGCTAAAATAACCAGTGATAACGTAATGAAAGATTTAAGCAGCTAAGCATTAAACTGCTAGGCTACAGAGTGAAGTATCTTGCTACCTACTAGGAAGTGTGGCAACGGCACTGGTCAGTTGTCAATGGATCTTCTCATCTCTTAGTTTTGACACCTCCCAGAACCACTGTAAATTTCCCTTTCTATCTCTTTTCTTACATATATTTATGTCAATTAGATATGACTCATATTTCCATCTCACCACATTTGGTTAACAAAGACACAAGCTTAATTTTACAGGTTTCTATACATGAGTCAATGTTTTTATATCAAAAAGCAAAATGTCACGATATAACAACTGTTACTTTAAACTATGAGTAGCACAGCACTTTCCAAGAGCATCTGTGAGCACTTGCCCTCACTTCATGTTGAAGACCTGGGCTAACAACATTTTTTCCCCTCTGACATTGCAGGAAGTAGTGTGTTCAAGGAAACTCTTCCCATGTGCTACCTGAAAGGGAGCTGCAGACTCCTACCAAAGGGCTGAAAATCCCTTGAAAGATGACAGACAGCTTCCAGACCATGTAACCTATCCACTCTTATCCTTGGCAATGCACAGGAGAATCACTGGGCCTCAGGACTCGCATTGACCTCTTCCCCTAGCAATGCTGTGGGCATGGGTAACGTTCAGTCGAGCTCACAGATGGCTGCAATTTTCAGTTTCTGCAGAGAGTTAATTTCCAATAGCAAATACCAGGGGAGGCCAAGACAAACAGGCTTCCCAGAAACCTCCGGTATTTTTAGGACTTTCTAATTCCTACCCAGTCCTACATGCTCCAGTGAAGAATGTTGCAACCCATTTTAAAACCCCTCGTAAGTCTGTGAAATGCAGAGGCCTCCGGCACCTCATTTCTTACACAGTGCTATTTGGTCTGTAAAGCCCTTCTGTATGAATGGCGCTATGGCCACTTCACTCCATTTGGTTGCAATTAAAGCAATTCTTCTGTTGCAAAGAACTCAGCAAGACCCCCACAGGTCAGCATGGCTTGGACACTCTGGATACCTATTTGAAATTTCTGGGTTTATCTTTATCTGGGTTTAATTTCTTGTGAATCACGTGTAGGTATTTTCACATGTAGCCATGTTAATATTGCACAGCATCCTTAAAAGGACCTCTTTTTAGGCAACCCGGCTGAGAATCACTGCTCTAGTAGTCCTGCAGTCAGTTGATCTCAACCACATTTCCTGGTTTCTATCAGGCTTTGCAGACTCAGTGCCCCACACTGACCTTGTTCCAGGCTAAATAAGGACCTGATCAGGCTGGGACAGGCTCCTTTAGAAGCTTTGCTGAGCAACGGCCCCCGCTGAGGATGCCAATCCAGTTTCTTTGCAGGCCACACTTCACCGATTCACAGTTCAAGTTAACACAGATTCATAGATGCATACATGCTAGGGTTGGAAGGGACCTCAACAGATCATCGAGCCTAACAGTTTATTAGATCTTTAATTGGTCCAGTGCTGTGCAGGAGGTCGGGTTGCCCTCATTTAAAATGGTATCTTCACAAAAAAGAGTCCAACTGATCTCGGGTCAGGGGAAACAAAGTCTCTCATTTCTGCAAAAATAAGCTGAAGTCAGCAGACCGAGCTCTGCCTTTCACTTGTACGTGGCAGGCAACGATGGAGTTCACTGTAGCCCGAGGCAGAAAGCAAATATCCCTGGAGTGGAAACCGGCAGTTTGCAGTGTTTGTCTGCCCTGATCAATGTGCTGAGTGGGCGAGGGCTTTAGGGAAGCTGTGGTCACCTTCTCATGCCTGTACATTGTCTGGCTGCTTTGCTCGGGGGATTCCCATTGCTGGGGCTTTCAGTGCTGAACACTATTAATTATTGAGCAGTATGATGGTTTTCACAATCAACAATACAGAACTAGCCTCAATATAGCAGTGGCAGGGAGATGCCAATGCAAATGAGACCACGGAGAACTCTTAGGACATAAAAGAGGCTGGGCATAAAAGAGGAGAAACTGCCTTCTCAGCTCCTGTTCCAGTACAGTGAATGCCTAGAGCACAGGGCTCAACAAAATCCTC
Organism: Gavialis gangeticus; assembly: GCF_001723915.1. Classification (NCBI taxonomy): domain Eukaryota; kingdom Metazoa; phylum Chordata; order Crocodylia; family Gavialidae; genus Gavialis; species Gavialis gangeticus. The sequence continues at coordinate 166,915,769 of NW_017729024.1, read as the reverse complement.
TGCTGAGCTGCAGCGGGGTTGGCTGCACTCTACTGAGCTTGGGCTCATGAAACCTTATACTACATGTCTCTGATTTAGTTA
>NW_017729024.1:166905828-166910688 GCF_001723915.1 Gavialis gangeticus | reverse complement strand
GCTAGGAGCTGGAACCAACTTCCAAGGGAAGTGGTGCTGGCCCCTACCCTGGGGGTCTTTAAGAAGAGGCTGGATGCCCACCTAGCTGGACTCGTTTGAGTCCCATTTCTCTTTTTGGGGTTTTTGTTGTTCTCCCGCCCTGGCGGGGGGTCGGGCTAGAAGATCTACTAGGTCCCTTCCGACCCTTAATCTATGAATCTATGAATCTATAAAAAGAGGCTGGGCATAAAAGAGGAGAAACTGCCTTCTCAGCTCCTGTTCCAGTACAGTGAATGCCTAGAGCACAGGGCTCAACAAAATCCTCTGCTGAGCTGCAGCGGGGATGGCTGCACTCTACTGAGCTTGGGCTCATGAAACCTTATACTACATGTCTCTGATTTAGTTAGTCTATGGGCGCATCTACATGTGTGCTAATGCACCTTAACGAAGTGCGCCTGAATTTGATACCTGCATTTGCAGGTATCGAATTTAGATATGACGAGCCTAAAATCACCATCTTTAATGTGCATTAAGGGTGTGCGTGTGTAGATGTGCAGCCTTAATGTGCATTAAATTAGGGTAATGTGCATTAACACATCTCATGTAGATGTGCCCTATCAGGTGCAAATCTAGCCTGCTGTCTAGGCTAATATGGCTACTAACTACCTCCCTGTGCACTCTAGGAAGTCAGTGGAGTTGCACCAGGGATGAAGCTGGTCTATTATGGCAGAGACCAGAAGCTAAATAGCAGAATAGGGGACCACCGGCACTCTCAGAGAGCCAGCAATAGTTATATGCCCCATCTCTCAAGCAAAGCTATCATACTGATTTTCTGCATGTAATTTACTGTGCCCTGCAACAGCCAGCTAAGACAGGCGGAGAGCTTGGAAAGCCATTCTGCAGATGGGAATACTGAGGCATTAAATTATTTGCCCAAGGTAAAATAGGGCTGGGGTCAGGAGCAGGAAGCCTGTCTCTTTGAGGCAGAGCTCTGACATGCAGCCCCCCGTGGAGAGAGCCATGCTGGGAGACTCCTGGGCTCAGCAGGGACTTCTCTAACTCAGCTTGTTCATGTCCTTGGATTTAGCTTTCAATATTAAGATATGGTTTTCTTTCCCTGCATAGTCCCTCTCACTTGAAAAGCTGAAAACGCTGTATAGAGAGGAGCTCACTTTGCTCTTCCTCAGCAAAGATCATAAAACGGCGGCCAGTGGGCACCAGAGAGCACAGGTGAGACAGGCGTGCGGTGCCTGGCCCCCACCAGTTGGATGTGACCAAACCAGTAAAGTCCATCTGAGTCCCTGTAGCTCAGTGTTGAGGGACCCTGGGGATGGTATACGAGCAGGCCGGTAGCCCTAGATGCCCGCAGGGATTCTTCTAGCTGTCAAAATCTCTACTGAGCATCTGCACACTGAGATTTTACAAAGGTTTTCTACTAGGTCCAATTTGGGCAAGTGCTCACAGGAGGAAGGAAATGGGCACATCCCTATCACAAACGCCACCCGCCGGCCAGGTTTTGGGTGTTTTCTCCAAAGCGTGCGGGTACTCAAAGGCAAGGTCACAAGGATTGTTTTTGAACGGTAAAACAGCACGTTACTCCTTTATCTTGTTTCCGTGTGTCACCCTGTATGAACTGCTCATATAGCGACTGCCTGACACTTCCCATTCTCGGGCCCTGTTTCCAGTTGCCGGTAATACTGTATTGCAATGCCCCAGGTTGGGGGTCTGTCTCAGGATGAATAACTTCCAAAAATGGCAGCCAAAATTACTCACTTGCATCCCAGAACAAGACAAAGACATGACAATGTTTCTCAAGAATTACGAGGAAAGGCAGAAAGAGTTAGCATGGTTTAGTCTGGAGAAGAGAGGAGATTTCGTAACAGTCTTCCAAGACCTGAAAGACAATTATAGAGGAGAGGGGCTTTTTTCTGTGGTCGCAGGGGACAGGACCAGGAGCAACAGCCTGAAGCTGCAGCCGAGGAAAAGTAGGTTGGAGATTAGGAGGAAATGTCTAACTCCGAGGGTGGTTGAGCATTGCGACCGGCTGCCTAGAGAAGCTGTGGACTCTCCATCCTTGGAAGTTTTCAAGAGCAAGTTGGACAGACACTTGGCTGGGGTGGTCTAGTCCTCCTCTGAACAGGGGGCTGGATTAGACAAGGTCCCTTTTGAGCCCTGCTTTTATGATCTGATAATCATACGTTAGGACTAGTCACTGAACAGCGGCTTTCTCTGGTTTGGGACATAGATGACCCTTGCATATTGTGACACTGCACAGTTGCATGGAAGAAAGGAAGAGAGGATGGATGCTGTGTTGATTAGGAGCCGCAGGAAAACCAAGGAAGAAAGGCTATCACTTCAGATTTCAGAAGCTTGCTGCGGCTTTGGGGTGAACACTTGTGTTTCTTGCAGACAGGGCCATGGGATGCAATGCGTGGGAGCAGAGTTGTAAATCCTAACACAATAATCTCAGCTCTAGTTTTATGGGAAATCTTGAAGTGGGCTGTTGGGAGGAGAAAGCGGGGCAAAACCAGCCCTGTCAGGAAGGGCTAGAGAAGCAGAGAGGTGCCCCAAAGAAGAAGGGAAGGGAAAGGGGCAGCATCTAGCACCGAAGGGGAGCAAGGGTGGAATAAGTGACACCACACAGGTTGGTTTCCATCAGTGCTGAATATTGGCTGATTATTGCCCCTGAGAGCAGGTGACAGCTCTTTTCACAGGGAAGAGGTTTGCTTTCTGTCGAGTTTAATCTCTATAGAGACTTAATTTTGCTTGTTTTCCCCCTTATTTATTTCCAAACTACAGCCCCAATCTGGAGCGGCTCCTTGCTGCAGGTTTTCTGTCTGTCAAAGGGACATGGTGTCTAGGTTTGTCTTACATTGCATGTCTGTGCAGCCAGCTGCACTGAACTGTTCAATGAGCCCGTTTCTCCTGGGAAACCTTTCCCAGACCACAGGATCTTGTAAACAACTTCAGGGAGTTAAAAAGGTTGTCTCCTGCTGCCCTCTCCTGGGTTGCTGAAAGATAGCAACCCCAGAGCTCCCATTTCCCGGCCTTCTTTCCCCATAAACAAGCCTCACGTGTCATTGCATCATAGACCCACAGACCATGGAGGTGGGAAGGGACCTCGGGAGGTCACATCCAGTTCAACCCCCTGCTCCAAGCAGGACCAGCCCCAGCCCCAGCCCCAGCCCCAGCCCCAGCTGCATCATCCCAGCCAAGGCTTTGTCGAACCAGGTCTTAAAAACCTCCAAGGACGGAGCCTGCACCACTGCTCTGGGGAGCCTGCTCCAGTGCTTTACTACCTTCCTCATGCAAAAGTTCTTCCTACTATCCAACCTCAGCTCCCCTCACTGCAACTTGAGCCCATTGCTCCTTGTCCTGTCATCTGCCCCCACTGAGACCAGCCCAGCTCCATCCTCTTTGAAGCCCCCCGGCAGGGAGGTGAAGGCTGCTGTTCAATCCCCCTCGGTCTTCTCTTCTCCGGACTAAACAAGCCTATTTCCCTCAGCCTCTCCTCACCAGTCCTGTCCCTCAGACCCACAACCATTTTCTTTGCCCTCCACTGGACTCTCCCCCATGTGTCCACATCCTTTCTGTAGCGGGGGGCCCACAGCTGGACACAGGACTCCAGATGTGGCCTCCCCAGTGCTGAACAGAGGGGAAGGATCACTGCCCTCGATCTGCTGGCAATGCTCCTCCTGATGCAGCCCAGGATGCCAGTCGCCTTCTTCACAATGAAGATGAACCTCCCTGCTGTTATGAGTTGCTCATTCATGTCAAGAACAGATCAGGTTAATTGGTATGAAAGAAAGGGGATTGCCTGGAGAAGAGTGGTCTGAAGGAGAATGTGGTAACCGTCTGCAAACACTTGAAGGGGGCGTTTAAAGAGTTGGGTGATCGACAATTCTCTGTGTCTGCAGATGACAGGACAAGGAGCAATGGTTTTAAATATCTTTAAGAGAAATTAAGGTTTTATAAAAGGAAGAATTTCCTCACTTTGAGGGTGGTTCAGCACTGGAACAAGCTGCCCAGAGAGGGTGTTGAATCTCCATCCTTGGGGAGTTTTAAAGAGCGGGTCAAACAGACACTTGTCTGACATGGTTTAGATAGGGATAACTCTGCCAAGAGCAGGGGGTTGGATGAGATGTGACCTCCCAAGGGGCGTGCCAGCCTCAGTTTCTGTTAATCTAGTTTGGTGGGTCTCAATGTTTTTAGATTCAATCCTCCCCACTTCCCCCCGCCCAGGGTAGATGCCAGATTGAGCAAATGTTTGTTGAGTTGGGAGGACTGGTGTAACTCATGGCGCTTTCTGGGGAGCGCCATGAGTTAGATTGGGGAGCTACACTTCTGTCTGCACCTTATGAGAGCTTGCCCTCACTTGATGCAAGGGCTAGGGAAAGCACCTCAGGCCACAGGGTTTCAACAAGTGATCTGCAGGACTGAGGAAGGAATTCCCTACCCTGCCCCTCCCCAGTTTGCAGTTGGCTAGAGGCAGTTTAATTTTCCCCTTGCTGCTCCTCCATCTTCCTCTGAAGCATCAGAGAGTGACTCAGGTAGAGAAGGGACTCTGGACAATCTCATTGACCAATTTTCTGACACAGGGATGTCCAGTTTCTTAGCAGCTGGGGGCCACACACTGCGGGGGTGGCACCATTGCCATCTCTCACCTCCTTGGCTATGGGGGACTGATGCCCACCCACCTCCTCAACTGTGAGTTGCCTGGCTGCATTGTGTTGCGGGCTCTCCTGGCAGGCTGTGCTGAGCCCCATGGCTCTACCCTACCTTGTCTTGCCTCATTCCCTGGGGCAGGACCTGAATGCCAGAGAAGGGAGGGGGGTCCCGGAGACCCCAACTGCTGCAGCAGCTGATGAAGTGATGAGGAGC
>NW_017729024.1:166896260-166900828 GCF_001723915.1 Gavialis gangeticus | reverse complement strand
CACTGCGGGGGTGGCACCATTGCCATCTCTCACCTCCTTGGCTATGGGGGACTGATGCCCACCCACCTCCTCAACTGTGAGTTGCCTGGCTGCATTGTGTTGCGGGCTCTCCTGGCAGGCTGTGCTGAGCCCCATGGCTCTACCCTACCTTGTCTTGCCTCATTCCCTGGGGCAGGACCTGAATGCCAGAGAAGGGAGGGGGGTCCCGGAGACCCCAACTGCTGCAGCAGCTGATGAAGTGATGAGGAGAGCAGTGGCCAGAGGGAGTCTGGGGCTGCAGTTTAATCCCTTGGCCCATGGGCCATCAGATGGACAACGCTGCTCTAAGGTGAGAAAGAATGACAGCTTGCAGATGCCAGTCTGGTGGGTCTCGTTCACATGCTCAGGGGCATCAAATAAGAATTTGTCAGATTGGTGTGGATCATTGTGGGGTTTTCCCCTCCTTTTGCTGGGATCAATTCCTTGTCATTGCAGAGGCCACAGGCTGGTCTCACCTGCTTCCCGCAGTTCGCAGGAGTTTTGAGGACTGAAATGCTTTGGTTTTGCTGAAGTCTTTGGGCTCAGCCCAGGGGTATCTGCATGAAACCCAGTGGCCTGTGATACTCAAGTGGTCAAGCTAGATGATGTCATAGGCCCGTCTGGCCTTAAACACTTCGCAACCATCAGTCTGGCCTTGATGCTTGAGCCGTTGGATGAACACCCTGGCCTTAAAGAGTCGTCATTTGGGTTTAGCTGCTTCCCTTCAGGCACCTGAGCATGGTTTTGCTTTGCCTCTGTATTTTGCCACGTGTGCAGCAGGGATCTGTAACGGCCCCAGCTGTTTCTCTACAGAAGCTGCCGTCCCTCTGACAAAGACGTCCTTCCCGGCAGGGCTGCGTGCGTCTCTTTGCACTTACTCATAGCAATACACTTTAGAGAACAAATGTTTCGCTCTCCCTGGGCAACATCCTTGCAGATGGCGGCAAGAACATTTATTACCTTTATTTTTAGCCACCCGACCTTTTGAAACCTTCCAATCTCCAGCCAAGTGCCAACCTCATTAAAGCCCATTCAGAAGGCTGATTAAGGCCTGAGTCCAGTCCTGTGAGCAGCTCTCTCGACTTTAGCAGGGACGTCACTTGCTGAATTTAAGCCGAGCACCAACAAGCATCCTGGGTTTTTTTTGGCTGATGTTTCATTCCCACCATCTGCGTTCGCTTCACAAGAAACCTTTCATTGTCCAGCTCCAGGCTGGATAAACTGAAAAACTTTCTGCGGGTCAGGACAAGCCAAAGCTGGAAAGCTTTCAGGTTGCAAAACTCCCCGGAAAACATATGGGAGGAATGGAAAGAGCATGGGCCTCTGAGGAGGGAGAAAGAGGGCAGAAGCACGATACTCTTGCATAGGGATACCCCGTACAACCAGGTAACACTAGAGTAGGGGTAGGTTGAGAAACGGCAAGTCCGTTGGAGCCATGGGTTTTGCACAGATGACTGCTGACCCCTGCCTGCTTCAGCTGTTTGAGCTAGGGTTGGCAAGCCAGTCAACTGACTGGTCAAATTTTGCCAAGTGACTGGTCAGCTGACTCCATATTTTTGACCGGTCAAAGATTATAGCAATTTTACAAAAACACCCCTGCACTGTTTTGTAGTTTTCTTGACAGAAATATGATATTTTATTGCTTTTTAACATATTTCTTAATGGAAAACATGGGCTTATTAGAACTTACTGGCAACTTTTTACAATTTTTGACCAGTCAATTGACCGGTCAAATACCCAACCCTATTTTGAGCTAATCCAATGTAGCCTCCAGTCAGATGTGCCAGATGGGATCAGACCATGGTCCGGCCAATCTTGATTTCTGTCTCCAGCCTGCTTCCAGGTGAAGAATGCCCCCAGCAGGCAGATATGGGTTCATCTGCCCCATGGAGACCTTATCCTCCACCCTTATTGTCAGAGAGTGACTTAACTCCCAAAGTGTGAGGACCTGCAGTTTTCAAGGGGACCATAAAAGTGATAATAGGCATTGTAGGCTTCAGACAGTGACAGTAAATCCTGGATCCCTCCCTGGAAAAGGGGCAGAGGGCGTAGAGTTGGGTACCACTGACTCCTGATGACAAAGGCCCCAAGCAACTGAGCTATGACACCTTCCAGTAACTAGAGGCAGTTTCCAAAGGGGGCTCATTAGAAACAGAACCTCTAATTGCTTTTCCTTCCTAGTGCCTATCGAAGAAACACACAATTCAGGCCCATTTTGCTCCTGACCTCATGCCTGTGTATGGCAGTCTCCCAGAATGATGGCTTTCAGCCTGAACGAAGAGTACATTTTCTCCTATTTAAATGTATTCTGTCTTTCTTCCAACCTGCTCAACGATTTCTGCTGACACATGAAACTCCTCCTCTTTCTTTTATTGTGCTTTCATCTTTTCAGGGCATCTTCAAAAGCCCTCTTTGCTCCCTATATGTCCTTGACAGCAAAGGATGATCCAGTGTGTCCTGTGCTGGTGGAAATGATGCTTGATCAAGCCAGATGAGTTTGGCTACTGCCTTGTGACCCTCCAGGAAAAGTTGTGCTGCTCTTTGTGGTGGGTGCTCTCCATCCTGATGAAATTCAAGCCCTGCTCTGGTGAGGGCAAGTTTCTTTAGAAACTCAAAACCAACTTTGTACATGGTCTCATTACCTAGGTAGATGGAGCTCCTTCCACAGAGGCAGGACTGAGTTAACCCCTTTAAGGGCATTAGTAATCTAATGTGGTCCTAAGGTATTTGCTGCTATGAGAAAGGCCTTCTCTCAGACATGATGCTAAATGGAGGCCTGGATCATTTGCAGCTCTGCAAATGGTTTCGTCTGGACTAATTAGCCAGGAGAAGAGAAGTCAGAGGGTGGATTTGAAACCAGCCTTCAAATAGACAGAGGAGGGCTATAGAGAGGATAGCAACACGACTTTTTGTGGCCACATTGGAGGGGACAAGGAGTAATGATCTTAAATTGCAGGAAGGAAAATTTAGGTTAGCTATGAGGAAGAACTTTCTCCCAGTAAGGATGGTTTAAACTGGGCGCATCTACACATTCATTAATGCACCGTAGCTACTATGCATTAAGTTTAGTGTTTGCATAACCAAGTACTAAATCAATGCACAGTAACTTGCACTACTACGCAGTAGCGCTGGCGCACATATTTTTAGTGATGTTTACTGTGCAGTAGCCTAATACTACCGTGCAGTAACGTATTAGCACGGTTTTTGCCCACCACACTACTGCACAGTGTTATTAGGCTACTGTGCAATTTGTGTCTCATGTAGACATGCCCACATTGAAACAGATACATAGAGAGACTGGAATCTCCATCCGTGGGAGTTTTTAAGAGCAGGTTGGATGAACATTTGTCTGGGATGGTTTAGTCAGGGCTGATCCTGCCTTAAGCAGGTACTTGGGCTAGATGTGACCTTCTGAAGGCTCTTCCAGCATGACTTCTCTATTACTCGAGAGAAGGCCAGAACTGAAGGAAGACATGGGTCTTCCAATATCTTGTCAAGTGTATTTGGATGGGAATAGAAGGTCTGCTCATATAAACCAAAAGGTGAAGTGTGTATGTAGGATTAAGGGTCTTAGTTATAGGATATTTAACCTGTCCACTCTAGCCTGAGGTTTATAGGAACTTGGACGAAGAGTCTTGTACTGCTGATGGCTGCTACCTGGACTGTATGAACTGAGCTGCCGGTTTCAGTTCAATTTTCTACGTCACAAGTAGGAGTAAGAGTCTAGGGAGTGAGCCAGGACTTGCATGTTCCACGGACGCTTATGGCCCATTTCCCTCTGGCTGTACCAGTAACCCTGGTCAGTCAGCAGCATCAGTAGGGGTCATGTCAGCTTGCTCCATCACTGACAGTGGGTATGTCTACACATGCAAATAATCTGGGAGCAGTTTTCACTAGAGTAAACTCTCCTGGGCAGGCATCTAGACTCAGGAGCAGATTTGCTGCTCATGGCAGCAATCTGATCCTGACCCTGCTGGTGCAGCACTGGCTGCCTGCAGCAGCCAGGGAGAGCTCTAGGCTCCCCCTCCGTGCTAGCACAGGGCCAGGAGATAGCTGTCTCCTGGCAGGGGCTGGGACATTTCTCTCTGTCCCCGGGGGGGCTGCCTGCTGCCAGAGGGGGGTCTGCTACTGAAGCCTGGGCAGGGACAATGTCCACCTCCCCCAGCAGAAGGGAGCTCCTGGCCCCGGCTCCCTCAACAGGAGCAGAGCAGAGGACTTGGAAAGAGCCGCAGAGGGGAGACGGATCCTAGCCCCCTGCCCTGATGGGGCAGCTAGCCCCTGGCTGGGTGGGGATTCCTGCCAGGGCAGGGGGACATTGTCCCCATCTGGGCGCTGCTGCTGGAGCCCAGCAAACCTGTTGATTTGGAAGGTCCTGGACTTGTCCTGCCCTCTTCTCTGCCCCAACCCTGCCATGCTGGCGTGCTCCCCCCTTCATGCACAGATGACCCCAGCCCCCACTTCTGCATCTCTGCCTCCACCCTCACCCCTCCTGCCCTGCAAAGGGATGATGGATCCCAGCAGCTGCTGCTGAAATCTGCCAGCCGGACAAG
>NW_017729024.1:166887244-166891260 GCF_001723915.1 Gavialis gangeticus | reverse complement strand
GAGGGGAGACGGATCCTAGCCCCCTGCCCTGATGGGGCAGCTAGCCCCTGGCTGGGTGGGGATTCCTGCCAGGGCAGGGGGACATTGTCCCCATCTGGGCGCTGCTGCTGGAGCCCAGCAAACCTGTTGATTTGGAAGGTCCTGGACTTGTCCTGCCCTCTTCTCTGCCCCAACCCTGCCATGCTGGCGTGCTCCCCCCTTCATGCACAGATGACCCCAGCCCCCACTTCTGCATCTCTGCCTCCACCCTCACCCCTCCTGCCCTGCAAAGGGATGATGGATCCCAGCAGCTGCTGCTGAAATCTGCCAGCCGGACAAGACGTCTCACTCGCGATGCTCGGGCAGCAGTGGCTCTGCGAGCGCCGGCATCTGGGTCCCTGCTGATGGATGGTCTCAGCTGCAGCGGGGAGCCCGTCAGAGCTGGCTCATGCCATGGCTGGCACTGGCGATGAGGAAGAAGGATGGGGCTGCTCTACTGGAGGATCATTGCTGTCTGCTGCTGAAGGACGTCTGGAAGGTTTCAGAGATGCAAGAAAACCCAGTGGCCATCTGCAAATTGCCAGCTTGCGAGCCCAGCACGTGCTCCGTCCCATGCCAGCCAGAAGCAACAATGCTCTCGTGGGAGAGATCAGGCCAGAGCCAGGCAGGCCAGCTGTACAGCCTGCAGGCATGATGGCTTCGGTCTGCGGCCTGTCCCTGTCTCCCCCATGCATCTGGGGTCTGAGCAGGATATCAGGGATCCCAGAGTAAACCAGGAGCAAGCTGCAGCCTGCCAGAGGCCAACAGTGCACCCTGACTTCTCTCTCCACATCCAGCACCTTTCTCCTTTCTGTTCCTCCAAGAGACCTCACTTTTGCTGGCACCACAGCTTTCCCCTTGGAAATCTGGCGGGCCCTTCCCAGGTCACTGCCTCAGTCATGATTTGGCTTCTGTTTCTTCCCTCCCTTGCTTTTTCCCCTTCTGCTATTCGGGTCAGCGTTGCAATCACCTCACCTTGCCATTGCTGCCCACCACTGGGCTTTGCAAGGATGTGCAGTGCTGCTACTGCCTGCCCTGCGTCATTCCTGTCTGGTTGGTACGGAGGATCAGCTATGCAAGCGGTACCGATCAGAAACCTGTTACCGGCTCGGCCCCTAAATGCGTGGCATTAACAGGCAGTCTGCAGAAGAGGGAAGCGCGGAGCAGCAGCTCGAGCCCTGCGGCGCTGAGACTCGGAGTAAGCCTGCAGCACCCTGTGACTTGGGCATCGAGGGAGGGAGGCACTGTAAAGCGGTGGAAAAATGCGAAGGGAGAAATTTTTGCTTATTAAAAGTGTTTTTTTTTAATGAACTTCTGACTAAATGCTTCCCTTTTGAAATTGTTCGTGTCCCCTCACTCCAACATTTTCTGTAACCTCTGACAAAGAGGGCTGATGCAGAACAGTCATTTTCTGGTTTCCCTCGGCAGCTGGGGGTGGAAATCCAATGCGTTGTCACAAACATTTCCAGTTTGGGGATGCAAAAAAAAAAGAGCAAAAAAAGGTTTACTAGAGCCTTTTAGGCAGCAGCTGTGGTCCCAAGGAGGGGTCTATGGAGCTGGTGTATGGTTATTAGCCAGACCTATGCATGCTGTCATTAGTGCCAGGACTCTGGAAACTTGTGGGTTTATTTTTTCCATTTCCCAGTTTTCCCCTGCTTGTCATGTTGTGCCCGGGGCAGGGGGAGGTGAAAGGGGAAGTCTCGCTCCCGAGGGAACCCAAGTTCATCACGGTCTCGCGGTGTTGAAGAGTTCTGAAACTGCTGTGGCCGGACCGAGAACGGGTTAGGGTTAGGGTTAGGGTTGTGGGTGGGTGTGATAGGACTCAGCTAGGGTTAAACAGAAAAGACAGAAAAATGTGTTTTGCCCGGCAGATTGAGAAGCTCAGCTGGCAATGGCTGCTTCTGGGCGCTGGCAGGCAAAGTGAGCAGCAGGAGAACAAGAGGCCTCCGAGTCCCTGGGTGACTCCCGTGCTTGGCTGGCCAACACGAGAGTCTCTCTGCTGGCATCTGCACTGCAGCCAGCGCTTGGCAGATCCACTTCCCTGCTTTGCTGGAGTCTGGAGACCCCGAGCCTTTGCCACTCGGCTCAGACCATGGCTGTCCGCATCTGTGCAGAGCTGCAAGCCAGCAATGCCAATCGTCCAGGCCTTCGGTTGCCCATAATGAGTGCATCCTCTACCCCATAGCTCCCTCCTCCATGCCAGTCTGGGACCCACCCACTGTCTCCCCTAGCATGCCTCTTTTATACTTCTAGGGCTGGATGGAGCTGGAAATGCCTGGCTTCTTGCCTTTAAAGGGCAGCTGTCCTATTCTAATGTGGGGAAATGGGCTGCCTTTTCCTCCTCTTAACAGTATCTAGCCCCACAGGACCCCAGACCAGAATTGGGGCTCCTAGACCCTACAGCAAATAACGAATTTCCCCTGAGGCCCCAAAGACCACACAAGGTGGGCATAAGAAATTGCCCTTGCTTGGGGATCGAGTTTTTCCATTGCTGTCCTCTCTGTTTGGAGTCAAGGCCGTGCAGAGAGGAAACATTTTGGTTTGCAAAGTCTTATTAAAAATCCAGCCGCTCATTTAGGTCGCTTGGAAGCTGCCCCGGTTGATATTGAACTCTGACTGCCGGTACTTCTAATGGAGCTCGCAGCAGCATAGCATTTCTATATTTAGGCACTTCTGTCATTGAGAAGGACGTGATATATTTGGAGATACTTAAGGTATGGCTCAAGCTTGCAAGCTTACAGCTGAATTGCTTTTCCTACCACCTGCAAGGTGCTCCTGGGAACTTTCCTCTCCCCAAGCCCTTTACCCTCCACACTGCTGCAAGGCCTGTGCTTTGGTGTTTGGGGTCTGCTGCTTCATGAAATAACTTGACTTGTTTAAAACCTGACAGGGGTGTTTGATTCTTAAAAACGTCTTCATTTTGCTCCGAGTCCAGTTCAAGATTTGGTTGCTTGACAGAGAAAATGTCACCAGTGCCTCCTGGGGAGGTGTTTCAATGCGAAGAGCGCTGGGCTGGGACTGGGGACAGCTGGGTTCATTTCCCAGCTCCAATGCCCTTCTGGGACCAGTGGTGTGACCAGTACGAAGTGACATCTCTCTTCTGTGCATTCATTTCTCCTGCCTCCCTCCGTTGGTCTGGTATTTGGACCGCAGGGTCTTCATGGCAGCGGTTTTCTCTCTCCCGACAGGTGAACGCAGCAAGGGCCTGATCTCCTGCGGGATTTCCCTGGGCACGGTGCTCGGTCATGCCCCTGGGGAAATAAGCCTCCTCCACGTGCCCACTGGGAACGAAGCAGCGAGCGCACACCCGGGGGTCCCCCGTGCTGCCCATCACAAGCACGCAGGACGCTCAGGTCCGCAGCGCGGGAGTGCACCAGGGTTTCCTCCCTGCCTCCTTTCCCGGGTCAAGGTGCAGAGCAGAAACTGGTGGGCGAAGCTATTTCTGCAGCGGTCTCTGCCACCTGCCCTTATTTAACACAGAGGCCACTCTCTGCTCTCACCCCAACCCCCGTGCCTGGCTGAGCCGAGCCGGGCTGCAGCCAAGAGAGGCTCACGGGAGCCTTGGCACATCCCCGATGGGGGAGCTGCATTTTAACAACCCGCGCCCAGCAGCCAGCAAACAACTGGAACTGGGACAAAGCTGAGAGACATGGGGAGCTCCTAGCTTGGAGGGCCTTGTTTTATTACCAGGATTCAATTCTTTGTTTGCTGTCCATACCGGCTTTCCCCAGTTGTATTCCAGGGACCAGCATCCAGGACTGAATAGACTTGGAGCTCCCTTCGTAAACCAAATCTCACTTTCCTTATCCCACCTGGGGAGCCAGAGAAAAACTAGCAAGTAATGAACAAAGCTTCCAGACGCAAGGTTCGGCTTCCAGGCCTCATGGAAAATCAGCCTATCCATCCACAGGAGACCGCCACGGGAACCCCTTTGCCTGAATGCTTTACCCCAGCAAAGCAGAAGCCGTCCAAGGAGCTGAGGCCCACGATCGGGACGA
>NW_017729024.1:166865955-166882244 GCF_001723915.1 Gavialis gangeticus | reverse complement strand
ATGACACCTACACGCAGGCTTATGGCGACTTTGACTTTGATCCTCAGAAATTCCCCAACGTGACGGAAATGTTCAAGAAACTAAAAGAAGAGGGGTTTAAAGTGACCCTGTGGACTCATCCCTTCATCAACTACAACTCCTCCAATTTTGGCGTGGGGATAGAGAGGCAGCTGTTCATCAAGGAGCCGACGGGGAGGCTCCCCGCGATGGTGGAGTGGTGGAACGGCATCGGGGCCATCCTGGACTTCACCAACCCGGCGGCCAGGGAGTGGTTTCAGAGCCACCTGAGGCAGCTGCGCTCCAAGTATGGCATCTCGTCCTTTAAGTTCGACGCCGGAGAGACGAGCTACCTCCCGAAGCAGTTCAGCACCTTCCGGCCCTTGTCGGACCCCAGCATCTGGTCCCGCCGGTACACCGAAATGGCCATCCCCTTCTACGAGCTGGCCGAGGTTCGTGTCGGCTACCAGTCCCAGAACATATCGTGCTTCTTCCGCATCATCGACCGCGACTCAGTGTGGGGCTACGAGCTCGGCCTCAAGTCCCTGATCCCGACCGTGCTCACCATCAGCATGCTGGGGTATCCTTTCATTCTCCCGGACATGATCGGGGGGAATTTCCTCCCGAACAAGACAGAAGGGGCTGTTGAAATCCCCGACCGGGAGCTGTACATCCGCTGGCTGGAGCTGTCGGCCTTCATGCCCTCCATGCAGTTCTCCATCCCACCCTGGCTCTACGACAAGGAGGTGATCGAGATTGCGCAGAGGTTCATGGAGCTGCACGAGTCCCTGGTCGCCCCCCTCCTGCTGGAGCTGGCCGGGGAGATCACGGACACGGGGGACCCCATCATACGGCCCATCTGGTGGATTTCCCCCAGCGACGAATCTGCCCACAAAATTGACTCCCAGTTCCTCATCGGGGACACGCTCATGGTGGCCCCCGTGCTGGAGCTGGGCAAACAAGAGCGTGACGTGTACCTCCCCGCCGGGAAATGGCGCAGTTACAAAGGGGAGCTGTTTGAGAAGACCCCGGTCCTGCTGACAGACTATCCCGTCGACCTGGATGAAGTTGCTTATTTCCTCTGGGTGTCTTAACAGGCTCCCCCATCAGCTTCAAGCTCTGCAATGGCTATTGAACTTTATGACCAAGGAAGCATTTTATGTCCTGAGATCAATACCCCATGCTATGTTATTATGGATAGCAATAACCATTGCACAGGGCGACTTCTGAATGGTAATAATCTGGGCACACCGCAATCTTTTTACAAGCATTTTGTCACTTAAAATGTCCCTTCCTAAAGCTTGAGCATCTCGGTCTTGGTATCATTTATACGTACAGCATAAGGAAAGCACAGATTCTGCTCATTATGTTCTCAGAGAGCAATGACTCGGACACTGTTTTCCTTTAAAGGACATTGTGTGGGTTGGGTGGTGACTCTGTCGTCCTGCTGATTCAATTTTATTTTTTTGCAGTATAAAGTGGCTTTGATCTTGGTGCTGGCATTGCTTACAGCAGAATAATTTTTAAGTATGAGTCATGCGATACTCCTGCAGAGACAGAGACTCCTGCCACCAGCTCGTGTGACAGGTTTGCAAAGGGTGGCAGAGCTGTGGCAGCTGGCTGCAAACCCAGCAATCTCAGCATTGAGGAGTTAAGGTTGACATCAGTCACTAACATCTTGCCCTCCGCTGGGGGAGATTACTGACTGATCTACCTACAGAAACCCAGCAAGCCTAGCTCTGGTGCCAATTTGTTAACCCATGTAATCCGCGCCTGCATTTTACTGACGTTGGAGATTTAGCCCCCAAACCAGTGGGCTGGAAGGATGTGCTTGAAACTTGTGCAGACTCCGAGTTCATGGATTTCATTTCTTATACGCGCGAGAGAGCTGCTGCAGGACTCACGAGACCGGCGTCGTTCCAGGCTTTGCCACTGACCTTGGGCATGCAAAGGGACCTCAGGAGACCAACTTGGCCACCTCTCCGCTCAAGACAGGAACATCCCTGCCTGTGCCTCAGTTTCCCCACTTGTGAAGTGGGGATAGTGATGCTGTGCCATTCGATCTAATGATGTCCCGCGCTATAAATGAGTGGGGGATTATGGCGACAAACGTAATGTTCTCTAAGACATACGCCTTTATCCTCTGGAAGAGCAATCCCCGCTCCGTATGCCTTCCTGTGAAATAAACTTTCTGTGAAATGCTGTCCTGCTTGTCCTCACCATTGTCGAGTTGGAAAGATATTGAAATACCGGCAGGGGACAGGGCAAGGGTTGGGAAGACACATTCTTCCCAGTCCAGTGGAAGTGACCAAACCTGATCGTATTCTGGGTATATCCTGCCTGGGATCTCTGTTATCAATGCATCCCAGAGGCTGTATCGGCCTTTTTTTAGTGGTAGTTCTGGGTCCCCAAGTGAATCCTTGCTAGTGCAAAGCACTGTACTTATTGCACATCTCATAGTAGCAACAAGATGTTCACTATCGCTGTGCTGGAACCCAGATATCATTGTTGGGATACGTTTCTTATGGCAGAAGAAAAATCGGACACAACACAACAAACAGGACGTGGTAATTTCAACGCAATGGGATTTCTTTTTTTTGTGGGGGGGCTTGGACAAAACAGTTTTTCCCAAGCAAGAGATCTTCTTTAGCATGATCTAGCCCCAGGCTCTGCTATGCAGAGAGCCTCTGCTGCATTTCTGGGCTTTCTTTTTCTTATGGCATTAAACATATGCAAACCTTCTGCCCGCTGGTTAATGGCAGTAATAAAGACCTACCTGGGACCTCTGGGTTCCTTCTGGGCAAATAATGGAAATAGTTTGAATTCCCATCCAGGAACCTGAGAAAGCTAATACACTTTCCCTGCTTGCTCTGAACAGGCTATACTTCCCTACACCGAAGCACTTACAAGACTCTGTATTAGCAAGGAAATCTTTTACAGTGGAAAGGCCCCACAATCCTGAACTTGAGAAAACAAAGCAGCCAGACGGGTACTAACTAAACAACAAAAGTCCCCCCCATCTCCCTGCCAGGTAGGCAGAGCTCTCCAGACTTTTCGGCTCTTCCTCCATCCCGCTGCTGAGTCCATGACTCCCCAAATTCACCCTTACAGCGATTATGGTGGCTTCCTAAGGTCCAAAGGAGGAATTGTAGCTCAGCATCCTAGGTAAATGAAGGCTTATATGGGAAATCTGCTCCGCTGTCACCAACAGAAGCAGCCCGGAGCTGGGAAACGTGGCCGCGGCGCTCGTTGAACGTAGAAATGCTGTCGTGCGTCTCCTGCACCTCTGCCCTTGACTTCCAGATTTCCTAAAAAAGAGCAAATCAATTTGATGTTTTAAAAAAGTGACACAGGTTTCGGGACTCAGAAGCCTGTCCCCTTGTCTATAGCACTACTTCAAATTTCCTGATCTCTGAACCAAGAGTTGGAGAGTTTTTGCATTTCATTTTGTCTCAGACCAACACAACTACCGAATACAGCCCTGAAAATATCTTGGCCTTCAGTGCATTTCTCCTCCTGGCAAGCCTGCAATATATGTCCTTGGCAAGGGCAAAACTGTATGGACGGAGGGGCAAGACTGCTTGTGGGCGACACCTTATATTGGAACGACTGCATGGTTCATATGAACACAGCCATGATTTCGGGGACCACAATACCATTCCTCACGCCTCTGAGACAAGCAGACACAGCTGAGCTGAACGGCAAATTGGACGAACACTTGTTAAGCAGGGTTATTATCATCTGTAAAGAGCAGGGGTTAGCAAGTATCAGGAAGATTATAAAGGACCATGAAGTCATTATCTATATTAAGTCCCTGGTGCTTAGAGTGCAATAAACTGGTCTCCTTGGGGGCAGACGACAGGACAAGGAGCAATGGGCTCAAGTTGCAGCAAGGGAAGTTGAGGTTGGATATTAGGAAAAAAATTGTCAGAAGGAGGGCGGTGAAGCACTGGGCCAGGCTCCGTAGAGAGGTGGTGCAGTCTCCATCCTTGGAGGTTTTGAAGCCCCGTGGAGGCAAAGTGCCCGCGTGCATGTGTGTGCATGCCCCAGCCCAGCAGGTCCATCTGTGGGGGAGGGAAGGGATGGGCGCTCGATAGAGGCCCCCTGCAGTGAGGGGCAGTGCTGCAGAGGCAGGAGCAGGGGTAAGTCGAGTGGGGCCCCGGCTGGGTGGGACCTACCTGCTGGGGAGGTGCGCCCCCAAATAATTTCTTCTCGATCTGCTCCCACCTCCCCTCCCCGCAGACTTACCTGCTGGGCGGCGAGGGTAGATCTTGGGTTGCTTTTAAACGCCAAAGGTGATCTCCCACTGAAAAAGGTTGGAGACCACTGGTGTATATGATGCGAATAACCTGAGGGTTTTGTTGTGGGGACTGATGGTTGTGGAAGGTCTGGCACTTCTTGCTGAGCTAGGGATGGGTCCCATTAGGTGCCTGTTGTTTAGCAGGGAGTTTACTTCTGCTGAGTTGGGCGAGGTTAAGGGGCTCTTGCAAGGTCACAAATTGCGGGGCAGGAGTGACTGCGGGTTTGGGGGAGGTATGTGCCCTGTTCTTCATATCCTGGGCTGGAGCAGGACCAGCGCTGCGATGGGAAGGGTGCAGGGGCAGGCGGCAGAGAGAGCAGCGTCTGCAGCCCAACTTCCAACCCCAAACCAGAGCCACAGTCACTGCCTCCCATCACACCTCTTGCAGCCGAATCCAAGACAAGCGGCTTTTTCCCCCTGTGTTGAATGCGGGTGTGGGATCCTCTCCTAATTCTTCACAGTAGTTGGTGCCTGAGAGTTGGCTGTTAGCCTCACCGCTGTAGTCTCCATGGCTGAGGATGGCAATAGCTCCTCCTTTGCCTGCTGGTTGGATTGCTATGGCCTGGCTGGATATTAGGGACTGCATGGCTTTTTTCTCTGGCAGATGGTCCAGAAAGGGAAGTGCGGTAAAGCGATAGAAAGGGCACCGGTTTTATAGGTATGTAGGCACCTAATATAGGAAGGTGCCCAATGGGACGTTCAGATGTTAAGTGCTTTGTCCGAGGTGTGTCCCCTGGCAGGGATCCTGATCATGACCTCAGGACCCAAACCAAACGTCTTGTCTACAAGAAGTTTGTCATCCCCACCCTTTTGTACGGGTGGGATACTTGGATGACATATCAGCAACACTTCAAAGCTTCGATTGTCACCATCAGTGATTTCATTGGAAACTGTGTTAATTAGAAGGACAAAAGAGCAAGCACCACCAGCATCAAAGCCAGGTTTACATGGCACCAGCTCCACCGGATGGGACAGGTCCCGAGGATGCCTGACCACCTGCTCCTGAAACAGGTCCCATACTCCCAATTCACTGGTGGGCCGCTGCTCTAGAGGTGGACCAAAAAAGAGACCCAAAGCCAGCTTGCAGGCCAGTCTGAAGAAATGCAATATTCATAGCAGGTCCTGGGACCCCGAGCACGGACGTGTCCCCAGTGGTGCCATGGCGTATGATGAGGCCTTGGTGGCAGATGGACGAGAGAGACCAAGGGCAAGAGCTGACCCGACACTACCAGGACCTACTCCTTCCTCCTGGAGCTATTCACCACATCTCAGTCGTGCAGATCTCGGACCGTCAGCCATCTGCAGCCTACAGATGTTTTGTGCCTGGTGCAGGCTCCCCCGCTCCTCCCCGTCACTAGCCCCATCGCAGCAGGGGTTTTTGGAGCCAGCGATGTGTTTAGAAACGCCCCGGCTCTCCCATTCAGATGGTCCAGGATAGGCCAACTCATTTCACCTGGCCTGTACGTCCAGGGCCACATTGGCAAAGGCACGCTCCTGAATTGTCCACCACATGGCCAGGAGCAAGTTGCCGTTGCCTCCGGGCTGAGGACCATCTCCCACACCCACACCAGGATCCTTTCTATTGCCCTGCCCCCCTGCTGCCCTGCTCAGCCCCCACATTCGGCGCCTGTCTCCAGACACCTTACTAGATCCTGGTCCTTGCCCTCCAGAAAATCTGGCCTTGTATCAGCTGCTGTGCTGCAGCCAGAGAGGAACAAGCCTCAAAACCCAAGTCTTGGATCAAAGGACCAGCTACATACTCATTATTATTATTTATGTTACCAGAATGCCTAGGAAACCGGGTCACCGGCCAGGACTGAAGCGTGCTAGGAGCTGGCTGAATGCGTGCTGGGACTGGGGACGGGAGCTGGAGCAAAGGGGAAAACAGTTTTCTGGACACCAGTGAAAGCACAGTGCAAAGACAGCAGAGCCAGCACAGCAGCATTGCACACGTGAGAGCGAGGGGCAAAATGCTCCCCCCGCGGCCTTTTATCTGGGGAGATGAAAGCAAAGCAGAGCTCAGCGCAGGGCTAAATATACTGCCTTTCCTTTTGATACCTGCCACAGACTTCCTGCGAGCAGAGGAAAAGCGGTGTCTACCCACGCTCTTTGATCAGAGGAACTCCCCTTCAGCGCAGGCAGCTGCTGCTGGGAGCTGCACATCCGAGGAAAAGCGGCGCTAGCGATGCCCAGCGGCTTTGGAGGCGCTGCCTTTGGAGGGTGCAGACTGGCCGTGGGGCTGGTGCATAGAGATTCAGCCTGGCACCTGGGCACGAATCCTGACCCATCCACAGACCTCCTGGGTGGCCTCAAGTCACTGTGTGCCCACCCCCTGCCCGTAGTCTGGTCGGTCTGTTTAGATCATGGGCTGGGGAAGGGCTCCTTTTGTACAGCACATACCACGGTAGGGTCCCTCGAGGCAGCTGCAGTGCTAATAATGGATGCACTGGACACAGGACTGAGGTCCTGCCAATTTGGGGTCATTAAAGAGCTTGTGGCACGCGTATATTATTAGCTGCAAACTCCAGCTTGGGCCCTGGGGGGGGTTTCCACTCTGCTTTCTTGACCTCCCTCTGCGGTTTCAACTGGGCAGAGCTTCAGTTTCTGTCCCACGTGGCGTGTGGTGTTGCTGTCTCAGCTGCTCAGGTCCAGCTAAGAGGTGGCTGCAGCTCTGTGCTGAGCGAGCTGCGTTAAGGCCTTTCTAAGCGACAGGCATGATGACAATTATGAGCTCTCCATGCTATGAAACATCTGGGGGATTTCTTTTCCTTTTTAATGACATCTTTTTGCTAGTGGGATTCTTCATTGGAGGGTGGTGAAGCACTGGAGCAGGTTTCAGACCAGAGGTGGTCTCCATCCTTGGAGGTGTTTAAGACCCAGGCAGACAAAGTCTTGGTTGGGGTGATGTAGTTGGGGCTGGTCCTGCTTGCAGCAGGGGGTTGGACTAGATGTGACCTCCTAAGCTCCCTGCCACCCTCCTTGTCTGTGATTTTTGCTACGAGATTTTGGCAAGTTCTCTTCGTTGTCCTGCTCTTATCCAAAAAGTTCACCCCGTTGCGATTTTAGGGTAGGGGTATTTATGCAGAGCCCTCCTGGGACCCTACCTTGATTTGCAGATCATTAACTTCCTGCTTTGTGCTTGTTTATTGGTGCTGATCACTTAGCTGAAAAATCACCTGGACTCGCTGGTAAAAATCATTCACGGCTCCTCTGCTCTGCCATTGGGGTTTTTAATTAGCAAGAAACATTTCCCACAGCCAAATACCTCAGGAAACAATATTCATGCCTCAGCAAAACCATAAGGCCCAGCAAACGGGCCTGGCTCTCATTAAAACGCTGGGTGTAAAAGGTCATATTCTGCATTGGGCAAACAGTTCCTCAGGGGTTAGACCAGTGTAAATAAGATAGGAGCCTAAGGCTTGAAAATTAACCTGTTGCAGAGCATCAGGATCAAAGGGCATTTCTCGAATGCAGCATCTCCCTGCATGATGGGGCTGGATGATTTACCTGCAATCATCACTGTGGTCCCCTGCATGCATCACTGGGTCTCTTAAAGGCACCGTCCCCCATGCTGCCCACCCAGCACCTGTCTCCTAGCAAGGGAGACTGAGCTGAACCGGTGCCTACAGCTGCTCTTGCTCTCCCGCAGCCTTTCTTGCCCCATTTAGACTCTACCCCCAGATCCCTCTGGTTGCTCAGTAGATCACTAGAAAGGTGTGCAGAGCTGGTTGGTTTGGGGGGTGGAAGAAGCTGCAGGTACCAGCTGTCCCCACCTTCCTGCGCTCCACACAGGGGCACAGATACTCCCGGCCCAAGCAAGCAGAAGGCTCATGAGGGTTGGCAGGCACCCAAATCTCCCAAGCCTTTAGCCCAAAGCTGCCAGGGGCTAGGTAGGTGTGCAGCCGTTCCTGGTGCATCCTGCTCCGAGGAAGCTGGCAAACATGTTCCCACCAGTGCCCGCTGGGGGCATGAATTCAGGCTCTCCCACTTCCATGACCCACCCTGCTGCCCTGCACAGCGTGACGCCACGTACGTGGGACAGGATACTGCCCAGGGGAAGCCGTGGACTCTCCATCACCGGAGGTGTTTAAGAGGCTGGGCAGCCACTGGGCAGCGATGATCTGGGTGCAACGATGCCTGTGCTCTGCTATGGGGATGACCCAGGTTTCTGGGCTGTGCTGGTTGCTGCGTGGGGCTGGGAGGGAATTCTGCCCCCCCTTCACCTTGCTGCTTCATGCGTCAGAGCGAGTTTTTAAGCCTTCCTCAAAGGCACTGGGTGCTGCTGCAGCCCAAGCTGGGGATGGGGACTGGGCCAGTGCTCCTGCTGGGCCTCAGACCTGGAGGGTCCTGGCTAGAGGGTCTTGCCCCTCTGCTCAGGGTCAGACCTATGCTGCATTTGGGGTCAGGAAGGAATTTCCCCCCGGTCAGACTGGTACAGACTGGTGGTGGTGGTCGGGGTGGGGGTTGCCTTCCTCTGCAGAGGGAGGCATGGCCTCTACCTGGGATTTCTCGTGCATATATTGACCACCTTTTGCAGCAGCAGGACGTTGGCTGCCGCAGTCCCCCTGCTTTCCCTATGGCAGGGCTGGGTGTGATGTCTTGTGTCAGTAGTTTCAGTAAGAGGTTGGCCAATGGGTTTGTCTGAGATGGTTTGGACAGGGCTGATCCTGCCTCAGGCAGGGGGCTGGACTAGAGCAGTGGTCTCCAAAGTGGGGTGCACACCCCCCAGGGGGTGCGCAAGACAACCCATTGGGGTGCGGGAAGGAAATATTAGAACTTGTATTTCTATTTCTATAAATATACATATATTGGGGGTGCGCACTCAAAAATTTTTTACTGATAGGGGTGCGTGCTCAAAAAAGTTTGGAGACCACCAGACTAGATGACCGATGGAGGTCCCTTGCAGCCCTGCTTCTCTATGATTTCTATGACACTGGCTAGGGAGAAGGAAGAGAAGGAAACACCCCTCCTCAGACCAGTAGCCTCAAGACTCAGCTCCCCCTCGGATCTCCCTCCTGTGTTTCATGCTGGTTGTGCTGGATCAGGCCCTAGGGACTCCAGTCGCCAGCGAGGAGCCTGTTGTGCAAGATGCCAACACCGAATTGACAGTCCCTGCCCCAGGGAGCCTCAAGTTCAGCTGTCACACGTGGCTGCAAAGAGGTGGGGGAGCACAGGGAAGCCACCTGGGTCAGGATGGTGCTGGCCCAATTGGTGGCTTTATCTATAGGCACCGTGCACCAGCGACAAGTGATGTCCAGGGTTTGCAGGCAGCACAGCAAAGGGCAGGTCTAAGAAGGGCTTGGAAGGAGGATGGTGAAGTGGTTGAACTGGGTTTCCTTCTGCACTGCTGCTTGCTTGCCTTTCTCCCCCTGTTAAGTAGCCTGGAGGTTGCCTGTAGGGCCGTGCAATGTGCTTGCCTACCTTGCTGAGAAGGGTAGAAGGTGCCCGCCATTGAAAGCAGGAAAAGAAGGGTAGGAGGGCAAAAAACCCCTCCACATCCGGGGCATCAAATATGCGGGCTGGGCCCTGCCTGTGGAGCAATGTCATCTGGCTTGCAGGCCCCTGGAGGGGTTGCGAATTCGGGAGGTGAAGCCTGCCACCAGAAGCTGGGGTGTGGAGCCCTGTTGGGGTGGTGTTTCAGCAGCAGGGTGAGCGACCGCTGCATTAATCCCTATGGCTCTCCGTGGCCGGAGGTGGGTCTGGAAGAAGCTGGTAAGGAGCCCTGCAGTCCAAATCTGGCCTGGGGGGTGCAAACCAGTTTGACACCCTTACTCTATACAAATCAAGGGCTCTTGGGTGCAGACACAGCCTTGGACACACGGACCCGATAGACCCAGGCCTCCAAAATCTGGTAAGCAGCACCCAGAAGTTGATGATTTGCAAGGAAATGGCCCCTGAGTCTGGGATCCCCGTCCCCTTCCTGCTGATGTGCAGAGGAAAGAAGCCGATCCAGTGCTCTGAAGCAGTCCGGCCAGTGAACGAACGGGACGCCAAGGCTGGGAGAGGCTGGGAGCCGGAGACTCACTTCCAAGCATGCCGACGTCTTTGAAAAGCAAGTTAGACAGGAGCCCAGGCAGCTACAGCGCCAACCCTCCCAGGAGACAGCAGCAAGGCTGCGGGGACGACCACCCCTCCCGGGGAAGCACGGAGAGAAGCCCAGCATGTGAAAGTGTCTTTTATTCCAAACAGAGCGGTTTGAAGCATGATACAGCGTTGATTGTATGACCCCATCGATACTAAAAAAAAAAATAAAAATAAAAAAAAAAATAAAAAAAATCAACTTTAAACAAAAAGCCAAGGTTTCCCTCCAGATTTGGTTAGAGTTAGCAACATCCATCTGGAACAAGGCAGTCTCAGGATGGAGGGGTGAGGAAAATTGGGCTCTGGAAGTACAGGGCTCTGTGCAGGTCCTTCCCTTATGGTCTGCTCTGCCTGTTAATACCCCTATTCGGCAGCCAGCCTGCCAGCAGACGTGCACATGTTGCTGGCACCGCTGAGCCATCTGTCCCTGTAACCACAAATACTGATGCTCTTTTCCCAGCAGCCAGTCTGCCTGTGGCGCTTGCCCTGGTCAAGCAAACCTTCCCTTGGGGTGTAAATCAGCGGGAGTTTGGGGTGATTTTTCTGGACTGTCCCAGCATTATGGCAATGCAGAAACATGGCCATGCTTAGTTAACCACAGGAACCATATCCATGCCTATACCCCTTTCGGATCTGGGCTGTGGAGCATTCTCTGGGCAACACTATAAAAGTTTATCTGCCATGCACTGGGTCCGAGCCATGTCCCTCATGCCCATCTCCAGAGAGCAGAGGCTGAAAGGGAGAGTGACCCGGGCACTCATGAGCACATTAGACCTGTTTGCATCACTTGGACTCCACTGGGGAGCTACCCAATATTCACGACAAGGGAGCTAGGGGCAGTGCCCATCTCCCTTGCAGTGCCTGTGATAGCAAAGGGAGTGCGCCCTGACCCCAGGAGAGAGAGCGACCTTCCACATGCCGCTCCTGAACACGGGTCTTTTCTGTTCAAACGTAGGGAGATTCCCACCCCCAGTGCTCTGTACTGCGGGATGGGCCATTAGGCTCAGTCTCCTAATACTTGAAAGAATAAAAGTGGGGGAGAAAACAACTAGTTTCTCTATGAAGCTGCTGTGCATGTTCCACAGACAGTAGCTAAAAGGGCCTGAAGGACTTGGACTGGAAATCTTGGTGTAAAAGTCACCTCCGGCCCGATCTAGCACAAGACTGGCTACTAAGACGGAGAGTGTCCACACTCAACACCGCCATGCAAAACTCTGCCTCTGCCTAAGGGAGGAAGCTTCGGCGAAAGCCCAGCAGACAGCAGAAGGCACACGCAGACTCCCGCGCTTCTGCCGGCTGCCGTGATCCTCCTCCCACGCTGGGGCACGGAGGCTGCATGTTGCGGACAGAAGCCCTGAGTGTGCACACAAACACACCGGCCGTCTGACAGTGGCCAGGACTGCCCGTTACACAGACAAGGCCGAAAACCTAGGTAGTCACCGCTCACGAGACTCTTCCCACTGCGTTGTGGCAGATGGACAGGCATTGTTAGACTTCCCTTTGTTCTCCTGAAGGTCTGTATAAATGATAACCGTGCACAATGGAGTAGGGAAGGAATTAAGAGTTAGAGAAGCGGTTAAAAACACCACAAAACTTATCAGCGTCTGACTTGCAACCCTGAATTGACCCAACAGCCTTCGAAGGGAGTCACACGTGTGTCACGTCCAACTGTGGCTCTGCAGCACCAGGTGCGAGGGCACTGGCTTTAGAGCCCTGTGTTGCAAAAGGCACATCCAATCCACCCCACTCCATCTCTTTTGCAGATTTTGTGTGTGTTTAGTGAAATCAACCCTGTTTGGGGCACTGCCAGCCAAGAAGAAATGATAGCTCTTCGTCCTTCTTTAACGCTGCGACAGAATTCACATCACAGGCCACGCTGACAGCAGCCGCGCGCAGTTGGGTAGGAATCATCTCCAACGGGCCAACGTGCTCTAGGGCAGAACAGGGAGGTGAAAATCAAGACAATGGGCTCGACAATCACGTCCTAAGGGGGTTGCTCAGCACCGTTAAGGAGCTGAGCCATTTCTGTATTGTTCGCAGTGTCTGGAG
This sequence comes from Gavialis gangeticus, assembly GCF_001723915.1. NCBI lineage: Eukaryota > Metazoa > Chordata > Crocodylia > Gavialidae > Gavialis > Gavialis gangeticus. The sequence continues at coordinate 166,869,817 of NW_017729024.1, read as the reverse complement.
GAGACGACCAGTGAAATGAATTCTGCGTGGCAATGCCAAGGCTAGACACAACCAGGGTTAAGAGGCTTTTCCAAAGCCTGGGTCTGAAATAACGGATGTCACTGGTTCGTGGCCTATGACACATCTTCAGTGATTTCCTCTGCAACTTCCTAGCAGCTAGAGTTAAACTCTCATGAGTGCAATGGCATTTAGAAAAATAAAGGGGCTCTATAAAGTGTACTGATTCATAAAAAGGTTTAGTTAAATGAAGAGCAGGAATTTAAACTTTCAGTAACAGAGCTCTTTCTTTCCAGGGCGAGGGGAGAAGGATAAGGGCAGGTCCAAGGGGAAGGCGGAAGTATTCAACCTGTGACAAGTTGTCGGGTCAGTTTGTCACCCGGATCTTTCCCACGGTGCCCAAAGAAGCGTATAGGTCTCTTCGGCACAGCCAGCAGGATCTGGCATCACCAGCTTCACATCTTTTAGCTCATCCACACTTCCTGGCCAACCCACACAACTGAGATGCAGCTGTAAACTGAGCTGGAGTTTCAGTCGGTCTTTATATCAGGGTGTTTTAGCTTGTGGTTCATTCAGGAATCTGGTGACGCTGGGTTGTGCTTTCGGACTTCAGCCCCCTCGGAGGAGTCGTGTATAGAGTGAGACCTTCAGTATCTGACTCTTCTGACCTTTCTATTGACCTGGTGGCACTTTCCAGCTGTCCAGAAGAAACGGGAAGTGCTCCCCAACCCCGAAATCCCTCTTCACCCTGCCGCTTCCTCCCGCCCTCCAGCTCTTCTGCACTGGTGACAACCGTCACGTTGTTGTTTCAGGCACACTCACAGTCTGGTAAAAGGAGTTGCGTCCCCACCAGTGCAGCCCAGGCCCTCTGCAAACGCGGCATGCATCCACAGTGGCTAGCGCCCAGGGAGTCATGATGCAAAGCTGTAGTCAACAAAAAGGGAAGGGAAGAGATATTTTACATCCAGTGGTAGCTCTTTGCACCTTATACAGAGACCCTAAAACTTGTGACCAGGATCTCAGAGCTTCAGCTGAGCCAGGACTCTGTGGCCAAGCCTCGTTCTTCTCGACGACTCCCAAGATGAATGGGAATAAACCGTTCAACAAGCCTCGGTTGATCAGGAGATGGACCGAGGGTTACCTCTGAGGTGTAGCTTCAGCATATTCTCAGAGTCTGAAACGGACCATCGCGGACACAGATGGAAGCAGGCAATGTTCAAATTTTTCTGCAATAAATTGCTAGTGGAGGCCTTGCTCTGTGCTCCTTACACATTTGAATCTGAGACAGATGCACGGAGCATGTGGCCGAAGCCAATCTCCTCTCTTCTGTGGCCAGCTCCAGGCCCCCATCCCGGTGGGCCCGGCCAGTGCGCAGGACGCCAAGATGACGGGCCGCGGGGCTCTGCCTTTCACTCGGGGGTAAGCGGGAGGTGTTGCAAAGCTGAGTGGTTCAGCCGCGACCATGTTCCTTCAAATATCAGACCTCCCCTTGAATTTAAGATGCACCACAATCTGCTGACCCTCAGCTTAAGAAAAGAAACCCAAGGCAATAAAGAAAGGCCGTTTCCTAGATACAGCCTCTGCGTGGTGCATAGGACAGCTTTTTCCTTCTTTTTTTTTTTTAACTCAATTTAAGACGCAGGTTGTCAAATATCTCATTTTAAAAGAGTGGCTTTCTATTAAAAAAAGAGTGCCTTTCTATTCAAAGGAATCCACAAGGTCATTTTGAAGGCTCCAGAAATACTCAGCATCCATCCACCGATCCACTTCATTTAGGGTCTCTTGAGGGTCAGGCTCTTTCGAAATATCTGGGATAAGGGAACAGGCATTTTCAATACAAGTGTGATATTCCCTAACTCATTCCTGAGACATTTCTGGTATATTAGCTTAATTTTACTGTGTGTGAGAACTTTTCCTTGCAAACTATAGGAAATGCCTGATGACTGGCACAGCACTTTGGGGCACACATCCATTTTCTATCCCTGCTGGTAGCCTGGTTGTCAGCAAAAATGATGGTGGGAGCTCTTTGCTGCTCTCTCAAACACAGCAGGCTCTAGCAAAGTTGCACGTGCACCTCTGCACTGTTTGCCATCAGGCCATTCCTCTGTCAGCAACTGGGCTACAAGCACATCTTTAAAAAAAGGGGGGAAGAAACCTCCTCACTCCCAAACCCCTGCACATTAACACCGCAGTCCTTTTTGCTTCCTTACAAAAATAGGATACACGTTATAAATGTCCTCACTCTATGAAGAGCAACATTTGCAGCAGAGTCACGCAAGCAAAAAGCCTGACAGCAGGTGCTAGCAACCGGCTGGGATGGAACAACGTGGCTGCCGTTATGTGCAGTCTGGACAGTTAAAATACCTGCAGGTAAGTCGGGTATCCTGGGCCTGCCTGGTACCCGAGAGAAGGGGGAATATATAGAGCATTTGTCAGTCCAGTCCAACACTGGACTAAGCAAAAAATATAGCTAGCTTTATCCTCTTTAAAAAAAGAAAAAGTCATTTGCCACATTATAAAACTTAAGGCTGGCTGTGCCGTAGCAATCCTCCCAGGCTCGATGTATCCCCCTTCCCCTTTAAAGTTGTCTTTACCCCTGGGATCGGGGCTGTCTCTATGGCACTTGCACCAAATCCAAAGGCTGCACTTCACGAGCATCAAACTTCCTGGCGTCTGCCCTGGATTTGGGCAGGGGCAGTGAGCTGAGAGATGACAAACCCCAGTATGGGATCCCTGCTTCATCTTGAAGCATGCAGCCTTTTAGAAAGACGGAGACTACGGGGCTTTCCCCCATAGATGAGGGAGGTGTATGGGCGCATTGCACATTTCCAAATGGAGAACAAGTGAATCCAAGGAACATTCCTGCTGCACCGCAACCAGCCATAAGATACAGTCACCTCTTGAACCGCTACCGAGGTCTTCGCTTCCTGCATGTGTCGAAGGACACGGTTATCTTTCCTTCTGCATTGATCAAGAGATATTTAAGGAAACTGTCAACCCAAATCAGAACTTGTCCCACTGATTAAAAAAATACTCAAGGCAGGTCCAATTCATTTCTCCATTCCTCTCCACATCGCTCCCCTCCCCACTCCAAATAAAGTGTGCAATTAGAATTATTATTGGTTCAAAACCCTAAGGTAAGGCATGGTTATCCCGAAGTTGGAAGCCGATGGGGGAGCCCGTTAAGACACCCAGAGGAAATAAGCAACTTCATCCAGGTCGACGGGATAGTCTGTCAGCAGGACCGGGGTCTTCTCAAACAGCTCCCCTTTGTAACTGCGCCATTTCCCGGCAGGGAGGTACACGTCACGCTCTTGTTTGCCCAGCTCCAGCACGGGGGCCACCATGAGCGTGTCCCCGATGAGGAACTGGGAGTCAATTTTGTGGGCAGATTCGTCGCTGGGGGAAATCCACCAGATGGGCCGTATGATGGGGTCCCCCGTGTCCGTGATCTCCCCGGCCAGCTCCAGCAGGAGGGGGGCGACCAGGGACTCGTGCAGCTCCATGAACCTCTGCGCAATCTCGATCACCTCCTTGTCGTAGAGCCAGGGTGGGATGGAGAACTGCATGGAGGGCATGAAGGCCGACAGCTCCAGCCAGCGGATGTACAGCTCCCGGTCGGGGATTTCAACAGCTCCTTCTGTCTTGTTCGGGAAAAAGTTGCCCCCGATCATGTCCGCCGAAATGAAAGGATACCCCAGCATGCTGATGGTGAGCACGGTCGGGATCAGGGACTTGAGGCCGAGCTCATAGCCCCACACTGAGTCGCGGTCGATGATGCGGAAGAAGCACGATATGTTCTGGGACTGGTAGCCGACACGAACCTCGGCCAGCTCGTAGAAGGGGATGGCCATTTCGGTGTACC
>NW_017729024.1:166850679-166860955 GCF_001723915.1 Gavialis gangeticus | reverse complement strand
TTGTCCTGGTCGATGTCATTTTTGTAGAGGGCCCAGGTGGACCAGATCGGGTAGCGGAAGGCGTTTTCCGACGGGATCTTGGACGGCTTGTTGAAATACCTCCGCACCATGTACTTGTGAATGGAGGTCACGTCTGAGCCGACGCACACCCTGTAGCTCAGCTCTGGGAAAGGCTGCTGCCCCAGGGGAGGCTTGTAGGGGGAATCCTTGTAGCGGGCCTGGAAGAAAAGGGACCGCTCGGTGGCGTTGAACCCGAGGTGGAAGGGCACCGAGTCGTTGATCTTGATGGCGGCCGCTTTCGAGGACAGCCAGTACCGCTCCAGGATGCCCCCGAAGCTGTCCCGGAAGGAGTACACGTCACTCGTCACGAAGGGCGCGGGCTCCTGGTACCCCGGGAGCCGGATGGGCCAGTGCTGCACACTCATCTCGCAGCCCCCGTACCAGTGCGCGTCCTCCCAGAACATGGTGTGCTCCACCGCCGTGTCTGCCACGAACTCCTCCCAGCGCACACGGTAGCACATCACCGTGTCCTTTTGCTTGACAGTCTGGATGAAGAAGTTCAGCTTCCCCTTGTCTGACCGGGTGCAGGTTAAGATCTCCCCTTCCTTGGAGCAGGACTCCAGGTCGAGGGTGCCCGACTGGAAGGCCAGTCTGAAGACCACCTCCCCGTCCTGGTTCTTGATGATGAACCCGTCCTTCCTCAAGTCCATCAGCTCCGTCTTCAGCTGCTCCGCCTTCCTGAGCGACGCGGTGTAATAGCACCACGCCACCACCGCCGCAATGAGCAACAGGAGCCCTACGGTTATCGTCCCGATCATGGGCCTCAGCTCCTTGGATGGCTTCTGTTTGATGGGGGTGATGTTTTCGGGTAGGAACGTATACATGATGTACCCTTTCTGTACAGCGTCTTCCTAATTGACAAGATAGCGGGCTTTCTGTCAAGCCCTGCTCTGTAGGTCTTGTGGATGGGAAAGGGCTTGTTTCTGGCAGTGGGATGCCTTGCTGGATCTCCAGGTAAGTGGGTTAGGAAGCCAGCGGTTCTTCCCACTCCAAATCCATTCGATTCTCAGTGTCTGAAATAGAGAGGAGGAGGACATTTAAGCACCGCTCAAGTGGATCTGTATCAATCACGGTCACTGCCAAGGTCCAACCAAGCACTTGGCCCCAGCGTTTTGGTGCAGACGCTGAGAATGAGAGGCTGAGCTCGTAATGGAAACCCAACCCCTAACCAAGAATTAGCATTTATAGGACCCATGTGACACGTGGATGAAAAGGACCAGATCTGTCCCAAAGAAGGCAGTGGGTCATGCAGATATACCCGAAATCAATTCATCAGAGCACGTGAAAGAGCACCAGTATATTTAAGTTTGAGAGGTTTTTTTTCCAGCACCTAGACTACTATATTTTACCCCCTCTGGGATTTAGGGGTTAACTTGCAACAGATGCTTTGGATGTCTGGAGCGAAGGTGTACTCTACCCCTGCACTTGGCATCAGCACAAGTCTCTCTCCGCTGCCCACAGACCTGCCTTGGACTGAGCGGCTTGTTATCCTAGCTGTCACATTTTATGGACTACTTGGGGCCTTTACGGCTAAGTGCAAATGAACAGACATGCATGGGTGAAAGCTGATCGCTTGCTAATGAGTAGGCAGATCTGTACGGTTTGCTCACAAAACCCACGGTCAGTAAGCTGTTAGCATCGTTCCTGGGTGGTGCTAACTGGCAGGGCTGTACACAATTGTGTGATGATCTCTAAGCAATGTGGCTTTCTATCTACGGCTGTCTCCACTCTGGATTTAACTCAGATTAACTGCACTCGCCTTAACTCTTATTGTGCAGGGTGTATTATCATCCTGGGTGATTGTATCTGGGCATATGTATTAGCAGCAGATGAGCTGTGCTAATGCAAGAGACTGTCATCTCAAGGTTAAAGCTCCCCCACTGAAGACCGAGGACGGCGGGTGCGGATGGGGTCCTGCCTATCACTTGCAATCACTATGCAGTCAAGATAAACCCTGGAAGTATAGCTTAAGGGAGACTTATTGCACCTTGAGCCATCATTACAGATGCACAAGAAGGAAGAGAAATGCCGCTCTGCCATGGACAAATGTCCAGTCGCTCAGGGTGGAGAGGACAGGGATTGCAGAAAATAAATGGTTCAGAGCTTTTAAAGGCTTTTCCTCTTGGGCACCTGAGCTCCAGTTTGTGCAGGTCCTGCCTCTGCTCCGCTCCGGCTGGTTATAGTCTGAGCAGAGGCAGCCAAGTGCAGGTTGTTATAATCCTGCTCTCTGATGCAGAGATGCCAAGATCCTCGTGGATCCTGCCTGGCTGCCAGCTTGCTCTGCCCGGCCAAGCACAGCTCGGGGGGCAAAGGAAAGGACATGCCAAGCAATTAGAGAGAAGGCCAGAGCCCGCGAACAGCGGAGCTGGGAAGGAGAGCTGCAAACAGGCAACCGGAGGGAGAGGCCTGGAGGATGGCAGGGGGACCAGCCATCAGGTACCATCAGGTTATCTGTCTGTGGCCAAACACAAGCCCAGGTATTTCTCACCCTCAGTCTCACTGGCCCTTGGTAAATCTCAGCTGAAGAGACTTCATCTTTGTGAGGAAAAGAGCAGGGCAATGGGCTTTCCTTCCAAGGGATAGTTTGATTAAAGAAAAGAGGCTTCTTTCCTAAAACCTGTGCTTAGAAGAAAGTTCTGACGTGGAAAATAATGAAACTTTGGTTTGGTTTTCTTCCTCACGGAAACTGAACTTCCCCCACATTACTTTTGCACTACTTCAAAACAGAGTGCATCCCTTACTGAAAAAATGCAATCAGATGGGATCTCGCTCCCCGTCACATTCCCCATGACATATTCCCACGTCCCCGAGCCCCAGTGGGATAGATGGTGGCTGGAAGGCCTTCCACAACTGTCTTATTTGGGGGTCCAAAGACAGCTGACGAGGTTGATCCGGGATCGACAGACTCTGCTCCAACTCGGGCACTTGTTTCCATGCGGGGTCGGTGGCTCTGGACTCTTGATTGATGGAAATAAGCCAGGCCAGCAGCTCCCAAATGGTGGTCTGCAGATGATTGGTGATCCATCTGGCCATGGCAAGTGGATCACAGCCAGTCTGTAGACTGCATCTCTACAGACCCTCCTCTTCTTCTGTGCAATCAAAAGTCTTGTGCTAAGTAAGCATGCAGCTCAGTAAGACACTTAAAAGCTGTCAGCGGGTCTAAAATGTGCGAGAAACCCTGAGCTACGGGAATACAACCATCCCCAGGGGAGGGAAGGCAGGCGCAGCGGGTGTCCTGGGTTACAGCGTCTGCTGGGTCCCTCATGCTTTAGAAGAGAAAACGCAGCTTACAAGTTGAGCAGGGAGCTGGGAGTCAGGACTTCTGGCTCCTATTTCCAGCTCTGTTGCTCACCTGCTGGACAGCTTTGGAGCAAGCCACTTCTGCTTCCTGCACCTGAGCATCTCCTCCTCTAAAACAGGATGAATGAACTTTCTCATCTCACAGGAGCAGATGGACGGTCGGGAAACAGGGCACAGAGCCTGACCGCAGAGGACCAGGGCTCCTCCGGAGACCTGCTCTGCAACCAGCAGTCCTGCACGCCTGGCCTGAATGTGGTGGGATGGCTGCAAAGAGCTTACAGACCATCCTCAAGGCCAAGCCTGCCCGAGGCTGAGGATCAAAGCCTGCAGGGTGCTTCCAGCTGCTCAAAGGTTTAAAAAGCAAAGGCCTGATAGACTGTACCCCTCTCCAGGGTGCTCTTCACCCCAGCACCAGTGCACCTTGTGATTCCTGTGAAGCAGGAAAGTTTTAGCCTTGTTTACAAATGGGAAGATGAAGCATGGGGTAGACTAAACACCATGCCCAGGGCCACACAGGGAGCCTGTGGCAGAGCAACAAGAGGGAAACAGTGGACCTGGGACCTGGAGGGAATGCAAGGTTTGTAAGGCAGCAGAAGGACACAAAGCCTGGGCTGACACAGCCCTTTCCTCCCTCCACCACAAGGTCCTTACCTTCCTGGCCTCGTAGTAGGTTTAAATGGGATTAGGGTAGAATTAAAGGCTGATTACACTGAATGCGCGATAGGTTTAATTGAGCGATAGGCTCCCCAGAGCCCTGGCTTTCTCCACGTATAGGCCCGAGGATGGCGCTACAGGTGGGGGGAAAGGGGAGCTGGATCACCTTTAAGCCTTCAGGTACCAGAAGCCCTAAAGCCTGGCACGCCTGCAAATGAGCCTCATGGAGGTGCACCCTTGTCCAAGGTAGGATGGAGCCTGGGGAGCGCTGCGGGGATTTCTCTCTCCTCTCTGAAGCAAGCATTGTCCCGAGTTGAAAGTAAAACTGAGACAGGCCCATCCTCACGGTTCGGTGACCCTCCAGGCAAGCATGTCACAGCCAAGCGTGACACGAGTGTCTCTGAGCACCCAGGACATCCCCGCTCCAACTTGCAGGAGTGCTGGGGCTCACATAAGGGTACGCATCTTGCCGGGTGCCTTTGGACAGTTAATTGTAGGCAAAGTGGCTCTGGAGAGAACAGGGTGCGAGGCAGTGCCCTTGCAAACAGGCAGGCACGCTGCAGTGCAAGGGGCTCGGGATGACTGAGCCCTGGGTAGTGCACAGATGAAACGGGGGGGCACAGCAGTGAGACGGGTGCGTGGGTGAGCACCCTTCCCCTTGCTTTCAGCACCTTGCTTCTGCTGGAGCAGACATGGGTTTTGTAGTTCATCTTACAGGCAAGGCAGGCGAAGGAGTGTCGGGGTGAGGGAGACTGCGGGGAGGAGGAGGGTTGAAAGGAGCGGGGAAGAACCTTGGACGAAAGCAAGAGTTTCTGATGCAGGGGGCTGACAAGGACAGTTGTGCCTGGGGAAAATCGTAGAAGACATGAAGTTATAACCGAGGCATTGGCATCTCTATTTACAGACAGGGCAGAAACTTCCTGGTACTGTTCATACACAACCTGCAGTGGAGGTAGAGCGGCTGCCTTGAGAGCTGGGATTGCTACACGGGCCTCAGGGCTGTTGCTGCCTCCCAGCTGCTGTTGAAATGCAGCCAGCTCTGGGCAGGGATCACACTGTTTCCACCAGGGAACGCTTTGCTTTTGCTCATTATTTTCCCTGAATCTAAAACAAAACAAAAACACCCTCCCCTCCCGCGGTTGCAGAGTCGGCACTCGCCCTTTGCAGTCGGAAACAAAAGCTCCACCAGCCGCAAAGGCCCCATCACCGTCCAGGTAAAACCTTAGTGCTGCGTCAGGCACTGACGATTTCTCCCTCTGCCGTAACGAGACCTGGGCTCACAGCAGCTGTGAATAATGGGCTACTGAAGATGGAGAGGTGTCAACAGGTTTTTTAGAGCTCAGGTTATAAACATAATCCCATTTACAAATGAATGTCAAGGGCCAGAAGGCCAAAAAGAGGGCTTAGGGTTTGGGTAAGCAAATGCAAATGCAATGGGTAAGAAAATGCAAATTTAAGCTGTAAGAAAATGCAGATGCAAGTATGTGCAACTAAAGCTGGGTGCAACTATGTCTGGTAAGAGACCCCTTTCATCCTAATGAGTCACATTAAAATAAGCCCTGGGAACCCCCGTCAAGGATCAGAGCCTCGGATTGCTAGGGGCGCTGTATCGTAACCAAGCCAAAAGTCCCGGCTCCAACCCACTCGGGCCACACGAACGCCACCCACCTCAGGGGGGGTGGAGGTGGCAGTCGGATGAACGGCAGAGGGGAAAGCTTTGTTCTGGAGTCAGGGAAAGCTATATTTTACGCCAGCCTTGAGCAAGGACAGCTTGCCTGGGTCTGATCATGCTCTCAACCTGGCTCTCAGCCTGAAAGCTCCAGGGATGCCAGCAACAAATGGGAGAAAAAGAAAACAGCTCCCAGAGCCAGAGAGCTCATGTGCTGTATGCGAAGTTTCCTGCGATCCAGAAGCGGGAGGAAGAGGTGGGGTGGGGTTCGACTCCTGGCCCGTCTCAGAATAGCAGAGCTCTGTGTCATTTGCTCCACAGGCTTCTCTTTGCTTGCGGAAGAAAACGATGCTTGCGGTAGCCAGGGCGGGGGAGAAGCTGTGTGACAAGCCCTTACCCACACTTCCCAAATTAGCTTCCCAGAGATTTGCTGCCATCAGCAAGTGCAGGAAAGCAAAACAAACAAGCAAAGCCACCCCCGGGCAAGCTTACCGCTGAAGCCTGGCTCTGCTAGGGGAGCGTTAGCCTCCAGGAGAGGAAAGGAGGGGACTTTTCTAACACATGCTGGCCGTGTCTACACATGCATTTATGCTGCCTTAAATTCTCTGCGCAGTAAATTACTGTGGGAATAGGCCAGCATCTACACGTGCAGGTGTTAAAGCACATTAATGCTGTGTGTGAACTGATTTGGGACTCAAGTTAGTCCCAAGTCAGTCTACACACACAGTGTTACTGCGCAGTAAGACATCTACATGTGCATTACTGCACGGTAACTAATTAGGCGTAAATTTGATACCGGCATAACGCAGGTAGGAAATTTACGATCAAGTCAGCGTAAGCCGCCATATTTACTCCACAGGACGGGCATGCATGTGTAGACGTGTGCCTGTACTATGCAGTAATTTTGATTACTGTGCAGTCAATGTGTGCGTGTAGATGCGTCCGCAGAGTTTCAGTCACACAAGCCCTGGAGAGTTGGGGACTGTCAGAGCAACATCGGAACCGGAGTCCAAGCAGCCGGCCCTTGCAGCAGGGGTACGGAGCATGGCAGCCAGAAGTCCCTATCTCCGCCATCCTTGTACACCCCGTCCTGCAGTGAAACTCCCTGTTCTGGCATATAGCAAATCAGGGACTCTCATGTGCAACCCCATGGACCTGGGTCACCCTGACTCATGCAGGTGGTTGCTTCTGTCTCCTCTGTTCTTTGCCTGGGGCATGTACATGGTTTCTTTTCCATAGGATGCTTTGGCTGTGGGTGCAAGAGGGACCATGCTATGGACATCTTTGGAGAAAGGGACAAACGCAGGAGATGCAGCACTTCAGAGCGGCTTCTCTCTATGAGAAATACAGGACTGGAAGGGGCTACTGCATCTGATGCTGGCCTGTCTCTCCACTGGGTTTTATCACTAGTTTCCCAGGGAGCTAAGGCAGGCCACAGCCAAGTGCTTTTGGCAGCCTGGAGTCAGACTCTGGGCTTTTTGAACGTCTTGGTTTTTGTATGCAAGAGGCAGAGGACTCTCCATCACTCTGGAAAGACACCAACAGGAACGCTCTTGCCCCAGGACACGGAAGAGCTTGGCTTCCCCAGGAGCTTGGTTTCCCTTTTTTTAGCAGCACCAGCTACACTGAGCAAGGGCAACCGTTTGTATGGAGTAAGGTGATGTGGCCCTAGTGAACCAGCATCACGTGCTGCCACGCATGAAAAATAAATCATAGGAAAACAGGGCTGGAAGAGACCTCCCCCACCCAGCCCAAACACATATGCAGGAAGGAAGTGGGTAAAGGGAACCGTGCTGCAGACACTCCCGCCCCAAGCAGCTTCCCTGGCCCCAGAGTTGTACAGGAAAGACAAATAGGAAGGGCACTTGAACTCCCTGGAGGCCTGGAGACCTGCAGAGTAGCCACCCAAAGATTCGGCCAAAGGCCGCTCAGAGACGCCCTTACAGCTTGGACCAGACTGTCTCAGCCAGGTGTCTGCTCCAACCCTTCCCCTCTGTTTCTCCACCTCCCCTACACTGCACCCCTGTGCCCCGTCTCCTTTCCTCCCCTCTCCCCCCTTCATGCCATTTAGCTGACGCCCTCCGAAAACAGTGCTGTGGAGCTCCATGCCATTGGCTACCCCTTCCTATCCGTCATATCCCGTGGCCATACCCTGGGCCTGTCTTTCTATTGGTACGGTAAGCTCTTTCCGGCAGGGATCATCTACTTCTCTGTCTGGACAGCACCTGGCACAGAAGGCGCCCACGCACAGTCGGTCCCTTGGCCAAGTCATCCCTAACTTTCACTAGCCCACGGCTAACATCCCTGGGTAGCAGGATGCAGCAACAACAGCACACGCCGCGCTCCCTGCCACCCTCTGTTTTAATTTCCCAGGCTCAAGAGTTGTATCAGAGGGGCTCCGAAGCCGCACGCTGCCTGCGAGGCATGAACCGGGGACCACTGCTGTAGGCACAACCCTGACTAATATGATGAGCAACCTTGGAAACCGATGGGAGCAGCGTCACAGCTCGCTTTGATACTGCCAGAGGCTTTGAAGTGCTGAATCTAGTTTCGGCTCCTTCAAGGGCACAGGCAACCGTCTATTTTTACCAGCTGAAAAAAAAAAAAAAAGCCTTCTGGGACATATCAAAGGTGTCCGTCCTGCCCTCGCCTTGGGAACATGTCACTCCAGGGCGACACTTGCGCTGGATTCCTTTCACCTGAAGATCATTTTATCCCATTTTTGATATTTTGGGAGTGCAAAATGGTTTGTGCTGCTTCTTTTGAAGCTCACTTGACATGAAAAGTGTAGCGCTGAAATCCAAACCAAATATTTTGAATGGAAACAAAAGCGCATGTTTCAGAGGAGCCCCATGCGAATCCCTTCTTCCATTTCATTTTGTGAAAGCTGTTGCCTTTCTTCACCCCGATTTACAATGGAAAAAATATCCCGGGGTTGTAACATTTTTCCTGGGACAAGATTGCCATTCTCCGAACAGCTGGAGTTGCACCTCTCTCATTGCTGAGGTCACCTTAGTTTTTATTTGGCAATAGCACTAACCTTGATGCAGCCTGTAATTAGGTCAGGTTAGCTGGCCTTGCCGGGCTGGGTAGGATAAATCAGGTCTCAACTGCTTGGGAGGCAGGCTGCCTTGTGCCGACGAAGCACACTGCCCAATGCCACCGGCGAGACGAAAGAGGAATTCCACCCCTTGACCCGAATGAAGCAAGAATTTTGCTTAAGCCGTATACAGCTTCGAGAAGCCATTTAGCAACAGACCTTTACACTCTCAGGTGCCACGTTTACCCCAGACCCTTCAAAGTCTGGAGGCAGGGGACAGAAGAAAGGCTCTGTGCAGCCCATTCAGGTGGGCTTGATCCCCGCTGCAAAAGGCCGGCGTGAAACGTATGCATCGCTTGAAGCCCTCCGAAGTGAAGCGCCGGAGTGAATTACACCCACGGGGATCGGGTAACCGGCAGCAGTGGATGTGCAGGACGTGTCACTTGAGCACTGAAGCTCAGCCGCCGGCCTGCTCTGCCCGTCAGTTCCCGGTTGTCGGACTTCCCATCTCTGTACCTGCACCGCCCTGGGGAAAGCAATGAGTGGGGAGTAGTCCCAGGACCTCAGCATCAAAACAAAAAGCCCCTTCCACTTGAGCAGTGCCTTTCACAAGAAATAAATATCAGCGTGATAGGCTCGGTTGCTGTGGAGAAATGCAACCACTTGGACTAAACCTACGTATCATCCTTGCACCTGGAGATTGAGACCCAGAGGATCCTGGGGGGAGAAAGGATCTCACGGATCCTCTAGTTCAACCCCAGTTTCTCAGAGGCACCACCCCTAGGAACTGCTTCCTAGGGGCAGCAAGGAGAGCAGGGCAAAGCATGGGATGCCCTCGTGTCCCTACTAAGGTCCCTTTGTGGGCGATGACCCTTTGCATTGCAAAAAAGAAGCCAGGCCTTTGCCGGTTGCAATGGCTTTGATGGGGTTGTGCTGCTTTCCGGGCTCCTGGCAGGTGCTTCACGCCTCCTGTCTTAGTGATGCTTTCCAGCGAGAGGCCAGCAAACTGGTTATCCCACCCCGCCGCCATGCACAGATCGCCTCAGCCTTTCCATCACCTCTCGTGTGTGCAGCTCGCCAGAGGCGGGGGCACTCCCCAGCAGCTGCGCCACCCACCACCACCTGCTCTTGGTGACCCCAGCGTGCTGGCACCACCTCGCAGGCTGCTAGTGACACCCTAGCACGAGCCACATGGCAAATACCTTTAAATACCTCCCTGCAAATCCCTGGGTCTCGAGGTCACCCAGCCCCCAGAAATGTAGGTCTGTGTATTTTAAGCAGTTTAAAAATAAGCCCGGCTAAGATTCCACTTCCCGGGGCCGGGCGGCCTCATCTTTCCGATCGCTGATAAGCGGGTGCTCATGTGCTGGCAGACACCCAGGCCAGGCCACGGGCAGGCAGCAGCACACGGAGAGCGCGGGTGGAGCAGGGATGATGGACGGTGCCCGGCACCGTGTACAGCTTTCTCTGGGAGCAGCGGTCAGCTTTGTCTCGCAAAACAGCCCATGCCTTTTCAAACAGGCCTCCTCTAGAAACTTCACACATCTCTTCCC
>NW_017729024.1:166845170-166845679 GCF_001723915.1 Gavialis gangeticus | reverse complement strand
GCACCGTGTACAGCTTTCTCTGGGAGCAGCGGTCAGCTTTGTCTCGCAAAACAGCCCATGCCTTTTCAAACGGGCCTCCTCTAGAAACTTCACGCATCTCTTCCCATCGCAAAAACCTCACTGATGTAGGGCCAGCTGCCTCCCCACTGTAAAGCACCATCTCCTGGAGTCAAGGGATCCCAGGAGACCCGTGCTTTTCATCTCTCTAAAGGAGCAAATGCTGCTCCTTCCAGTTATGGAGAGAGGCCTGAAGCGTTGACTCCAGGTGTACCTTTAGGGGCCCAAAAATCAGATAGCAAATCAAGAGAACCTCAGAATTAATACCACACCCCCCTCCATGAGGTTTTACCCAATCCTCCGATTTTGAATGCTTGATGCTGGCACTACTGAACATACAGCTGCTTTGGGTATGAGAATAAACACCTCCTGCGGTGTGGGCCAGTTAACAAACCAGGACAGCCTGCTCTTAAAGACAGCAATGACCCTGCTACAGACCATCTACATGCATG
>NW_017729024.1:166836076-166840170 GCF_001723915.1 Gavialis gangeticus | reverse complement strand
CTGCTCTTAAAGACAGCAATGACCCTGCTACAGACCATCTACATGCACGTCCTGTCTCTGCAAGAGGGGACACTGCTGGATCACACAGGCACAGAGGTGAGGGACACAAGGGACAGCTACTTTGGGCTGCCATTGCCCACTCCACAGGACACCTGCCCCCACAGAGGGCCCTATATATATATATATGTGTGTGTGTGTGTGTGAGCGGGGAGGGGGAGACAGGTTATTTTAGGGCTCGTCCCCCATCCCTGTGGGATCAGGCAAGCTTGCAAGAATAGCTGACAGCCAAAGCTCTGCAGCTGTCTGCACAATCCAGGTCTGTCCTAGGGACTGACCTGTGCTCTGTGGTCAAATTCTGCACCCCGGTACAAGCTACTGCAAACAGACATCCCAAGCTGCTTTATATCAGGGTCCTGCTCAAACACCTGATTAGAGAGCTAAGAAAATAAAAGGGAAACAGTTTGGTTGAACCAGAGATAAAGGCAGCTTTATCTATGACCCTAGCACGGTCTTAATGATCCAGAACAACTTTTAACAAGATGGATTTCCTTTTAACCATGAGTGTCATCTGCTGTGCTGCCAACTCTCCAGCTTTTCACAGCATTGCTTAGTTTTCAGAGCCATCCATCTCCTGGGGCACTGTTATCATGTGAAAAATCCCATTTTATTAAAGGAGTAAGTGTCTTGCCTTTCTCATTGTGGAGGGGGAACAAGACCCTGGAAAACATGAATCCTAAAGGCTGAAGAAAAAGAAAGCAAAGCACCTGCAACTGTGAGAGCTGCATCCCTCCAATTAAGAGCACTTGTGGAGGCTCGGGGTTGGCAAGTTTGCACTGCTGAATATTTCTACCTCATTTCTGCCCGTGTAAGCCAGTGGATCTCAACTCAAGGCGCCTCTCACTAGACTCCAGACAGCCCCTCGGAAAATGCCAGCTCCGTTTTCACTCGCTTTTTTGAGCGCAGATAAATATGAGAGCAATACTTGTGTTGCAAAACAGCGCAGATAGATCACAACAGCTCAGAACGGCTTTAACACGCCGGATTCCTATAGGGGGTCTCTGGGTTTATCTTGTGAATCGTGTCTGTACACCCTTGAAAGGATCTCAAGGCACCCTGATTAAGGATCACTGGTGTAAATATTTAATCACAGAAAATGAAGGTTGGAAGGGACCTCAGGAGGTCACATCTAGTCCAAGCAGGACCAGCCCCAACTACATCATCCCAGCCAAGGCTTTGTCTACCCGGGTCTTCAAAACCTCCAAAGATGGAGACTCCCCCACTGCTCTGGGGAACCTGCTCCAGTGCTTCACCACCCTCCTTAGGAGAAAGTTTTCCCTTATATCTAAACAGTTGAATTTGCCTTTTTTAACGTCCACAGCTGGGGAATTTCACCTGCTGCTTTTTGCTCCCTGCCTTAGTAGGACAATGCTACCTTAGAGGCCCTGTAATGGGGTGGGGCCGGCCAGCCCTGTTCACTTAATGCTGATTGCTGCACCCAGCATGGGCTGCATGCTGGAGGGAGCAAGCCCAGCAGCTGGAGGGAGGGAAGGCAGCTTCTGTGAGGAGTAAGTCTCCTGGTAGACTGGGAATAGTGGCCTGCTGGAGACTCCCTGGGGCCTGGTTGCCTTGGGGAGGGGAGGGGAAGGGAAAGGGACAGGAGAGGAGAGGAGAGGAGAGGAAGCTGCTGTGGGGAGTGCACTGGGCTCCTGGATGCTCTGGGGTTGCAGGAAAGGAGCAGCAAGGAGTCAGAGCAGAGGGAGGTTCACCTCCCTGCTGAAGGGATCTCAGAGACTGGGAGGCTGCTGGTGGCTGCCCTGAGTGGGGGGAGGCTGTTGGAGACCCCCTGGGAGTGACCAGATGGGGCCCAGGCATCGGTGACGGCAAGGAGGAGACCAAGGCAACTTCCCTGCCCTGCGCGTGCGTGCAGGTGAGTGTCCCCAGCCCGGCTGTGATGGGCAGGCCTCGTAAGGAGCTTTGGCAAAGCCCCACTGACCTGCCAAAGTCCCTTTAAGCCTGTGTCACGGTGAAAACGTACAGCAGTGTGTGTGTGTCTGTGTGTACACACGTGTGTGTGCAGTTGCCAATGCTTTTAAGCTGGCCGGAGGCCTGCTAGAGACGATGCTATCTGCACAGGATGGTGCTCTTCCTGGTACAGCCTGCAGCTGGGGAATGGGCGTTGCTATGCTTGGAAGAGCTGCCGGAGTGCTGGTGGTGGAGGGGAACTGGGGCAGCTGTACTGGGCAGCCTGGTCTGCAGTGGACCGAAGGCAAGCTCTGGGTCTGACCAGGGACAGGTCTCTTCCCCCGCAACCCTGCTCAGCTGTGGCCATGTGAACATGGCTGGGCTCATGCTCCAGCAGGATGGGAGCCCATGTGCCCTCTCACTGCACAACAGGGGAGGGGAACAGGGAGAAAGCATGACGAAGGACCCACATCTCTGGCACTGGCATTCGGCTTTCTCAAGCTCCCTGTGCTGTTGAGGCTGAATGAACCTAAATCCTCCTTGGGTTGCTGCTGCTTTTTTACTGCTGCACTGCAATATTATTAGGATGCTCCGATTCACCCCAGAAGAAGCTGCATTTTGAGGGTGAGTGGCAAGAGCCCTGTAAGGCAGCAGCGACCCAAGGCTAAGTGGGCCTGTGGACCACCGCTCTGCTTCTAAAACAGAGTCCGCACGAGAGAGCAGGGGCCTGCTGGAGGCCCGTGGGAGAAGAAGTTGGCAGGTCTCTGTCCTTGCCTTTTCCCCTTGGTGTTATGCTACGCAACCCAGAGAGCTCAGCACTCAGTTCCACCTGCCACCCCCGACCAGGGAGCCGGGACTGGAAGGCTGCAGCCCCAAACTGCCCACCTGGTCCCAAAAGGGTCCAAAAGCCCCCAGCACAGCCGGAAAGCCGAGCTCCTGTTCAGGCACCCGATCAGCCGTGCCGGAGAGCTCAGGGCGCCAGGTGCTAATTCTGAAATCTGAGCCCGCGAGAGTGTAGGGGAGACGGCGGGAGGCAGCAGAAACCTAAGCGGAGTTTTCCAGCCGGACTCGGGCTGCATTGCTTGCATTTTACTAGCAACTGAGTCACTGGGACGTTCTGGGACGTTCTGGCTGCAGGGGCTGAATAATGGCTTTATGCAACGAGCTGGATCTCCAGGGATGTGAGCACCTGCACCCGGGCTGCTTCTAAACCCCAGCTGGGGCAGCAACCAGGAATGGGCCCTGGTGTGAGGAACGCTCCTTCCCCCAGTCCTGTTCCTCCGGGAGCCTGTCTGGGTCTCGGCCTGAGAGCAGAGCGCACCTGCCACCAAGAGAGGGGACGCAGCAGGAGGAGGAAAGCAAGTTTTTTCTCGTGCTTCCTAACGAGCTGCCTGCGCCCCAGGGGAGCCGGTGCCCTGAGGATAAAGGCAGGAGTGACGAGCCCTAGGCCGGTGACTCTCAACTGGGGCGTCGTGGCACGTGGGGGTGCCTGGAGATCCCTGCAAGGGGTGCAGTGCTGTTTGGTGTGCAAACACGATGCATCAGATAAGCCCAGAGGCACCGAGTAGGAATTCATAGTGTTAAAAACCTTGCGGTCTTCTTGAGGACTTTGCAAGGGAAGAAGTGCTGTATTAGTTCCCTGCAGCCAAAAAACACAAGTGAAAAGCAAGCTAGCATTTTCCATGGGGGCCTCGAGTCTAACAAGGGGTTGCTCCGAGTCTAAAACAAAAACAGAAAAAGGTTGAGAAACCCAGCCCCAGGCCAAGCTATGGCAGTTGCACAATTGTGGTGTATGAAACCTATCTGCTGTTGTTATTGCAAAACAGCTCCGTGGCGCAGGCAGGGGCACGTCCCCGGGGTCAGGAGTTTACAACCCAAACAGCACTGGTGACCGCAGCAGCCACCGACAAACCAAGCACCGCACGTGCACGGGGTGGGGGAAACGGCGTGAGTCTGGGCACCTTGCTGAGCAGATGCGGGCGCCCGAGTTGGGCTGGACTCTGTCACGAATGCTTTTATCTCCGGGGCATCTGAGTTTAACTTCCTGCTCACAGTGTTTTCTAGGATCGGGTGAACCATCTGTAGGGTGCCAAGCGGGGAATGGAAACCTCCTGGGGAAGATGGACGGACGG
>NW_017729024.1:166835410-166835974 GCF_001723915.1 Gavialis gangeticus | reverse complement strand
CCACCCGCCACCAGTCTTGCCCCCCACACCCACCTGCCACCAGTCCCGCCCCCCACGCACACCACGCACCACGCCGCACCGCCCAGCGCACGGCCCACGCCGCACCGAGACCCCACCCCAGACCACACAGGTGTGCCCCACCTTACACCCACCAGTTGCACCACTCACCAGTCACACACACCCATGTAGCACTTGCACGTGCACATCTGCACACCCCACCCCCACCCACCACACAGTCCCCGCGCAGACACACGCACCAGTCACACTGCTCGCCACGCGAGCACACCACACGCGCGCCACACCACACTCGCCCCCCAGTAAACACCCACTGCACACACACGCACCTGTTGCCAGTCATGCACCCCCCAAACGCACACGCGCGCGCCACACCTGACACACGCACATGCACACACACCGCACCCGACAAGCGCACATATGCGCGCGCACAGGCACCTGACACATGGACATGCACACGCACGCCGACAGCCCACCCCCCACGCGCGTGCACACGCCGTGCCCCACACGCGCACTCACCGCCGCGCCGCTCGCTCCTCGCTCGGCCGG
>NW_017729024.1:166826957-166828657 GCF_001723915.1 Gavialis gangeticus | reverse complement strand
CGGGCTGCGACTGCGGCAGGCCCCGCTGCCGGGGCTACGCCCGCGCCCGGGCCCGGGCCCTCCTCGCTGCTTTGCTTCGCTTCGCTTCGTGCGGCCCCTGCCCCCGGCACACCCGCGTCCGGCTCTCTGCGGGGCCAGAGCCGGCTCGGGCACCCTGTGCTCTTTCCTTCCCGGCTGCTAGAGCCCGAAACTTCGTTTTTTAGCATCCGAGCCGAGGGCTGGGCAATCCCAGGACTCCCGGAGCTGGCATCCAGGGCCGCGGCACCCGGTGTCTCCCCCCAGCCGTGCTTTTGGGGCCTGGTTGTGCGTGGCTTGGCTCTTCCGCGTGGTAGCAAACCCCTGTGTGGATGCGGGACGCCAGCCCGGCGGGCGCAGCTGGGCCACCCCAAGGGAACGGCTGGCTCGGGGCGTCCGGGGGCCTGTGTCCTTTGCAAGAGAAGAGGGAGGAAGGTGCAAAGAGATGCAGGTAACTCTGAAGTCAGAGGTTAGAGGCCCCTAAATCTGGGGCACTGCCACGATTGAGCTGTTCCCCGAAATTTTCTGGCTCCACAGGGGAAGACGGGGTTGACCAGATCCGGTGTCTTAGTGCTTTTGGGCGCATAGGTGTTGAGCTTAGGGGTCTAGGGAAGGTAAAGCCTGGAGCTGCCTGCCCAGGGAGAAAAACCAAACTGGGCTTAAAAAGAGTTGGGCTGGAAAGCAAAAGGCCAGAGGGGTGGGAGCTGCAGCCTCCAAACAGCCCTGATGCCGGTGGGATCCTTAATCCAGGTGGTGGGGGACGGTCCCGGTGGTCCAGGGCATTTGGAGCAGGGCCGGGAGCGTTCACGGAGCCCGTGCCGATGGCCGGGATGTTACAGGCAAGCTTCGAATCTGCTCCGTCTCTACCCCGCTGCCAAGTACTGCGAGCGGCAGTGCCACGAGAGCCTGTGGGCTGCAGCTTGTTCTGCTCCCATTTTTTTTGTGGGAGCTGTGCCCGGGGCCCTGATCCTGGGAAGCTGCATGCGTACGTGTGCATGCCCTGAGCACCCACCCTGTCATCAGGGACACGCCTGCGACGTCCAGCTCAGGGCGTGCTGGGCTCTAAGAGGCCAGGATGGGGTCCGGGGGGAGCTGGACCCAGCAGGAGCCTGAGGGCGGGGGGGAGAAACCTCAAGTGGCATTTTCTGATTCCCAGGGGCAAGATCTTTGTCTGGTGCTGCTCAGCGCCAGGCTGTTCAGACCGATCACATGAGTTCAACGGGGCTGGGCTTTGTTTGGTTTGGAAATGTTTCTGGACTCCACGCCAAATTCACCAAATCAGTTCTGAAGCCTCTCAACTGAGCAAAGCGCAATCGTGCAAATCCCGCATGTGGTGCTACAACCGGCAGGTATCCTCCCCGCCCTTTGGTGGGCATCCTATGTGCAGGCCCACGCCTGGAGGCATGGGGTTCGGATGCCCCCGGGTCTCACTTGCCCTCTGCAGTGCAGGAGCGTGCTAGGGAGGAGCCCCCCATTTCCAGACCGTCGGCGTGTAGCCGAGATCCTCCCGTTGGAGGGCGATTACGGGACTTGCAGGGCATGCAATGCCATTCAAATCTCGATCGGAGCCAGCGGGGCTGATTTCCGTCCCCCAGCCTGGTTGTTGCAGGTGTACTGTCTGAGATGCGGCTCTTACGGGGGGACTGCAGAGCTGGGAAGTTGGGATAACTCCCTCTTGGCTATGG
>NW_017729024.1:166812239-166821957 GCF_001723915.1 Gavialis gangeticus | reverse complement strand
GTTGTTGCAGGTGTACTGTCTGAGATGCGGCTCTTACGGGGGGACTGCAGAGCTGGGAAGTTGGGATAACTCCCTCTTAGCTACGGTCTCTTGAAGCATTGTGGTATCAAGGACCAGGCTCTCCCCGGGATCCTGCTGCCTCTCGTAAAAGGTTCTGGGCTTGTAGCACTTAAATGGCCATTTTTGGTGCAGGCGACCTCGTTGCTGAGCTCCTCTAGCTGCGTCCCTCGTCCCCGCCTGCCCCCGTGGTCCCAGGAGAGGGGCTGGCACATGCATTTGTAGTTGCCAGAGAACAGCCTGTTCACCGCTCTCCTGCCCACGCGCCGAGGCACTGGCTGCATTCGGCAGGCGTGATGGGCTCCTATAAATCACAGGGTTGCTTTTTTGAGGGGGAGTGGTCAGGCAGCTGGCAGCTGAAGGAGAAGGGGCCAGTGGTGGCAGTGCTGGCTTCAGACCCACGCTTGATGAATGCGATGGCTGAGGAGTTCCCGCTCGTCTCTCCCAGGCGAGCAGAATTAATCTCTAAAGGCCGCTAAGAGGCGGCTGCTTTCCCTGTCTGCACACGGAGGAACCCAGGCAAGGCCTAAGACCTTCATGGCCAGCACGGCAGGTGCCCGTGGGCCTGGCTGCATTGCTGGCAGTGCACGTCGGCAATCCTGTCAAACTGGGGCCCTTCTCGCTGGCTCAGGCCCCCAGACCAGTGGAGAAGTGACAGCCCATGCAGCCCCTGGGTGGGTTCGCCGGTGGTGCGTTGTGCTTTTCCTGCTGTTGGCACCCAGGCCCGGTAGACAGAAGCCAGCTCAGGTGGGCTGACACACACACACAACACTGGCACTCTGTTTTGCTGCGTAGGTGTCCCCGGAGATTAGCAGGCAGCTGTCAACACGGATTGCAAGCACCTTTGTTTCTCGCCTTTGTTTAAAGTTGTGCAAAATATATGGCAATGAGGTACCCAGCCTGGAGGGGAATAGCGCACCTGAACTGTCCGTGGAAACCTGAGGGAGGGGCAGAAATAGGGCACTTAGCAGGGGCAACCGCCAGAAGCTGTGACTCCTGGTCTTTCTGTAGGGCCACGGGACACAGCCACGGGAGAGGTTGTGCTATCACAGTCTGATGCTGCCAAGATCCTCCTTTGCCTCTTTCAGTGCGAGTGAAAGGGCCTGAGCCAGAAACACGGGGAGAGCCAAGGGGTGTGGATGGACCAAAGCACTTCAAATGCCTTCAAAGCACTTTGGAGTTAGTAGTGCAAATGCATGTGCAGTTTGACACGCTCTAAAAGGCGCAGTCGGGCACGTGGCGTGTCCAGGACTGGGGCCACAGGGTGGCTGGGCTCCATTTCCCTGCAGCCCCGGTGGTGGCAGCTTCTTTCGGCTCCTGGAAAATGAAGCATGCAGCCCCAGCCCACCCCACCTCTGGGGCTGAGGTCCCTGCAGCACCCGCTCCAGCCCTGCCTGCCCAGCCATGATGAGTGGTGGCGGTGGCCAGGCAGAGGCTGCTGCTGGGCACTGGAAAAAAAGTGGGGCCTGGCAGCAGTGGGACCTGACTTACTCCTCTACTTGGGCTCGGACCAATGCCAGGTTTGGAAATAATGGGGTATGGGTTAATAATGAGGCAAGTGTCTGCTGTTGCAGGCCACTCAAAGCACAGGAGGCTCGGAGGGGGGCAAAGCTAGTGGGACTTTGCAAGAGAGAGGCAACGCTAAGCCTGGCCCGGGACAGGCAGCACCTGACAGCCTGGAAAGGACTCGGATTCAAACTCTTCTTGATTCAACACTTCTGAAATCCTTGAATGGCAACCGGGGAGATGGAGGGGTGGTGGAAGAACGTCACCTTTGGGTCTACGGGGAGGGATAGCTATTGAGAGGCTTTTCGATAAGAGTCACAAAGCTGTTGGCATGTGCAATTTTCAGCCCAAATTAAGAGTTCCCTGGAGCCGGAGGACGGACTCCCATTGATGTCGGCGTGCGTTCAGCCAGGCCCTGGATGAGCCAGGCGTGCAGCCATGCGGCCTCCCTGGCCTGCTCCCCCAGCACAGCTCCTGAAGCCAGGCTTGCTTTACAGCTGCCCCAGGTGCGCTCCTAATATCTGCTGCCTCCTGTGCCCATCCTGTTCATGCCACATGCCCCCCTGTGCTCACATTGCCTTTAGCAATGATTTGGGGGTGGTGAGGACTTGTTCTGTTTAAAACAACCCAACCTATTCTCCCTTGAGCCTTGGGCTTAGCAGGGCTTTTGCTGCTACGGCTCGTTCTCACGTTCCTCCTCCTCCTCCAGTCCGTCTCAGCTGCTTGGTTCCTAGATAGGTGTCAGCTCTTACCGGGACAGCTTGGCAAACCCGAACGAGTCGGAGGTGCCGAATGTATTTGTTGCTTATCATTTCTATTTCCAGCTGCGCTAATGGGCTGTGTCTAACGGTGCCCCCTTCGCCTGCTCTCTTGCCGGCAGACGGTGCTAGGCTGGCAGCCCCAGAGCTTGGAGCAGGTTTGCTATGGTCGAAGCAGGGCCAGGTCCGTGGTGATGAGCAGCTGTTAGAGGTCACCAGTTTATAAGATCCAAGGCAGCCCAGTGCGGTCTGTCAACAGAGAGGCAAAGGCCTGGATCAATCCATCTTCTGTAGCCCCGATAGTCTGAACAGACTCTCATCTCTATTGGGAAGAGAGCCAGTCGTGGATCCCTGCCTAGCTAATCCCCTCGCACCCAGCTCCCGGCAGCACTGGGCACGAGTTCTCTGCACCAGCGGAAGCGCCTGGCGGGTCACGTGTGCCCCTTGCACGTCCCTCCAGCGCTTCCAGGGTCCCGTAAGGGAAAGCTAAGGGACACACGGGATTGTCCCCCAGCCTGCTCCTGCAGCACTGGGGTTTGCAGGTCTACTGCTGCTGCTACCTGTAGCTTCTGAGTGCCTCTGGGGCTTGGTGATAGCCATGATGTCCTGGCAGGGTGCTTGTGAGCATAGATAATGGTGAAATGGGTGGCAGTGACTAGTTAGCGACATATCCCGTTCGCCTTCTGGAAAAAAGGCAGCTGCCAATTCTGGGTCTCAAAAGGGGGTTGCTGGAGCCCTCAGTCTCCCCTGGGACCCTAATCCCTTTTCTTGCACCAACTGCACCGAGTAGTAAAGTCACCATCTGTGCAAAGACATTAGAGCGGCAAAGAGGGGCTGCCCAGCCCAGTGGTGGGCGAGGGGGAAGGTCTTTGGCTGAGCAAGACCTGTTCAGTAACTAGCCAGGGCTGGGGGCAGTGTGTCGGCCACTCCCAAACCCCTTGGGGACTGGCTCGGAGGGCTCTGTGCAGCCCCTGCTGCTCCCCAAATGCTGTGGCTGGAGCTGGTGACTTCCCCAGACTGTCCTGGGGGCCGGCTTTGCCCTTTGGCTGTCCTGTAGCAAGAGGCAGGTCTTGCAGAGCTGCTTGCGCTGCCCCCCTCGCTGGCGTGGGCAGGGGGGCACACACAGACGGCCCGAGGAAAGCACCGGTTGCCATAGCCAGTTTTAATGGAAGCCTGTCTCTGCCCTTTACCAATACGATGGAGCGGGACTGACTTCAGACACAAATTCGGGATGAATGACGTAGCTGCCCCGCTGGGCTCCTGTCGTCTTGAAGTGGCTCGTGTCCCACCTGGGAGAGGAGACACAGCAGAGGTGTATGAGCCTGTGGGCGCTCCCTTGTCAACCCCCGGGATGTGGAGCCTGGACCTGCTCTTTGCTGGGTGATGGCAGGAAGGTGCTTCCACCTGCTCGCTGCCAAATGCCGACTGCTGGGTTTGGGAAAGGGTGGCCAGGCCAGGGGGCCGACTTGAGAGGAGCAGAGGGATGTTCAGGGCCAAGGGCGAGGACGTGGCACATCTTTTCCTAGCGGGGTCTTGCCTGTGCTCAGCTCGGAGCAGGCACCAGAGCACACCGGGGTGGACCGGTATTTTCCACACGTGCCTGCAGCTACAGCAAAGCCCCTCCGGTGCTAGTCTCGCCTGCCCCAGGGCTACCGGGCAGGTTTCATAAATCCCCAGCTCCTGGAGTCACAGGATTGGGTCAGAATAGCTCGTTTGCTTCCGGGTTTTTTAAAAAGCGGATCTCTTGCCTTCCTGGCTCAGGAAAAAAAGGCTCTGAAACCAGAATGCAAATCAAGACAGCCCCAGGTTCATCATCAAGTACGGGAGCAGTGTGTGTGTTGTGTCTTTGCTTCAGCCTCATCAGATGATTTCTTGATCTCACTGGTTTCTAGGTCCCTAGGCCTGGACTTGAGCCCGGAAGAGCAAAGTCCTTGGCTGCGGCTAATCTCGTCAAACAGGCCTCCCAAGGCCCGTCCCAGGGCAGAGCTGCCAACTGGGTGGAAGGACCTTAAAAGTAAACTTGCAGAGATTTAAGAGGTACGGCTGGTGGGCTGGGGAAGGACGAGGCAGATTAGCAACCTGCAGGGACCAGCACGGCATGCAGATGTGCTCTGCTCTCTCTGCTTGCTTGCTTTCTTATGCTCTTCCCCTGACGTGTCTGCTCCTTGCCATGGTGGGACACGGGCCTATTTGCTATACGGCGGCGGTGGACCTAGGAACTATGAGCCCCCCTCAGTACCTGGAGGGCAGCTGCTAAAGGTCTGACAATGAAACCCATGGGACAAATGATGAGAGAGGAGGAAGGGGAGAGCAGGTCGCAGGTTAGCAGCCAGGCGCTCCAGCCAGCAAACATATCAGAGGGGCCTGCCCGGTAAAAAGGGGCTTCATCTCCCTGGGAGCCTTGTCGGGCTACCATCATACATGTCACTGGACCTTATTGAAATCCTGACTTGACAGCAGTGGCCCGTCATAGGGAAAAGTGCAGGGCTGTTCTGCATGGGAAATACGTTACCTTGTGGCACCCCTGCGCCCCCCACTCCCAGTGGACCCGGGGGTAAGGCTCTTACTTAAGGTTCATATACGGGGATGATGGCGGCGGGTTGTGCAAAGGTGCATAGCACGTCGTTCCTTGGCGGCTGTCGCAGTATGGGATACTCCTGAAACACAGAGGCGAGCCCGTGTTAGCCCAGGTGATGACGTCGGGGCGGTGCGGGGGGCAGGTACGTGCTGGGCATGTGGAGCCCTGCAGCGACCCGGTGCGCAGACCTGGCTGCGCCTGAGCTCTCTCTTTGGACAAGAGCAATGCCCAAGGCGGCTTTCCGACTCGGTGCAGTGGGGCTCACAGTCCCGCTGGGGTGCGTGGCCACTGTCTGCCCCTGTCTCTAGCACGTTGCTTTTCCCCAGGCCCCTGGATCAACGCCCCGTTAGTAACTGCCCCTCCTCGCCCTGCCCTCCAGTCTGTGGGTCAGCTTGGCGTGGGGCTTTTGGGGTCCCCTCTTTTGGCATCCTCTGTCCCGCTGTGAATGTGGGCTGTGCTTGGGTGCAGGGCAGGGGCAGAAGGGAGGTTTCCCAGACTGTCCTGGCCAGGATTGCTCCTGTCTCCTGGGTGCAAGTTCAGCATTGCCTTCGGTTGTGACTCTTGCAGCCGGTGGCTGCAATGAATTGTGTCAGTTCTCTGCCCACCCGCCCATGGGGGGCTCCAGGAGGCAATGTGGGCACCCTTCTGCCAGCACCCCCACTTCTCCCAGCCTCTCCTGGCCCTTTCCCAGCTATGGGGGATACTGTTTGGGTCCCGGGCAATGGGGTGGAGGGTGTTTCCCACCCACCACCAAGGCGTCAAGGAAGGTGGCAGGCGGGTTCCCCACAGCCCCGGGGGCTGCCAGAGGGGATCCCCAGGGGCTTCTCGGCTAGGGCACTGGAGACGCAGCCGACTCGGTGGCCTGGCTAAGTGGCTTGGACAACTGAGCCTGGTGCAGCATTTGCCCTGCTGCACCCCTACTCCAGGTCTGGCATCGCTACTCCGGCCCCCATTGCAGGAACCGATGAGCTGGACTCCGGCTTTGCTGAAGCCGGCGCCTCCCCCAGATGTCTTGGCTTCCAGAGACCCCAGGGGGGAAAGCCCTCAACCCTGGACAGGGCTGCCACCCCCCTCCCAGCAGAGTCCCTTCCCAGGCCCGAGAGGGGAAGCTGCGGGTCCCCCGCGCAGCCTCCGAACCTTACAATCTTCTCCACGAGCTGGTTGAGCCGCCTCTCGTTGGGGGCTCCGTCCACGTAGTAATCCATCCCTCGCAGGCAGTAGTGGCGGCCCGAGCACGGGCTGTAGTAGCCTTGGAAGGGCCGCCTCCCGGGCACCGTGTGCTGGTGCTGGAGGGAGGGCAGCTGCTTCCGCGACAAGCTGTTCAGCATGTTGACCACGACTTCCTGCTCTGGAACGAGACGGGTTTCGTGGCAGCCGGCAGCCCTGACACGTGGGCACGTGTCCTCCTTGGCCCACCCGCCCCCTGCTACCAAGCCCACGGCAACTGGGGCAGACCATGCCCACCGGTTAGTCCCAGTGAGGTGTACGTGTGCTAGTCGTGTCACAGGCTAGGACACTGGGACCCCTCCAATGCAGCTAGGGTTTAGGCCAAGCCAGGGCAATTACCATAATTGTTGAGCTGGTCGGGCTTCGGAGGGTACTTTTCCCGGAGAATGGTCTCCATTTCGGTTTCCTGGGAGGAAAGATTTCAGAGCCTTTGCTTACGTCCAGTTAACAGGCAAAGCCCTCGAGTCGTCTGCAGGGGCAGGGCCCTTTGCTTGGGGAGGTGAGGGGCCGTCTTGCCTCCTTGACCTCTGTGGCAACTCCCAGTCCAAGGGCTAACTGGTGATGTGGGAAAACATGGTCTTCCTTTTGAAGGGCATCGTTGCATTTAATCTCTTAGACCTAGATCCTCAAAAGCACCAAGGCCTCTAGCTCCATCAGCGGGCATTACCTTTTTCCTCCATCTGGGATACAGGGATAATTGTACTTGCTGCCCTACTGCCTTGAGATGCCTCGGTGGAGGTGAGAAGCAGTATTAGATTAAATTGAGGCGTGGGGAATGAGATGTCACAGTTGTGGTTTGGGGAGCGGGCTTAGCTGGGTGATTCGCATTGGGACTGTTAGAAGAGCCCCAGGGGCTGACACCCCCATAGCCTTGCAGGAGACCCCTCCCCATGGCAGGGTAGGAGCTCGGTGGTTTCCTAGAGAGGGCGAGGGGGTTACCTTGGGCAGCCGGGGCAGGTAGGTGGTGTATCTGTTCCAGCTGGCACTGTTGTAGGGTCCTGTCCGCCATGTCGCATACCGGTCGCCTTTCACAAAAATCGGGTTGTATGTTTCTGAAAGACAAGTGGGCAGACAGATGCACATTTTCTGTCGGGGAAGGAGCAGAGCAGCAGTTGCAGCTCCACGGTGCTCTGAGGTCCTAGGATCCAGCCTCTGGGCTAACCCACGTGAGACCTGGTAACCCCGATATCAAGCCCCATAGCTTATGCCAGCCCGGCACATCTTGGCCGGAAATGTGCCCCCAGCCTTGAAGTCATCAAGTGATGGGACCCCCCACTCAATGGCCAGTCACCCTCCGTGGTCAGTCTATCGCCCCTTACTGGAATGGGTCTGGCTGCAGGGTCTTGCTCTGCTTTTTGCCACCAGGCAAAGGAGCGTTTCTGTTCCCAATCAATTCTGCTCATGAAGATACAGTATAACCCAGGTCATTACTAAGTGAGAGGTTTGCAACCTGCTGGGTTCATGGCAGGTGGCTGAATTAGGGTGAAGTTACATGTTGCCCATGGACCACACTAAGGGCACTTAACATGTGAGTGACTGCATATTAAAGCTCATTAACTTGTGCTAAAGGCCCTCTGAGAGTCCCAAAGTGATGCCAAATCACGTGAGGGTTAACTCTGGGCCGTGCTACCCCAGCTCATATTAGGCTCGCTTCAGTCGGCTCCCTGGAGATAAAACCAGCAATTTGAAGTCCTCCAGCATCCCAGGACGCATCGCTCCCAGCCAGGTCCCTGCTCACCAGCCTTCTAGTGGCAAATTGGAACTGTGCAGCAAGAAATGGCATTAACCCTTAACGTGCCACAGATTTAGCATGGGCTAAGTGCAACGTGGAGCTTCCCCCTCAGAGACGAGCTCCTCAGCTGTTTGCTCTGGATTTTACTTCCCAGGAGCTCATCGGTGGTCCCTTGCAGCTCGTTGGAGAAACACCCTCTGATGCCGCCAACATCTGGAGCCTGTCTGTGGCCCTGCCCAGCTGTTTGCTGCCACTGTGTATACCCTGGCTGGTTCGCAAGCCCTCACTTTCACAGGGCAGCCAGGAGCTGGACCCTGTGAAGCAGCCAGATTCACCTGTGCTCTGCAATCAAATCTCTTCTTGATCTTGCCTAAAGCTAAAGAGGTCGAGCTCTTGCTGTTTTCTCCAGCCCTGCAATCATATCGGTGGCTTTCGGCTGCATCCTTCCTAGGTTCATTGAAAACATGGGGTACGGACCTGGATGCAGTATTGGCCTTTCAGTGCTGCATGCAGGGGGGATATTGCTTCTTTCCCCCTCCTCGCCCTGCCCCTGTCTATAGAGCCAAGGCTCATGTTAGCCCTGTCTACAACCATAGCCTGGGTAAAACCTGGATAACCGAGCCTGGCCGGATGCTTGGGAAGTGGGAAGTGTCTTCTGCCCGTTGCATTGCCTCTGCAGTGTCTGCTTCCCATCCAAAGTTGGGCTATGGTAGGTGGTGGCTGCCCTGTCCCTCATCACAGCTGGCAGGAGTATGTCAGCACAAGGTTCAGAAATGCAATCAAACAGCGTGTGACTTCTTACCCGAAGTAGGAGGAGATGCTTTGTTATCCCTGGCATGGCTACGGCATCTCTTCTAAGGGGAGGCACAGACTCCTTTGCATCTGGGCCCAAAGTCTGCATGCAGCCACCTGGCTTTACTGGGAGCTGCGGGGGTGTTGTTTGGACCCTCACGTGGGGCGCCTGTTTTGGAGGCTTAGCTGAGCTGTAACAGCCACCATCCCATCACCTTCCACCACCGGAGCCCTGACCG
Source organism: Gavialis gangeticus (assembly GCF_001723915.1). Taxonomy (NCBI): domain Eukaryota; kingdom Metazoa; phylum Chordata; order Crocodylia; family Gavialidae; genus Gavialis; species Gavialis gangeticus. The sequence continues at coordinate 166,813,068 of NW_017729024.1, read as the reverse complement.
CCTCGGCGTGCCCACAAGGGAAGGGCACCAAGGAGAAGCAGTGAGCGGGGGGTGCGAGGAAGCCAGTTCGTGGGTGCCACCGAGGAAAGAAAGAAAGCTTTCTTCCCCACTTGGAGGAGGAAGATGAACCTTGCAAAGAAGGGGAGAAGCTCAGTGACGGGAGGGAGGAAGAGGGACCCTCTGTATCCCCACGGCCAAGTGACAGGAGGGATCTTGTCTTGGCGCCGGCAGCTCCCAGCTGAATGGGGCGGATGTGGCCTCTCCTCTCCCCTCCCTGCCCAGACCGGGGTGCAGGCTCTCACCCGGGCATCAAGCGTCCCTGGCGCTTGGATGGGAGACCCCAGCGGAGTCCCAGGCACCACGGGTACAAGCCGTGGCGTCGTGGCCAAGCGCTACGTTGGAGAAACCAAAATGGGCGGCAGGGACCTGGTTCGGTCCCGCAGGGAGGCTTCAACCGTCTCTGCCTCTGGGCCTGGGTGCTGGGATATAAGGGAGGAGTTGGGAGCTGGCAAGGGGTACCTTCGGGCCTGGTTATCCAGTACTTGTCCGGCCGATAAGCGGTGGGGTCTATGGAGCTCTTGTAGGAATACTCCTGCACTGCCTGCTTGATCATCCTCTCCAGGTGAGCTTGGTTCACCGGATTTTCCACTCTGGGCATCGTTAATCCCTGCAGACAACAGGCACCGGGGACAGAGATGAATTAGGGACGCTTGCACCTGTGCACACCGGCTCCTTTAGCCAGGCTCCCCCAGAAGCATCTCTCAGCACTTCCCCACCCGGTGCATGTAGGTCCTGCCCTGTCCCACACCTCTTCCCTGGAGCTGCATCA
>NW_017729024.1:166803943-166807239 GCF_001723915.1 Gavialis gangeticus | reverse complement strand
ATCTCTCAGCACTTCCCCACCCGGTGCATGTAGGTCCTGCCCTGTCCCGCACCTCTTCCCTGGAGCTGCATCGCTCCAACCCACCAAAAAGACGCACCCGCATGCGTGCTGCCCTGCGCCCATCCTCAGGGAGCGCCTGCGAGCTGTCTGGGACAGGGCGATGAGCTGGCTCCTGCTGGAGACTTGCTTTGGTCTGTAATGGGGCAGGGTCCAGCCCCTCTATCTGCTGTGTTTGCTAAATAGCCACATGCCCAGTCTCTCCCCCTTCGCCGGAGCAACCACATTGGCTCTGAATGTCTCTGGGCAATGTCTCAATGCCTGCTTGATGGGCTCCGAGCAGTTGAGGGGTACCTAGCAGCCCTGCGTCCCCCCTGGGATTGCTGCATGCTGCTAGCAATCCCAGGCCCTGCCCTGAGGCCGTGCAGCCGGACCCCACCGGGAGCTCTCCAGCTCACTTGGCAGGGCATGCGGCCCAGGGCCAGCTCAGAAATGCAGCAGCAGGTGCTCCCTGGCAGCTGGGTAACCCAGTCTGGGGCTGGGAGGGCTTTGCTGGGAGCGGGTAACCCAGGGTGACATGCAAGCTTCCTTCTTCCTCCTCCCCAGCTCAACAAGGGAGCAGCGCACAATGAAGAGCAAACAGCCTGGCACAAAGCAGGCTGGCGGGATACGCGCAGGCAGGGGGAGAGGAGCAGCTGGCACAGCAAACATGAAAGCTGGAGCCCTTTCTGCAGCCTCTCCATCCATGGCAGGTGGGCCAGGGAGCTCAAACACTCCTCAGCCCAGGAGAGACCTGCAGGAAGAAAGCACGGCTTGGTAACCTCAGCGGGGAGAGCAGCTCTGTGGCTCCCGTCATGCCCTCCCCTGGACTCCTTTTTAACATGGAGATGGAAATTGCTGTCATTTCCCTGCAAGATCCCTGAGGACGTGGCTCCGTGCACAGTGAGAGCACAGGGGATGGGATATGCAGCCTGGCTGGAGGAGGAGCACAAGCATGGCAGGGAATGAGGATTAATTAAGCACCCAGCTTACTGAATTCATGGTTGCAAAGCGGGTGGGGAAGCTGGAAGGATTATTAGCGTTGTCATGAGATCTGGGAGCCGTCGTGCCGTCAGCTGGAGTCTGGGTCGGGGGCTCTGAGGTCCGTCCGCGGGGTCCCGAGGAAGACGGAGCTGCCCGGCCGGGTGCTCACCCAGGCCTGTCCAAAGTGCATCGAGCAGTCAGGAGGTTGCACTGCCGGGCTCTCAAATGGAAAGATGCGTTTTGAGAGCATCCTCCACGGTGGAGGGGATCTGTTGGCCTACGCCACGGCTCCCCATGCCCTGCTTCTGCTGCAGCCGCCGGCGTGTGGGTCAGCGGCACCCTGCAAATCTGGCCCTGATACCATGGTGCTTCCAGGAGTTTCACCACCTGAGACTTGGGCTCCTTGCTTGCACTGAGCTACCGGACTCACGATGCCCGTTCCCCTTTCCCCCACTATTCTCGCTGGTCCTCTGCTCTTGAGACCTGTTGCTGTTTCCTTGTCGGCCCATCGATGTCACTTAGAAGGGGAGCAGTGACAAAGAAACGTCCCCTTGGGCAAGCAGCAAGACCTGCAACCCCAGGTCCCGAGCAGCGCTCGTTTCCCTCCGTCGCTCCACCAGAAGCTCTTCCACTTTAACGCCCCCCAAATCCTCACACGTTGCTGAGTGCAGGGATGGGAACCGGGCTCTCTGCCCTTGCTGGAGCGTGCCCGGTCGCTCTGGCTCAGTGAACATTTAATTATTCCCTGCAGATGAGAATGGCCTCGTTGCATTGCCCGACATCCTGCTCTTGGGTCCCTCTCCCGGGGCGACCTTGTTCAAAGCCATGGTGTGAATCGGGCAGGGGCGACTTGACCCTGGATTATCCTCCGTGTTGTGTTTGTTAAGCAGCCCAATGCCGCCTCCTCCTCCCTGGCTGGGTGACTCTTGCTTGCGTGCCCTGAAGTCCCCAAATCCCAGTCTCTCCCAGCAGGACCTCCCGCGTTGGCTCCCCAGGCAGCGTAGAGCCCTTTCCAGCAGCCCTCTAAGTGCCAGCCTCCCTTCCCAGCGCCCAGCCACCCGCCGCGTGCTCCAGCAGGCACGGACCCTCCGACGTGCGAGATTTACCTCTGTGATAAACTTGTTTTTCTTCCATGTGTTTGACAGAGGCTCCTTATAGTTGTGCGTCATGGACCGGGGCTGCCGGTAGGATTCGGTGTAGGTGCTGATGGGCGTCTTGGTTTTGTGAGCAAAGAGGAACATCTTGTGCTCGGGTCGTGGACGGGCACCGAGCCTGCCGTCCCAGCGCGGGCACGGCCGACGCCAGCAAGGCCGAGCCAGGGGCCGCGTGACCGGAGCGAAGCTCTGAGTCGCGTCGCAGGGGGAGAATAGGGAAGAGGCTGCCCGAGCGCCGACGGTGTCCCGAGTGCGCCACCTTCCCCGTGCTCGCATCACTGTGATGTCACAGTCGGCCGGGTCGGCCCTCGTGTCGGTAAAATATAAAGGTGGGCACCTTGGGCATCCGAGGTGTGACAGCAACAGCTCTCAGCAGTCTTCCCGGGGTAGCATCTCCCATGTTTGCTCCGTTATAACATTGGGTATCGGTGCCCAACAACCCCCATGACGACCGGCTCAGTGGATGAACTGGGATTTGGGCGATGGGTGGCTCCACGGAGCGTTCCCACCGTTCGGTTTTCCTGAAGGCCCTGTCAACATGGCAAGAGCAGGGGTCGGGATATGCTGTTCTTGCAGCTGGGCATTTAAAAGGAGGTGGATAGTGGCTGGGGGTGCAGGCGGGCGAGATGCCCTGGTCAGCAGGACTGTGGCGATAAGAAGGAGATTAGGCAATTAATAATTAGCCGCTCTTGGCAGTGTCCGCTGGGGTGTACAGCCTCTCTCCCCCTCTACCTGCGGCCAGTATGAGTTGTGACGAGGTCGGTGTAGTGCTGGCTGCAACCAGAGCTGCTCAGCTGTGTGTCCTGTGCCCCATATTGCTAGGCACAGAGGAAGAGTCTCCTTAAGCTGGAGTGGTGGAGGGCACGCGGCTTGGAGCGGGTGGCTCTGCATTCTGCCCTCCCTGTTGCGGTGAATTTCCAAGGAGCCGTGCTATGCGGCCATGATCCCCTGACCCTACCAAAGCCGGATGTATCCAGACCCACGTGCACATTTGTGCTGGATCCGGGAACGTGCACGTAATCCAGGTGCAGAAGAGCCTGCGAGGCCCGTTTATCCGAGGCGGTCTGTCCCAGTCGGCTGGGCACCGCCTCGGTACGGTGCCTAAGGACATGCCCTGCGGCT
>NW_017729024.1:166790485-166798943 GCF_001723915.1 Gavialis gangeticus | reverse complement strand
CAGACCCACGTGCACATTTGTGCTGGATCCGGGAACGTGCACGTAATCCAGGTGCAGAAGAGCCTGCGAGGCCCGTTTATCCGAGGCGGTCTGTCCCAGTCGGCTGGGCACCGCCTCGGTACGGTGCCTAAGGACATGCCCTGCAGCTTTATAGCTTTCTGGAGCAGACGTAGGATTGCACCGAGCAACGTGCAGACCTTCGTGTTGAGCCAGAGTCCGCTCATCTTGCGCTCCAGTAGCCGCGGTAGGATTTTCACGGTGTTAACTTGAAGGTAGGCCACTGCGTCCAGGCACGAGGAGCTTCTTGGAAGAGTAGCCAGTCTCAGGACAGCTAATCCCAATAAAGTGTGTACCCGCTTGCCTGACAAGAACGGCAGGTTACTGCATGGGGTGCTGCGAGCCTTTGTGTGAGATGGGAGATAAGAGCTTGGTTCCTCCGGCACCCTCTGCCGAGGTCCCCATCTGCAGACACAGTGCGGCTCCGGCGGTTTATAAAGATCAGAAAGTACGGCTGGAAAGGACCTGCAGAGGCCTGAGGCAGGATCAGGGATCGGTCCAAACCCTGCACAAAAGCATCATCTAAACTCTTCACAAAACTACCCTTAACCCTGGCACAGAAGAAGCATCACGCCTGAACCTGCCACAGGAAAAGTGCGGGGACCGCGGCAGCTGATGTCCAGCTTCAAACTTCATCTCTGAAGCTGGCTCGGACGTCCCTGCCAGCTGGCCACCTGCCAGCGACTGCTGCGATTTCGAAGATGCAGCACTGCTCCGTGGACAGACTCCTTATTTCTGCTGGGATCGTGAAAGTCGATCTCGGGCTGTCCCGTGTCGCTCACTGCTGGCTAGCGGTGCCCATCCCTGGCAATTCGGGTGCACTTTGTCTCTACGCCACCGAAGGCCTGATTTCGCATGAGAACGGGGGCTGCCAAAAGAAACCCTCAGACCCCCACATCCACTCGAGGGGGTCAGCAAATGGTTGCAGTAGGAGAAAGGCGCCAGGCTTTCCTTTAACAGTACAAAGGCCTCCCGCCTGTGTAGCCCACGTGCAATCGGCCTGGGCCAAAGGTGCAATGACGAGTCTGCTTCAGCGACGCGGGGCTGGAAGAGACCTGCAGAGGCCACATCTAGCTGTTTGAATGCTGGAGAGCTGGGCCCAGCGCATGGGAGAGCCGTGCGGAGACGGGGTACGCGGGGAGACACTCCAGCAGCCAGAGGATTGTCCTGACGGCGTGGAGTAAGACCTCAGGATCTGGCTCGTGGGGCCGTTGGGAGCCCCGGATGCCTTCCCGGGGTGCCAGCAGTGCCGTGCCCCAGGCTGAGCTCCCGGTGCCCAGCCCTGGCCCCTCTGCCATTGCTCGTCTCCAGCTCAGCTCCGACCCCGGTGAAGCTGTCTGCCGCTTCCGCCATCCTCTGGCCAGGAGAGGGAGCCAGGCCCTCGAGGCTGAGACCAGGAGGGATGGAGCAGGGCTGGCTGGAGCCGAGGCAGGTGCTGCACCGAGATGTGGCCCCAGGGCCCAGCGAAGCATCCCCAGGACCCCGCCGCCTGGCCAGCCCAGAGGACACCACTGCTCCAGCCGCTGCAGCGTGGACAGAGCTGCCACCTGGGCCTGGCAAGGATTGCCCCTGGTCGATGCCCGTGAGACCTGCGCGGCAGGAAGGGAACAACCCCAGGCGCAGTGCCAGCGTGCACCCAGCCCACCTGCTCTCTAGTCACTTCCCTTCCACGTGCCTCAGTTTCCCCATCTGTAAAATGGCGATGATAATACCAGCGACCTCAGCGGCGTGGTGTGAGAGCTACCGGTATACAGTGCTGTATAAAAGCCAGGGATGAGGACCACTTCCCTGCCCACGCTGTAGCCACCGGTGCTCAGTGGCAGGAGAGCACCTCACTGCCTAACTGCAGCTTTGGGGCACGTAAAGCAACGCTGTTCCCCTGAGACGGGCTCTGCTGCCCAAGCAAGGCAGCAAGTGGGAAGGTCTGGCCTCGCTTTGCTTAGCTAAAGGCCTGCACCGGGGTGCCACGCTGGAGTCCGCGCATGCAGCTCGCGGCCCATGGGGACAGCCGAGACCAGCGGTTCCCCACCCTTTGTGCCTCGAGATGCCCCCGCCTGGGCTCCAGACCCCCTCAGGAAATGCCAGCTCGCAGCGTGCACTAGAAATACTAGAGCCGTTCTTGCGCGACAAACACTGCTGCCAGCCCGCGGCGGCGGGGGACAGCGGGCATCCTTGAAAGGGTCTCAAGGCACCCCGGGGTGCTGGGGCTCCCTGCACCGTGTGAGCGTGAGCTTTACCTCGGTCACAAACTTGTTCTCTTTCACCAGCGTCATCGGAGGCTCCTGGAAGGTTTTCCTCATGGTGTTGGGTGGCCGGTAGGAGTCCGTGTAGGTGCTGATGGGGGTCTTGGTTTTACGGGCAAAGAGGAACATCCTGATGCTGCTCCCGGGACGCTCTTCACGGGTCTCAGGGACGCCCGGCGGGGTCGGCTTCGGCAGCTAAGAGGCCTCGTGCCGCAGTCAAAGGCGTTGGACTTCCCACCCGCTGCAACCCGCTGTGCCCGGGGGTGAAGGCAGAGGAGCTCTTCATGCTGGTACGGCAAGCGCCCGTGTGGTCCCTGAGCCTCTCCCAGGCACCTGCCCTGCTCGCATCACCTGTGATGTCACAGTGGCTTAAATCACCTCTGGCGTCTGTCCCTCGGCCCCGGGGCGACGCCCTGAGCTGCTCGTCCTGGGACCTGCCGGGAAATCCTCCTTGGGAAACGAGGCACAGCGGGCACTGGCCCGCGGCTCCCCAGGAGGCCCAGGGAAGCCCGAGAAGCTCCTGCCTCCAAGGCCCTAAAGGAGAGAGTCCAGCGAAGCTGCGGCCCCGACTACACGTTCTGCATATCCGACAATTCACTGGTGAATCGTGCAAGACGCGTGTTGAATAGTGTAAGGTAACGATCGCACCATTAAATCATCCAGAACAAGCTGACCAGCTATAAAGGGAGTACTTGAAAAGGGGTAAGGACTCTAGAGCTGGTTTCTCTGCAGCTTTCACTTGGAAAGATCCTTGGGACGAAGTGTCGTGGATCAGTTTAATGCCCAACGCTCGAGGAGTGGGGCTGGATGGGACATCCAGGGGTCCTGTCTAGTCCGGGATGGACGTGGATCTCTATGGAGTGAAGTACTTCGAGACCTAACAGATACAAGGGGGTCTTAACACCCATCATGGCTGAGCCCCACAGTCCTAAGCACCCCTGGCAGTGCCTGGCTTGCTAGGGACAGCCTTACCCACGTCTGAGAGACTCTGTCCCGAAGACGTGAAGGTCTTGGGACATCTGCAGCTGGGCATCCCAGCGTGAGCTGAGGGCAGAGCCCCTACTTTCATTTGCTTCCCATGAATATAAAGCTGTATCTGCCACTGTGGTAAACCACTGTATCTCAGCGTACCCAGTGTGCGGTACACTCGCTCGATCTAGCTAGCCTCCAGCTCGGTCTTTCTCACCTCTCAAGTTCTCTCACCTGCTCTTGCAGGTCTCCCAGTGCTACCCTGCTTCTGAAACCTGCTCACCTGTGATGTTTTCTTGCCATGTCCTTTGATCCTTCTCCCCATCTTCCTAGGCCTAGTTCATCCTATCAAGCATCCTGTAAGATGGACTCTTCTCCGTGGCTGCAGGGGACAGGACTAGGAGCAATGGCCTCAAGCGGCAGCTGGGGAAATAGGGGCTAGAGATGAGGAGGGACTTCCTGACTCTGAGTCCCTTCCAGCCTTTCTTTCCTACAAGCTTATGATCCTAAGGGCTATTTGAAGGTCTGCGGGGTGAGCTGCTTCTTTCTCTGGGATGTTTTGTTGCAGAAGTGCCCCTCTGCCGTGTCTCCTCTGTCCCCCTGCCCACGGCAGGAGCGGCGCTATCTTATTCATGTTACGGGTTATGTGTGCACCAAGGCACAAGGGACTATGGATCCCAGCCTAGGAGCTGGTGGCCTACAAGCCTGATCCTCCAGCTTGCTTTGTACAGCGGAGACCACCCCACGTGAGCGGTTTTCAGGCGTGAGGACGATGCAGAGGCAGGGGCCCTGGAGCTGGAGAATTGCAGGCTGGGTTTTCAGAGTGAATGGCTGTGGCCGACGTGCAGGGATGAATCTGAGCTAAGAAGCTCTGATCTGTGTGATGTCCCCCCCGGATTTGAGGGTGGTGGTTTTGCGCCTGCCTCTGGCAGTCACCTGGAGAGACCCCTGCATAACGCAGGTGTGGAGTGGATTTCCAAGCACCCAGCCTCATAGGCAACAACCTGCAGGTGTGGGGGGACAGGCACCTCCCCAACTACCCTCACCTCTGACACCTGGGGCACAGCGGTGTCCCTTGCTTCTCGAACCCGTCCCTTCAGCTCTCGTGGGTCTCGTGGCATCGCTGATTCGTTAGCAGCTTTGAACATACTCCCAAATCCCGAGAGAGGATCAGAGACCAGGGCTCTCTGGAGGTTGCATTTAGGCTGACTCCCTGCTCAAGGCGGGATCAGCCTTGTTCGAACCATGCCAGCCAAGCGTTTGTCTAACCTAGTGCTTCTCCACCTTCTTAAACTCGTGGCACCCCTTCATAGACTCGAGGCGCCTCTTGATACACTCAAGGCGCCTGTCGAGCCTGATACTTGAGAAGCTAATAAACAGGAACATAAGTGGCAGCAGGTTGGAAGTAAATGGGAAACAAGAGGGCCTACCTCTTGATAGACTTGAGGTGCCTCTCGATGGACCCGCGGGCACTTCTTGATCGACGTGAGGCACCTCTCGACAAACTCGAGGCACACAAGTATTGAGAGACTTCAGAAAATGCCAGCTCTTAGTTTTCACACATTTTTTGACTGCAGAAAACTAATAGAGCACTTCTTTTGTGGAAAATTGCTCAGGCAGCCCACGACAGGTCAGAAAGTTTTTTGACACCCTGGATTCCTATATGCAATCTCTGGGTGCATCTTGTGAAACGTTTTCACCCACCTCACAGTGCTAAGACTGCGTGGCCCCCTGTGGCACCCCTGAAAGGAGCTCAAGGCACCCTGGGGTGCGGCGGCAGCCTGCTTGAGAGTCACTGATCTGAACCTGTTCTGAAAAACTTTCCTTAGCCATTTCCCTTTCCAATTCCCTTGCGGACCCTCTCGTTTCCCATTTACTGCCAGCCTGTTGCGATTTATGGTCCTGTTTTCCGGCGTCTCAAGTATCAGGCTTCCAAACAGTGCAAGAAAAAGGGATACAAAGCAGCGTAATACATGTTAAATGATGCAACAGAGATGTATGGAGCTGGATGATGATCACGGATTTAACAGGAGCTGTAACCAGTCTAAGGCCTTGTGCTGTCCAGGTTTGATCCTGCTTAGCGGAGCTCAGTTAGATCTCACGTACTTTAAATCTTTTAATTGTGCTGTATGCTGGCCCCGACACAGTTACATCTCTGGGGTACACGAGGGCCCGTGGCTGGTTCAGCAGCAGCGGTGGGCATGCCAAGGTGCAGAGATGCATGCTTACCTTGCAGTGCGGTGCTTGACATGTGCGTGCAAGTTCTCGGCAGGTCACCTGCTATGTTGGTCTGCAGATGTGTGTGGGCACCACGTGTCTACCTAGTAGCTTGCGTGCTTTGCACACGCGTGTCCAGGGAGGGGTGTGGACACCATCGAGCAAAACCCAGGAGAGATGTGAAGGGAGGGACCACCATCACCCAGGTTCCCCCGGCCAGAGCCTCCCTCCTGGTGTGATAGGTGTCGAGTCTGGCCGCAGCCAGGAGGTCCCAGGGCTCAGTGGGGCCACGGATGGGGAGTGCATGAGAGAAAAGGTGTGGGGAGAAGTGCAGCCAGGACTGGAGGAGGGGCCGCAGCTTGGGGCACTCGAGGTAGGTGTGTGCTGGGGTTTCCCTCTGCCGACAGAAAGGCCAAGCCTCATGGGGGTCTGTGAAGTGTGCAAGTTGCACACCTGCAGAGGTGCCTCCGTGCAGGAGCTGTCAGCCCAGGGCCCCCCATGGCTTGTGGGATGAGGGTGGACTATAGACTGGCCCACCAGAAACCTCGTCCTGGGGGTCCGGGCCCCAGGCAGGAAAGGAAAGTGGGCCCTGCTCCTCTCTTCCAAGGCCGTGTCCAGTCCCTTTTTGATTTGGCTCAACTCTCTGCCTCCACTGCATCCGGAGACCACGAGGTCCTGGCCCCATTCAGCTCCTGGGTAGAGAGATGCCCGTGCATGATCCCCACAGCTAGCCCCCCGGAGCAGTGCAGCCCCCAGCCACGCGCTTGCCAGCCCCAGGCTGGGAGCAGCCGGGTGAGGAGCCAGGCCTGGATGCCTGGGGGGGCAGGGTGGGGAGAGGCTGACTTCCACCCCAGGCAAGTCTTGGTTCTCCAGGAAATGGTAAAGAGCCCCAGCATGTGGTCACTGGGGGAGGCATGGGGAGGTGCCGGAGCAGCACCCACTTCAGCCCCCCGTCCTGCAAGGGGGGTCTCCAATCACTCATGGAGGGGGTGAAGGAAGGGGGCTATTCTCCCCTGGCTCCCTTTTCTGTTCCCTCACAGGAGGTGACAAGAGCAGACCGGAGGGCGCTGAGGGGCTGCCGCGCCTGGCGGAGTTGGGGACACAGGCCGGCCACGTTTGCAGCCGGATTGTGCGAGCCGTGCCCGCGTCCTCGCCCACCCCTCACTGTCCCTGAGCGATGGACCCCTGTTCCTCTCTGCACCGGCTGCAGGCGGGTCGGCAGGGTCCGTGCAGCGTTCGGGGCGGACGGCCTGGGAGAAGCACTGTAAACCTGCACGGGAACGGATGGGTCCTGCGGGCTGAAGGGGACACGGCACTTAAGAAAGGACACGACTGGGGGGTTTTGCCTTCGTCTGCAGTGGGTCTATGAATCGAGTGTCTATGAATCCCCTCTGCAGGAGCAGGACATTGGTGGCTGCAGCCCCGCTGCTTTCCCTGTGGTCTCTACCCAGGATCTCTCGAGTGCATTTTAACCCCCCTTGCAGCAACAAGACCTTGCCGGCCCTCGCCCCCCCGCCCTTTCCCTGGGGCAGACTCGGGGGCTCTCAGTGTTTCTGGGCAAGGGGCCTGGTAGCTGTGCCGCAGGGTGAGCAGCGATGGTGAGCGGCCGGACGGGGCGTCGGGTGATGGCTGAGCCCTGGGCTGGCGTCTGCTAAGCCATCCAGCAAATGGCAAGTGGCTGGTCTGTCTGCGCTCACATCTGCACTGGATGCTTGGAGACCTTGCCCTGGGCAGCAGCCTCACGGGCTCGTAGTCCTTGACCTGCCGGGCAGGGAATATAACCGATGTCTTTCCACATCAGCTCAGGTGGTGTCAAGCACTCCTCCACCTCCCGGCTGCAGGCAACGGGCCCTGCAGGACACTACCTCGCCCCCACTCCCCTATGGAGCATCGTCTCCTCGAATGGGTCCAGTGGATTAGCAACAAGTCCCCAGCGGGTCTCGTGGGGTCTCCGGACCCCGTTACATGCGCTGGCGCGGGTTTCTTGCCCTAGGGACCAGGGGGTGGAGCAGCTGGTAACCTGCTGCACTCTCCTGCGGGCCTTGGAGAGATGCCAGGGCTGGGTCTGAAGGTCAAGTTCAGCCCTGGTTTATCCCCGCAGGACCCGGCATTGGTTTTCACTCCCCAGGGGTGTTTGGTCCTGTGCCATAGTGAATCACAGTGCAGCGAGGGGAGCGGAGTCGGGCAGCGCTGGGGACAGCGGGTACTTGGCACAGGAGCAGCCCAAGGGATGTCATCGCTGTCCGGCAGCAGCCATCTGGTCCCCCCTGCCCTGGCCGTGCTCTTTTGTTCTGTGCTTCTCCTGCCCTCGCCTCTCTCTACATCCACTTGCAAAGCCCATGAAGGTACAGCGCACCTTGCCGAGCACCGTCCCAGTCCCCTCTTCACGGCTTCATCTGGAAAAGCCCTACGTGATGGGAGCAGCCAAGCATCTACCGCTCCCGTCTCGCAGCATAGAGGACCTCGCCCGCAAGGCATCTTCACCTGCCCCGTAACGTAGCGGCATCCCTTGACTGCTTGCCCCCATCCAGGCTGCTTCCCTCCCTCCCAGGAAGGGTGGACAAAGTGGCTAGGGCAGCACGCAAGGTTTGGTTCACCCCGAAGATGCGGCCTCGGTGCCTTATTTTAGCTCTGCTCAACGGTGTGAAGCTCAGATGAGCCAGGAGGGAAATACTTGCTGCTTTCATGGGCTTGGAAGAGGGAGCTGCTCAGCCAGCAATCCTGTGGGGCTCTTCCAGCGTTCAGCTCGTGTTTTTCCTCCCGCGTGGGTCTCCGGGGCAGGGGCAGGGGCCGGGGGGAGCGTTTTCATTCTGCCCCTGATCTCCGTTATACCCGTTACAAGACTTCGCACTCGCCTTGCTCGTTAACAGCAGGCCTGCGTCCGGTCTTCTCGTTACTGAGATGAGGAACTCCAGTCCCAAGGCTTGCTGCAATCGCACGTCGCCACCCCACGTGCCTGCCTTTTGCACGAG
>NW_017729024.1:166763429-166785485 GCF_001723915.1 Gavialis gangeticus | reverse complement strand
GCAGGCCTGCGTCCGGTCTTCTCGTTACTGAGATGAGGAACTCCAGTCCCAAGGCTTGCTGCAATCGCACGTCGCCACCCCACGTGCCTGCCTTTTGTACGAGCCAAGAACAGCCTGTAATTTCAAAGCCCGTTACTCCAGCGTGGGAGCTCTCCGGGCGGCGTGGATGGGGCGTAATGGGTGGGAAGTCTGCAGAGGCTGCATCTCTTACTCCGTGCGCAGAGCTAAAGAGGCCGTGTTAGGCCGGGCAGTGCTTCCTTGTCTTGAAGCAGCCGTGTCGCTCAGACGATGCCAAAAAGTCTGCAAAGGAGTCGTGGCTGACAGCCCATGGTGACGTCTGCATCGGGGTGCCTGGATCTCATCCTCTGCTCCGAGTCTTGCACCAATTAAGGGAAAAGACCAAGTGGTTGGCGCGTCTACACAGTTTCCATCATCAGCCTGTGGGTCTGGTAGGCTACCCCCTGCGCGTCCTGCCCCACCAGCCCTGACGTTGTCCCCGATGATAGCTTGGGCCTGCTTGCAGCCTGGCTCCGGTGGGGCCCTGCTGAGCACCTGCGATGACTCCCAAGGGGCCCGAGGACTGCAACTCGGGTCTCAGCGTTGCACCGTGAACGGCGGCTTCTGAAAGCACCGAGTGCCTTTCTGCCGGGCTCAGCAGGGGAACAAGCCCATCCGCGTGGCTCGGATGCCGTGTCTCTGCGGGAGTGGGTGGAGAGTGAAGCCGACGGGGACCGGAGCCGGAGCGGACGCCTCGCGCTGTCATCACACCTCTCTGGGCCGGGAAGTTGCTATGGACACCAGGTGGTTGCTAGGTTTCTTTTGTACCGCTTGGGCTCCAAGACGGGACCGCTCTCATGTCACCCGACGGCCGCCAAGGGTGGGGGGCGGCGTGGGCCTAGGGCTGCGGACACCGCTGCGGCCTGCCTACCCCTCGGCCAGGGCGGGGGAAGGACAGGGCTGGGCGCTGCAGGGCAGGACACGGACCAGTTGCCCTCCCATTCCCACCCTTGCAAAGCCAGGCTGCCCCAGGAGGCCTGGAGATCCTCCCGAGAGTGCAGCGTTAGGTCTGGGGGGGCGCAAACAGGATGCTGAAGAGAAACCCAGAGATCTCGCATCAGCATCTGTGGCTGGGCCGGGAGAACGGCCCCGGTTTTTCTGGAGGCAAAACAAAGAGGTGGCATTTTTGGAGGGAGGCCTCGAGTCTATGCAGGGGCGCCTGGAGTCTCAAAAGGCCGAGACCCGCTGGGTTAGGGGGCAACAGGCTGGGTGTCTCTGGACCGGCACCAGAGCCGGCCTGGGTCGGAGACCCCGGCTGCCGGGGCTCTCGCAAGCGAAGGGTCTGCTGTGCGTAGCTGTGACACCGCCCGTCTCCTTTGCCCAGGAGCAAGAAGCAGCAAGGGGGTGGCCGGAGGAGGGTTTCCTCCAGCTGCAGCAGCCTGGGAGCATCCCTCCTTTCCCAGGCACTGGGCAGCCCCCATGCCACGTGTGGCGACGGTCCCGGGTGAGCAGACGTTAAGACAACAAACGGCTACTGATTTCTCACACTGGAGGCGGCTCCCATCAACCCGTCGGCAAGATCCCGGTGTCCCAGCGTCTCCTGCCTTGGCACAGCACGGGGCCGGCTGGGCTGGGGGGGTGCTCTCGGGAAGAGCCCTGCTGCCCCGCGGCGTCCAGGAGGGGGTCAGGCCCCGCAGGCAGCGCGAGCAGGTGCCATGGGATACAGCCTGAATCGGAAGGAGCTTTAAAATCAGTGCCCATCGTGTAAGGATGTCTCGGCTGCCCGTTCCCCATAGAGCAGCTGCTTTGCCACGTGCTTCTCCACACAGGGGATGTGGCCAGATCACCTATCGTGTGTCCTCAGCACCATGCCTGGCATGCTGGGGACGCCAGCACCTTCTGGCAGGTATTGCTATCACGTACCTGGGTAGAAGCAGGCTGGCCCTTGGCCCTCTTAGGACTTGCTGCCGCCCAGCTTTGCAGGGAGCTACGTATCCTGCATAGGGCACTGGCAATGCCCCTATGTGCCTGTTTTACCTGGGGCAGGTGAGGGTGTTCAGGGTGTCTTTGGGTTATGGGCCTGGTAGTTGGGCCGAGCCCGGACTCGGCCAGCGCGAGTCTCAATGAGTCCCAGTCCCAGGCGCTGGTTGTTTTGCAGCTGCCCCTGCAGGAGGGATCAGCCCCATCATCATCAGTGTTGTGCATGGCTTAGACCCCCCAAACACGTCACCATGCTGGTGCATGTGCTGCGGAGACGCCGCCTGCCTCCGGCTTAGGGGCCCAGCCTCAGAAATGAGCATTGATAAATGCCCCCCACCATCATCCCAAGCTACTGCGGAGCTTTCCAGCTGCCAAGCAGGCACCAGTGCTACAAGGCGGGGTGTCCCGGGTGGCCGTATCCTCCCAACGGTGATGTATGTGGAGGAAAAATGGGAACCAGGTGCCCCCCTGCACCCCCCCCGGCTGTGCTGCGTGGAGGAGAAACAGCAAGAGAAATCCCCAGCAGAAGGAAGACTAATGGCTCTCCTGCTGCCCCCTCCCCATTCAGCCTCCCTTCAGACAGGGCTGCCAAATCCAGGCTTGGGCAGAGCTAGAGGGAGATCTGAACGTGGAGCTGCTGTTTCTGGGTCTGGGCTGCATGTCATTCAGTTCCTGTCCTCGCTGCCCGCAGCGCAGGTGACGGGGTGAGCAGTGCTCTGCCTGCCGCAGCCACCGCGTCCTGGCTGGGGCTGCGGCTCTGCAGTCTGCTCTGCCATGCTTTCTCTGGCCCAGACTCAGAGGGCTAAGCCTGCATCCTGGCTGCACAGCGAGGGGCTGAAAACTTAGCTGAACTTGGGTTTGTGCCTGGCTGGAAGAGGGCTGGGGGACAACCCCTGCGTGAGAGCTTGGGGAGCTCTGCAGCGACGTCACATCCATAGAGAGGCCCCAGGGTTGACGTGCAGCCGTCTCCCTCCAAGAGGCACTGCTCCTCTCCCCTGCATCATCCAGAAGGAACAGGGAGATTGCCGGGGACCTGACCTGGAGGTAGCGTCTAAGCCGAGCCCTGGCACCAGATGGGGCAGGGGCTGAGCAAACACCTCCCCGTGCCGTGCTCTGCGCTCTTCTCGCCCAGCAAATGGATTCGGCTCTTCCTGGCCACGGCCTGTCTTGGCCGCATCCGTTTCCCATCTGCGCTTCCGACACCGCTCCATTTGCATTCGTCGCTGCGAGCAGTCTCATTTCAGCTGCCTTGTCTGAACATGCCCCTTCCTCTTCCTCCTCTACATCTGCCTTCTGAGCTGTTAACAGCCTTTGCAAGGGGCCCGCTGCTTGTTTGGAAGGTGTGATCTTGTCTCCCCCCTCACCAAAGCTAGCCAGTCTGTCTTGGCACGGTCTGCTCAAGGGAAGGCCAGTGCAAATGCTTGGCCCTGAACAGCCCGGGGAACTGATCCCTTCTGTGGATTTCCCCTGTCTGGCCCTGCACAGGCCACGGTACACCTCAAACGTAATAGATCTACAGGGCTGAGACAGAGGTCCAAAAACGGTTCGGTTCGGAGATGCCAGCAGAATACGAGGTGGGAACAAGAGGGGCAGCGTGGCCTTCTCTTAGGAAAGCACAAATGGCTTGGATTTGATTGTCCTCCCTGGGTCTTACCTCACTGGTTTGCTTCAGAGCTGAGGTCCATGGCAGCGATGGGCCCCGAGTGGGGCAGCGTGCCCTGGAGGATCCTTCCACAGATTCACAGACATGAAGGGCTGGGAAGGGGCCTCGAAAGATCGAGTCCAACCCCCCTGCTCTGGGCAGGAGTACTGCAGAGATCGAATGATCCCAACCAGGTGTCTGTCCTGTCTCCTCTTGAAGACTGCCAAGGTCGGGGACTGTACCACTTCTTCGGGAAGTCTACTCCAGATTCGGGTCACCCTTCCTTGCATCTAACCTGAAACCATCCTCTAATGGTTTATGGTCACTGCTCCTTGTCCTCCTCCTCCATTTATCACTGTTGGCTGCTAAATCATTCATTGACAAGAGCAAACAAATCCTTTGTACCATGCAGGAGGAAGCCTGGAGGACTGCAATAGCTAATGAACCACTTCAGACTAACCCATATTGAGTGATTTGTGCCTGCTATGCCTGCTATGCAAACTGATGGCGTTTTAATGGGCATTTGCGCTAAATTTCATCCTAGAAATGTTTCATGCTCAAGAAGGTACTAGATGAATGCCCCAGCCCCCTCACGTCCTCTGCTTGTTGGGACTGTGGGGCCACAATACTGGCAGCTGCCATTCAACACAGCCCTTCCTTGCCCCCTAAGCTCCTGTCTGCCTTCATAGCTTGGTTTCTACCCGGACCACTGGAAGCAGGCTTAGCTGTGCCAAGTTTTGCTGGTGCCTGCTGCGATTTAGCACTGATTTGCTTGGAACTGGACTGAGACCAACCTGCTTGGTTTACATAAGCCTTCAAAACTACCATCCAACGGCAGGTACCAAACCAGGGCTGGTGGGCTATTGCAGCGTCCTTCCAAAGGAAATGTGTTCAAACTCCTTTTTTTAGATTTTATTTGCTAAGACTTGATTGGCGGCTCTGGACACAGGGACAGGACTGGCACAGTGTCGACTGAGCTGATCGTTAAATTGCTGGAGTGTAAAATTAGTTGGCGTTTTCTCTTGCCAGTGGCTGCATAAGGTTAGCAATTATCTCGGTGAGTAGAAACAAGTTGTGCTTTGCAGCACGGATGGACTGAGACTATTGCAGCTCCTACGTGGTATGAAGGGGTGGCATAGCCCAGTCCCCAGTATTTCACTTGCCTCCTGCTTTAAGGAGGGGGGTCTGGGAGTAGACCTCTGATGCGCCCAATCTCATTAGCAGAAGAGCCTTAGGAGCCCAGGTTATCTGCTCCCAGTGAGATGGAGGCTCTGACCTGCCTTGGGCCCTTTTGAAAACGGGCCAGAGGCACTTTAGACAATTCTCCCCCAGGCCTGAAACTAAAAGCAGGTGTGCTCTGAGTCCGTAGGAAGAGCAGCTCGCCCCATCACAGCAGCTCACCTGGACATTAATGAACTGGGTGATACAGGAACTCGGGCTTCCCAGAACAGAAAGATTTTGGAAATAATGACACCTTCTGCTAGGACTGGGGAGTTTGCCTACCTTGGACTTGAAAGCATCATCAGTTGCTAAATATTTAATGTCATATGCATATTACCTATGGCTTAGGTCATCTCTGTTTTTTTTTTCCATTCTGTGTCCCACGTAGCAGCCAATTTTGAACCTGAAAGCAATGAAATCCTCCCCGCTGTAAAGTGGGGCTCTGGTTGGGTAATGGATGCATTTTTCATAACGAGACAAGAAACAAGAGGGTATTTTGCTGGAAATCTCCCACAGGTGATGACTGCCACATCAGCAGATTGATCCTGCCAATTCCACAGAGGAAGGGTGACTGCCCCGCTGGGCTGAATGTCTCACAAAACACTACAAATAACACAAAATGTTGTCTGTGCGGGGGGCTAACGGGCAAGACAGACTGGATTTCCTTAGCCAGAGGCTGATGGCCTCCCAACGAGCAACACGATGAGTGCCAAAGCCGTCTTGCCACCGAGGAATGCAGTCATTTCAGATGAAACCAGTAGTGGGTCTGCATACCGTGATGCAAAAAAAGGAAAAATGTTATGGTTCCTGCCAATACACAAATGGGGACGTTCCTTGATTCAGACCCTACAGACCAGCTGAGCAGTAGGAAGACTCCTCATAGTCACCAGTGTATATTGAATTCTGTTCCATCTGAGACGGCTCCTGAGAACGTCCCAAAAACTGCTCTGGTTTTTCGTGGTCCAAGGCTTCGTTATGAATGGCAGATTCTCAGGACCACTGAAATCATACCCCTAGCCATGGCTGGTGGCAGGGCGCACCAGAAATGTTCAGATATGGGATAGCTAGTGCAGCTTTAAGAAACGTCCAGGCTATTACCACCCTTGCAGTTGTAATGGTCTCAACTCTTCCCAGAGCCAGGCTGGATGTTGCCAATGACAGAGGCTGGGGCTGGGTTTCATATGTATGCTTTTTAATATCATTAATTCTGTTACACTACACACAACCAGTAACAATGATAAATACTGCAATGGAAATGTTAAAAAAATATTATACATGTTTTCCAAAAAACACATTTTTAAATAAATTAATGCATAAAACTGATGGTAAAAAAAAACAAAAAACCAAGAACGAAAAAAGGAAAGAAACACAACACAACGGATCTGTTTAAGGCAGTACTCTACGCAGACAGGAACAGAAGTACAATGGTGTGCTACATGTTTTGAACAGGAAAGGAAAGTTAAAACCCATTCTTTAGAAGATAAGGGTTGGCGCTTCAGGAGGAGAAATAAAGCAAAATCAGAAAGAAACCGGAGGGCCAAGTTAAGGGCAGCATTAACGCGTCATGCCGGGCCAAACAAGTAGCAGTTTCTTACCGTGGAATAAAGCCAATAATGTCTTTTCTTCCTAATGATACAGATTATTTAAGCTGAATGTTACACTTAATACACTTCTGCATTGGCCATTTCACTACACATGGGAGCAGCTGGGGACAGAAATGCGTCTCCTGGGCTGAGATCGATGTTGACGGCAGGAGTTCTTGCCACGGGAAGGCAATTTTTATCGAACCCATCCAGAAAGGATCTGGAGCCCAGTGCCTCGTGGGCACCTCCTTCCATCCCCTCATCTGCTGCATCAGACACTGCAGGGAAATGAGACCTTGGGACTGGTTTTTGTCACGGTTTTTCAATGTGGGGTACAAGCAGTTATATTCAGGTTGAGACAAGATGTGCCAGGGTAGAGCGCTTCAGTGTTCATTATCTAGGGGATCAATACAGCATGCTGAAAGCAGAGGCCAGCTCGATTCCTGAGAGAGGGGAAAAAAGCTCTCTACAAACCACTGGGCTGATCTGACCCAGTTTTGAGACCCAGCCACAGCATCGGTCATTAATGCAATGCCTGTGTGCCTGCCTGGATGCTGCCCTGCCGCACCAGATCAATCATGACTATTAATGCCTCCCGTAACTTGGCCGTGTTGAGGTTAATGAAGCATCGTAGTGCCAAAAAAAGAGATCCCCTCTCCCTCTGGGAAATCAAAAATGGGCAGCAGCCACCTCCTGCCAGCTTCTGCAAGTGAAGCTGCATGAATGGGAGTGCGTGTGAGCTGGGCAGTGCCAGCTACCGCCAACAGCAGCCCAATGCATGTCCAGTACAGGGTGTTTGCAAAGGGCTGTCAGTGAGCAAAGGTGGTGGCAAGAGCCTTTTACACAGCCCCTTCAGAGTACTGGTGGGATACCACTGAAACAAGTAGCTTGAATACATTAATACAACTTTGACTAGTAATGGCCAACCACGTCTTACAGCTCAACGTGGGGTTGAGTGGGAGATGGAGACGAGAGCTGTGGCCTGAGAGTCCTTTTGTTCTGACAATCTCTGCCGCTCCCCGGTAGGTTGTGTAAAGAAAACAATAACGGCAACGTCTTGGGGAGGGAAGAAAAAACCAAGGTGTGAATGGAGGACGTGTGCAATATAACAAGGCTTGCGAGTCTAGAACTAACCACTGGACACGGATACCGAAGTTTACCTGTGACGACTAGTTATACTTCTATTGTTGTTGCTGCTTTCCCCCTCCCTGACCCCATCCTGGTCCGGTTCTGTGTTTTTGGGAAGCCATAGCTGTTGACCACAATGGTCAGCGCTGTGTCTCCTGCCCCCATTCCCATACAGTGCACGAGGCGACTAGTCCGCAGTAGGTACAATGAGATCTGCAAGTAGCGTGTTACCGCGTAGGACAACATGCAAGGTGGCACCTGCTTTCAGAACCCGTTAGAAGGCTATTCAAATGGTGATTAGGTTTCTTCCTTCTTCAATATACTGAAGGCTCAGTAAAAGGCTTAAAAATATGCAAAACCCCCTTTCCTCCCCTGTAGAGATTTAAAGTTGCCAATAGACCCTTTTACCCACAGAACTATAGCCTGACCAGGAAGCCTGCTTTCTTTGTGGGGTCCACTGAGATGAAATACAGGACAGTGTGTGGCTAATTCATTGCTCACCCCATGCATCTCCATCTTGGGCCCTATGGGTATCACCGGTACTATCTAGAAGGGGGCAGTGAGGCTGATCATGAAGTTCAGCGTTGGATTCAAACTTTCTCTGAGGCCAAAGCAATTTGGATCTTGGGCTGTGGATAAGAACTGCCTTGAGTATCCTGCAGAGGAAAGCAACCACCCTCCCTGCCATGGCTGCCTAAATGTTGTTTTTACTCCCAAACTATTTCAGATAATTTAGTTAATGCCTGAATGATGGTTGGCCCTCCAGGAAAGGAGGCTTCCAGTGTTACTCTTGTGACTTCTCTGGCTTCCTCAGTGAGCAGCCAGCAATGGGAATGTGTTTTGGCAGAAGAGGTTGCACATGATGCAGCTTTTGAGGCTGGGGAGAAAAGGAGCGAACAGGAAAGAGGGAAAGCTCTCATAGGAACTGTGTGGCATCAAGCTTCCACTACTTACACGTAGGGAGAAATCTGTGTTTTTACCTGCAGGGAGGGACAAAGCCATGCGGGAGCCCAGATCCCCACCTCTCTGAACTCCAGGGACACCTGGACGTAAGTCCACGTATCAAAGCCCGACCCCATCTCTAAAGCAGGCTGTGCCCCCTGACCACTGAGCCAAGGGACTGGAGCCCCCTGTCACAGGAGCGAGCGGGGGCTCTTCCAATGCTGTGCTGCTATTGTACACGGGGAAGTCAGGCAACTGAAGCACAGCCGGCCTGAAACTCGAGTCCTTCCAAGGACGGTGCTTTGATTGCATCGTCTTGCACTGTATGGCAAAGGGTGCCCTTGTCCTGCTGCCTGGGTCAGCAGCCCTGATTTTGGTCGAGTGGCAGTAATTGTTCATCAGAACGCGCTGTGCAGGAGCCATCCCGAGGGGATGGAAATGGGTGGAGAGAAATCATACCTTTCCCCACCCCCCTGGTCAGTTTGTATGCAAGCTCTCCCTCTGGGCCGATGTTCAAAGTGCCGATCGCCAGGCCTAGCTTAAAACCCAAGGCCCTAGACACCCGTGCAGCCAGAGGCTTAGCTGTGGAAGTTACTCAGCTCAAGGCCGCTCCAAGACATTGAGCAGAGAAACCTGTGAGTTGGGAGGTGATACTAGACCATGTCACAAAAGACTGGTAAAAGAAACCCCAGTTCCCCTGCCATTTTGGAAGGGGCCTGGTCCTAACTTCAGTGTCTGGGACGGAGATGCTCTCTGATTTGTTCGGAGCCTCTGTGGTATTGCAAAAGAGCAGAGCTGAATGAAGAACTAGGAAGGAAAATGCAACTTGGAGAACCGCCATATCCCTAAGTAATGGGACTTATCTCGCTGCTGCCCCTTGGACATGGCTTTGCTCTTCTGGCACTGGCCACGGTGGTTTCCAGCCACGTGCATGAAAGAGTACATCTCAACGAGGGCTGCTTCCACTGCCTTGATGTAACCCCCCTGCTTCGATCATATGCTGTGACTATGGAGATAGCAGTGTCACACCTGAGATGCATTCCTTCCCAATGCAAATCCATCTAGCGTGAAGGGCTGTCAGAGGAAGAGGTGGAGTGGGGCCTGTTGCTGGGCCACATAGACTGTCTGGACCTGGAAGCCACGGGGAGGAACTGCTTTTCGTGTCTGAAGGGGAAAGCTGCGGGTGGTCCAGATGTGGAGAACACCCAGGTTCTGTGCTGAGTCCCCTGGTCATCCTCTCTTCTGAGCAAAAACACGGCTTGTGAAAAACTGTGGGTCCCAGAATGCAACGCAAAATGGCCCTCTGACTCGTGCTGGGGATCCTTGTCCTCTGCCGGGGCCGCTGCAGCGTGTTTCATTTCACCACAATGAAGCGTAAGTCTTTGGTCTCCTGGCCTCTCTCCAGTACTCTTTCAGGCAGAGTCGGGATGCTGCTGTTCTAAGGATGCCCCGGGTTCAGAGACTCCACAGAGGTGGGAGCGGGAAGGAGATACAATTTCAGCATCAGGGAACTTCCATCCAACCCTACAACATAGCCGTGCAATGCAAAAGGATGGACTACAGCTTGATGGTTGGGCACCGGGTCTCACCAGCAGCCTGTCTGCTGCCAGTGGACCTCAGAAGGGTTGCCTGCTTCCCCCTGCTCTGATGTCCATCTACTGTGGCCTGCTCTAAGGCACTGCAAAGTCACTGACCTGCTTGTTCTGGATACCTCTGGCTCTGAAAGCCGTCCCTGCTATGTGACCTGACCAAATCCCCAGCCCTGGGAATGGTGGCAAGCTTGTCTGATGAGATGCAGTTCAAACTCTGAAGAAAATTGCTGAGTGGAAGTGACACCCTCACCATGTTCCCACAAAAGCTGAGCAGAGGGCGATTCATCTCCTAGTGCTACCGCACCCTTCCAGCTTTGGTGGGGGCTGGGAGCGGTCACAAAGGGACTGATCCTGAGCATCAGCAACCCCTTGCCAGGGAAGGGAGCTGAGAGCAGCCTCAGTGTCTCTCTTTAGATCATCATCCTCTGCTAGACGTCTAGATTCCCCCAAGCCCTGCCCAGACATCTATTATTTATTCAAGGGACAAAACTAGCTGAAAGAGAATACCGTTCCTTGCCGTCAGCTCTGGAGGGAAGCTGGGATCAAAGCAGGAGTGAATGCACTTTTGATTCAAGCGCAGGTCATGCAAAGCCTACATCTGCTCAGTCAAGCACTATCTGGACACCACGGCAAATTTAATTCTATGCAACACTAGCCATGTTGTGCTTGTGTATAGAGGAAGGACGCGAAGGTGAAGCAAAGGGTCAGAAGCAAAGTCCTGAATCTGAGAGAGGGATGAACATGTTGGTTTATACCCACAATTGCATGCATGCTCAAAACAGAGCAGGAAGTTCATCTCAGCATCTCCTTAGCAAGTCGGCTCTTTTGCTGGGCTTCTGATTTCCATTATCAGCCAGTCCATGTAGCTAGCCCCCTCCGGCCCCTATACCCTAATCAGCATCTTCATCCTCTTGAAGAGCTGTCAAACCCACTGTGGCCTTCCACCTGGCTGGAGCAGCAGCGCTGGGGCTGTGCGCATGTCAGCTGCCTAATGAGTAGGGAACACAGCCCTGCCAGCTGTCTCTCCCTGGGCTGTGTTAGCTCTCCGTCCCCTACATTGCTGCCCTCTGGCAGGCTTGCGGCCTCAGGATGCAGCAAGGGGAGCTGTGCTCCTGCCAGTTGGGGGCTTGGACCTTTTCTATACACTGATCATTTTAGACCTGGCCCTTGCATCTTATTTGGGATGATATCTGAGCACAGATCCCCTGCCGCTTCTGCCAGCCACCGGCCCCAAAGTGCTCCACAAGAATTAGTAGCCCCTGCCTCACTGGGAGACAGGGCTGACCCCTCTTTTACAGGAGACAACTCGGGCTGAGTGGTGAGCTCACTTGCCTGAGGTCAGAGTGCAGGGCAGAACCCACCTCTCCTGCCCTCCCATCATATGCTCCGTTGTGCTGATGAAGATTGCGAGACTCTCTGCAGCCTGTGTGTCACCCCCGACTGCCCTAAGGAGAGCCTGCCCAGACCAGTGCCTTGTTGTGGCAGGCCAGACTGGACCACAGGACCCGCTCTGGGTCAGGAAGGCACCTAGCAACATCTGCAATCATTGCCTCCTCCTCTACTCCACTGCTCCATCTGGTGCCTGCCTGTCCCTTCCTCCTCATTTCTGCTCCATCAGCAACTGATTTCTCAAGCCTCTCAGATTCTGCAGTAGAGTAAAAAAATAATTGCTGAAAGGAGAAAGAGAAAAGGATTTTCTGGATTGCAGCTGAGGAATGAGGGTGCCAGACAACACATGGCTGGGTGGGTTGGTCTAGGCTTGTCCAGTTGGTGAGTGAGCTTGGCCATCCCAGTGCTATTCTGGGGATGCCCTAGAATAAGATGTGTTATCTGGTGCTTCTGCTGCTACTCCCCAAGCAAATTTATTCAGTCACCAAGCAGCAGTGGACAAGACAGCTGAAACGATGCAGCAGACACAAAGGCATGTGGGCTGGTAACAAATGCACTGGGAGGAACAGCAGGGAAGAACCTGGCTGCAGGATACAAACTTCCGCCCATGTCTGAAACGCAATCCATGCAAGTCATGTAGCAAGCAGCGTGCACCAGATAACTCAGCACTTCTCCTGGTTTGAGGGCTGGCCTTCTACCTGGAAAGGCATCTGGTCAGACAGGCCTTGGGGATGGCACTCCTGATGGATAGCAGCAGGTGTTCCTCCTTCCAGGCGCCACCCTCTACCCACATCCTAGAGAAAGGGCTGCAAGAGGACATGAATGCAGTGACTGGCTCTAAATGCAGCAACCAGAAAGCACCTGGAACTCCATTTTCCATCTGAAAGGCCAAGTCAGTGTAATCATTAAGAAGCTTTTGAGGCCAGCTCATTACTGGTTGGCAGCAAACTGTCATCCATTAATGCTCCCTCCCACCTTCTCACTGCTTCTAAATGCTGTGGGACTGCCTGCCACATCCTCTCTTTCTTTTCAGATGGCATCTGACTTCCTTTCTAGCTTTTCAATGCTGCTCTAAGTGCTCCTAGACCTTGCTGCCCCAGTGAACAGGACACGGATTCTAGGAACGTGCCATTTTGGAGGCCCCTGCAAGGCAGCACGGTGCCTCTGTTTCATTTTCTGCACCATCGCTTCTGGTGACAGGTGAACAGAAGAGGAACAGAACTGCAGTGAGCATGAACTGTGCTGTCTTGGATGCTACAGTCCACATGCAATGTCAGTGCAAAGTAACTTGATCCCATGCTGAATCCCACTGGTGCCTCATACTGGGACATACTGGACACCAAGATGCTGAGTAGAGGTGACTCAGGCGCTGACGTTAGACAGGGCTGTCTGCTGGGTTGGTTCAATATATTATAACCTCGCAGTGGGAGTCACTCACCAGGCAGCGGTCATTCTTTGCCCATGGCAATGTGGCATCAGTGTGAATATTCATTGTAAACCTAGTTATGACCTTAATTTTTGGAACGCTGGAAAACCAGGCCTGTGTGCTGTCATCTTACGTAGCAGAGCCAGTCCGTGGGATCCATGTGGCAGTTAAAAAGGAAGGAATGTGATTAAAGTCTGGTGCTTTGGTAACTAAAACCTGAAGGCCTTATTTATGAGCAAACAGAGGGGCTTGGATTCAAAGGCATCAGGTGCAAATGTTTCTGTCAGGCCTATGGGTCACCGCGAGAATTTTATCCCCATCATTAAGCAAACAGTATCGGCATGGTACTTTTGGCTGATATTGCAATAGGCTTTCACATGCTGGGATGCTGTAATGGAGCTTTCTGGGGCTTGAGACTGGAAGATGGGGTTTCTGATGCTTGAGAAAACATCTTGAAATAGGGATGATTTGGAAACCAGCTTTCTCTCAAGCAATTTACAGACATTTGAGCGCTCTCCAGGCCAGCAGGCTGCCTGTTTTACAATGCACAGCATCAGGAAAGTCCTCTGGGTCTGAGACAGAGCCTCACAGCATGATGGACAATACACTGGTCTAGGCCTCTTTGGCTGGCACAAGGCAGGAGAAGTCATATTCTGGCTGAACCCAGGATCTGAACATGAGGCCACAAAGGGAGAGCCAGGTTTAACCAACCATTTTTCAGTGTAGTACATAACCCCAACTGTGCACCATAGTACTAACCTTATTAAAAAACCATAAAACTAGTTCATATTCTGCAGAAGAGGCTGCAGTGTAACAGGGTTATAGGTCAACTTTCTGTAGTAGCTACATGTGCATTTTCTCAATGCATTCAGCCTTCCTGATACCAACCCGACATCGATAACTGCTTTCCCTCACCCTGTCTATTTTATTCCCCTAGTAAAATATATGGACACAAAGCATCGAGTGAGGAGAAGCCAAAAATTTCCATTTTAGGTATCTGATCATGCCAAGCCAGCTCTTTGTAACCAACCCCTTTGTGAACAAGGAACAAAAGTCAGCTTGTGACTGTGTGGCTGTGGACGGCATTCAGTCACGTCACTGTCTGGACGTAGTCCGAACTTCCCTCCCCCTTCTACTGGGCATTTCAGTCTCAGAGGTCTTAGAGGGTTAAACTGGAAGCAGGTGCTTAGTTCACAAGAAAAAAAAAGGTTGGGGGCAATTAAAATAATGCTGCTGTGATGGGATACAGAAAGAAATAGCAGGTGGGGTCTGTTGTGTGAAGACGGTGAGCTCCAGAGTGCAGCATGCCCTCTTGATCAGGACACACAGGCACTGATCAGAGAGGGGAAGCCCATGTTGGAATAGGACATGGCAGAGAACATGTATTATTTCACTGCAGGTGAGCAGCCCCGCAAGGTGCTGACCACAGGCAGGTCGGGCTCTCGGTAGGGCAGAGTTTGTGCCCTAAGATGGAGCACTGACCCAGAGGAGAGAGATGATGGACATTTGGGTGTCTGTACAAGTGGGACCTGACTTGTCCCGGTTTACACAGTGCCATTGAGGAATTTGAAAGCCTTGTCCTTTAAAAGGACACTGTCAAACGATTCAGGTAACTGATCTGACCTTAGTTTTTTGTTCCTATTTAGCCACAGTTTCACTTTAAAAAAAATGTGTTGCCTGGAAAACAAATGACATCTGTCTTTTCTGCAAGAGCTCCTCTGCTATTCGGAGGTGACTAGTTCTTCCCAAAGCTAAGCACCAGCTCTGCTGGCGTCGGAGCTGAAGTGAGGCACAACAGAAGCAGAAAGAAAATGGCTCTGGCAGCTTGTTTTGCTTTAGTGTTTATCAGGTGATTAAAAAGGGCAAAAGCAACAGCAGAGCCTGCTTCTGGGATGATCTACTCCCTATTGGCCAGGAAAAGTTAGTACTGAAGCACTTTGAAGAAGCAAAGCATGATCACTAATAATGACTCGCCCTCACAACACCCTAATTTCCCTCCCCTCCTTCACAGATGAGGAAAACACGGTTTGAAGTGTCTTGCTCATGACTACGCAAGAGAGGAATGGAGCCGCCATCTCCTAATCCTTTGCTCAGACTGCCACACAATGTGGTGCCTCGTGATGGGCAGAATCAAAGCCAACACCACTTACAGCGATTAAGAGCAGGTGACAGTGTCCGCTTAAGGACTCGGTTGACTGCATGTGGCTTTTAAACAAAGACTTTGTACTTCAGAAAGGTGAAACTTGAGCACCTTGTTGCAATATTATGGAATTTCCACAAAGGAGTTGAGATTAGAAAAACTGATCCAATTTTCCTCAATCTTTCAATTGCTCAGGTCTAAGGTGAGTGCTAAAGGCGATGCTGGCAGTCTTCCCTGGGCACTCTGCAGCCAAAAGCTCCAAAAACTAAACAAAAGAAAAAATCAGGAGGCCAATGTGCTGCATGATTCAGGAAACCTGCCTGTGTCAAACACAGCTGCGGGGCAAATTGATGATACCGTCCCTCCATTTATTTTAGAGCCAGGTTTCCTGAGAGCACTGTCTAAACACAAGTTCCCTCACTCTTGAGACAGCTTTAATGTGAGCTATGGTTGTCCCTGAAAAGGGTAGAGGTGGGATAACAGCAGTTCTCCTCATGCTTTTAATGAGCTGAACCTACCCACAGTCTTTTTGTTCCGGAAGGATGCTCCCCCTCCCAGCCTAGGACAATACCGAACACACTGGCATTCTGCGTGATAAACATGTGAAAACCTGGGAAAAATGTTCATTCTTCACCATGTTTGGTCTTCCCACCCTAATCTCCGTGTCCCTGCACATATGAGAATTTATTTAATGGATGTTTGGCATGAGCTGGGCCACAAAAAATTTAAACAAAACCCAAGAAATGTGACCTGGCTTGAATTCATGGAGACTGTATGGTTATTCCTGGAAGTAAAGTGAATCTAAAAGGAGCAAAGATGGCTTGTGGACAGAATTTTACCTGTCTGGTGGTGATTTAAGGTGAAACAAGGAGCAGATTCATCAGATGTGTGACATGGCTGCCCAAGAGGCTGTGGGTATTGACCCAGGATGAAATACTGCCTACATGTGCTCCGTGAGTGCAGCTGACTTTCAGGGCATGTTACTCCTTGCTGACCTGGCTCCCCCCCAGAATATTTTACTCTGCTCCTATGCCCTGACCCAGTTGGTTGGCAAAAATGGATCGGTTTTAGGGAATGAATTAAGGATGATGCCTTCCCCACTCTGTTAGAAAGACCTTGTGTCTCCAGTTCACCATGGATCTTGCAATAAGATTAGTTGAGACGTGGAGGAATAACTGCTGCCCCAAACCAGCCCTGCCACCATGCAGACCTCAGTCAGAGTCTGTACAGACCTAGGACCACTGGGCCCTTTTGCATTAACTCCCCAGACCAGGCCCAGTCTGGCACTTCAAGCCTCTATGTTTGTTAACCAGGGCTTAAGAAGAACTTATCAACTGATCGTAAAATGGATTTTTGGTTTCTCCTGGCTCCATGAACACAAAGAGATGCACGTCCTACCATAGGAGGAAGCAATGGCCCGTTAAGTTTTACAGTTATAGTGGAAAGCACTGATCACGTCCTGCTGTCCTCATTACTGGATGTGGCAGGCGGTGGAGGAGGTGGCTTGGCAGCACATGCAGGTGGGGTTGACAGACTTAGGGGGAATTAAGTCGAGGTCCTCGTCATCTGGAATCTCATCTAACCGATACCCATCCTTTAGCAGCTGGATGTTCAAGTCTTGGTTAATCTGCTGCAAACAAAGAGACACACAGTCAAATACTTTAGACATTTATTTTTTTGAATGGGGCAAACTCGGAGGAAGTTTCCTACAAGGATGTAAGGGTACTACCTTTTGTTTTAAGCCAGTGGTGCTGAAGCTTTTGGCCCTGTGGGCCAGACGAACAGTGCAGGGCTGGCCCATGGGTGGGATTGGACTCCATGCTATCTCCATGTGCCACCCCTGCCTGGCACTATGTGCCAGAATCAGGCTCTGGGGCCCTACGTCTCTCCTGCCTTGGCCCCATCTGGCTCTGTGGGCTGGGCCTGGGTCCCATGCTTTTCTGTATGCCCCATCTAGCATGTAGGGCCACAGGCCCCAGGCCTCCCTCCAGATCTGTGGGGAACACTATGGGCTGGATGACATCACCCAGGGCTGGATCTGGCCTGTGCTGGGGGTTGAGCACCCCTGTTTTAAGCTGATTCCAGAGTAAGAGCATGAAACCCAGAGCTCTTTAAATTCATACCCTCCCTTATTCTGGAATACAGGCAATTATAAAGAGGTTCAAGAAATACTTTTCTCTGTGGCTGTAGGGGATAGGGCTAGTAGCAACGGATCACAGAAATAGAGAAAAGTCAGGCTGGAAGGGACCAACTCTCCGCTCAAGGCAGGATCATCCCCATCCAAACCAGCCTGTACAAATCTTGCTCTAACCTATTCTGAAAACTGCACAATCAACCCTGTTGCACAACTACAACGCATATTGGCCAAAGACCCCAAAAGTATCCCAGCCTGTCACAAGTAAAGCAGGGAGATAAAAGATCCAAGACAGAAGCCATGTCCCCCTGCTACAGAGGAAAGCAAAACCCCCAACAGTCTCAACCAGTCTGACCACAGGACGCAATTCCTCCCTGGCCCCAAATGTCAGGATCAGTCTGACCATAAGAGGGGAGGGAAAACCCTCTAAACAGGAACCTCTGGGTCTAGAGAAGCAGGACTGGAAGGGGCTTCTGGAGGCCATCTGGTCCAGTCCCCTGTCTGAGGCAGGATCATCATTATCCAAACTATCTGATACAAATCCACTGTCTAATCTCTTAGTAAAACTACTGTTGACCCTGACACAATGTAAGACATAACACCCAAACCTGCCACAGGTAAAGCTGGGGCATCCTGTTTCTATAAAAGGTTATGGTAATATATGCTGGAGACATCCCAGGAAGAAAGTTACACCCCCTGCTACAGAGGAAGGCAAACATCCCAGTGCATACCAATCTGACCATGGGCTAAAATTCCTTCCTGACCCCAAATGTGGGGATCAGTTTGACCCTGAACGGGGGGACAAGACCCTCTAGCCAGGAACTTCTGAGTCCAGTTCCTAGCAGGGACACTGGCATAGTCCAGTCACAATCCCTGGCCTGGGCTTCAGCCAAAGCTAGAGCTAGGAAGAGCTTATACACAAGTTCTTCCTGGAGCTTCCTCCTGTCCTGGGCAAAAAAAAGGGTGTGAGGGGGAGGTGGCTCACTGTGCACAAAGTGACCCCTGTACTCACAGCATGTGTCAATAGTCCCCTTCTGGAGATGGTGCTAAATGGTGTCTTTCTTGCTTCCCAGGGAATTCATTCATTTGTACTTGTCAGAGAGATGGTTACTGAAGCGGCGGGGGCCTACAGTCTAACCCTTCTGCATCGGTTTTGCCAAGACGCCTTTCCCCTGGAGGTCTGGCAGCATGAATTTCCAACCCCGAGCGCTACAGAGAATACGTCCAGTGGATAAAATTATGCCTGTCCCAAAGGGACAAAGGGAGAGGTCTTTAGCTCAGCAACAAGAATTCAGTTATTATGGTGCTGCTGCTGTGTCTTTCCAAGATCCCTTTATTGTAAATGCTTTGCCCTGCTCGTCTCTGGAATGCAAGTTCTTTCCAGTCATCACTGAAGCAAGGCAAGCAGAAGGGAGTAACTCACCTCAGCTGATGAGTATCCTGAAGAGGAATATCTGGACATATCGAAGTCGTCATCACTGTAGAGAATGACAAGATACAGCAAAGAGAAGGAGGCAGTTAGAGAGTCTTGTTCTCTCTCTACATCCCTGCCTCTCCATACTGTGGACCTCAGCTCTCTGCACAAAGAGGTTAACCGTGCAGTGTCTGTACTTGCAGAGCACCTTTCATCAATAGATTTCAAGGCACTCTGCATGCAAAGTCAGTCTTAAAATGAGTGTTTCCATACACATTTCTGTATACAGAGATGGGCAGACAGACTAAGATGTGCTAGGGGTCACAGCAAGGTGGGAGAGGAACTAACATGAGTGATTCAAGGATGGATCTGGCAGGTCAGGACTCCTGGATTTCAGAATTACTCATGAAGAAATGCAATATCCCGCATACAATCTTATTGTTAAGAAACTCTTTGCGTACCTGTCTGTATCCAAGGCTACCAGTGGCTTTTCATCTGGACTCTGATCTAACGATGAATAGCCTTTATTGGGAACAACCAGCCTGCAAGAATTAAATATTTTCTATTAAATACAAATTTAAGTTCAGTACCGTGCAAAGCTTAAGACAAGACCACGAGCCAGTGAGGACAGCAGAGAGAGTCTCCTTATTTCAGATGACTTCATTTTTATCAAACGTCTTCCACAAATAAATAGAGGTTGACGCAGTTACATGGAACCAAGTGTTGCCCTTGGTTTGTGTGAAACATATTTCAAAGGGATGAAGGAAGGGAACTTGCTGGTCCCTCCTGTGTTGGGGTCTCCAGAGCATGGAGCATGGACTACTAGATTAGTGTCTTGGTAGCAGTCAAGAAGTTATAATGGCCTATATTACAAGGAAGCCATAAGAAGGCAGGTCTTGGCACTTTTAATAACCAAAATAAGTGAATCGCTGGGCTTTATGGACTCAGCTCTTATCCACCCCCAAATGCAGAAGCTTACATAAGTAAATTGTTATTTAAAACCCAATATATTTATCATGCCACGTACAATGCAAAACCTGCCAGGGATTTCTGAGTTGCCAATGTTTCTGAGTTAGCCAGTGTTCAGAAAACATGGGCTATATTTAGCAAGGTGAGGAGTGAGAATTGCTAGGTGCAGTAAAAGAACCCAAATATACTCAAGGATTTTATCGAACACAAGTTAATACTCTCAATCACTTATGAAATGGTGAGGGAACGGAATATCGATTCATGATCTTCCTGTAAAGTAAGCGGGTTCATTAACTTCAACTCCCCAACCCCCTGATGAGAACTGCTGTACTCTAAAACTGCATCCTGCATTTAAAAGCGTGATGCTTATAAATGGACACAGAGCAATGGAGAAAACCTTGTATACAAGAACAAGATTCAACCAGGGAAGCTGAGAACTGAAACAACTTCCCCCTCCTTTTCAATGGAGTAATGCTCTGTTCCCTTACCTACACCTTGCAAAACTCAACAAAGGGGCTCATTTTCCTTCAGCAAGCTTGGCGTTTGGGAACGGAAGGGTTAATGCTAGTCTCGAGACAACAGTTCATTCTACCAAGGCCAAAAGCTCCAATTGCTCCGTGCTCAGCTGCAAAAAGCATCCAGCATTTCCACTGGCAATTTCTGCAAAGTGCTCGTGACATTAGCCATACAAAAAGCTGCTGTGCATTGAAGATTGGCAACTCCAGGGAAGAGCAGAATATATTGAATTTCACATCAAAGTGCACATGCAGGTTTGCCACTGATTGTATTAGCCAGTTTCCTTCTGAAGTCATTAAAAAACTACATTTTTAAAAATTACTTTAAAGCGGCTGCAGAATTTCCAATCTGTTGCACCAGTGAAGTGGAGGAAACAAAGAGAGCCTCTTGCAAAATGGAGATCCAGCCTTCCATAGCATATGAGAGGGTCTGTCTACTTTTGGAAACAATATGGGAAGTAGATCAAGAAGCCAGGACATTTAGGCTCAGGAACAGAGCCTGTGGTCAGCCAGAGTTGGCCAGCTGCACTGGATGCCAAGCTTGCTCTTCAGTTTAAAGCTGCCACCCCAAATACAACAGCTAAGAGCTCTTACTTCTTTCCAAATCGGCCCTGTATTGTCAAGTAACCTAGGAAAAGTGTCCTTCCTGGTGTACTTTATTTGCTCTATAATCAACTACATCCTTTTACCAAGCAATGTCTAGCTATTGGGCTAGGGACAGAATTATACATACCCTGGTATAAGTGATCAGAAACTGGTTCAGATCTGTTACACAACAGTTCAGTTCACACAAACCGCTTTCAAAATGGCTGTAACTGGTTTGAGATAAACCTGGATGGATGTAGTATTAGATTTAACTGATTTAGGTTAAATCGGTTTATTGAACTTCTACTCCAGACCCGCTCCAGATTCAGGTCAACACATAATCCCCCAGCGTCCCAGGATGCTTTGCACCTTCCCTGCAAACCCCTCCTTTGCAGGGTGGGTGGGCTAGCCTTGGCCCAAGCTGTCTGCTCCTGCCCACCAGTGAGGAGTACTCTGGCGCCCCCTGGCTTTTGGCCCAGGCCACAGCAGGCATGTGGCTGCATTTCTGGGATCAAAATTGAATGTCTGTTCACTTGCTTATTGGTTCAATCTACGCAGCTTAGACTAACCTGTGAAGATTGAATCAATTCAGCCTTGGGCTTTCTGACTGTCTGTACTTAGCCCCATTGTTCTCTGCAGTATAAATGTTTAATTTTACTCCCAAAGGCAGAGTCTGCAGTGCTAGCTCTGACCCTGGCTTCACATTTTTCCTCTTTTCCCTTGTCTGTTGTTTGGCCTCTCAAATGCTGCGGAATCCATTGTTGCCTCATCCCCCTCATGTGCAGATCATCTTTGTGCTTCGCATGACAGTGTTTTCAGTGACTGAGCATGAAAGATGCAATTGCAAAATGTGAATCTAACTGAGCTATAAGAAGGAACAGGGGAAAAAGAAAGCCATCTACATGGTATGGGGGTGGGGGGGAAAGAGAGATTGAGAGCTGGAACATGGCTGGACGGGGGAGGAAATGAATAGTATTGATAAAAAAAAAAAGCTCCATAAATGGAGGGCTCGACTGATCAGGAGATTAGGTTCTGGATTTTGAAGATCAAAAAAATTACTGCACAATGATACAAGCCAATGGCTCACTGCCCCACCTGAACTGATTTGGGATTTTCAGACTGATCCCTAGTGGACGCTGGCCTAGCTCAAAAACAATGCAGGACCAGAGAGAGCACCATGCCAACAACCTCCCAAAGGTCAAGGGCTGAATTATTTTTTTATCCCTAAATCTGATTCTCCCCATGAGAGACAGGCAGAGACAGGGTAGCGCGGGAAATGCGATACTGGAGGCTTGGTGTCAGGCATTTATAACACTCTTACAGAAGAACAAGAAACAAGGGAGGTGGTGGGGGTGGGAGGGGGAATAAGGTGAATAAAGTGAAAAGAAAAAAAAATTCA
>NW_017729024.1:166761530-166763418 GCF_001723915.1 Gavialis gangeticus | reverse complement strand
GGGAATAAGGTGAATAAAGTGAAAAGAAAAAAAAATTCAAGATTGGGAGAAGGAACAGACTGATAAAAGGGGGGAAATAATGTACCAGTCAGCAGAAAACTACAGAGCCTTCTTCAATGCTCTCATTCCACCGAGACTGAAGTGAGTTCACAGCCTGGAGTTAAAGTACTGTTAGAGATGGATATTAGAAATATCTGCAGCAAATCACAAGAACTGGTATGCGGAAGCTATTTTAACAATTTCATGGGCTTTGCTTATGCTCTTGGGGCCTGAGTCATCAGGGAAAGGCATGGGTACTGGTAGGGTCCCTGACAGGGTCCTTCTTACTTAAGCGCCCGTAGGCAGAGGGTGATGAGACTAATGGGTCAGCAAGACATTGTGACAGAAATCTAAGCATGGGGACAGATGTAACAGTTACATTGGGATTAAATCGCCCCAGTATAAGATGTTCCAATGCAACTGGTATGCCTGTTTGCCCTGAGACTGGTGGAAGTGGAGTAGAGTGATGTCACTTTAACCAGCTGAAGTACCGGTGCTCAACCTGCAGCCCAGCCCACAGGGCTCACCACGGGTCCAGCGATCCGGTGGGGGAGCGGTGGCAGCATTCATTGCTTCCAGAATGCTCTGGCTGCTCCCTCGCTGCTATATTTCTGGACTCATGGGAAGTCCTGTGGGCAGAGGACATGGCCTTATGTGCTGGATAATGCCAGCACGTGGGGTTGGTCTGTGATTGGATCCAGCGTGCGGGTCAGGCCAGTGTGCCAGGTCACGTGGCAGCTAGATCTGGCAGCTGGGTTGTGTTGGTGAGTCGGTTCATGCTCATGAACCAATCCCTGCCCACAAGACGCTGCCCACCCACTGGTCTGGTGCTACTCATCCAGCCTGCGGGGCTGGGAGGTTGAGCATCACTGGTGTAAAGGGCTGCGGTTACAGTGGGTCAGCTCACTTCCAGGTGCAGAAGTAATGGTTAAATCAGAACAGCTGCCGGGTGCTCCCAAGTGACAAGACCCCCATCTTCTTTTAAAACAGTTTAAAGTTACATCTGTGGAGGAGGGGAGACAGGTTTTCAAGCATTAATCCCAAAGTGTCTGTGAATAGATGCTCCTCTCTCAGGATCAGCCCTCCATTTCCATTTGCAGTTCTTAAGCGGCTGCTAATCCTTCCACGAGTCCCCTTTGTTTGCCACCTCTCCCCTCCCTTCCTCACGCCCAGTCCCAGCACTGACTACAGGGCACCGGATTTTCTAATTTCCCAAGCAATGAGACTTATGCCTCTCTCTTGGGAAGCTCAGGGAAACAAACGTTTTTTCCTAATCTCCTGATTTAGGTGGGAGACTATGAAGAAGTGTCGCACAGAAAACCCTGCTGAACATTTTCTACTCCTTAGTTACATGTGCTGAATCTCTTGCTTGTGACAAAGGGCTTGAGGCTTCTGCCTGGGCCCAAACTTCCAAGCGTGAACTACCAACACGTTCTCCGAACATCACAGCAACATACAAATAAAACCTGGCGGCGCCCTGGAACGAAGTCTGGTTACCGCTGCAGGTACTGAAGATGACTTTGAACAAAACATCTTGTCAGATGGACATGTAGAATATGAAGAGGATTTGAAGGGCAGCTTTTAGTGCACTTCATACATGGTAATATTTGCAACTCTCATCCGCCTGTGAACATCTTCCTCTCTTCTTAAGCACAGGTGTCCACTGAAAACCAGCACCTTTGCTGTGGGACTCAAACAGAGCCCTCCCTGAGCTAGTACTGCTCCCACCTCAAATGTAGATCAGTGAGATTCTACTTTTCTGGAGAGTTTGGAGAGTGTCGTGGGGCACTCCCGCGCCCCACTCCTAAGCAGGCTCAACCCCGGGAAGGGGAGATGTGTAGCAGGGCAC
>NW_017729024.1:166760074-166761519 GCF_001723915.1 Gavialis gangeticus | reverse complement strand
TAGCACCGTGCACAAGGGGGTCGGAAGGCAGCCTCCCATTTGGTACTTGTAAGATCAAAGATGTGGTGGGCGAGACAGAGGGTGCGTTTAGGGCCCTGACTTGGCACGGTAGGGGCGCCAGGGGGATCATGGGCGTCCCTGCGCCCCACCCCGTGACAGAGAAAAATTTAAAAATTGGATAAAAGAAAATATTCAGTTGAGTATTTCCTCGTGTGCTGGACTAGAAGCCCTGTGCCCCAATACTGTCTTGCTAAGGCTTCAACAAAGCTTTAGCAAAACAGGACCTCAGCTTCTACCAGGTCTTCCCCCACCCTTATACCACCCCTCCTTTCTCCCTTGTTTAATAAAGTTTCTTCTTCTAATCAAGTTCCTCTCCCTCCTAGAAGAGAGCACCAGGCTCAGCTGAGCTGATTTCATGAAACCCTTTTTGAACATGAACCGAGCACCTTCTATACCACGGCGCTGAAGAGTCTTGGAGGAAAGTGTGGGCAGAAAACACTTTCCCAAATAAACACCGTGTTTCCGACCCAACATGGCAACAACTGGGCTTTAACCTTCTACGGACAACCCTTAATAGGATAAACACTGGACATAGCTGGTGTGGCCACCTGATGTACAGGTGGCACCTAAAAACCTTGCCTGGATGCGACAGTGGAAACCCTGCCCTAACCACGGAGCACATAAAACATCCTGCCCCAGATACAAGTTTGAGGGTGACATCCTGGAGTTATACTTGCTTTCCAGCAGGGCACAGGTCTGGTTGGGGAATTTGGCATTAAAACTGACGATAGCCCCTGCTCCTAAAGCTGTATGAAACAAGAAGTTGAGCTGCTAAATATATAATAAGCAGGGAGCTTAAAAGCCCCTCCAGATCACACCTGGAAGATAAGTTAGTGAAGCATCTTCCAAGAAGACAGGGAAGTCTGAAGAAAGACTCAGTAATGAGGAGACAACTAACTGGTACATATACCAAACCAGTGAAATAGGGTACACTTGTCTGGGTCTCTGTGTTGTGCCCGGTGATTGGCTTTTTTATGCAGTCATTAGAATCTGATTGGCTTCTACAGTTATTCAATGTTTGATAAAGGTATAAGAGATGTAATTGTTTTATCACACTTTGGAGATGTAATGGTCTCCTGCAACACTTCACCTCCATGAGTTGGTTTGGTTAGCTGGTCATCAGCAATTAAAAACTCTCTATTTATGCTCACTATTATTTCTTGAAACTTGATTAGTACTATGGGCAATAAATGGGGAACAGCTGAACTGAGTGGGGTGGTGCCCAGCTGGCCTAGCCCCCTGTAACAGTGAGTAGCACAACTAAGTACTTACTGGCTCTGGGAACGTGGTGATGCCATTCAGAGTCTATGGGAAATACCCTATTTCCCTGTGCATATGACACCCCCAAATAAAACGCACACCTTGTTTTTGGAAGAGAGAAAATG
>NW_017729024.1:166758594-166760063 GCF_001723915.1 Gavialis gangeticus | reverse complement strand
CCGAGAAGGGTCAAGGGGCCAGGCATGGCTATGGGCCACCTAAGCCCTGAGCGCGGGACAGGC
Organism: Gavialis gangeticus; assembly: GCF_001723915.1. NCBI lineage: Eukaryota > Metazoa > Chordata > Crocodylia > Gavialidae > Gavialis > Gavialis gangeticus. Next base: position 166,760,000 of record NW_017729024.1, on the reverse strand, counting down.
CCAGAGAGGCCGACGGGCGCGGGACAGGCCCAGAGAGGAGAGAGGCCGACGGCCGCGGGAGTGTGAGCAAGGCTTAGCGGGGCAAAAATGGGAAGAGCACGAGGCATAAGCCTGAAGGGGGAAAGTCCCTTAGGAAGCCTGAGATAGGGCGAGCCTAGGGGGAAGCCCCATAAAGGGGTGAGGGCCAGTGTAAGAGCCCAGAGTAGGGCGAGCACGCCGGCAGAGGCCTGAGGAGGGCAGGGCGCATGGTTCAGAGCCCGAAGAGGGTGATTACACAAGCAGAAGCCCCAAGAAAGGGCGAGGCAGGGCGCGCAGGATGGAGCCTGGAGAGGGCAGGTTGCGCAGGACAGAGCCCAGAGGGGGTGTGTGTATTGAAGGGCCCGGGAGGAGGCCACCACACTGACATAAGAACGTCCGGGACAACTGCGAGACTTGGGGCGTGCTAAAGGGGAGGCAGGAGGCACACGTGGCCCATAAAGCTGGGGTGCACCATGTCACTCACTGGTGAACAGGGGCCAGTACAAAGATAGCACCGTGCACAAGGGGGTCGGAAGGCAGCCTCCCATTTGGTACTTGTAAGATCAAAGATGTGGTGGGCGAGACAGAGGGTGCGTTTAGGGCCCTGACTTGGCACGGTAGGGGCGCCAGGGGGATCATGGGCGTCCCTGCGCCCCACCCCGTGACAGAGAAAAATTTAAAAATTGGATAAAAGAAAATATTCAGTTGAGTATTTCCTCGTGTGCTGGACTAGAAGCCCTGTGCCCCAATACTGTCTTGCTAAGGCTTCAACAAAGCTTTAGCAAAACAGGACCTCAGCTTCTACCAGGTCTTCCCCCACCCTTATACCACCCCTCCTTTCTCCCTTGTTTAATAAAGTTTCTTCTTCTAATCAAGTTCCTCTCCCTCCTAGAAGAGAGCACCAGGCTCAGCTGAGCTGATTTCATGAAACCCTTTTTGAACATGAACCGAGCACCTTCTATACCACGGCGCTGAAGAGTCTTGGAGGAAAGTGTGGGCAGAAAACACTTTCCCAAATAAACACCGTGTTTCCGACCCAACATGGCAACAACTGGGCTTTAACCTTCTACGGACAACCCTTAATAGGATAAACACTGGACATAGCTGGTGTGGCCACCTGATGTACAGGTGGCACCTAAAAACCTTGCCTGGATGCGACAGTGGAAACCCTGCCCTAACCACGGAGCACATAAAACATCCTGCCCCAGATACAAGTTTGAGGGTGACATCCTGGAGTTATACTTGCTTTCCAGCAGGGCACAGGTCTGGTTGGGGAATTTGGCATTAAAACTGACGATAGCCCCTGCTCCTAAAGCTGTATGAAACAAGAAGTTGAGCTGCTAAATATATAATAAGCAGGGAGCTTAAAAGCCCCTCCAGATCACACC
>NW_017729024.1:166729515-166753594 GCF_001723915.1 Gavialis gangeticus | reverse complement strand
ACGCACACCTTGTTTTTGGAAGAGAGAAAATGGGGGGGGGGGTAGGGGAGATTTTACCAGTCTTGGCTGCCTCTGTCCTCCTGGGAACACAGAGCATCCAGGAAATGTAGCATCAGGAAGTTCTGGGTGCCAGCTGCTTCACCCAGACTGTCTCCTGAGATGATGCATCTCCTAGACACTGTCCGTCTCCAGGACATACCCTGTGGGTGCGCAAAGTTGCTACTTCCTTTTGGAAGTACTAAAGCACAGAGTAGTAGCAACCCATACTGTGCCGTATGCCAGGCGCATGGTTGTTTTTAGCTGCTACTTTGCTGTAGCGGCACACTGTAATGAGGCCGTGCGCTGCTATGGCAAAGCAGCTGCCGTCACGTGTAGACATGTGTGGTTGTTATGTCCCCGTGGCGTGATGCTACAGCACCGGAGCATCATGTGCAGACGCACCGGGTTACACAAATTTAGGACTTGTGTCTTTCCAAGGGCAGCGGCAAGACTGTTAGTGATTTACTGCAAGTAATTCTTTATATAAGTTCCTGCCAATGAAGTGCTGTTTCCACATTAGATGCCTAATCAAGATACTTCCAGCAGCTCACATCCTGCTGCAGGCCCAAGCTACAGTGCTAAGCCAACAGCTATGGCTGTGGGAGGGTTAACACAGGACTCGGCCACCTTGGCAGACACGGGGCATGAACAGCATCTCCAGCTTGCTTTTTTTTCAAGCGAAGAACACAACATCCCCACCTTAAACACCCCCCAGTTTGGGGGGGTGTGATTTTGGGGAAAAGGTGCATGTGTAAGGAAGAACGGTATATAGAGCCACACACATACAGATGGGCTGTTAAGTCAATCTTGGTTTGGAAGCATTTGTATTCAAAGAGGTGCAGCCAAATTACTGGGATAAAAGCTGCAGAGTCAGAGCTAAGCTCTAAATCAGGTTGTTGTTATTGGAAGCAGCGTCAGACACGCACCTGCCTGACAGATTACATGGCCTTCTGGATTGCGTGAGCACCTCGGTCAATCAAATGGAGCCTCGGGTTTAGTCTGCTTTCAACAGGACCGATGACTTCCTTTCAAGAGGAGTCGATGAGTCCTTTCCAAGCTGAGCTTTCACCATTTCTGGGCCCTGCTGCTGTCTGTATCTCCCCAAGAAATTTAGTGCAATGCAGCAGATGGAGCCTGGGGCCTGTCAGATCCCGAGAGAGCCAGCATTACTGTTACCGACAGTCAGCGTGCTCAGCATTATGCAAATAGGAACCAAGGTTGTCCCCGTCTCCTACGAAGCCCTCCAGGGTGGGTGGTACCTGGCATACTTGAACACTTAAAATACTCTACCTTGTCCGGGCCATCACGTTGTTCTTTTTGGGCTGCTGATTAACCGGACTTCCCATGTTGCCATTCTTCAGGGAACCCTTCCGAGCTAGTTCCCGCTGCTTCTCTGCATAAGAAACAAAAAAGTGAGAGCAAGGTGAGCGATGTCAACTGCCTGGCAACCCTGCAGCTTACAGAGCCGAATCCTGAGCTGGTGAACGGTGCAGCAAAAATAAATGCCTGGAAATGGGCGCTCTCTATCTCTGGAGCCTGGCTTGAGGGCAGGGCAAGCTGCATTAGAGCTTACTCTGGGGATGCGGATATGGGAAGCCAGCCCTTGAGATCACCTGCTTCCTGGCTACGAGAACAAATTAGGAACTACCAGAAAATGATGATGCAAGAGAATCTCCTGCCAAAGCAGGATCCTTGTCTACTATACATTTTCTAGTCCAATCTAGTGTTTAACATCAAGTTACCACTTCCCTGCAAGGCTAATTACTCCTGCTTCAGGAAGCATTATTGCCTTGCTCCTTACTCTTTCCTTCTGTGCTTTGTATTGCTTATTATCTGTCCCCAGGTATGGGCTCACATGCCTACCCCAAATTGAATCTCATTGTTGCTCTGCACCTCTTCCTTGCCTTTTTTTTTAAAAATAGCAAGCACTTTGCAGTCCTATTTGCAGAACATTACTCGGTGTACTTGCTTTTCAGAGCATGAACTAGCTGTCGATGAGATGGGAATTGAAAAACAGAACAGCAGAAGGTAGATTTGAAACTAGAGTGGTTTCAAAGTCAGCTTTACCTATGGACAGACTATGATCACCTTCCCTAATAAAAGTGTTCACCTATGGAGCTGCAACTATATTTCAGGCCCTGCAGCCCCAAAACTCGGCCTTCCATAGCTTGGTGTTATTGATACTTGAGGGGGTGCCAAGAGATGAGAGATACAAGGAGGGAGGGCAGATGCTGTACCACCCTTGCAGAAAGACCTTGACCTAGCCCAGGAAAGCTTCTGACCCAAGTAAGACCAAAGGGTGCAGGTGGGTTGCAATGGGTGGTCTGATGCTTAGTGGGGTTGTTTCTGTACTTGATACAACTTGCGTCGCCTGCGGCTGCAAGAATCGGACCTAGACAGCATACGGAAGCGGCCCCATCTGCTAGTTTTCTCCTCTGTTTTATGTCTATTTTATATTGCAGCATTTTGCTTTATGTTCCTTTCTTGCTCTCCTTGGGGAAATCAGTTGGGTTGCTTTAGCAGTTTGCCAGAGAAGACAGGGGCTAACTGCCCTCATTTTGCTCTGAAAGGCAAGCGAGGGCTTCTAGGGAAAAACAGAGTCTGGAGCCAGCCAGGAGAAGAGCCAGATAAAATCATTCTGAGTTTGATGGAGTTCAAAGAAATGCTGGAAGCTTCTGGCCTTCTGCACCTGACTGATGGGGCAGTTAAGGCTGGGTTGGAGCCTCCCAGGGCTACTGGCTGGGGAACTTTTCTTGTGATTATGGTTCTCCCTGTAGTGTTTGCAGTGCTCTAGTGCATGCTCTGTCTCTGTTGGGTGAGGGGAAATAAAGCTCTTATTATATGTTCTTTGAGAGAAGCACTTTCTTGAAGGGAAGCCAGCCCCATAGCTAGGAACATCCGTGTGACGTGAGTGCAGGGGACAAGGGCAGGGAAACGTGTGATGGGAGAAGAAGGGAACGGCAGCAAGAGTTCTGCTTTCAGCTACAGAAGGACCCTACGTGTAAAAAGCAATCAGAAAAGATACTCAGACCCTGTGGGAATGAATGTGGTATCAGGACTTAGGAGCACCCTACACCTGCGCAGACCGTATGTAATTCTGATCCCGCTAATGTCAACGATGAATAAACTCCATCGGGCTTTGTAGGAACAGGATTGACTAGTAATTTCCTTTGGCTGAGTTACATGGGTCAGGTGTGGGACAGGGACCACAGCAACCTCCCGTGGCCGCAGCTCCAAACCAGACTGGGATTTCTCAGCAACGAATATTCTTACATCACATAAAGATGGGGGGATAACACAGGGCGTTAGAGGGGAACCTAATTAAAACTTAAACTGTGGAAAGGCTATGGGTCTCTGTCTGTGTAGGGAAATGAGTACACTACAAACAAGCTGTAAAAGGCTTAAGAGGCGACATGATTCCCAACACATGGGGGATCGTATGCTTTGTTGTTGATCTCGTTCTGCTGTAAGGTAGTTAGGTTCAAGCTTTCAACACGGATCACCATTCCCTACCTCCCACTGATGGCACAGGGCAAGCACCAGTTCTGTTTTCCATTTCAGATGATGCATTTGTTCAATCAATCCAAAAGCAAGCCAAGGTTTTTCTCAGTACAACATCCAGCAACCTCTGAACTTCATAAAGCAAATGGGCAATGATGACAGTGCTGTTATATGAGATGTGTTTGTGACCTGCATGATCCACTGCCTCTGCCATGACCCCTTGGCTTCCTATTTTGTGGCTTGGAGGTGACATTTCCAGAAGTGGCACAGGAATGTGGGTTCCAGCATCACAAGTGACTCCAGCCCCTGGGTGCCCAAGGAAAACTGAAGATGAAGGGGTCCTGGGTACTTCATGTCTGGCTCCTTTTGGAAAATGGGAGCTTTGAGATTCTGAAAATTTGAAGCATTTGGCTCTGACCATCACAGGACTTGGGCAGAGCTTGGGTGCCTGACCCACAAAAAGTGATCTGAAATATCCCCAGCCAGCAGCCGCTGACCCCCTTGGGTGCTTACCCGCTGGGTCTCAGGGAGCTGAACTCTGGCTTCTGTGCACTGCAAAAGGTCCCAATCTGGGGAGCTGCAGGCCAGATCTGAACTGCCCTCTAAGGAATCTCCACCTCAGCATTTTGATGTCTAAAATTTAGGTTCCTTGCCCAGGGAGTTTATGCTTCCTGGGCAGTGAGTGGGGAGACTAGTGTCTCTTGAAGACAATCCTAATGGTTTTGATGCTCAGTAAAAGCAGGTGAAGGAGTGCCATATCCAGGAGGGTGTCTGAACCCCTGCTTCTCCTTGGAGCGGAGGCATCTGACCTGGAGATGCATCATGGAAGGATCCCTGACTTCAGCTTACAACCCAGCAGGTCTTCTGTATGAGGGGCTTTGGTGATGCAGATGGCGCCTGCCTTTGCCCAGTAGCCTAGTGTCCAGGCCGCTCACCCAGGAAGCGGGAGATCTGGGTTTTAGACCCTTTTCAGTCTGCATGGATTCAAACCCACCTCTCCCACTTCCTAGGAAATGGCCTGGCTAGGTTACATGCTAGGCTGGGGAGGGGGCTCTTGCCTCTCCTGCACAGCCAAGAGTACAAGGTTCAAGGGGTACGAAGGGGAATAAGTTAGAGAGAGCTGAACTCTGCAACCCTTGGAGGAGGGCACTGTTCTAGATGGGAGTCCTGTGCTGTGGCCACTGTTAACTATTTGCCTGTTGAATGTAAAAGGGCTGCTATTTTCATAAGGACCTGGGAACCCCGCAGTGTCCATTAAGGACCTCGACTTTTTGTTTCATCCAAGAAACTGCACCTGTTGTACAACACACAGGTGAGCGGGAAAAGTCCCACCTCCTGAATTACCCTGCCACTCACACCAGCACCTGGACTGGCCTTAAAGATCTCCCCTCCAGAGACTGAGTTTGCTGAATTGAAGGGGATCAGAGCAACAGAAGGTTTAGCCTGGACAGCCTGTCCCTTCATCTTCTGCAGTTACTGGGGTTGGGTTTCTCTTACCGAGGACAGAACATACTGCATGCAGCATTCCCCACACGTGCAATGACCTTCATAAGGCTGCAAAGCAACCAGATGGCAAATTGGTGCTTGCTAATCAAGAAGGGGTCGTAGGAACTGCCGAACTCTGGATAACTCCCCATGGGAATGTAAGTTCCCAGGAGCTCCTGGTTCTGTGCGGCAAAGCAAGAGAAAGATCCCCGAAACAAGAGGTGAACAGAGAACAACCAGAGAGCACTGACTCCCTGCAAGCCCCTTCCAGGCTTTTATGCTGGGTGCCTTAGCTGTTTAAAGATCAGTACAAAGCCTGTGTGGCAGACACTGAAGAGAACAGGGTCTTTACGCCTAGGGAATGGACTCAGGGCTGTTCTTCAGCTATTTCAGAGAAGTCGATACCAATTCCACAGAAGGGCAGTGTTATAATGAGGCCCCATCTTCCATGGAAACCATTAAACAGTGTCTGAAACGTGCCACTTCCCTTTGATTTTATGCCTTTTATGTAAACTGCACTGAATCGTAAACATTCATGCCAATGAGGTCTGTCACCTAGTTCCTGCGAGGTGGCTCTGGGAGGCTGAGCGGGTTCGAGACGCCTGTGTATCCCTGGCTGAGTGGAGCAGGCGGGCATGACTTACCCCGGCTTCCATTGCATTTGGTGCTGTGCTCAAACCCCGGGAGCCGGGAAGCTGCCTGCCTGTGCCATGTGCTCTCAAGGGGCGCCTGTGAGGAGCTCAATTAGGATGCTGAACTTCCTGTCTCGCCGTTAATAGGCTCTGTCTTGTTCGGGGTAATCCACCTGGCTCCGTATACCCACGTGGAAGGCAGTGGCAGCTCTGCTTCCATATGGGCAGATGGGTCGGAGAATGCAGACTGCGATGTGCTTTCAGCCTGGCACCCTGGGGAACGGGGCTGCACTGCTTCCATTTATGTTAATTGCTGACATTATGCAGGCAGAAAACATGTGGGACAGCATGCGCAAAGGAGGGGGGGGACCAGGATCCTCCTGCCATGCTGCCGAGCCACCCTGGACTGAGGGACAGGGGGAGCAAGAACAAGCATGGTAGAACAGGGCCCAGCAAACCACCATGTCAGCCCTTTTCACCCTGTCCTTCATTCACTATCGCATTGCTGCAGTCTGCAGCACGGTTTCTTCCCTCATTCACACGATGCGCCGATATTTCACTAAGAAGGATGATCTGCACAAAGAGGCCAGGAAGGCAGGTTGTTTCCTGTAAGGGTTTTCTCCAAAGGCTGGGCAGTGGGTTGTCACTTCAAAATAGCACCAGCGTTACCCTGGGCTTCTTTCTTGACTCTGCATCTGCTGCCAAAGATGAGACGATGCATGCAATCTCTTTGGGACAGGAACCATCTCTGGCAGGTGTTTATACAGGGCTTAGCACAGTGAGGACCAGACCTAAAAACACTATTGCAATACAGGGATAATAGTGTCACCCGAACGGAGCAATGAAGAATTCACTCCGCAGTAAACATCTCCAGTGTCTACTTCAAGTGCATCTCCAACAAGTGCTTTGCTGGGGGCAAGGCAACTGAAGCAGCTTTATTGGTAATGAAGGCTTCATTTCCTTAGCATAAAGGAACATATTAAAATGGGATCTGCCAAACATGATTAAAACAGTGGTCCAGGGATACTCAACCAGGGTGCTGCGGCACCCTGGGTTGCTGCAAGATCCTTTGAAGAGTGCCCCAGAGAAGGGGGCAAGAGCCACTGCAGTGGCCAGATACAGAATACACTGTCCAGAGGGAGCCTCCATTGGAGGAGCTCATGCCTCACAGAATGGAAGCAAAAATACCTTTGCTAATACTTGGGGATGCTCTTATACATATAAGCCTATTTTCCTTAGCCTATCCAAGCCGGTTGCCTCAACAGAATCTAGCTGCAATGAGTCTCGTGGAGTCATCAGGGATTAAATAAAACAGTATGTCCTTCTTTCATTTTAAAGTGAATGCCTTCGAGTTTTGTTCCATGCCCCTGCTTTTTTCCTTTTATCAGAAGAGAGGATAAATAGACAGAGGAGTCGTTGCAGAACAGGTTTAGCCAGACATGCTGGTTTATAAATTTGCAGCTTAAAAAATTCCAAGGAACTATTTATTCCTCTTGATTTCAGTCTTAAAAAAATCATAACCAGTTCCGATACTGCACTCTGGCCTTCTATAAATGAACGGGGTTTTTGTATTCCATAAGTCAGTCCACTTTGTATATGCTTGCTAGGCACTGTGTTCAGCTAGCTTAGTATTCTGCACAAAAATGTAGTGACAAAGCCTGTAATACAGAACATGATATAGAAAACCCTTGGTACTCTGTACAAGTGTTAATTTTGCAAACCTGAAGCAAAAGGTGCAAAGTTCATGCAGAAGGTTTTTGCCTTTAGCCCATGCTAAGGAGCTGTGCTAAGACTCAGATCCTACAAAACACTTCCTCGCACTCTCAGTCCTGCTTTCCTGGCGGACTAACCAGAGGCAATGCTCTGTTGCAGGGAACCACGTTACATAGGCCCCTGGGATTTGATGAGCTGGGAGGACAAAGGGAAATTGGTTTTCTGTGACATAATAGGTCTTTTTCCATCTTTGGGTCCTAGGAAATGATGTGGTCGGAGATGTTTGACTCCTTGCTGCCCCGTTGATAGATGGGAGCACTTCAGAGGCTGAGGACTGCATGCATCCCTGATGAATTGCTACCTGGGTTTGCCTCGCAAGGAGCAGCGCGTGTACAGTGCACAGTGAATAAAATCCACCTGTCTGGTCACATTCTGCTGAATGATCAATGGAGTCTGGAGCGAGGAGGGGAAAGGAATGAAATGCTGACAGCAACTCCTAGACCCAACTTTCACTTTACTCCTGTAATTGAGTGCAGGTGTATTAGCATGGGTTCTGCCAGCAGGAAAACCTTCACTCACTTCCCCTCTGACAGAGGCCATTCGTCAAGCAGAACTGCGTCACTTCTGGAACAGATTTCAGGGCCCGTTTCCCCCTCCATTATTCACTGTGATGGAAGCTGTGTGCGCGCACTGAGTATGGGTGTACGGCGAGTAGAGGAAAACAACCCCTCTGCACTCTGCTGCTGCAGCGATCAAAGCAGTCCATTGTGAGATCTGCATTCTCGCATGGGAGCTGGAAAATGTCTCGTGCTCCTGAAGAGACTGGCCTTTGCACTTCTGAAGCCAGGTGGCATAGGACGTGGAGGAGAATTGGGTTGTTCCCAGGCTGCTCTTCTCCACACACCTGGGGAATATGGACTGACATTTATATGCCGCAAAGGACAGCCCTGATTATCTCAAATACCTCTTCCTTGCAGCAGACGTGCTTACCCATTTTCAGTGAAGTTTTGAATAAGTGAGGTTCCAAGTTGGGCCAGTTCAGCCACCTTCTGTGTTTCTAGCTAAAGCCCCTCAGTTCGGCGGACCCAAGGAGCTTTGCGGAAACCAGCCAGCTATGTATAAATGTAGGAAGTGACCCATAAGAGCAAGCTTATATAGCTGCGCTCAGAGCTCCCTGATGTACCAGGGCTGCAAACAGACAGATACCTTCAGAAAATGTCAGCTGCATTTCCTCATGCCTTGCTGAACTCTGCCTGTCATTTTGTCCCCTTGGACTGCTCATAGCCGGGCTGCTTTACGTCACTAGTAGGGTCTGGCTAGTCTCAAGCTGCCCTCTGATGTGGGGGACACAAATACCATGCCTGCATCCATTAGCAACACCAAGGGTCCGGGCCTCTGCTTCTAATTAAACAGCTAGTGCAACAAATAATTTATGCTTTACATACTGAGCAGTACAGGATGTGTCCACACACTATTCACTCCCATGCAGATCTCCAAGATAGCTCCCAAGAGCCAAACTCAGGGACCAGGACCAGTAGGGCTGGGGTAGCATGGTGTTCTGCCCAGGCTAACCAGTCCTGTGGGGAAGCGGGGTATATTCATCTGCCCCCCACTCCTGCAAATGCTGCTTGTGGTACCTGAGCTAGCCTGGGTATCTCTGCACGGCACTGCATTAGATTGCACAGATGCGCCCATAGAGCTAATCCTGGTTTATCCACTGAGTAAGGAGTCCCTTCCTCCCAAGTGCTGCCTGGAGAGGCCTTCTCATTGCCAGTCTGATAATATTGTCTGTGCCCCTCCGTAGGAAGGTGAGGCACAACTCTCATCCAGCAGAAGGATAAGCCATTGCAGAATGACAGCTATTTAAAAAAAAAAAAAGATAATAGTTTATTTGGCCTCTGTTTAGGAGGCAACTAAGGCACAGAGTTCATAACAGGGTGCAATCTTCCCCTGGGCATTCAGTCCTTACAGTCTGCCCAGTTTTCTGACATCCACGGAAATAAGGTGCTCCATGCGAGCTGATGGTCCGGTAAAGAAAGTCCTAAGGCTATGAACTATAGGGGAGGTGGGGTAGGAGAGACACCGGTACCTATGGTAGCTCTGGGAGTAGAGCTCAGAGACTCTTGGCTCCTAGTCCTACACTTGATCCAAGAACAGCCTCCTGGATATGGCAGATGTCAGTATATAACTAAGTATATAACTATAACTTCCCAGCTATTGCCTTTAGAGCACACTGACTTACGAGCAATCGACAGCCATGATATCCCTTCACTTGACTTTGCAGCACCTGTGCCTATGGCTTGGAAGTGTGTCTACCATGACAGGATCTAGGCAACACCAGTCACAGCTCCGGTGCATGAGGACCTTTACTGGAAGACATCCTCCTCTGCTTTTTCCTCTTAGATGTTGGATTAGAAGCTGGAGGTTTTTGCTTTTACTAACCAGGAGATACTACAAATAATATACTTCAGATTATTTCCACTTTTGTGAATGGTGGATGGTACCTCAGCATTATACTATAGCTAAATACATTTAGTTTACAACTGTTCAGTCCCAACAGCATTTTTCCTTCCCCAAATGATACATTTCTAAAGAGATTTCTTTGACCATTTTTAAATTACATTAGGAAAATCCTTTCCCCACCATCCAGAGGAGGAAAGTTCAAGTAGATGGAGGTGTTACATTATTTGCACACACACAACTGAGAAGTTCAACATGCCCCAAACTCTGCAGATTTTTATTCCATAATTCAGAATTGAACTCTGCTGCCTGCCTGCCCCATTTTAAAAAGCGACAAAAAACCCAAAGCAATTTCATTTGAAACCAATTTCTGCAAGTGCATACTCATCATTTTTGTCTCAAATTTAATAAAGTTTTTGGAGACACCCAGTTGCTTGGCCCAGCTCTACTGCAGCATTATGAAGTTTTAAAAGAAGAAAAGTCCATTAGATGCATACTAACTCCGTGGAGAACAGCTTTGTCTTCATCTCTAATGCCAGACACTCTAATGGTGCAATAATAATCATCTATCAGGTAAATAGATTTAACATCAGTACGTGCTTCAAAACTGGTATGCAATGGATCCTGATGTTGCATAAAGAAACATTCAAGCCCAGCAATGCGTGTAAGAGAGTATAACTTAACGTGTTTTACCAGGGTAAGTGATGCGCGTGCTGTATAAACCTGCTCACTCCCAAGGTTTATAGGAAACATTCCCAGCCTTCAGCGATAAAGGTGATGACTCCATGCCCATTCATATCAAAGTGTTTGAATGGAGCTTTGGATAGCTAGGTTTGCACTGCACAGACATTTAGCCAATCTTACGTACTTCCACAAGTCTAAAATATGGGCTGAATGATAGCAAAATGAGCTAAGGTATATGCTTTACAGCCTATAAAAGACTTGTACTTAGTTTACTCTACAAAGGTTATAGTTGTGTGAAATTTTAATTTCCTGGCTAGTAAGCAGCACTGCTGTCTGGATTATCTGTGCTACTGGACCATTATATCACCCTCCGCTAGCTGAAAGCAAACAGATAACAGAGGCTCTACTTGACAGGGGTTGACTTTGTTTGAAGTACCTTTTCTTTTTGAGCAGAACTCCAAACCTTTCCTTCTCCCTACACTGACTGCAGGCACCTCAAGCGACCGTTGTGGACCTATTTGAGATCCTGGGTATAAACACACGAATGCAGGCCCATTACATATCTGTCACCCTCAATGCAGAACTCCTGTCACCTGTGGATTTTTGTTCCACAGCCCTTAGCAGTAACATAGCAGTCTGTACTTAATACAAGGAAAAGAGAGGGAGTAATCCAACCAGAATTGATTAGCAAGCATCTCAGCTGAATGGACGCTCATCACGTTCCAATCCTTCGACAACTAACTACTGTCAGTAGCAACACCTAAGGTGTTTTCTCTCCTAAAGGAAGAAGTTCACTGTTTAACTGTAAGAGTGCAGCCCCACAGATATTTTAGTAGCTGGAGCAGAGCTGCTGGAGTATACTTTCACTAGATGGATTTACTGTGAACCTTTGGCAAGGGAGCAGGCTAAGAAGGGCCTGGGGTGTTGTGTTACTGCTATTCTGCTTATCAGCCTGAATCCAAAGTACTTGGGAGCAGTGGCAACTCAACTACAAAGCCTTTATGCATGGTAAACCTATTCCTTTAACAGGATTACCATTTTGATCTCTTCGTTAGAGAGGTTTCCATTGTCTGGACCTCTGACAAATGGTCCCAAAGCTCATTTAGTTATTTAATACGGTTATGATGAACCAATCTGCTGATTAAACTCTCGTTAATTAGCTTTCTGGGAGTTTTTTTGTAAGGTTGCTGCCTCTCGGATTCACGCTGTGGTATAGGATTGGTCCAGGGCAGGGACGGTCTGAGTCTTCTTGTGCAGCTTTTCATCCTTCTAGTTTGCTGCCAAGGGGAGGTGGTGGCAGCCACAGCAGCTTGGGTGGCAGGGATGAAAGCAAGGTGCAGGAACAGCTTGGGGTAACAGCCAAAATTTTACCAGTTTTACTGATGTGGTTAGACAACCCCTTTCTGGTCTTTGCTGCTCTTCCTAGAGAGCATGAGTAGAGGGCTGGAGTTACGGTTTGTACGGCAGAGCCCCGGGGATCCTGAGAACAGTCTCAGAGCACGCAGATGGAAAGTGTCTGGCTTCTCATTTTAGTAGTCTCCTGGCAGTACCTCTCCCAGTGCAGAGGAGGAGGCACTGCCTGCTGCCCCCGAGGGACAGGAACATGCTTCTTGCAGAAGCAGCAGCTGGACCCATGCCTTAGTTTTCTCTGGCTTTGTCCCATGCTGCACCCAGAAGAGAAGCAAAAGGGTCTAGGGTTGGGGTCCGGCCAGATGCTGCATGCTCCCCCTCTGGATCTTGCTTCAGAAGGAGAAAAACTGAACCCAGGCCAGGAGTATCTGAAGAGATGAGAGCTGTGCCTTGTCCTCAGAGAGATTGGGCTCACCTACCTCTTCTGTCCCTTGGGAACTCCCTCTGGGAATCTCAGGGAGTGCAAACGAAATCCCTCTGCTCCTTCCTGCTTAGTGTCTGCATTGCAGCTGCAAGCTAGGGATGCCAGCTGGAAGTCCTGGGGAGACCTGCTAGAACTGGCTGCAAGCGGAGTCTGGTGGCTCAGCTCCTCAGCTCGTGGCTGCTGGTGTGAGCTCTTCTGCTGCCCTCTGAGTGTTGGTCTCCTGGCAGAGGTAGCATAGGCACCTGCTTGCTTTACACCTGCCTTTTCTCTGCTGCCTGCTTCCTTTCCTGGTTGTGGGAGCTGGGGGTGAGGCTACTCCTGAGACTGAGGAGGAACTACCCTCAGCCCCCAGCTGACCCTCCATGAAGGTACTTGCTCCGTACAGAGGCCTTGCCTTTGCTCTGCTCTTTCTTGGCCTCACGTGCTGATGGCATATGGGCAGCAATGGTCACATACACTTCAGAAGGGGAAGTGGAGCTTTGGGGAAGGTCCCCAAAAGAAAAATGCACCCGAGTCACTCCTGGGAAGCAGATGGCCACAACGGAGCCAAACTGTCAGCCAGAATGGTGAAAAACACACGTTTCCCATCAAAAAGAGCTGCAGCAGGGAAGGGTCAGCCAGCTGTGAGATGAGGCATGTCCCTGCTGCCAGGGGCCCAGCTGCAGGTGCAGCAAAGCACCTTCAGAGCAGGGTGAAGAGCGAACTGGGCCTCTCCTGCAGAGATCAGAATTGCAGATGGGCACGGTCACCTACAGCTCTGACATCCAAGGTGGGAACATGGGATTTTACTGGTATTTACTGCAAAGAGGCTTTAGAGAACACACGTAATTCCTCATCCTGTTGTCCCGTGTGCATCATGTGACTGAGGAACAGCGCACACAGGTGAGCTGTCCTAATGCAGGCCAGGCCAGCTGCTGGAGAGCACCCCGAGGGCACTGCTACACCAGAGGTTAGCGCTGCCTGCAAAACGAATGCTTGCACTCTTGGACAGAGGAGAACAGATGCTGAAGCATGGCTAGTCCCCCTAAGAAGGTGCAACGTTGGGGGACTCCACATTTCTCCACTGTAAAATTAAGTCTGGGGGGGATTTCTGAATATGCTTCCCAGCAGCAGGCTGGCTTCACGAGGGCATGCATGAGAGTACCCAGAACTGGCAGAGTCCCTGCTATCCAACCCACTCATCTCAGCCACCCAGCGAGGAAAGAAATTCTGGCAGCCTGACATGCCTGCCTCCCTCTTCCTCCTTCTGGCTGGCTGCATTCATCAAAGAGGGGGAAAAAATCAACCTGTATTTGCTCAGCCATTAGCTAAGACTTGTCAGGTGTGTGCCTCTGCTGTGTTGGGCACTGTGCACACACATGCAGTTCTTGCCCAAGAAACTTGTGAGCATACGAGTGTAAGGACTGACCTGGCTGAGGCACATTCATGTTTCAGTTGGGAGCTGGATGCATGTGGGGGGAGCTGATAAAATGAGAGTGGGAAACAAGAAGAGGAGCTGCCAGAGTGCATCCCTGCCTACCCAGAGCCAGTGAGCAAGGGGTCCCTGCCATAGCACAAATGGTGCACAGAAGGCCTTGTCCCTCCCTTGAGACATTTAAGGCATATGGGTAGGGAGAGGCGCCTCCAAGATGTCTTGTTTTAGTTAAGGCATGCTTCTTGTTGGCTCTGGTTTCACTCCAAATCACTTTTATTATAAGATAACCAGCTTCGCTTTTACGTGCCAACAGGGAAAGCAGGAGGACGGTGAGGAGGCAGGGTGCAAGAGGCGGCAGCTGGCCGGATCGCCTCCCTGCAGCCTCCCAAGGAGAGCTGTGGCTTTTCCACCCTCTGCCCAGAAGCTTCCCGTTTCCACTCCCTGCAGAAGCCTGCGTTACACAAAGCCCAGGCAGACAAAAGGCTTTGACAGAAAATTTCCACTCCACTCTGCAGGCAGGAGGCTATCCCAGATGGGCAGGGCGGCATGGGAAGGCAGGCACTAGCAGGATACGGGGAAGGAGGGCCCTACAATGGGGACAAGTGGGGAGCGAGGGCTTTGCCAAAGAAGAGAGCGGGAGCCAAGCACCAGCTCCACGCAAGGGGGGAGATGCTCTGAAAAGGAACTGGAGAGGCGACTTGCTGAGAAACATCTTCTATTTTCAGAAAGGCTGGCTTTCTCTGCTTCAAAGTTATTTTCTGTCAAGGATGCTTAATTCCCATTGTTAAGCCACAGAGGCCAGGCCTGGTAATGGCAAACACAGCCTTTCACCAGTCCTTATTTCTTTCTATTAGGTTATCAGCAACTTCAGAGATATTGCACTTTAATGGGATGGGAAGTAAAGGGAACAGGATTATCTACCGTGGAGATGACCTTGGTAGGGAGCACCCTTAGAAATGGGCTGGGAAGGGGCGAGAGCAGGAGAAGGGACACCATTTCCTTCCCAGGGGAACTCAAGCAAATGCAGGGAAGATGCAACAGCAATGCTTTTCCCCTCTGCTTAGCAGCCCTTTCAGGACACAGACCCTTTTTCATACACAAGATGCTACTGAAAGCTCTGTCCCTGCTGAGCACCAAATGCAAAATATCTTAATGCTCATATTTGCCTGGGCAAAGGGCGAGTTTCCCTCCCGTGAATCTGGCACATGCAGAACTCAAAGAGGAGGGGAGAGAAAAAACAGGGAGAGAAAAGAAAAGGGTAGCAGAAAAATGCTCTGTGCTTTCAACAGCTCTGTGCGCCTGGAACAGCTGCAACTGCGAGGTGAAAGGAAGGGCAGTGACAGGCTTCAGGGAATAACAACCTTTTACTTATCTCCAGCTCCGCACCAGCAAAAG
This sequence comes from Gavialis gangeticus, assembly GCF_001723915.1. Lineage (NCBI taxonomy): Eukaryota > Metazoa > Chordata > Crocodylia > Gavialidae > Gavialis > Gavialis gangeticus. The sequence continues at coordinate 166,738,437 of NW_017729024.1, read as the reverse complement.
GGCAGCAGAGCCCAAGGGGCTGATGGCATCTGAGCCTTCGGAGCTGGGGGGTCCTGAAGGGTTTCTGCACCCTGGGAGAGAGACACTGTGCATCTGCATCCTTTAAAAATCTCTCATCTGGAGGAGAGACCCGCAATGCTTTGACAGCCTGGAGCAGGATGTAGCAGGGCTGGTCGCTGGGAGAGGGAGCTCCAGCATGCTTAGCGCGCAGAGGTATTATGCAGGGCTAGACAGAAAAATAACTCGGGCTGGCATTTCTCTCTCCCATGTATCCACTCCCCATGTGTCCTCAGGTGACACTGGCTCCCTTTGCCGACAAGGACAAGTCTTAACTCCTACTAGCCCTGCAGAAGCCCATATGCTTATTGGTGCACCAGACAGACTGTGGTCTGCCCGCCTCGACGGACCCGAACGCAAGCCTTCATTATGGGCAACGGAGGGAGAAACGGGTTTGATTCTCAGGTCCTGGGAGGAGTGTGCAGCATCAGAAATGAGGAAAAATGATCTTTTTGCCCATAAAAGGAGCCAATCTAGTGTGATGGTAATAAATCCATGCCTCTCCTCCCCCTGACTATGTTTACAGTCCTGTTGTGGTTTGAAGTGGAATGGGTTTTGCCACTTCATGCCCATTCAGTCCCCCTGCAGGACTACGGCTTTGGAGTTGAGATTCAGATCCTAATCAGTGATGACACGTTTTCTGTGCAAGGCCAAAAAAACACTGCAGGGATCCTGGCAGGTGTAATGTGGGTCCTAATGGACCTATCGAACTCTGGCCAGCTATGAAGGAATAAGGCTGCAGTAAAGAACAAGGGGGTTCTTTTGCCATAGTGCCAATGCTGACACAATCGTGGAGGGGCTCTCTCACCCCCCAACACCTATTTGGCTGGCCCCGGGAAACCAGGGTCTGGAGTCGCTGCTGACCCCACAGCCCAGCTGGCTGACTGCGTTGGTATACAAGGCACTGGCAGTCGGATCAAAAGATACCTTCAGGCCATGGTGTACATGTTTAGCACCCTGCAAAATCATTAACCCTCCATGCTTTATATGTACAAGTGACCCCAGACATGTCTCCAGTTGGATTTGCTGAGAAGGTGTACAAGAATATGTCTGCACAGCATAAACACCCCCCTCCCCCGCAAAAAAAACACAAAACAAAACAACAAAAAACCTCCCTTCTCTGTGCCCCAGAGAAAGGCCCGGTGAAATACCCCCTGCAGGTCTGTTGGGTCAAGGGAAGCGAGGAAAAGCGAGTTTGTGGGCCCTCTGCTGAAAACAACCTGCCCCGGAGCGTGGCTGGAGATGACTGGTCTTAACAGCTGAGAAACGGCACACCCACACGTTGGACTTTTAGGTGAGTAAGAGGCAACAAGGACCACCTATGCAGAGTTTTAGACCCTGTTGTTCCTGCATAACTTGCCTGACTTCCCATGGGGAAGGCGCCTAAACCCTTAATAACAGGAAAACCATGACTAGTGACTGCATGAGGGAAGAGGAGGAGGGAGGGGACCAGAACATGTGCCACCCTGTGCGAGCTGACCCGCTGGGCAGCCAGGAAGGGGAGAGAAGAGACCTGGGGCCAGAAGGACAAGCCAGAGGCAGTGCAGCTCAGTGAGATGGGAAGGGGGTGGAGAGCTGGGGTCTGGCCTCTGCTCCAGGCCCAGGGGTTTTCTTGTATTCTGCATTTAATCGCCATTGGATAGAAGGCATGCAATGGGTCCAGGGGCTGTTCCCTGCCAGGGCAGTGCCCGTTTCACTGCCAAGCTCCCTCTGATATGTTCTCCTCTGGGCCCCACACATCTTTCCCCTCATCAGGGGGAACACAGCAGCAGGGTGGAGAGTGCTCTAAAATGCCTAGCGAGGCTTGGGGGTTAGGGCACTTTGGTGGGAAAAGACAGATGCAGGTTCAAACCCTCTCTGAGCAAGAGAAGCCTAGGACACAGGTCTCCCACTCTCTGGGCAAGTGCCCTAACCACTAGGTGGTGGGGCTAAAGGGTGGGAGGGAGCCCCTGACTTGCATGGAGTTACATGCCCCCTCAAGACATGCCTAAGAGGCCAATAAGTGCCACTTCTGCAGCTAACTTCAGTCGTGTCTGTGCTCCTTCCCAATGGAAGGGTGGAGCTGGCTTTGGGATACCATTTGGGATTTCAAATTTAAACAAATCCTTGAGATCTTCCCAAAAACCAACTGGCCATGCCTGAAGATCCTGGAGCACAGGAGCTGTACCATCCCAGTGGAGCACATCCGCGTTTCTACTCGGGAAAAGATGAAGCTGGAGTTGCCTTCAAGTGCACACAAGGCAGAGCTGTCAAAGTCAACAAGGATCCCCAGTAGGAAATCAGGATTTGCCACCAGCTGCCCTGTTATTCCACCTGCAATGCTGCCATTTCTTAGATCAGGGCTTTGAATGCTGCAGCCTCTCCACGACTGCTGGTAAGTGCCAGCTCCAACGTTACCTGCTCGATCTGCCACCCAGTGCAAGAGTAAATAGGTCAATTCAAATGAGAACGCATAATAAGTACCCCTTTGATTCTCCCTTTTAAGTCCCTGTGTATTGTTGGGATCTGCGTAATTTCTTTGGATGCTTTATTCTGTGATGTCCCATTGGACTAGAGAGCTGCCTGCAAGGTTGGGAAAGTAGCATTTTTTTTGTTTTATCTTGTGTTTGAAAAGTTTTAGAATTATTCTGTAACCTTGTTAGATATAACATAAGCCTTTCAAAGCTGCTCTTTGTTCAAGCCTCCAACACCATGAAAGAGATTTGTTTTCCTCTGGGCTACAGGCTCCACTTAGGAGTTTGCTATAGACTAATAATTATATTTTTCCCATGGGAATTTCCACATATCTGATGGAGCCTTGAGAAGGTGCCTGTTACCCCCTCCGCCCTTGCTCTGAATTCCTTATCAAGAGACCCAAACAATGTTCTTCAAAGCTATTAGAGTAGTAGACCTCACCCTCCAGCGATGTTAGATGGATGTTAACTTCCTTTGGCTTAAAGTCAATCCTTCCTGTCCTCTGCCTTGAACTGATAGGTGTGCAACACAGACATTGCAAAAGCCTCTTGTCCTGTGCAATGGACTCAGCCACCTTTCTATAGCTTGGTCACTTATTTAACTCTCTGTCAGGACCTCGGAGGCTCAAACCAAACCCAGGTTTTCTAGGCTTATGGGCAGAGGCCCAGGCTATGGTGCCACCAAGCAGCAAACCTGGTGCTAGACATAGCCCAGCCTGGTCCTTCCTGTGCACTTCCCCATGTGATCCAAGGAAACCCATGGAAGACACAGGCTCTCAATGGGAGGGCTATAAAATCCTTCCGCTTGGCCTGGGGGATTGTCCTGGCAGCAGTGTTGGTAGTCTGGTTACTTGGGGGCCTCCAGCCTTGCTCTAGCTTCATTCCTGCCTCCCCTCTGTCTTGGATCCCAGTACCTTGCTCCTGGATTCCCTACCTCTGGCCTAGCCTTGACCATGGACCCAACCCAGCCTCCAATGTGATATCTAAGACTCGTAGTGATACCAGGAGCTCTGACCCTTGGCTTGCTTTTGAACCCTGATCCCCCATGTCCAGGCTGTACCTGTGACACTCTTCTGAGCCACCTTCTTGGCTTCCTCCTTTCCCTTGTTTAATTCTTCATTATGTGCTGTGGATATGCTTGTCTGTGGTAAGTCCTGCGCAATGGTCAGATTAGGACATACAGTCTTTTCTGGCGGGATCCCTTTAAAAATCTAAATCACTGCAGAAACCCAATCTGTGCCAATATCTGAGACTTAAATACCTTTAACAAGGCGACATGAATCAGCGCCACAGCCCATTAAGAGATCCTACTGTCCAAAGGAAACAAAGCTCCAATACGCGACAATTGCACAGTTGTTACGTCTGTGTTTGGGGCTCTGGCTCATCAGTCATTTGTCTGACTCACTCACTGCATTTGAGTTTCTCCTTCCCTTCCAAGTTTTCTTTGTAATGCTCTGCGTTGGGTGAAGTAGAGGGGTGTGGACCTTGAATGGCCTGTGCACATCACAAGATTACTCAGCATTTAAAGACATTGGGAAGTACTAGGTAACACCACCCTAAGGAAAGGCATCCTGTTGAAAGGAGCACATTCTGCTCTCTGAGGCATGCTCAAGGCTCCCTGAAGTTAGTGGAAGGTTAAATTTAGCTTTAAAGTGGTCTGGAATTAGATCACTTTACAAACACGGGAAGCTGGAGGAAGCCAGCCACAGTAAGCAACAGATTAAGGTTTAAAAACAACAGCAGTAAAGTTGCAGGGGTAAGCGGAGGAACCCACTTGAGCACCCACTGCTATGAGAGCGGACGTGGTGGTTTGGGCAAGGGACCAGGAGGCAAAGGTCTGTTGGGTGTTACTCCCAGCTCTACTGTCCTATGTGATCTCAGACAAATTGCAAACTTCATGCCTGTCAACCATGCAGTCTTCTAGCTACTCCTGAGAAAATAACTAGCTGGAACTTAATGGGGCTTTTAAAAATAATCAATTAGAAAGAAAAGGAGACCTGAGAAATAACTAGAGTTGGAAGGCAGGCTGAGCTTGGAGGCTGCCGTTCTTCTGGAAAATAAAGCAGGCCTTCCACCGTGCATCAGGAAAAGCGATCAGTCGATTGGCATTGAGGGAAATGAAGAAGTTCACTTTTGCTTCCTGCTTCTTAATCAACCCCCTCAGTTAACTTGGCAAGAGAAGCCAGCTCCAAAGGGATCAGAGCGCTCTTGTGTTTTGTCCCCAAGTGTTAGAAAAGCTCCTGAAATTCAGCTGTTCATTAGCCCAGCCTAAAATAAACCTGAGGGTCACAGCAGAGGTCCCTGCTGGTGAAGCTGTCCTAGGCGCAGCACTCCTGCATCCCGGTGGCCTGGGAGTTCAGGGCTGACCCAGGAGGTCCAAGTACTGGCTGGCTGCAGAATGAAGTACTCTATCCTCACCTGAACCTGCTTAAATACGTAATGAAGTCGGGGCGTGAAACAGGCTGAGGCAAAATGCCCAGTAGGTGCTGCAGGCAGCTTATTGCCAACTCCGCTATCACTCAAGAGAGGCAGCACAACCAAGACACTGGCTCCACACAGGATAACGTGCAGGGAACTGAAGAAGTGTCACGTGAACTGGCCCTTTCTCCCTCTTTAATCCTCTGTCAAATTCCTTCTGGACCTCTCCTCTGCTGTGATGCTGACCATGTCCTACCACCTGGCCATAAAAAGCTAATACCATCCTTTCTCCCCTTCACTTACTTATTTCAGACACTGCCCCTCACCCTCGCTCACCTGCACTGGGTTCAACACTCAGCCCCAAATGAGGCAGAGAGCGGATTTCAACCCGGGTCTTCTGGATACCTTTCCGACTGGGGTCCCACCAACCAGACGATCAGGCATTCAGGGCAAGCTGCTTTTGGGAATGGTCTGCCGAGCCATTGAGAGTGACCCCTGGGCTGGGTGTGGAGGACACCTGGGTTTCAGGCCCTGCTCTAGCAAATGTTTAAGTGCTAAGGTTATTCCAAGTGGACCAGACCAACAGGGCATGGAAGTCCCATAGCCCAGAAAACCCCACAACCCTGTGGTTATGGCTCTTTTGTGGGTGGTAGGAGAGGTGGGCTGAACTGCCCCAGCACAGAGGAAAGAATAAAACCTGGACTCAGAGTGAGTGCTATGACCACGGAGCTACTGGACAAAAAGGGGATACGACTGCTTCTTTTCCAGCCGTTTTGTGATTCATGCCTCTCCACCCCCAGTTTTGTTTTTTGCAACGGGAAACGTTCATCAGCTTGGAACAGATTCTGCAGACATGTTCAGAGTGACCAGCACTGCAGCTCTGGCGGGTTTACTAGCCCATGAAAACAACTCACTAAGCATTACTGGGAGTGCTTACCTGCCAAAGGACTTGCTTGCCCTGAAACATTAACAAGAAAAGGAAATCTGTTTGGATGGTAAATGATAAAAAGCTACCCAAATTGTGAACTCTCACTCCCAATACCTGGGAGTATCACCAAAATATTAAAAAAAACCCTTGTTCAAGGTCTGTTTACATCCTAGTGTCATTTAATACAGCCGACTTTGCATCTCTGGCTCGCACTGCCTTGTTTGTACTTCAGGTTCCTTCTCGCACACTGCTGCTCCTACTACCATGGCCTGCCACACTGAATGGAAAACCTGTGCTTGAACAGTCTGCTTTTCCTGCTTTCGGGCCCAGAACAGAAGAGAGAGAGATTCAGTTTCCTTTCACAGAATCACAGACAACGAGGGTTGGAAGGGAGGTCAGGAGGTCACATCTAGTCCAACCCCTGCTGCAAGCAGGACCAACCTCAGCTATATCATCCTTGTCTACGCGGGTCTTCAAAACTTCCAAGGATGGAGACCCCACCACCTCTCTGGGTAACCTGCTCCAGTGCTTCACCACCCTCCTCGTGAGAAAGTTTTTCCTAATATCCAACCTCAACTTCCCTTGCTGCACTTGAGCCCACTGCTCCTTGTCCTGCCATCTGCCCCCACTGAGAACAGTCTGGCTCCATCCTCTTTGCAGCCCCCCTGCAGGGAGCTGAAGGCTGCTATCAAATCCCCCTTGGTCTTCTCTTCTCTTTCTGCAACACTGCGCCCCTACACTGCTGGCATTACACATGAGCTCACCTTGCAGCAAAGAGGCTGCCAACAGCAGGAAGCCCAGAATACCCAGTGTGATTAAAGACTATTTTCAAATCCACCGTGTAGTTTATTCATGGCAGGAAGTGCTCTCTACTTGGTGCATTTCCAAATGCGAAGTCAGAGGAAGAGGACTGCAGCATTCCTCCCGAAGATATCAATGCTTGCTAACTTAATTGTATCAATTGTATCCAGGTGAACAAAAATTGCTACCACCGAGACTGGAAAAAGCAGCAATTACTTTAAATGTAAAGCAGGAGGGAGTGAGGTTAAAACTAAATGTGGATGCAAGCAAAAGATGAGGCCCTTTACATATACAAGGGGAATGCTTTCAAGCACCGGGAGGGTTCATTTCTATCATGCTACGAACAGTAGTTCTTTACAACATGAGATTTCCCCGTTCCAGATCATTAAGATGAGGGCATGGAGCTCTGATGTGAGCTCCTCTCCCTCCTGCTTGAAAATTTCAATTCCATCAGCTCCAGGTGCCTTTATCTTCTCGATATGCTTTATCTGCTTGATGGCTTTCCTCACCTTATCAAGAGTTGGAGGGATTCCAGGATTGTCTCTGACTGGGTGTTGCAGGATGGAGCTGACTCTTGTCAACAACTGTGATCTTCAAAATGCTCTTTCCAATGGGCATTGATGGCTCCCCTTCCCTTGTTCAGGTCTCCTCCAACCTCTCTGAGGTTAAGATGGGAATTAAGCAAGACCGCATCATTGCTCCAACACTGTTTTCTATTCCTTACCATGATCCTACGTCTGACCGCTCGGAGTGGAGCTAAACTACCAAGTGGATAGTAAACTGTTTAAACTCAGCTGACTCTGAGCCAAAATCAAGACTACCCCGGCCTTAATCATCGAGCTCCGGTACGCTGATGCTGTTGTCTGTGCTCTACTTGGAAGCATATCCTCAGGTAGTTGTCAACGTCTTTACCAAGGCATGCAAGAAAATGGGACTGATGCATTCAGAAGGCTAAGTTCTCCATTAGCAAGCTGTTAATGAGCAGTCTCTAGCTCGGGTAATTCAGATTTATGATGAGACTGGGGAATGTTGAGTGTTCCCACAGCCTGAAAGCCATGTCTTGCAGAAGGCTGACATGGACAGACAAATCCAACATCACCTTAAAAGCGTAAGTGCAGCCGGAGGAAATGGGTGTCTGAAGACTGCAACATCAGATTGATAACCAAGCTCATGGTTTATCCAGCAGTCATGACCCTCACCTTACTGTATGGAGCTGAGATGCGGACAACATACAGGAGACACCTCAAGTTGCTGGAGAATACTATCAATGCCACCTGAGGAAAATCTTTCAAATCTAGTGGGAAGACAGATGCACCAATATTAGCATCCTCTCGCAAGCAAACACCACAAGCATCAAGGCAATGAACATCCAACATCAACTTCGCTGGACCAGCCTTGTCATCCAGATGTCCAACTCCAGACTCCCAAAGCAAGTTTTATTCTTCCAGCTCAGTCAAGGCCTAAGCTCAAGAGGAGGGCCACGTCCTCAAGGCCAACTTGAAAAAAAATGTAACATCAACTTCAAGTCATGGGAAACTATCATCCAGGACTGCCCCAAATGGAGGAAGACTTGGATGGATCTGCTGCAAGGATCTGCTGCAAGGATCTGCGTACTTTGAAACCTTACAAAGGCAACAGGAGATGGAAAAGCGGGAGTAGCAGAAACAGCATGTTGTGGACCAAATAAAAAATCCAGAGCCACCCACCCCACACGGAAACACATGCCTGAGCTGCAACAGTCTGTCAATCCCAGATTTGTCTCGTCAGCCATCTCTGGACCCACAGATAAGACAATCATGGAAGGCGATCAGCTTTGACTGCGAGGGATGACAATACAGGAGCCCAGATGAGCTGAATCAAAATCAATGCAGGCTCTTCTCTGAGTAGGGGGCACCACGAAAAAATCCCCCAGGCATGGGAGGTAGGGGGTCAGCTGTAGGCAGCAGAAGAGGTATGCAGAGCCTTAAAGGTAAGGACAAATAATATGACAGATGTTGAGAGCAGGAGAGATGTAGCGGAGGGAGTGAAGAGCACAAGTGAGTTGCAGGGGTGGAAGGGTCACTACTTTGTACAGGTTATAGGTGGGAGGTAGGGAAGGGGATGGTGATAGTTATATGAGAAGCAAGGGAAGCCAATGCACAGACCAGGATTTTTGCCACTGGGACAGAACAAGGGGTAGGCTTTAAAACAACTCTGGCTATTTTCTGGTTTCAGTGGGGCACCAGCAGGATGCTTTTGTATTCTGAGTGTGCTCCTATATCCATG
>NW_017729024.1:166717889-166724515 GCF_001723915.1 Gavialis gangeticus | reverse complement strand
GGGGATGGTGATAGTTATATGAGAAGCAAGGGAAGCCAATGCACAGACCAGGATTTTTGCCACTGGGACAGAACAAGGGGTAGGCTTTAAAACAACTCTGGCTATTTTCTGGTTTCAGTGGGGCACCAGCAGGATGCTTTTGTATTCTGAGTGTGCTCCTATATCCATGTGCTCACCTCCCAACCCTAAAATACACAAGTCGAATTTGGAGGGAAGAGGAGATGAATGTTGTCCATCAAAGGGACCTTTTCTAAACAATTCCTTAAAAGAAGGGCCTGCAAAATGCCCTTGCAGCTGTAATTTTATATAGAAACTTGCTTTATTTTACCTTATTGAAGAAAAGCTTGAGGGGTGACTTGCCTACAGGTGTGTGCCCAGGGCGAAGACGGCAGAGCTAAGGTAGCACCCAAAGGCAGAGAGCAGTCCAATGGCTGGAAGCTGACGCTACAGAATCAACCAGGCCTATTTTTTAAACTAGCCCTTGAGCAAGTCACCAAGGAATAGGATGGGATATGCACCCACTGAGGCCTGAAGAGCTACATGGGATAACTTTCTGCCAGGTGAACTGCAGTCCAGTTGGTGTTACTGGCACTGGCTCAGGGATGGCGAGGTGAATGACCACGGCCTGTGGCAGACTACGTGACAGTTATGGCTGGAAGTGGCCACTAAATCTGTGAATCTATTTTCAAGATGTAAGAAACATTCAAAAGATACCAAAGCGCTGCTTAAACACACCAAGCAGAGAGCAGGCAGCTGGAATCACTGCGCCCACGCAGCACAAGTCCAGCTGTTCTTCATGAATCCTCGGCAGAACATTTTGCAGGGCAAAACAGACTCTGGAGAGATGGGACGGAGAAATGGGGGGGCTGTTCTGCACTAACTCAGGAAGGTTAAAGCTTTGCTGAGTGCACGGCGATTGCTCGGCCCTAGGTGAAAGTCAGATGCTGACAAGTGGCAATACAGGGTTGGAGACTGAGTAGGAAGGGGAAAACCCCTCCCAGGGAATGAGCCAGACATGTAACAAGTACAGCACCTGCTGTTGAAAGAGCACTTTTAGTAAGAACGCTACAGTTCATTTTGGTACACGTGTACCAGAAGTCCCACCTTCAGTCTTGCCCACGGTCTGTATCGGTGACATTTTGAACAGGATGTCCTATTGGCTGGTAACAGGACCCCAGGGGCCACAATGGACTAAGCTGTTTCTACTACATGTTCAGCAACAGGTTTGATGAGGCCTTCTGATGTCCTCTCCCAGACTAGCGTTTTATTTTTTTATTATTTCTTCTTGTTGTAATTGGATAGAGGTGCATAAAGGAAGCAGCTGAGCCCAATATCTGACTGTGATGTCTGATGCCTATGCATGATGCAGAAATGCCTTCACCAGCAGAAGCTCTTCTAACATGACCAATATAATCATTCAAATCTCTCCCGAGAAGGGCGATTAACAGCTTGAGAAACTGAATCAGAGACTGTCTGATTACTGCAGTGGGCTTCACAGCTTTTAGCAAAATCTTGTTGCTGTAAATATTCGGCATCTAGAAAACGCTTTGTTTTCTCCCAACAGGGCCCCGCTTCTATAAACAGGAGGCCAGCTGGAAAGGGAACAGAGCTTTGTGAAGTTTGCAGTCCTGAAGGACAGCAGCCGGAGGACTCTGCTTGCAGTGCCATAAAACGATTGCAGAGACCATGGGCTGGTTCTGCCAGGGGTAAAGCATGTCAGCATCCCAGTCGTGCTTCCTTAGTTCAGTCCAGGGCTCAGAGGGCATCTACACTGCACCTTTGGCATGCCCCAGGTGTGATGAACCTGAGCAAGCCCATCCACCCACTCCTGCTCCCCTGCCAAACCTGGAAACAAGGCAGCGAAGCTGCTCAAGGGGCACCAGCGTGCTCTCCCTGGTTGCTCTCAGGCACGGCAGAGGCTAAGATCTGGATAGCAGCCAGGAGGAGATGTCCCAGGGTGGCTTCACTGCTACACTGCTGGATTTGGAGCATACAAGCAGAAGTGTCCCTCTCCAATAGTCCACAGATGCAGTGCAGACAGCTGGGACAGCTGACTACAGCCTGCTCACGTGCCAAGTCCCTTCTTGCCTCTTGCTTGGCTGCTCTGTTTCTTCTGCTGGAGCATCTCCAAAAAGCAAACACGAGATTGTTTTAAGCTATGGGCAATGTGTTTCCTCACCGCCCATTCTCTGAAACAACTGATTCCTCTTCTGAAACCTTCAAAAACATTCAGCCTGGGGCAGACCATGAATGGCTGAGGTGTGGGACCGGAATAAAGCCAGTGCAAGCGGGGTCTGCGGCAGGAAGGGTAGGGAAGCCGATGTTCTCTACAACCCTGGCTTTGCTCTGCTCAAACTGCCGGGACTTGTTCTGTCCCTGGTCATGGGTCTTTCTAGTTTAGCCTCTTCTCTTCCCACTCTGACTCCTGCTCCTACCTCAAATCTATCTGTTTTGATAAAAAGCTTGCTAGGACCCTCTTCCCAGCTCTTCATTCTGGCTCTTCTTCTCCAGCGTCTTGCTCCTTCACCTTAGAAGCAGAAGCTTGGACAGCCTCTTGTGATGTAGCCCCGCTTAGGCATGTCTCTCTTCTACTGCTCCAGGTAACTATACCAGTTCTGCTTCCTGCTTCTCTGCTGTGCCGCAGGCCCCTTCCATCATTTGTCCTGGGCTGCCCTTTCTCCCTCCAGATCTGGAAAGCAAAACTAAACCAAACTCGTATTCTCTTCCAAGCTGGGAGATGCCAGGCATACGGAGAACTGGGAGAGCTGCTAGTTATTCAAGAGACTTCCTAGCACTTCTCCATGTCATCCTTTGAGTCTTCTCATGAACCTTGTAAACACCCTGAGGTCAGGACCATCACCTCTGTACAGCACTCAGAGCCCCTGACCTTCGGCTTCACCTGCGACTATAATGCAAATAAAAAATTACAAATGGCCCCATCGGAGGAAGGGCTGCATGCCACTGTGCTTCGACTTTTTGTAACCATAGTTAATTTATACTTTGCCTTCTTTCCCTGCCCTCTCCAGATCTGTAGGCTTCTCAGAGAGGACAGGAAGGTTTTTAGCATGCCACCAGGATCCTCTTGGCCTGGAAATGGCAGCGAAGAGCCATGAACCGCAGTGCACTTGCGCTGGCAAATATCTGTCCACTGACAAGTGCGTATTATTTGTATTTAATACAGTTCTTATCTGAGGACCCTGCACTTCAGCACTGAGACACTATACAGCAGGCTGCAAACCCTCGCAGCTACTCACCGAATGTGGAAACTTGTAGAGAAGACAAAGGAAGAGCCCAGACTAGTGAGCAGTCAGAACAAATTGGATCAGCTGTCAGGTAGGCACAGAACAAGTCTCCTCATTAATGAATCCAGTGCAAGGGCAAGAATGCCAATGGGATGATACAGTTTGCAGATGCTGTGGCCTGTTCTGGAGCAGTTCGCATCAGTGAGAGGGTGTCTATACACATAGATATACATATACACATACATATACATAGTCAGCACTCTTGTGGTAGAAGCAATATCTTTTATTAGACCAACTACATGAAAAATGATTTTTTTAATTTGCAAGCTTTCGGGCTTATGTACCCTTCCTCAGGCAAAGGAGAGTGCAAAGATTGTAAAATTTCTCCCAGGTAGAAATGAAATTCATGCACAGGAGAACTAGAGGATGGTATAAGTTCTCCTGGGTGGGAAAGTTAATTTTATGCAAATTAGGCTCGAATAAAAGTTGGAGCAGTCTATTTACCTCAAAGGTGTGTGATGGCAAGCAGGATGCTGAATTTTGCTTCTTTCTTGTTAAGTTGTGCTATGCACATGGCCATGCACATGCACTGTCTTCCTACAGAGCAGGAAGACTAGGGTGCTCTCAGCTGAGGCATCATGGACTGAAAGAAGGAAAATTCTCTCCTCAACACAACCACAGCTGCCCCTTCCAAGGTCAAAGCCAAATTGCACGGGTGCAAAACACCTTTGAGGATAATACTCTGGTGGACCCTTCAGAAGCACAGCACTCACAGCATGGAAAAAATAAGAAAAGGTAAAATATACCCCATGCCTTGTACTGTCCTGCTTACTCCTTCTGCAGTGCTGCAGAGCTTAGGCTCACAGTGGCGGGGGTGTTACATTCTTGACTTAGACTTTCAACAGGCTCTCCGCTACAGGATTTGCAACCTTTGCCCAAAGTCACTTAGTGAATCAGGGGCAGGAACACAAACGGAGCCCAGACTTCCTGACATCCAGCCCTCTGCTTTAAGACAGATTACCCATGTAGATCCCCTTGGCAAATACTTATTTTTGGCTTTTCTCATGAATTTTTAAGACATTTATATATAGTCAGGAACACCACGCTCATCTCACTAGCTTCTAATCCAAATTAGTAGCTTCACTCCTGGATTGTAAAACCTGCACCTTCTTTCTCACTGATCTCATCCAACTGCCCTCCCACCTGCCGGTCCCGTTCTTCCAACCTGGGCCTTTCAGAATCCCAATAAATCAGTCTCCTCTTGACCCTAAGAGCAAACCAGGCTTATCCCCTCCCTTGCTCCCATTTGCTGCCTAAACTACAACCAGCTTGCAAAATGCCTCGCATCTCCATCACTTAGCCCCTCACTTGCTAGAGTGTCAGCCTCTTTCCTCCTGTAAACACTCCCAGGTAGGAATGAGGTACTGTGCAAAGAGGATGCTCCAGTAAACTAACTGTATGCACAATTTCTGTTACAAATGTAAAGGTTAATCGCACATGAAATGTTTAAATAAATTCCTCTCCTCCCTGGGAGACCTCTGAGTGGGAGGCTGCGCTTCTGTCATTGCCAAGAAAATCAATAGCGGTGCTATACTATTGATGTGCCCCTGCTTCCCCATTATTCATTCTCCCACTACACAGGACAGACAGTGTTAAAGGAAATGGGAACTCCCAGGGGAGGAAAAGAGCTTTATGCACTTAAGGTAACGATGTCACTTGAGGTCTCAATGTAAATGCATATGGACATGGAGATCTACAGTGTTATTAATAGAGCTGGCACCTTGGGAGGCAGCTAAGGAGTCTTCTTTTAAAAATTGCTTTTCTAATCCACCTACAGAGCTTCTTCCCAGAAACAACAGCTGCTCTACCTAATTAGCATTAATCGCCCTGTTACAGCAGAACAATTGGGAATAGTTCCGTACTTGAGGAGCTGACAAAAGGATACACTAATGGTATTGATTGTCCAGCCATTGACAGCCTTTGCTTGTTATTCTGCTTTCTGTATGAAACATCTAAAAGACACCAGCCTCTGCCGTATAAAGTAGGAGGCAAACAGGCATCATGGAAAATGAACTAAGCACAGCAGGACTGTACGGATCCTTTCTGTACTGTTCAGTTCTGTGCAAGAAGCTTGACTCATGTGCAACAGTCAGGGGTGTCCACTACTCAGGACTACATATCCCAGCATGCATTTCTCTACCACGCCCCCAGAAGAGACCAGCCAAGTAGGCAATCTGCAGGCTGAGCCTCCATGCTGTAGATCCAGGCTGCTGTGATTGGCCCTCGCTTTGCATAAGGTAGCTACAGGTCTTAAGTGCCTGGCAATCTGCCATGGTAACCACCAGCTCGGCTGAATTTGGACCCCTGTCCTCAGTCATTAAACCCAGGCCTGTGCAAAGAGAGAAACAGCCGCCTGTGAGTGGGCTGTCTCTCTGAACACTGTTACTGCTGGGGTTACAGTGTTGTGCACTCTGCAACTGCTCAGTGGAGGTGCTTTACAGCAAACCCAGCATTATTACATTTTCTTAGAAAAATAAATTGGCTTCTGAAATGAAGGATCAACAGGAAGACAGAAAGGCAGGCAACCCTTCCTGGGGACTGGAGATGCATCTGCAATGATTAAGTCTGGGGTTAGGAATGTGTGGATTTAGTTTTCTTGAACCCTGGAGCCTCTCTCATTCTCAACTAATATTGACTGTTCCCCCTCCAGGACCTCTCCTTCCAGTCAGCGGAGCAATGTGATATCTGTCATAAATCAGTGGCACTCAAGAGGTATGACAGCAGGAGTTAAACACTGTTGTGTGCGCTCTCAGCTTACCCGCTTTCTCCTATGGGCTCATTTCCTCAGTTAACACTGATCTCCACCGGGAATGTAAACCCATCCATAAACCCCACTCTCCACATCTGGTTGCATTCCAGTGCCTCGGGGACATAACACCCTCTATTACCCCATGCAACGGGAATTCTGCATTCATCTCTTAAATCACCGGCAGAGTCAATTGCTCTAAGGTTGCAAGCAGATGTCACATTTATCCTGGAACAAACCATTTTATCCCAGGACAAAGTGCAAACATACAGATGTCCATGCCCATCGATCGTTCCAGGGTAACTCCTAAAAAACAGTTTCCCTGGTAAGGTAGTAACAGTTTACCCTGGGGTACTGTAAAGCGCACCTGTACAGTTATCCCATGATTGTGTCATTGAATCAATGGCAGAAGAGCAGCACTGGATTCAGCAGCTCACTAAACCCTGATGAGAAGGGCAATGTGTGTACATGGTAATCCCAGGACATTTTTGTTTTGGGACAAACGCAGGCACAATTTATCCAGGGACAAATGCAATGCCTGTGTGGCGGATGCAGAGATCCCACCTCAGGAACACAGC
>NW_017729024.1:166716736-166717878 GCF_001723915.1 Gavialis gangeticus | reverse complement strand
TTTTGGGGAGAAACCAAGGTGGCTTTCTGCCACAGCCTGTTCCTAGCTTGAATGAGTATTTTATTCCAGTTGCTTGGGGTTTTGACTCTTGGCTGTTGGCTAACTGATGTTAATGTGATAGCTGGCACACTCTGAGTTGGGAAGGGCCTTTGGTGTTTGGGAGGAGACGTACCTAATCAGCATCTCTGTATGGCAGTGCTTCCACACCTTTTCCTTGGTATGATCCCATTCCTGACCCCATTTCCACAGCATGGCCCCTTACTCCCAACCCGCAGTCCCACACCCTGCCCAGGTGCCCCTTACTCCCTACCCACAGACCCCTGCACTGAAAAGATGGGAGAGGGGAGGGACCTGGAGGGCATTTATGCCTAGGCTATTAAAACCCCTGGGCTCCAAGACAGAAGCAGCCCGGGTGGAAGAGATGTGCTCCCAGAGTGAACCATGCCTTCTCTTCATGAGAAATCTCCTGCAATGCAGTTTTTAGTAGGAAGATGCTGGTACTCTATTAATTCAGGAACATCTCTCCTGTTCCTAACCCGAGGACAGCTCCTTGCTTTGTGAAGCAAGGAACATTTCTGGCTCTGTTGGGAGATTACATAATCAGACTGCTGTAGCTTGCATCAAAGGCTATGCTGTGATACTTGCTTCTCCTTATGGGGCTGTCTAGTAGGGCTGTGCAAAGCTTCAGTAGCTCATTTGATTCAGAGGAGATTTGGCCCGATTCGCGGACCGAATCCCTGAATCTGAATAGAATCGGGAGACCAAGTAAAAGCTCCAAATAGATTTGAAGCATACAAATCAATTCGGAAAAGTTTCGGAAAAAGATTCAGCCGATTTGGAGATTTGGCCATAGACTAAATAGGCAGCTCACAGCTGCCTCCAGCAGGTAAGTCTGTTGGGGTTGGGGGAGGGAAGGGCATGGGGAAGGAAAGGACTGCATCTGGGACAAGCTGCCCAGCCAGGGTGAGGGGCACATTACTCGGAGAGGAGGACAGGGGAGCGCGGCAGCACTGGGAGAGGGGGCTCTGCCTGTTCGACTCGCCTGGGAGCTGGGGTGGTTCCACATGTCAGCCAGGCAAGGCAGCCATGGGGGCTTCTCCCGTGGCTCCCCCTGCCCGGGAAGAGGCAGGCACAGGTGGAGG
>NW_017729024.1:166692552-166711736 GCF_001723915.1 Gavialis gangeticus | reverse complement strand
GGTGAGGGGCACATTACTCGGAGAGGAGGACAGGGGAGCGCGGCAGCACTGGGAGAGGGGGCTCTGCCTGTTCGACTCGCCTGGGAGCTGGGGTGGTTCCACATGTCAGCCAGGCAAGGCAGCCATGGGGGCTTCTCCCGTGGCTCCCCCTGCCCGGGAAGAGGCAGGCACAGGTGGAGGAGCCATGGGAGAACCTGCAGCCGCCCAGCTGTGCCTGCCTCTCCCCAGCTGATTCGAATCTCCCCGAATCAGCGCCAAATCTTTCAAAGCTGATTCGGCCAAATCGAATAGGGACAGCGATTGGAATCACCGGACAAATCACTGTTCTCCAAATCAGTGAATCCAAATCCAAACCGAATACTTCCTTATTTGCACAGGCCTACTGTCTAGTATCTACTAGTATATATTATGGACTTAGGAGAAATCTCAGCGTGCAATCAAAGCTTGGAGGGAAAGACAGTTGCAGCAAGGAACGCAGATCAATTATCTGGTACTTCTGAAATTCCTTCTACAAAGTGTTGCAATAAAGTCCAAATGTTAAACAGAAACGCCCTCAGCACTGCATCCTAGAGAGCAAAGGCTCCATCTGGCCAACTGACATTAGGCTCTCTCTGAATTTAGCTCTGTTTCCAAAAGTCTAAATGAGGGAGAGTCTAATGAGAATACTTCACATGCTGGGAGATCTGGAGTGAAAGGCATTCGTATCCCCAGCTCAGTCTCCTTCTGCATGTTGTTCCATAGACCATTCATTTGCACATCCATTCCCACCCTAGACGCAATAACTTCTTAACCAGGTCTCACTAAAAGCCATCAAGACAACCTTGGAGCTCATGAACTTCCAGAAGGCCAGCATCACCACAGGCAATTTTGATTTTGTGAGGAATGGTGCTAATAGCTAGCCAGCCTTCTGGGCACGGACGCTTTGGATTATATTGCTATCCCTACCCTAGAGGCCCTGATATTTCCTCACCATACATGAAAGTCAGTGCAGATGACAGAAAATCTTTGAGGCATACCGTGTGCCCTAAATCACAGCTGCCAGGTGGGCGAGGGGAAATCAGAGTGGGCTGGAGTCAGCAAGACTCCCGACTTCTTCCCCTCCTACATGCAATTGCATCTTGGCACTCAAGTAAGTGGCTGTGTTCCCAAATGTTATAAGAAAGCACTATTACAACACTCCTCAAACTGTGGTATGGGAGCCCATGGTAAGGGGTCCACATATCACACTGTAGCCCCTGCCCCCTACCTCCATTAAAATGTTAGGAGTACCCAAAAGTTTTAAGGGCTGACCGGTCTGTTGGTACAAAAAGCTTGGGGAGTGCTGGGGAAAAAGCTTGTTTACACCACCCTGTTCTCCAATATAACAGGCAGGAGAACCATAAACTACGGAAGATTTCAGAAGCGTAATTAAAAACATGAAGCGGACAAACAGGCGGCGTGAGCTTCATTACACGGTCTTTTGGGAATCCCGGGGGCTTTGCTGCATTCTGACAGATACCAAACCGCTGAGATTTACACTTTGGGATTATTCTGTTTTTTCCTTATCACAGCTCTGCCTTGCTCTCCCAGCTCCAACTGCTGGACTTTCTGAAAAGCATAAGCCGGGTACACTCTGCAAGCACTTCTATCCGTGCACATCACAGCAGCGAAGCAGTTCGCGTTATGGCGCAATGATCTGCAAACAGAGAGGCAAGGCTGCTGTCCGGAGGGGTTTGCAATATAGCACAATGAAACAAACCTGGTAAAAGCATCAGAATTTATGCTGAGCAAGTCAGGATGAAGTAAATCATTAAGGAAGACATCATGCCGTAAAGGAGATACAGTGATAAGTCACAAGTGAGCATGCGGGGTCTGCCACGGGAGCCAGGTAGCACAATATCCACATAGGCAGATACTGCTCATTTATGTGCATTTTTAAGTTTGGCTTCCGTGCATTTTCCCTTGAGGAGAATGATGTTCTTACTGCCCCAATTTTGGTCAGACCAGCCCCAGCCTCGGAGCTGTATGTCTACAGTTCTAGTGCAGCTGTGACGTTCTTCCTATTTCTAACTCCCACAATGCCATGAGCAATACTTTGGTGAAACCAAAGAGTCCTCTTGACACAGAGGGGACATTTGCCTGAATGAATGGCTCTGCAGTCCCAGACACTCTCCCTCTCCTGTGATGTAGCCCACCACGTCTGCATTTCCAAATACTGCTGCCCCTGGAAGTAAAAGCTGTATTTCTGCCATGTCGGTATTTAACTGAGCTCATCTGAACCAAGATTCCCAGGATACCCATGCAGCTGGCTTACATTTCAAAACTTCGTAAAGGAAAAAGGACATTTATCAATCCACTGTCAGAACAGGGGACTGGGTTTGCCATTACAACAATTGATTATGCTATAACAGCACTAAAGAAAGGTTAATGCTGCTATCCATATGAAACATTTGCAATAGGACCAGAACCCTGCTCCCTAAAATGACCGGGCAATAACTCTTCAAGCTAAGCTATTAAACATTTATACAGTTCTATAACTTTCTATGGGGCTCTCAAAGAGATTAAATCACAGTCACTACCCCAATGAGTTTACGACCCAATGCCAGGCATAAAGTGGAGGAAAGACAAAAACAGAGGCAATGCAATAAGGGAAGTCAGCTGCACTAAGTGGAGTAAAAAAATCTTGCATGTCAGATGAGTTTTTAAGATTAAAGACCAGCATCAATGGATCATCAGGACATCAAGTGACTCCTCTCCTGCCCCATAAAACCCTGAGGATTCTCCGAGCGGCCAGGAACAAAGACTGGCTATGGACCTGGCCAGGACAGGTGGGATGTATGTGAGCCCACTGGCACAGCTGCCCAGGCACACTTCGTGCACTAGCTGCACTGGAAAAGACTTCCCACCAGAGCCAGGACACAAATATAATCAACGCTCACTAAGTGCACGCCCTAAGCGAAAGCCTTGGCTTCCTCCAAGCAGCTGCTTGATTTCACCTGTACCAGCAGAGCATTTATCAGCACTAAACATTTATGTTGCAGGAACACAGCACTTGAAGGGACCTCCTGGCGGGCAGCTGTATGGTTTGATCTTGTTTATAAACTTATCAGGCTCCATCTTACACTGTTAGGGCTCGTACCATCCTATGACTGGCTGAGGCTACAGACAGATGTCATTTTAAACTGCTTTAGTTACCTCCAAAGAAAGCATCAGCTGTTAGGATTTAACTGGTAGGTTTGCATGCTCTTACAGCTCAATTGCTTTTACCTTGCATTATTCAGGGGCAAAGTTGCAACGGTTTTGCTACTCCGGTATTGGCAGGAGCAAGCAGCAACCAGCGACGTGGTCACAGTTTAGACCAGGATCATTCCACACTGATACAGGATGAAAGAAAAATAGGGCTGGAAGGGACCTCAAGCTGTCACCAACCCCTTGCTCAAGGCAGGATCACTTCTGTCTAAACCATTGCAGCCAAATGTGTTTTTAACCTGCTCTTAGGAACTTCCAAGGGCGGAGAGTCCACAACCTCTCTCAGTTATTGACTCCGCGCTTAACGTAATATTGTGATATAACTGTTCTGTCTGCCTGTATCCTGGTACACTCAGGTCTTTCTCCTCTTCAGTCATTTCTGACTCCTGAGCTCCCAGTTTTTAGGAAAAAATAGTGCTCTTTGATCTTCAATTGCTAATGTTACACTTAATTCTTTTTTTACCCTCTTTCCATTACAAATACCGAACAGAGGAGGAGGAAGAGCCTGGATAGCATCTGTTGGGGATGGGTTAGGAGCAGCACATCCTGCAGGGTGCTGGAGGAGATGTCTCCTGAGGGCCTTTCCTGGTTTGGGATTCTGTGACTACTCTGTGCCTCCAGGTCATCTGGTTCTTCCTGAACAATATCCTGATCCTCCTCAGCATCAACACTGCCTTCTAGCTTTAGGTCACCCGCATATTTCCTGAATATGCTTCTACTTCCTGTTCTGATAAATGGACATACTACGAGAGATCAGCCCTCAGACTGATCTTTGAGGAACTCCACTAGTAATTTCCTCCAGCCTGCCACTCCCTCTTTTGACAAACCTAGTGTGGGCTCCCCATTAGCCAGTGCTTTGCATACCGTGTAACTGTTCTACTAAGCCCTGTCTTAACTAATACTTCCCTAAGTGGAACCATATATCAAATGTTTCACTCGAGTCCAAATGATAGATGTTTTATAATTCCTTTGATGTGATATCAACTGTCTTGTCACAGAAATATCAAGTGAGTCTGGTATGACCTACCCTTGGTAGACCCATGCTGTTCCCTCCCTCCCCACATCTCTGATTTACTACCATGTGCCGAATTATTTTTCCTTCAAAACATATGCTAAAGAATTTCATATTATCAGGATCAGGCTGGATTGCTTTTTAACCCCTTCTTCCATGTAGGCAGGACACTTGCTCTTCTCACTTCAGATACCAGTTCTTTTAAACATCTGCGAGTGTGACCCCCCTGCCAGACTGAATGCATTGAGCTCGTTGAGACTTGCTGTCACTTTGGCTGTGGCAGTTTCCATTGCCATACCCTCATTCTCATTAGCCATCATGCCTTTGCTCCCCAGGTCTTTATTGAGATCTGCAAGAGTGCTTGTTTAGTATATGTACCATACCTAGTACCCCCACCCTATCCTTATAAAATGGCATGCAGATGCCATGGCTGTGATTGGACTGTGCCAGTGCTTCCAACAGAAATAAAACCTGGTGGTTCCTGGCTAGAGGGTTTTGCCCTCCATGCAGGGGCAGACCAATTGCTGCATTTGGGGTCAGGAATTTTATCCCATGGTCAGACTGACATGGAAAGGTGGGTTGGGCGGGAGGGTTTTACCTTCCTCTAGCAGGGGGAGTGACCCTCTGCTTTGGATCTCTCAAATGGATTTTAACAACCCGTGCAGTGGCAGGACAATGACAATCCTTGTCCTCTTGCTTTCCTGTGGCAGGCTGGGGTGGTCTTGGGGCAATGTGTCTTGTATTGATTGTGCAGTTTCAGGAATAGGTTAGGCAAGGACTTGTATGGGATCGTTTGGATGGGGTGATCTTGCCTGGAGCAGGGGTTTGGACTGGATGACATCCAGGGGTCCCTTCCAGACCTAACTTTCTACGATTCTTTTCTTGTTCTCTTTCTATGTGTATGAAGAAACTTTTCCTGTGTGTTCAATATCCTTCTCAAGGTCCAAGTTGGCTTGACTGCCAGCAGTTCTCACTTTGCCCCCACACTTCTTGCCCTCTGAACCATAGCTTTTTGTGATTTGTCCTTCCCTATTCCTTGTAGACCATCAGCTTATTCCTGGAATTCTTCTTGAGATGGTTATTAATACAGATTCCTCTGAAGTCCTTTCCTACCTATTTCTCCCCCACTTTTGGGATATAAATTCCTGATAGCTTCAAATTTCTTTAGATTAACAGTGTAAAATATTTCTCCACATTCTACTGTCCTTAGTCCAGCTGACTTCACTAACTAGCTCCTTTAGCTTCTCAAAGTTTTCCCTGTTGAAACTGAGAACCTACACTACAGACCTACTTTTCTTTATCCATTTAAACCAACTTGGCTGGGGATTTCTCAATTCATGTTTATTTTTCAGGACCAGACCAGGATTCAAATTGATTCTTAAGGTACCTATACCTGAGCTTTGCATTTCTAAATGACTGGCTCCTGGCATGGGAAGGTGATTCAATATGAGTGGGTTCAGTGTGCGGAAACCTGATACAATTAACAGGAGGGGTAAAGAGTGCCCTCACCAGCTTATTCTATAAACTGGTAGCTAGGGTATTTTTCTGGAGGTGGCAGATGTGGACTCAAATCGCTGTCAGGCTGAAGGGGTTTTCCTCTTCCTGGGTGAGTGGTGTAATCATTAGGCTACTGGGAAGAAGGGTACCACCACTCTTGTTTGCTACTGAGCTGCATCTTGGCATGGTCATTTGCCATGATCTGGATTATAACAGAGATTAGATGGCAGTGAGGCACTTTGGTGACCGGTGTAGATAGCTTATAAGCATGCGCAGCAGTCTAACTCTGGGTGCCAAGCATCTTTTTGGGCCAAGATAAGGTATTTAATGACTCCATGTGCCTAGACAGTTTTGTAGCGGCTGGACAGGGTTAATCTGGATCACCCCTTGAGATCTGAGTGCTTAAATTCTGCCCAAGTCCTGTTTGGGCACTTTCAAGGTCCATTACGACCTTGCTTGTCCTGACCAACCCCCCAGTTTTCTAGCCAGATGAGGGACAGTCCTTTCAGCAAGTTTACTGCTGACCCAACTGCAGTCTTCTTCCTTCTTGTTCTTTGCTGCCTATCACCCTATGCTCCAATACTCCTCATCCAGTGTCATATCCTCACTTACTTGACTTTTTCTCTGCCTGCAGACTAAAGCCAGGCATGGAGTTTACACAAGTTTCTCCCAGTCTTTTGTCTTCATTCCTTAGATTGAAGCTTTTCTGATCAATCATGCCAGACTCAACCTGAGAAGACCAGAAGAACGCATACCCAGACGGAGACCATCTGTTGAGAAGAGTCCTCTTTCCAAGCACAGCTGCCAGTGGTCAGACTTCCTACAACCCCCTTCCAACCCCAGCTTTTGAGCCATTTGTTGTTCTGTATTATTTTAAGACGTCTTTACCCTCCTTCTCTTGGGATTAGGAGATCCCACTGAAGAGCCCCAGAACCTCCATTTCTTGTAGCATCTTCCCGAGCCTGCTATGGTCTTCCGCTATCTGTTCTAGAGATAATCTAGCAGAATCATTGGTCCCAGCCACAAAGGTTGATAGGTGGATTTTTCTCTGGTGCTACAGTGATCCTCCTTTTCAGTCTCGGGTCCATATCTGCTATCTTTGCCCCAGCACATAGCACACTGTTTATTCTCTGGATCCGCTCTGGTGACAGTCCCGGAGAGAATTCCTCACAAAGAGTCCCCAGTCATATCCCCTCTTATAGTCTTCTCTATAGTACCTTTGTTCCTGCTTAGGCTTAGGCTTGAACTTGCTTTGATGCACCTCTTAGAGGCAAAAGGCTACACTGTCCCTTGTAGTTACAGATATTAAATTATAGAAGCTTCGATGTGATAATGAAAAAAGCTGTTCTTACCAGCACACTGTCTGGGTTATGGTCAGATTTGTAAGCCATTTTGCAAAGTTGTCTGAGCAGAACTGGAGCACTCAGCAGCAACAGTGGGGACATAAATGTCGTGTCACATAACTTCCTACCATACTGAACTCTTATTGCACCTTTTTTGCAGCCCTACATATTTTAAAATACACAAGATACCACTCTGTGCTAGCACACAGAGACTCACCTAGTTTCACTTGGAGTGGGGACGGCTTATAGTTCATAGCTACAGTCTCTCCTTCCCTTGTAGCACAGTCTCTGTCAGAGATGGATGCAGCTGTTGGATCCTGTTAAAAAAAAAAAAAGACAGACAGACACGTTTTAGCAAACACAGATAGATAGTCACTTCTCTAATTCACTGGCAGGCAAGTCCAATCAGTATACAGGTTTGGTAGGAAACAGAAAATAAGTCTGCACTTTAAATTAAATAAAACCAGAGACAAACACTCCAGAACTTTAGAAGCATGTTTACTGTTCAGGTCCTATTTGAAAACTTCAGCTTTCAACAACAGGCTTAGATGATGAATTGCACTAGGAATATAAAGTGGGTTTTCTCTACCTCTGGGTCAGCAGGTTGGCAATAATACAAAGCCATTCTCATCTGATGAGTGCTTGGTGGCCTGAGTGCAATGCATTTGCAGCTTGAGTCCAGTTTCTAACTGGCATGAACTGCCTATCTGGTGGCAGGCCTCAGCAAAGCCAACAGCTGGATGAACATGGAGGTGAAACTTCTGGTGCCTGTAGGGTAAAGGCTAATCAGTTTTTACTTCCCATTATGGACCCACATTGGGTGTAACTATGGGGTCTTGAGGATCTGTCCATCTGCAGTAAAATTCTTCCTGGACACCACAACAACCGTCACCAAAATATGCAATGTCTCTTTTCCTGGGAAATCAAGGTCTTCAGAAAATCCAGTCCTGGTGATAGTGTATTCTACAGCACAGTCTTTTGCTAACCATGTAAAATATGCAGGCTGCCAATTCACACAATCCCATCAGTGATAAAACATTTAACTACCATTCATTGCAGGCTTCAGAACTACTGAAGTTCTCCCTTTGTGGCACCAGGGCAAAAATTAAAATTGGCTGTCAAAAGCATCCATTTCTTCCCACCTAGGGGGGAAAAACTAAGACAAAGACATTCTGATTCACAATGGGTAGAACTCCATGGAAAACTTCTATCTATTATTAAACTCGAAATATTCAAGGAAAGTATCCTCTTTTATTTCACAAGGTGCAACAGAGCTTTGGATGCTAATACTGGCATTTACCATTTCATATACTATAATCAACATTTGCATTCTCTCCATGTCTTGAGTTTTGTTTTTGGCAACGGCAAAGTTTTATTAATGCAAAACTCAAGAAAGAAAGAAACAAAAAAAACCTGTGTAATTTGGTGCTTTATGACAATACTTGCAAGAAGCTGAGAAAGATTCACTTCTCTGCTGTTAATGAAGTTCCCTTGGGGAACAGTTCCCAGAATGTGAATGTCCTTGATCCAACTGTTACCCCCTTGCTTCGTGACCTCTTCACTATGCACGGAGGAGGTTACACCTTTTGACAAAAGGGCACTCATGAAATATAAGCATGTCAGCCCATTAAGCCTCTGCCTTAATAAAGCTGGGACTCTCTAGCAAATTTAAGATGATGATATTTTACCAAGACTCTCTTTCTTTGTATTCTCCTAGCAATCACTGCATTTCACGACTAGCAGAACTTTGTTCCTTACTGTGCCCATCTGGTCTCGAACATCTGGTCATGTGCTGCGCGGCCCTGGATGTTCGGGGGTGTTTGTCTGTCCATCCCTGCTGGCTCGCCGAGTAGATGTTTCTTTCCCAACTAACCTCTCCCCAATCTCGCCTGCCACGACTTTGGATCTTGTTCTAGTGGTGGGTGTCTGACTGTCAGGGTCTCTCGATTATGGGGCAGCTGTATGACGATCTTCTGCAAGGCTCCACCTCCCCTCTACCTCGCCCTTACACCCTGCCTTGATAGGTTCAAGATGTTCTTCAGCCGGTTTCCCCAACTGTTGAGGCTCTGCGTATGCTTGCTGAGATGGATATCAGCCTGTGGGGCCTAACCCTACCTTCACCAACAGCACCTAACCTCTGCCTTGCCTAAGGGGATAGTAACCCCTTCTAGGCCTAAGCAACATCTGGGCTCTAGATGCCTTGCACCACAACGCCTCCAAAAGTGGGAAACAAAAAAAGTTATCAACAACAAAAAAAATAGGAAGATATGCAAAAGCGGGGGGGGAGGGGGGCCCCTCTGCCCTCTTGCCTATCTACACTCACAGCCTGCCCACCAACGCCAGGCTTTAGATGCCCGGGATCCCTAGTTAGCCCTAAACTGGGTCTGGGCTAGACTGCAGGCTTCAGCGCTCCCCTCCTCACTCTCTGTCCTGCCTGTGGGCTCCCTGGACCCGTGGTGGCCCTTCTCCGCGCACCTCCCCCACGTACCTCATCGGGGGAGGCTCTATGCCACTGGGACCCATCTTCTGCAGCCCCCTTGTGCTGTTTATGCCCTTCGTCCCCTACCTGGGGCGCCTCCTCAAGCCCCCCAGAGACCAGGACGATCCCACCTAGTCTGGCATCTTGGTGGTGGCTGTTCCCTCTGGCTCCTCGGTAGTAGCTCCTTGTGTCACACTCCTTCTGCTCTTTCTGGTCTTCCGAGCCAGGTCCTCGGTCTGAGCGAGTGGCAACTGCTTCCTCGCTCTCTGTGCTGCTGCCGGCAGCGTTATTCCCACGGCGGACTTCGCTGCACTCACCCGTGTTGGGAGAGGCAGCTCCCCACCCGTTTCTCCCCCGTAGGAGCTCTGGGAGAATTCTCCCTGCTAAGGTCCCTGCAGGTCTCCCCTTCTTCCTCGCCAGCGGCTTCTTTTATATCCGCCAGCCGGCTCCTGCCACTTGCGTTATCCGCTGGCTGCAGCTGTATAAAGATGCGGCTAATGAGCCGCTCAGGTCCCACCTCCATTTTCAGCTTCGCCGTGGATACTGCTGCCAGTAAGAAGTTTTTTGTTCCTTTTCTTTTACTTTTGCTTTCCTCGGCGGGTTCCTGGCCCCAGGGTTCCCCCCTGGCTCCTCGGGGTCCGCCCCTCTGTCTCTCCCCATGACACTTACATTTTTCATCCAAGGGTTTCAAAATACCATACGAATATGTATGTTCTATAGAACACAACTCGTTGTACTCGATACCTGTGCAACCCCAGCTGGGGAGGAACACGGTAGCGGTTCCACCAACGCCGCACAGAAATAGTAAAGCACGGGTAGTGAAAAGAACAGCCCCCAGGAAAGGTGTAGCTAGACAAAATGTGATGGGTTTTAGGTGCCACAGCACAGTTAAAATTCCTGCTCTTAGGAAGAGAAACCCCAGATCTCTAATAACCTCAGGTGTTCAATCTGTTTTACAATTGCAGCTGAAAGGTGGATTACCTTGATGCCAATAGAAAGCAGAACTAGTCTTTCAAATCTACTTACCCAATTAAGCTGGCCAGGTTACACACCAGGTGTGTGACAGGATAGTGACTGAAAAGTGCACATTGTAAATGTGATTTTTTTTCCCCAACTCCGGTCCCTCCGTCATGCTAGAACGGAGACAATCAGGAGGAGATGACAGCTAATTGGGGTTCCGATGGCATACTTCATTTTATAAAGCTGCCACAGAGCGGTAGGGCAGCCTGCTCTGCTTCAAGTACAAATGAACATCCTGAGAGAACAGGTGAAATCTCCAAGCATTATCTGACATCCGCTTGTCACTGAAAAGTGCATTTGTGCTCTCCCAGGTGGGGATCCTCCCTGGAATTAGGCATCTAGGCTAAGGAGTCACAAGTGATATTTAAAAATCTCCCTAACTTGCATGGAAACTGAGAAGGGAGGTGTCTACATACCCAGGCCCCAGCACTGAATTAACAGGACAAGGTAAGTTCACAATCTGAGCCAACGTCCAAAGTTTGGGCTGAAAAGCAGCCTGAGAAGGGAACAGGCATATTGCATCCTGGGAGACTGGCTTATGTTATGGGGAGCAATACTGGCAGTGCGAGAAGGACAGCCACTGCCCCAACAAGTGCTGCAGTGTTGCAGCCTTCTGCTCCCCAAAACCACGCAGACCGGAAATGAAAGCCGAGCTGGACAGGGGGCAATTCTCCTAATGCTACTGCATGCCCCTGGCTTGGGAGGGCAGAGGCGCTCCAGTACTTCCCACCAATCATTTTACGTGCACTTTGCAGCAACGCACAAGACTCCATAGTAACAAACCTGACCGAGAGAGAAGGAATCCCCACAGCATTTGGGTTGGAATTGCCGCTCCTTAAATGGATGCGATCTGTGCCTGTGCATAGGGAACAGGTTCCTCCTCTATAAATCCAATGCTGCTAGAGAGTCATTTACTGGGCTAATTAGCATTTTGCTTGCAAAATGCCTACAAGCAGATTGAGATTCCATCACATTTACTTGTTTTAGAATTTACTTTTAGCTTTCTTTCTTTTCTTTTTTTTTGAAGAAACCCCCCCCCCTCCAGATTGATACAAGCATTAGTGGAGTCTAAGCTCGAAATTACAGCTCAGCCGTATAACAGATCATTGGTCACATGGCATTATTGCTGTTTGCTGACTGGGATGAACAGAACGCTTTGCATCAGGATGGAAGTCTTCAGCTGCTGCAGGGAGCTTTAAATCTTTCAGATAGAGCACCCTGGGAATTGTAGGAAACATTAAGCTTTTTCATTTCTGCGTTTCCCAGTCCCTCATTCTTAGAGGAGGAAATCAAGTGATCCCAAGCATTGCTGCTCGGGTGCTCAAATTCTCTCCACCTAACTGTGCGTGCACCATTGCACTGCCCGAATGGGGGGGACGGACCCTTGTTGGGGTTTTATTTATTTCCCTCTGTGTCAAGGCTCTGGCAATGGATATTAGAAACCCTCAGCTCCTGCTGTATCCTACTGGTGTATTTTGCATGGATGCTAACATTTCACATCTGTAAGCTTTCCTGTTGCTGGAGCAGTCAGGGAGAGCTAACATGAAAAGGGGCACAGGGCTGGCTGAAGCACAGTATTTTTTCAGGAGTTTAAAGGCACACACAACACTCATTTCCCTTCCTACTTTGGCAGGATTTACCCAGCTTTAGGAGGAACACAAGACCTGCCACATCTGATCTGACCTATTGAAGCTGACATGCAGACAGCAGCCGATGCTCAGTGTTTCACAAGGAGGCAAAAAAGAATGAGTGCAACCAGCAAAGAAGTTGTGCAATGGCACTGTGCCATCTACTCATCACCGGCTGCCTTGCTTTTCCACGCCTCCTGGAAAATGCCTCTGGTCCCCGGGGGCCTTGAGAGCATCCTCTGCCTCCCACCCTACGACTACTTTGGGAAGGAGCCAGTTAGACCAGGCAGCCCCACACAGAGGGAGTTGACTCTGTTCGGCTGGTGTGATTCCAGTCATGCTGAATTGGCTGTTTGTAAAGCTCTTGACTTGGGTTTTATTTCGCTGAACACCAAATACAGGAAAATTGTCTGGCCTGGTGTGCTCAACCCTCCCTAGTGGTTGGATGAGCCATATCCCAGACTGGGGGAAATCCAAAGGCTTTGTAAGGCTGCTCCTCCTGGTCACTGCTGCAAGCAAGAAATTTCCAGGTGAGCTCCTGCCCCCTAAAATGACAAAGCAAGGAATGAAATGCAAGTTTCAGCGATCACTTTACTCAGCAGTTTGGAGACACCGGCTTGATAATCAGAGGCTGAATCACTGTGACCTACTTGCTCATTAGTGTCACATAGTTAGAACGGTTCCACCTAAAAATAGCTGAGTGTTAAGTGCTCGTCTGCCCAACTTAAAAGTGCTGAAAGTCTGAGTACCGGGATGTGCCCAAGACACACTGCTGTAGGCAATTACCACTCCGCTCTCCTGGGACGGCCAAGGGAAGAGACTTGCACTTGCAAAGGCTGGTTTTTGTGGCGTCTCGCTCTGCAAACACGCACTAACAAGGAGGTGCAGGAAAGCTCGGGTGAGCAGGCACTTGTATCCGGGGTGCCCACATGTGACAACCCAGCTCTCAAAGGACAGCAGAGGACCTGCCATCCCTGCCAGGGGTTCTCAGAGGATAGAAAATACCCCTACTGCCCTCCAAACATGTGTGCCTTTTCTTCAGTTCAAAGCGTATGGACAGCTTGGTAGCTCTAAATGAGTGACTGCATCAATCATGTTTACAGCTCTGGTCTGCTTACCCATCCTATGTCATACACGTTAGATGGTTTTACGTGCTTGTCAAGCCCGTCCCTATTTAGATTTTGAGCACTTTGGGGTACAGCTCTGAACTGTTTTTCTGTGGGGCACGTACTACAGTTGCAGCAGGGTGGAAGACTTTCAACCACCCAGGCTACATCTGTTCCATGCATACAAAAAAAGACTTCAGCATTTGCAGCTCAGTCTGGTGGCTTTCCAAACCTGCTTGTACAAAACCCAAGTGGGAGATGATGACTACAATGCTAGGGTTAGTCCAGAGCAGGAGAAAAATTAGAAAAATTATTCCACACCTTCCTAAGGCAAATTCTGACTCTATACCAATGGCTCCCAATGGTTTTAGACTCCAGGCACCCCACATCAGATGAAATTGCCGTTATGCCTTTGTAGTATTTAAAAAAAATCAACCCTACAGAGATTAAAAAAAACCCAGCACATAAAGCTGTATGACCATCCAACTGAATGACCAAATCTTTAAACTTTACCAGATAATCGAACAAGAACTGAACGGTGCATTAAAAGGCATTACACGAGAGACCCTGCGATACATTTAACTTCACCACAGACGAGTAGCTCAGGCGGTAGATTTTTGCTTGGTTTAAAACCAGATTGGCAACAGATATGTTTGTATGTTTACAAATGTACGGAGGCAATTTATACCTAGACATTTGCCCGCTGCAATATTTGGGCTGTGCTCTCTGCACTGCAGCTCAGCGCAAGACCCAGGGAGAGAACAAACTCCTTTATTTTTGCTTGTCAGAGTGACGGTGATGTGTAACAGGTGTCTAGAATAAGCTGTGAAAAATGAATGACACATTTCAAGCTTCTGTTGTCCAAGTCCCTGATGTTAGCGGTAGCATAGGAGAGATTTTACTTTGTCTTGGGGAAAAGAAAGAAGACATATGGCTTAACTGAAGCACCTCAGATACAGGGGAAGGATGAATTTCGAAAGCTGAACAGTTTAGGGAAGTGATCGAGGGACAAAGAAGAAAAATAGAAGTAATTATAGGATTTTTGCTAGATGCCCTTCAGAGAAACAAGTGTGAGCAAGCCCCCATTCTCCATCCTTCTGCTGTGACAGAGTACGCTCAATGCAGCGTTCCCTTCGGAGCTCCTCTTCATACCAGCACAACCATCGGTATTATTACGGGCATTTATTAAGGTAGTATCAGCATGCGCTTTACATGGCTTTAAGTGAACCATTAACATTGCAAATTAGAGGAATGGCACATCACGCTCCCTCACTACCCACAGCGCACTGACAGACCGCGAGGACGCAATAAACTATTGCAAACCAGGCACTGACATGTTTTTGGGATGGCTCAGCTGCAAAAGCTTTTTATTTTTCAATAAGAGAAGATGGAGCACCGCACATATCTTTTCTGCCTCTTGAATGATTCAGCCAAATCCCTGGGGTCCCACATGAGACACACTCGCCTCTCGGGTGGTAAATCACGGCACGGGGCTCCTTAGCAGCTGTGGTGACAATGGGTCTAATACATGGCCCGCTGCAGCACTTCCCCACCCCCTGGCGTCTTCAACCTTGACACAGCTGAGAAAGAGGAGTCAAAAATGGTTAAAAACTGAGGCACAGATGGGTTAAATGCCAGGCCCAGGGTCTCAGCGAGTCAGGGGCAGTGACTGCAACAGAATTTGGAAGCTCAAACTCCTACTGAACCCCTTCTTATTAGACCAGCCCCACTCTTCAAGTGATCAGCTCTGTGGGGCAAAGTCCCGCACAGACAAGGGATCTCATATGCCCTACACCTGCCCACGGCAGCCAGGTCGGGTTCTTGACTCCTGGAATTTGGGAGGAGAGAGCTGGGAGATGCAGCGACCATCCGGTGGGAAGCACAGCTCTCCGTCACGCTCCCAGCTTTGGATGGGGCGGCACTTTTCGACTCTGGAGAGGCTTCAAAGAGGCGGTGAGTCACCTTGTATGAGAAACGTAAATCATGCCCCTTCCTTCACAGCGAGCACCAAAATCAGTGCAAATGGCAACCAGTACTTGTAGATGGGGGAAGATAATAGAGGAACCCCTGTGGGGACTTCCATACCTCTAGAGCAGTGGTCTCCAAACTTTTTTCATCGCGCCCCTCTATCAGTAAAACATGTTTGAGCCCGCACCCCCAATATATGTATATTTATTGGGGGTGCCACTGAGGGCACCACTGTCAACCCCTCCACGCTGTTGAACTCCCACTCTTCCCTCAGGACACCTCGTGTACCGTACGTGACACGTGACCGTCTGGCATATGGACCAAGTGAGGGCGCCAGTGTCAATTCATATATTAAATATTAGTAAAGCTTTATTTCTTATTTTTTTAGATAAAAAATAAATAGAAATAGAAGTTCTAATATTTTCTTCCTGCACCCCAATGGATTGTCTTGCACACCCCTGGGATGCGTGCACCCCACTTCAGAGCCCACTGCTCTAGAGAGCAGCAGACAGGTTAGGAAATGGCAAGGCAAGTGGTTCCATCACTTGCACGTGCTTCATGGTCATCAAGTCCACAGATGTGAAGGTGGAGAAGCAGTTAGGGCTGCAGTGACAGCTATGGTCCAACTCAATGGTTGCTGCCTCCCCAGACACCAAGGCTTCTGGGGAAGGGATTAGGATTTCATCATAAATGGTGCTGAAGAGAACAGTGCAAACACAGAGGATGGCATGGGCTCATTCTTCCAGGCTTAATGCCTTGCAAGGATACCAGCTCCTCAATGCAATGCTTATGATGACCACTCTTCCCCACTGCCCTGGGGCCAGCACAGCATGACCTGATCCCACACGGCAAATGTGATGTTCCTAAGGCCTGGTGGCCTGGGAGCAATGACAGGAAGAGGCCTGGCTAGTTCTTCATTCAGACCTTTCAGTGGGCTGATGAATCCCCGTACTAGTTCAGTGTCAGAATGATCACTGGCTTGCTCTACAGCTGTCTGAGGAGGAAGGTCAGCCGATTTCCTGTATGTTCAATTTGCAGGCTGCTTTAGATGAATCAGGTCTTGTTTCTCCCACCTGCCCTACTCCCCCAGCTGCTCTAATCCACCCACACAGAGCTTTTATTAAAGCTACTTTAATTATTCCTCCCATTCACTCCTACTCCAGCAATTATCCCCTGTTCTGCATGGCTCCTGCCCTGTGTAAAGCTTCTACTTTCCTTCATTCCCAACAAGGGGGAGTGTTTTGTAGGGCAGGTTTTCTGAGGGAGGCTTGAAGAGAACTGCACCTTCCTAAGTTCTCATTTGGTTCCCGGATCAGTGAAAGGCTCCATCGAGATTTAACACTGAAATGGGCAAAGACTACAAAGCTCACCAGGTTTAACTCCTGGGCCTGTTAGAGCTACAGGGCTTTTCCTTTGCCACAAACCTACTGTGCATCTACTTGACCCACTACCCTTGGGGCCAGCAGTCCGTGGGCAGGATTAGATAATGCCACATTAATGCTGCTCCTGCTTATACGTATATTGGCTGAGTCTCAGTTTTTCTTAGCGTCCACTCACAATGGTGGTAATGGAGATGTAGCATGAGATGTTTCATTTGCAGTTCAGCAGGAAGTGATGTAGTGGTCCCTTCAACCACGAAAATCAAACTGGCTCCAACAACAAAAAATGACTGGCAGAGAAGCCCCCGGGACTGCATGCCCTGTTTTCTAGGGAGATGAAAAGCTGGGAATACTGCAGGCTCAGACCAGGGGACAGCATGGAGGAAAGAGCTTGTAGGTGCTTCTCTTACTCAGAAGCACCTCCACTGCAGGAAAGAGCCGGTTAATACGATGCAAGGCTGTCAGCTTGGATGGCTTTGCCTGCAAGGATGGGGGCTGCGCAGGAAGAGATGAACTGGCATCTGCAGAAGCTGGTTAGGAACCTGGGACACCATGACCCAGACTGATGGAGATGAAACCCAAGCTCCAGTAGTGATTTCACTTAACAAAACAGGAAACAAAAGTTTTAGACCCTTTTAGACAAATCAAAGAACTGATCTCTGCTTTGAGCTCCCTTCCTCCAGGACACTACGCAGCCAGCCTCTGCTTTAACACCTGCTGTCCTTTTATGCAGTGGGCAATACAAACAGGTTGGGAATATGAATCCAAGGTTATGGCAGCAATGTTAGAAAAAACCCACGCATGACTGTACGCCATTAACACCTCCCTTTGCCAGGCTCCTGATGGCTAAGTAGTTCTGCCTCTTCAGCCAGGAGCACAGATGGATGCTGATTTGCATCTGTGCAGAGCACACATGGGCCCTCCCCTTGCTGCTTGACTCTTGTTGGGGTGCGATGTACCACCCTGAAAACTGCAAGGTTTGGGAGCTAGAGTCTAGGACTCTAATTCAGATCTACCACGTGGTAAACCTGAGCAGCACTCCAGTGTTCCCACAAAACAGCTGAATGCTGCAGAGGAAAACTCAGGCGAACGCCTGAAGATTTGGCTGATTTCTTGGCTGTGGAACACAAGACAAAGCCACCAAGCAGACAATTCTCAGCTACCTTTTTTCCTTCTTCTTAGCAAAATGCTTTGAGCTGATCCCAAGGGAGAGCGAGCTCAATCATTGGATTTCCATATTTATAAGAAGGTTTCTGGTGAGCCAAGCCTGTGACAGAAATAACCCTGTAAATAGCAGCCCAATCAGCAGCAAGGCAAACACATCCGCGTGGAGAGACGGGGAGCGCTGCAGGGAGAGCTTGAGCTCTGTTCTACCCTGACAAGGCGGAAGAGCCATTTCTAAGAAATGCTGGCATCACAGCTTATTTCAGTGAGCTTTTCACATACGAAGCTCTTGTGCACACTTCTTCATTCCTTAGGTTTTCCCCTTTTCCGCTTGATCCGCGGCTTAGTCACCTGCAATGGGATAGATGCACTGCCGCTTGGCGTACTTCTCCCCTATTCATTTGTATTAGAACCATCTTCATTATGTGATTAATGAGGGAGGTAGCAGCTGACTTAAAAGGGAAACAACTGTATAAATGCAACATTCAGGACTGCTTTGCTGTAAGAAAAGTCTGTACCGGAGTCAGCTGCTTCCTCCCCCCAAAGAGGCACAAACGTAAGGACCCTAAGGAAATCCCTGTTTACACGCGCAGAATGGGGAGCTCCCCTCTCCCTGTCCAAGCCAGCAGCCAGTGGGACAGAAGACACCCTGGCAGAAAGAGCCAAGTGGGCTTCTTCTGGTTCTAGCTGCCATTACCGAGCTCTAGTGTATTTGCCCGAACAACTTCTGAAGCAGCTGGAACTGAGGCGCCTCCAACCAGCTCGCAGCAGACCAGAGAGGGCTGCAGGGACTGCTGCTCTCAGCGCAGCCATGGCAGTCACCTCGAGCAGTGGGTGGTTTAATGAATTTGGTTGGCGTGTCACCACATGCTGTGTGCACTAATTTTTCCCTGCCGTATTGGACATGCTGTCTCCCAGGAGCATTCAGAGATGCTTTGGTGCCCTTACCTGTTACACCACGCAGTGGACAAACCCAGAAGACCGAGCATGCCCTAAGCACTGTGGGTGCTCAGAACGAAGGATTCACAGAGAGATTCACTGTTTTGTACCTGGCACAGAAACAAGCTGATCAAGAGAGCTGGGCTGTCAGAGGCCAAGGCAGCCAAAACCCAGCAGCTGGCCTGAGTTACCCGAGCGGGCCTGGGTGCCAATGGCCCATGTACTGCCATCTGGCCCCAGCTGCTTGCTGGGCCTCGCTGCTTCCTTTGAAGCAGCAGCCTGTTCGGCGCCCAGCAGGCTGCTCAACAGGACAGATGCCTCCACGTCTACCCACAGGCTTTTGACTTTGTGTTTCTGGTTTCCTGTGCCTTGAGGAGCTGACAGTTTTCATAGATTTCATAGACATTAGGGCTGGAAGGGA
>NW_017729024.1:166678775-166692541 GCF_001723915.1 Gavialis gangeticus | reverse complement strand
CAGCAGGCCAGCAGTGGTGGTAGTCCCCCTGTCCCCCAACACGCTTAGATGTGCAGCTCTCTCCTGTAACTCATGGTACTTTACAGGAGTGCTCCCCAGGACCCAACATGTGCTGGCTGTTGAGTCTGGGGGACCGAGTTCCAGTTTGGAGTGGCTGAGTGTCCGCAGCCACTTTCCCCTAGCCCCGTCCCATCTTGTCCTTCTCTGTGCCCTGCCAGCTCCAGTGCTATTCTCAGAACGGGAGGGTGGGAAGGGAGCATGGTCTGGGGTTTGCCCCGCCTGTGCTGGAGGGTGGGGCGGGTGGACTCGACCCCCCCTCCACACACACATGGCTCCAGCCTGAAGATGGCACCAGGGATGGGGCTGGGCTGTATCAGCTCCCGGTGTGCGCTGACAGAAGTTAATGAAGGTGCTCCACTTTGCAGTGCCTTTACCTGAACCCACATGTAAGGAGGGTTCAGGTTGTCGTGCAATCAGGCACTTTTAAAGCACTCTGCAGCTGTGCACTTCCATCTGCATGGCTGTAGAGCATTTTTGGGGCCCAATTGTGCAAGAAGTCATCAATTTGGTCACCGCTCCAGGACCCTGGTTGCCAGTTCCTGGTTCCACACTCCAGCTGGACTCCTTGTATTCAAGACTGCCTTGCTAGATCTTTGACCCCTTTTGCTTCCAGACCTATGTTCAATTGACAACCAGCTCCTAGCTTGTGGCTTAGCTAGATATCACTCTCGTCCTGCTCCAGACCTGCTGCCTAGTGCCCCTGGTCTGGATCCTTGAACCGATCCCCACCTTCCCTGTGGTTCTGAAGGTATGTGAGGAGGAGGAGGATGGCTGGAGCGTTTCTCTCCCATCCCAACAGTGCTTGAAGACAGATGCCTACAGCTTCATCTTCAATTCTGAAAGGGCATCAGAGTAAACTGGACAATCAGCCCCCAGCCTGTCTGTAAGGAAATGGCTGTGCAAATCAACAATAGGAGGAAATGCCATCGGGATGTGGGAACAATGGAGACCAAGAAAGCTCCCAGATTATGGAAAAAAGAAAAAATGAGATCACTGTTGCTACTGTGCCATTTTCTCTCTGGATAGGGGATGACAGGGTGATAGTTTCAATCTAGTATCCCTGGGTAAACCAGAACACGGATACTAGGCTAAATAGCCAACTGAGACTAGATATTTAGTCTGCAATGGTAATTCTGCTATATTCTAGAAGAATAGGCCTCTCTACAGTGAGAACATGAACCATATGATGAAGTGAACTCAAGTTTGTGAAAGTTTGTGCTCTATGCGTATCTTCTTTAATTAGTGTATAAGGTGGGTATGTATCCTGCCTTTTGCCTGACCTCAGACAAACGTGGTTAACTATCTCCCTCTGAACAGAAACCAGTGCCAACCAGGAAGAATTTGTTTTCCCTTCAGTCCCAAGAAGGCATTACAACCTGACGGGGTTTCTGCACGCTACCTTAAGTATAGCTCGTTCCTCTAGCCCTTTGTTAAAAATCTTGCCCACCACTTCCCATTACAAGATCCTTTTCCAGTTGCCTATAGCTTTGCCAAACTTAAAATAACTGGTCTGAAATTTTCTATGTTGAGTGTCTGGCTTAAATGGAAATGAATGATTTTTAGCTGCTTCCCAGAAAAGGAAGAGAGAGAAAAAGATGTATTTTTCATTATTAAAAAAATGCAACCTTTTCTCTGAGAGACTTTAAGGACACCATACTTTGAAGCAGAGACTTAAACTGATGGTGGGGAGCCTTTGCATTAGGGCCTTTGCCATTCCCAAGAAAAGTCCATCCAATTTTGGCCACGCTTCTGAAAAACCTCAGCTTGCACACGATTTGCAAAAGACTTTAGCTTCCTAACATCTCCACTGAGCTTGTTCTACCCCTTCAGAGCACCTGTGCATAACCAAACTGCTCCTGTTCTGTCTCAGCAGAGCCAGGGCCTCTCAAAGACCTGGATGGAGCCTAGAAAGCAAGACATTCCACGCAGGGTCTTCCCCACTTGCTGCAGGCTGGTATGGGAAATGAGGCCCGGCTTGCTCTCAATGATCCTTTGCACTGCTCTCCCTAGCAAGGGCGAGGGAGGAAGCCACCTTCCATGGAAGTGGAGGGGGCAAGAGCTGGGAACAGCAGATTGGGACAAGGAGCCAGGTGAAACTGGGATGGGAGGGAAGAAAGTAACTGAAGTTGGGGGGAGATTAGGACTGGCAGGGCAAGACTACCAGGATGGGAGACCAGGGGGTGGGGAAGCTATGGCAGATCTGACAAAGAGGCCTAGCCTAGTCAGAGACCTCAGTGTAAGTGGGAGAAAGATTCTGGTACAAGGACAGAGAGAGGCAGGGAGCAAAATGGAGGCCGAACAGAAGATAGACAGAGGATGAGTAACCAGGACGGGGGAGCTGCTAATGCTTGGGCAAGGAGAGTTGGGGAGACAGCAGGACTTGCAGCTGGGAAGAAAGGAGAACAGAAGTGGATGAAGAACTAGGACAAGGAGTTACAGCTCCCTGTGAGGAGCAGAAGGGGCTGTGACCACTAGCACTCCCTCCCTTTCCGGGAACAGAACCCAGTTCCTGATCTATCCTCACTCCTCTGCCATCACCGAGCACTTGGGAATCCCATTGGCAAAGTACACGGGTCATTTCTCACTAATGCTGGTCCAGATAGGATCAGAGGAAAGTGAGGCTGGAAGGGACCTCATGAGGTCATAGGAGGTGACATGAGGGATGACAACCTACCATTGCTGTCAGTTAGGCAAAGAGGTCCCTACACACCTCTGCAGATAACTCCCTACTTAGATGCTTCATCCCACTGAATTGAAGCCTGCACCTAAATACCTTTGTGGGTCTGGACTTCATTCAGGGGCAGAGACCTGCAGGGTGGATCGGACGATTCCAAACTCTGCGGGTGAACTGTGTTGATCTGCCATCACCTGATGGACTCCCCAGGTTTGGGTGCTGCCCATTTGCTTTTTTAAAAACCTAGAAAAGTTACACACACAAGAACTTTAAGGTCACACCCAAAAAACCAAAACCTTATTTCAGGCCCCCTATGCCCATGCACTGACTCAGTCTTTAACGACAGGATTGCAAACTGTTTTTTGCCAAAGGATCTTTGTGTTAGGCAATGCAGAGGATGATCTGGGGCTGGATCGGGCCTGTGTAGTGAAGGAATTGTTATCCATAGAACAAATGCCTTATCTGTTGCAGGGCCTGGAAGCTGTATAGCACATGAGGCAGAGAACTGCAGGAAGAGAAAGGATGGGTTTGGGTTTATGCAGCTGAATGCTGCCCTAAAGAATTGGGTTTTATGTTGCCATGGGCTTCCTCTGTGACGCCGGGCAGGTCTCTTATACCAAAATTTCACAAGCAGTCATTACTTGTGTGCCCCTCATTTTCTGGATTCCTGCCTTGAGACCCCGGGGTGTGATTTGCCAGAAACTTCACAGATGCAACTGAAGTCAACTGAACATAGATAATGCTAAGCACTCAGTGCATCACCTACCTATCTGTAAAATTGGGCTAATGCTTAAGAGGGGTGTCATGGAGATAAATTAATTGATGGGGAAGCACTAAGATACAATAGTGTAAGGACCACAGAAAGAGCCATGAGAAGACTAACAATTCTGTCTTCAGACGAAGGTCTGAATAATGCATGGGAAAGCAGGCCTGGGGGTGCATACTGAACGAGGACAAAACAAAATATTGAACAGCTGCTAGTGAACTGAGTCCTGTCCGCCTTTGTGCTGAATGTGGCAGTAAGTAGGTGGAAAAAAGTTTGGCTCCATGGTCACATTGTGCTGCACAATGCATATGCATCAGGGCCACAAATTCAAGTGGCACCAGCTTTTTAAGTGCTTGACTTTCCAACCTTAAATGTTCTTTAATGCAGTTCCCTTGTGCTAAATCGCTCGTGATTATTCCTACAGCTATTTGATTTCTCCTTCCATGATTATTTAGTCTGCTCACATCTGTCATTTAAAATCATAGATTTCATTCTCACACACATGTACCCTCCCTAATAGTCCATGGAAGAACTGGGAATAATGGAAGTATTAACTGAAATGGGAACGTACAGACTGTCATAATGCACTGCTCAGCAATCCATCTGGTCACCTCTCTCCTCACTAAGGTGACCCATACCCAGGTGCTTCCAAGACACATGGAAACCTTGGCAGCGGGCAGTTATAGGATAACCTGGTCCTTGGGAAAGTTTCCTTTTCACCCCTCCCCTTCCCATAATTAGCAGTTGATGCACACTTATGCCCCTTCCCTGAGCTCTCCACAGCAATGCCAACTTCTTCCTCCCCTGAGCTGACATAGTGAATTTAATGACACCCAGCAAAGTCTTCGCATCTGCTTTTTTGCTTGCTGATATTACAAAGGAGGCCTGTGCCATTACAGCTGAGAGGTGAGATCAGACCAGTGATCTTTCCACCAGCTCAAAAATATTTTCACAAATGCACTTCCACTAACTGCACTTGACAACTTGGAGCAGGAAGAAAAGGCTGCTACAAGGAGCAGCCAGCTGCTGCACTGGCCAAGGCCACACTGAAGCCTTTGAAAAAGGTCCCTCCTGCAACTATTTGATATTAATTTTAACATAAAACAAACCAATCAAAGCCTTGCAGCTCACCGTGCCTCCCAGGACATCTCAGCAACGGGGCTCAGTATACCGGCTTATTTCTTTCTACTCTCACCTTCAGTTCCCGGGGTGTCGTTCCCCGATAGGAACCAAGTCCCCTTGCGAGCTCCCCCTTCTCTGTGTTTGATTAGTCACAGCCAAGAATCAAAGGTCCGTTGTGCCCAGAGCCCCATAAGACTGGTGCAGTTACAGCAACCAGTTTCTGTAGCCAGCACCACACAAGGGAGTGACGTACCAGCATCACATCCAGGTGCCTTTCGCTACCTGCCCTGAATAACCAGAAGTCCATTTACACTGGCCTGACTGCAAACAGTCTTCAACACAAGTCCAGAGCAAGGTCTGGATTTGTACTTCTGGAAAGGTACCAGAAAGGTACCCCCCGAAACTTTATTGCCTCTCAGCCGAAGAAGGAAATAGTGATGGAGTCAACATAGAGCTGCCAAATACAAGTACATGAGAACTGCCAAACTGGGCCAGACCAAGGGGCCATCTATCCCAGTAGCCTCACAAAATCCTGGGACCTTGCATTCAATCTCTTCCTGGCTCCGGCCAAGCTGTCCCTTTACCAGACCAGGAAGGAAATCAAAGGGAACTTAAGCTGATCAAAGGGAAGTCAGGCAACTGCAGGGCTGTCTTCCTTTTGCTTGTCCGTTCACGTCTCCGAACAGTTTCACTAGGTGGCAGCCGCAGAATCCTTAGATATGTTCAAGGGGCAGTGGGCGCTGGCTGGAGTTCTCCGCCTGCTATCCTCCCTTGGCCCCCAGGTTATTACCCTGTAACCTGCACTCTTGCTCCTGCTTTCTCATTTGTTGGCCCAAGAAATTAGTTGTGGTGCACTCAGTGGCCTCCTGCTAGCCACTGAGTGTGGCCTGCAGTTTCTGGTGGGCCCAAGCCCACTGTTATGGGATGACAAATAGGCCTGTCTCCAGCAGCAACAAGTGGCAGATGCTTTAGAACAGGGCTGCCTGAAGAGAGACCTGTGGGGAGGTGGTGACAGGGCAGTGCAACCCACGGCTGCTCAGAAGCTGGACAGCCCTGCTTTGGAGGAAGAGCACATGAATCCACTGACAGCCCATGGATCCACTGACAGCCCTGCTTTGGAGGAAGAGCGCATGGATCCACTGACAGCCCTGCTTTGCAGGAAGAGCGCATGGATCCATTGACAGCTCTGCTTTGGAAGAAGAGCACAAGGAAGAAGGAGTGGGTAGTGATCTATTCTGTGCCAGACTCTCCAGTCACCAACAGTCCTAGGTATAGTTATACCCTAAGCCTAAGGTGAAATCCCTGACTGTTGTATTTCACAGACCCTGATGGCTCCTTCCTCACCCATGAGTTTGCTTAATCCCTTTTTGCTGATTCTGCCAATTCCTTATCCTTCCTAACCTCTTAGGCATGGCAGTGACCCATGAACTTGAAGTGCAAGGCAAACTCTTGGACTAGACTCAAAAGAAGACTACTCCCCATGACTTCCCATCTTCTTCTAGCCAAAGCACCTTGCCTCCCCACGACGTCCCATCTTCTCCCATTCCGCCTCCCAACTGCAAAATCTGAGGCAGGACCCATTTCCTGTCTGTGGAACTTAGCACAGGAGAAAGAGACAAGCAAAGAGCCAGGGAGAAAGGATCAACTGGATTTTGAAAATGCTTTCATTATTTTTTTTAAATAGTCTTGAGAATTATTAAGCAGCGTGGAAGAATTACGCACACTTCTTTCACTCGTACGGAAGCCTTTTATATTTAATGAGAACAGCTCAAAAATGCACCCAGACAGCTTTGCTAGACATGGGTCACATAAAGCTATCACTGCTGAGTAAATGAGGACCAAGGGCTCTTTCAACTTCAGCAAGAAGGATCCCAGGAGCCCTGGTTCTACCTCTCTTTTCTTACAGCCCTTAATTAACACTGCAGGTGGCCCCAGAAATGCTTTCCACTCATTAGTCTCTTTTTAAATACTGGCGGACACAAGCTATTTAAATGAACTAGCCCTACACAGGTTCTCTCATCTCCCACTGGTATTAAGACAAGAGACACAATCAGGATTGTACTGTTTTCTTTGCATATTAGTTATATCTTTGGCATCACACAAACAACAATGCTCACTAATGCAAGATTTATTTCATCTGTGCTGTGAGAAAAAACTTAAGTGAAAGAGAAAACATCAGAGCAATAACTGATTTGATCTGAACAAACACACTTGACGTTATGGAGAAGCAAATTAGGAATGCTACCTGCTCGGATATCCAGAAGACACCCAATGAAATAAAAAACGATAAATAGATTGGAGTCTCTGTGGATGATCATCATCATTATCTGGCTGCACCGGATTAGTAAAGCAGCCATTGAGAAAAGCTTGCCATTAGTTGTTAATTGAAGGCACTTTCGGAAAGTGCTCCTTAAATCTTGAATGATATAGTATCTTTCTAACCATTACCTAATCTATGTGTAAGAGCTGCATTAAAGCAATCTCATCAATCTCTGCTCCTGCGACTGCAGCTCCAGGAGAGACTACAACTTAGATGAAACTCACTTTTTACATGGTACACTTTTTACAGCTCAGAGCAGATTTGCAGCAGTGCAGATCTACCCCAGCTACTCACAGCATGGATGTACACAGCACCCAAATGAATGGCAGTGTCATCTAAAACAAAGAGGGCCACAACTGCCCTCCCCAGCCATAATGGAGAATTGCATCACTGAAGATGG
The DNA here is from genome assembly GCF_001723915.1 of Gavialis gangeticus. Lineage (NCBI taxonomy): Eukaryota > Metazoa > Chordata > Crocodylia > Gavialidae > Gavialis > Gavialis gangeticus. Next base: position 166,685,199 of record NW_017729024.1, on the reverse strand, counting down.
AAATCGTGAGGACTGCCTTGTAAGCCAAGGGCAGCGATCTGAACTCATATCCTCCCTTCCTTCATATTCTTCAATCCTCTCAGCCACTTCCTCTCTTGTTGCCTGCCCTTCCTCCCAAGTCTTTTGCTTTCATGCTAGCAAACCACATTGCCCACATTCCTGGCAGCCCATTAGTCTTGAAAGGTTCCCCTCTTGAGAGGAACACTGGCTCATAAAAGACATCCCTTGCCTACAGTATTAACACCACTGTAGCCTACTAAAAAGGTCTAAGTTTTAGATTTCCTATTAGGTTTCATTGCTCTACTTTTCTTCATCTCTGACAATTATTATACTGCAGTAAGAATCTATTTCAAGGTGTTATTGTGATGAGGAGAAGGGGAGCTATATTGAATTTTGGAGCTATATTACTTGATGAATATCTAGGTCAAAGGCCCAAACACAGCAAAGGACTCACTGGGTTTGTGTGGCTAAGGCACACCACTTTGTATAGCCAATGGTACACAAGGGAGTGAAATGCAGCACTGAAGCTGGCTGTCCTCGACTTCCCTGTTGCCCTTTTGCTTCTGGGGCAGTTGAGGGGTGGTCTTTGGCAGGAGTCCAGACCAGGCCTTGAACTCATGCCTCAGTGGCAGATGACAGAACAAGGAACAATGGTCTCAAGTTGCAGCAAGAGAAGTTTAAGTTAAATATTAGGAAAAAATTTCTTACTAGGAGGGTAGTAAAACACTGAAACAGGTTATCCAGAGAGGTGGGGGAGTCTCCATCCTTGGAGGTGTTTAAGACCCAGGTAGACAAAGCCTTGGCTGGGATGATGTATTTGGGGCTGGTCCTGCTTTGAGAAGGGGGTTGGATTAGATGTTACCTCCTGAGCTCCCTTCCAACCTCATTTTCTATGATTCTACAGCAAGATGACAACTGGCCTGCTATTGCACCCTGCTTAATTTAACACAGCCCCCAGAAATGATGTCTTATTATACAATCTTATGCAGAAAGCCTGCAGAGAACTCTCTGGGATTGGGTTATCCCTCTTATACACTGCAATGACCAACAAGTTATATTCCGATTCGTTTTTCATTATCTACATCTAATAAGATGCGTGTGTGACTTCTGATGGCAGTTGGTCACCATTAGTGACCTAACTCCCATGCTTCAGAGTTTGCACTTGCTTCCAATTCCTTTCCAGATGCAATTCAAGAGACTTTGACTATTCAAGTCCTAAATGGCCCGGGCCCTAGATAAATAAGGGATCACCTCCTTTCTTATGTTCCATGGAGATCCCTGTAAGGAAAGAGAAGAGCCACCGGGGCAAAGATTAACTCACCAGAGTTGCAAGCAGTTGCCCCAGGTCTGAGAAGAGGTACCATAAAAACTGGATTATAAGGGTAGGAAGAAGTCAAAGTTTGTTTTCTTTTCTCTTTTCTTTGGAGTGGGAGCGGATTTCTCCCAGATATAGCAGCATAGTGAGACGCAACTATCTGGACAACAGGCCAGGAAAAAAACTGGTAAAATATAAGTCAGTTCCTTGTGTTGCTTCAAGCCTGGTGGAGGATAACCAGGCTGAACATGGCTATTGATTTGTTAGACCCAGAGATATAAGAAGTGTCTAGACAGCTCTGAGGCTGACTGTATGGACTGTGAATTAAGACCCGGTGGAACAGGTGAAGGTGTAGGGGTTGGTGGAGCACTCACTACACTGAGGCAGACCTCAGGACCAACAACATCAAAAGCCGCATGTCCAGGCATTTTTCTCCCTTAACAACAAGTCGTGGCAGGTAGGCGAGATTGTGGGCATGCAGAATGTTCCATCAAGACGTCATGGCGGGCTTCTTATCACAGCTGGCCAAAGTGATAAGATTGTCTTAGTATAGAAAACAGAGTGAGAAAGAGAGGAAACCTTCCCGACAAGGTAATAACCACTAGAGACTGACTGAAGACAGAAAAATTGAGGCAAGCGTCTGGCCCAAAATAGGTGGGTGGACTTTGGTGAGAGCCCTCCTCTGGCTTCCCAAGGTGCCAAAGATCAATCCCCAAGGTCAACTGCCAGCAACCTCCAGCAAGTTCCATCTCTGCACCAAGTTTACCCAGCAGAAACATGGGGAGAGGTTCTTCTTGGTAGTTGCTCCTCAGCTCTAGAACCATCTTTCCCTTGAGGTCTGACAGAGGCTGAGCCTGGAGATCTGGAAGCAGTGTAAGTTCTTATTTGGGCAGGCATTTAACAGGGAGGGGGAGTGTTAAATTTTGAGGTACTGTTAGGGGAGCTATTTAATCGTTTACTATTTTATCTTTTTTTAGAAGTTAGCTTGTTTTTATTGTAAGCTTACTTAGGCCTTTTTTGGAACAGGGCAGCACACAAATCAAATAAATAAAATAATGCAGCATGAAGCTTAATCTCAGGATGTCAAGATATTCTGAGGACCTTCACCTTTGTCTTTGCACACACAAGAGCAGTAGTCATTCATTTCTTTGTTAAAAAGTGCATGCATGAAATGAAACAAAACATTTAATGCTGAACATGCATTTATGCTTAGCGAGAAACAAATTCTTTTGAGGTTCCTATTCCTATGACTTCTGAGTGATCAAGAAGCTGCAGACTATTTCCTTTGTAGAAGAAAAATGAAGCAGGTTCCAACAACAGCACAACGAAGTCGCTCTGCTCTTATAATATACAAAGTCCCTGCAAAATAGCTTTGAGCAGAAATGGATATGAAATTGCAGTTTAGGTCCATTTATTGCAACTGCTCCAAGGGCCCAAGGAATGAATCTGTACCCACTTTTTTGTTTTTGAAAATGGCTGCAGACCCAACACCCGTTCAGGTCAGCACTGTTCTCAGCTCACACGAATTAAGCAGGTAGCTTAGCCCACTGCCTTCACTCCCCAACTCATGCTGAGGTGTTGACAGTGACCCTCTTGCACAGACAGGAACAGGAATCTCTATTACTCAGGAACAGTGCCAAGCTGATTTTCAATTACAGCTGTTCGCAGTGGCTTGAACTCAGATGTGTCTGCCCATCTTGTATAAATATTTTAGTAATTGCTCTACAATTTCATGGCAATGTTGTATAGCTATTAGCGCTGACATTCAGTATTTTTGGATTTAAAATAATAATAAAAAGAAATCAAAGGGCACGAGAAATGTAACACATGAGTTGGAGTGGAGACATCATTCCAATCTTGCAGCAAAGCATGGGTATCACAGCTGTGGTAATGCTGCAATCATAACTGTGTAGAGGCTCAAGATTTTATTCTTCAGTGTGACCACTTACTGCCATTTTTTCCAGCAACAGCTGTTCATCTTACCTTCTGCGGTGTAAGAACTTTTCATCAAGACAAAAAATAGCAGGAAACTATGTAGGTAATCCAGAATACAAAGTAAAGGGCTATCCTTATTTGAAAAGGTCCCATTCCAGCAAACTCTAATGTAACGAGACTTCCTACCCCACCCCGGTAAAGGAGAGAGCCTGATTTTTTCTTTCATTAAGCCTTTTTGAAATGGAAGATTTTACAGGCAGAAGAACATACGAAATCACTAACAATAAACTGAGAGCAATAGGTAATCTCAAGTGATCACCCCCCATGTACCTACAGAAGTTATAGAATCTCCATGTTTGAAATGTTCAAGAGCAGGTTAGACAGACCCTTGGCTGGGATGGTTTAGTGAGGGCTGATCCTGCCTTGAGCAGGGGGCTGGACTAAATGACCTCATGAGGTCCCTTCCAGCCCTACTTTCCTATGATCCTACAAACCTAAGTAATGTCCAGGTACACACCTGCTTAAACCTGACATCACAGATATTCCGCTAAGTCACTTACTTCAAGTGTCAAGGGACTACTGCTTCCATTTTAGCTAACGCAAGGACATAAGAAGTGCTACACTGGGTCATGCCACAGGTTCATCTAGCTCAGTATCTTGTATCTCACAGTGGTAGCATGTGAATACTAAAGAGACTAGTATATAAAAGGATCTGTCCAGACTGATCAACAGTATCCCCTACCTCTTTTCCTTACTGATTCCAGCTGCAATGAGACCAGATAAGAGCCCTGGACTTTGCCCAGGTATCAGGCAACCTTCCCTAATCACCCAGACCCCAGTTCCTAACACCAGCATTCAGAGGCATAACAACTGAATTAATAATTTATCTACGTTTGGATGCACATGCACATGTGTAGTATTTTTTAAAATTGGAGTACTATTTAAGATTCTCCAGTAGAGTGGGCTTTAAGTAGTTAGAGATACTTAAGCCCCATGAAAGCATTACAGGTGACAGCTGTTACCAGTGACAGGTGAAAAATGCTAACACTTATAATAAGAGTCTCATACCTACTAAAAGGTATATAAATTCATGCAGTCAGTGGGCACATCTACACAAGATGCTTTACTGAGCATTAGCCTAATCTAATGTGCAGTAAATTGTCACTTTCTACACGTGTATGGCAATTACTGCACACTAGATTAGTCTAATGCACCATTTTCTAGTATCAGCAGATACAGGTAGTAAAAAGGGGAGCATTAAATTAATATGCTAAAGCATATGTGTAGATGCTGACGAGAAGCAAACTGCTCCTGATCAGCCCAGACAGCAGGGGGGCACATCTGCTTCCTGGGTGAACCCTGATCTCTGTGGGGCAGGAGGAGCTGTCCCAGCTCTGGGGGAGCTATTCCTCCCAGCTGTGTGGAGATTGGGGCAGCTCCGATCTCTGTGCAGCTGGGAGGAAGCTGCTGTCAGATCTGGGACAGCTCTCCCCTACCCCAATCTCTGTGCAGCTGGGAAGGAGCTGTCCCCAGAGCCAGGACAGCTCTTCCCTGCCCCTCCGGAGCCCAGGCCTGATCACCATGCCACCTGCCCCCCTGGGACTAGCACCCGGGGGAGTCTGGAGCTCCCCCTGGCTGCTGCAGGAGGGCAGAGCAGGGCAGGAGCAGGACTGAATTCCTCCTGACACAGGCGCACATGCAGATGTGTGCCTGGGAACAGTTTAATGTGCCTGAATTCTCTGCACAGAAAATTCAGGCACATTACTTGTATGTGTCGACGTGCCCAGTAATGGCAACGGATAAGATGGAATGGGGGGAAGATCCTACTGATGGTCCAGTTGGGGAGGGAGCCATCTGTTTAAAAATTATCTTGTGTTCCGGAGTTACAATTCTACGAAAGTCCTCTAAAAGATTTAAAAAACCCAGTATCATATAATATAAAAATACTTGTCTCCGGAGATGGGAAGCCAGACTACAGTACATTTTTCCCGTATTATAGCAACGTATAATGAGAACGATGCTATCAGCAAACTCTCTTCCTTTCTTGGGAGAATCAGGAAAGCAGGTCATTGTAATTCAAGCTGAAATCAGCATGTCTTGTGTCTTTCATAACCCAAGTAATTTCATTTCATTTAGCTAACATGTATTAGATCACTTAACAGACTGCATGAGAATCACAGTAAGCTACTGATCCCTCCCCCCAGAAGACTTGGAAAAGAAAAACTGCGCTTTCCAGGATTTATTCAAAGTTAAAGACTGAATTATTCTGTACTGGCTGCAGACAGAGATTGAAGTACAGCAGACTGGATGATGGAGGTAGGTAAAAAACAGATAAAGCCTTCCCCTCTGCTTCCCAGCTTGATTAAATACTGCTTCCCTACAATGCCTCATCTTCCTTGGCTGATGCCATAAAAGCTCCCTCTCTTGTTTCAATCTACTTCCATGGCTGCAGCCAGACGGGTGCAAACTGTAATGTACTCACACTTCAAACTGAGGGGGTTGAGGCTGGGTCAGAATTTGGCTGGGAAAGCTCTAGGCAAAAGCTGGGTGATGCTAGAAGTCTTAATCATTTGGTAAACATTGACTTTTCTTCCCAGGTCATTCTGACTCAGTGAAAAGAGAATTGGGATGGAGGACGCAGTCCTTTCCACTTCAGTTCTGCCTGCTTGGGACTGGAGATTCAATGGCACTTTGAGAGCACAGATGTTAGCCTTAATGTCCTGCACATATGCCAAACTGGCTCATTACAGAGTCCCTAATGATCCCTCTGTAGTTTCCACTAGATGCAATACTCTTCCTTGCTCGGCCAATTTGCACAGTTAAACAATTATTATGTCGCGTCCCAAAGACTGTTACGCTTCAGTGGTAGACAACATGTATACTGCATATCCACTTGCTATAACTAGTAAATTTTGTAAAGCACACTGGGATCACAAAGACGAACTATACATGGTTGCACAGCAAGACCATCAATGCTGGCCTTCAACTGGCCAACAGTATTGAGGTCCAAGAACCAACTTAGAAGCCTATGTACAAACAAGAAGACTCTGAACAATTCCTATTACTCTTCCCCCATAGAGAAATCTTCATTTCTTCTATCTAAGAAGTGACAAAACCTTGACTCAGACTAATGAAATGCAGCTCCCCCCACCCCCCCCTTTTTTTTTTTTTTTT
>NW_017729024.1:166678349-166678593 GCF_001723915.1 Gavialis gangeticus | reverse complement strand
GGTAGGAGCCAGCACCACTTCTCTTGGAAGCTGGTTCCAGATCCTAGACGCCCTGACCATGAAGTCGCGCCTCCTGATGTCTAGTCTGAATCACCCCTCTGCCAGCTTGTGACTGTTATTCCTGGTCACGCTTGGGGGAACAGGGATTCCCCCAATGCCTGCTGGTCCCCCGACTAGTTTGTAACAGGCCACTAGATCCCCCCTCAGCCTTCTCTTGTGGAGGCTGAACAGGTTCAGGTCCCGT
>NW_017729024.1:166666707-166673349 GCF_001723915.1 Gavialis gangeticus | reverse complement strand
AGCCTGTAGGTATGGTGCTGGTTCTTCCTCCCCAGGTGCATCACCTTGCACTTGTCAGTGTTGAATCCCATCCTATTCTCATCTGCCCACCCCTGTAACCTGTCTAGGTCTGATTGCAGCCTATTCCTCCCTTCTAACATGCCCATATACCCCCACATCTTAGGGTTCTTCTAAGCTGGACAAACATGGCAGGGCTTGGAAAACTTAATTTGAAGAACTACAGAAAAATGTAATACTGATGTTCTCTTTTAAAATATTTAAATCCCTCTACTTCTAACTGAGTGCTCTCTCACCTGGAAGGACTCACAGCTTGGTTACTGGCTGTGTTGGATGCTCTGTATCGTGCCATAAACTGGATGTAATTAGGGCTACTGCGCCAGGCCAGGAGGGTAATTTTCCATTGGATGGGTTTGGTTTATGATTCTACTATTGTATGCAGATATCTAAACACAGCCAAGTACGTTTTTAGGCTGTTCCAGTCATTATATGGAGACAAAAGGAAGGTTGGACATAAGGAAGAATTTCTTTACTGTCAAAGCCCCCAAGGTCGGGAACAGCCTGCCATCGGAGGTGGTTCAAGCACCTACATTGAACACCTTCAAGAGCAAATTGGATGCTTATCTTCCTGGGATCCTATGACTCCAGCTGACTTCCTGCCCTTCGGGCAGGGGGCTGGACTCGATGATCTTCCAAGGTCCCTTCCAGCCCAAATGTCTATGAAATCTATGAAATAATTTAGGAGGGCAGGAAACAAATAGTTTAGGAAGGCAGCTTTAAATTACAATTAGAAACACTTGCTATTTCAGGTGTTTTTTCCTAACTTGTTTAAAAGTTCCCTCATATCTTTCAGTACTGCTGTTATAAAAAAAAAGGTGCTAAACAACACACTGCACACCAGCTCACAGGAACAGATGAACTATTTTGGATCCTTTGATAACTGTAAAACTTGGGGGAGACTGCCTGTTGACGGGCAAAGCGGGTGTTTTACTTGGGCAGGTTCTAGCATTTGAATGGACAAGGATGGGGAAAGGACACTTGTGGTCTTCCTCCAGCTCTGGCACAGAATGGCCGGGGGGCACTGAAAATCAGCCTCAGTTTCCCCAGATGTAAAATGGAGATGCTATCCACTTCACAGGGAGGCAGGATTTTACCAACAGATTTGAGGCTCAAAGCCTTATCATCAATTGGCACTACTGGACAGGAGTTTTGCTGGGCTTCAGGCTCTCTCTCAAACAACCCAACTAGTTGCAATTCCCCTGACTGTTTAGAGTTGCTGGAACACATCCTATTTGCTCTCAGGATACCAGAGCTTAGTGATGGTGGGAAAAGCAAGAAAGTCCCCCACAAGTTCAGTGCCAAAATGTGCTCCGTTGCTAGTGGGAAACAGGTTACTTGATATTGCTTCCCTGACAGTGCTCTGCATTTAGGCACACGTGTGTAAGGCAGGGAAGTAATGTGTTATTGAGGCCATTCTGATTTGCTATGTATTAGGGCCAGAAAAGAAGTCAGTGTGGAAAGATGGCTTTTTGCCTCCAATGTGGACTCCTATATGCTGGAAAATGACCCCCATGAAACATAGTGCTTCTCGGGCTGAGCAGCCATTGGATGATAATGACTTTGGGGTATAACCGAGGCTGGATAGGAACGGGCAGTTTAGGTAGGAAAGGCTTTGTATCCCGTTATCTCTTCCCTGCATCAGTCAGTCCCTTGAGTCTGGAGTACCGCAAAAGACATCTGGAGGACTAAAGGAGAAGAAAAGCATGAATGAAAGGACCAAAGTACTTGGCTGTTTCAGAACAGAGGAAAGAGGAGGTGAAAATGGAAAGATGAGACTTGCTTGGAATTCTGGATTTTGAGACTCTTAACAATGCTTTTTGGCCCATCCCTCTGCTGGATGGCCCAGAAAAGAAAGTACTTCCAAGCTAGGTGCTTTCTGTCTGTCAGAATCAGGAGTTTTTATCTTTATGGCTTACAAACCGGCTACTGCCACTCCAGAATGCCTCTAGAAGGCAGGGCGCTACACAGCTGTCATTATAAAGGCGAGCAGTTTTCATTTCAGTACAGACATCCCAAGCTGTAATGGAAGCACTCAGCTCACACCTTTCCAGGTCAGGTTTCACAGACACATTGCAATCTGCAGTAGGAGGAGAATCTTACACCTCCAAAAAAAAAAGAAACCAGAGCTGAAAATAAAGGTAATATCAATCGTTCCTCTTTCTGAAGTCCAGCTTTACTGCAGAAGTCTTTCACTGTGTCACCATAAGCAACACTGACAGCAAATACAGCCTTTCCTTCTTCCCATGCAGTACACACGGGGCTGTCAGCCAGCCATGCACATCCAGCCTTGGCAACAGAACTCAGGATGACAGCGAGACATTCATCCACGCCTGACACCCATGAAACTTCAGAGACTGCAGATGGCAATTATTAGAATTTCTGCTGCCGCTTGGATGTCCTGTCCAAACACACGCGGGGCACACACTGCTGGTTCCCCTTTCAGAGCTGTACTTCATGCACAGCAGTTTCATCCCTAAAACACAACAAAGGACCACAGGCATAGTGCTGCTTTTACGTCTGCTCTTGGAAATCTGGAAAAGTGTCAAGATTGTAATAGCCTTACTTGGGATTTACAACAGGGTAAAAGGGTACAATTTGGCCCCAATGGGAATAACTAGCAAAACAAAAATAAAGATAAAAGAATGTGACATCTAAGATGAGGTATGTTCGTTTAATATGAGGAAACATGCATATCGGCATATAATTAACATACAGTAAACTATTTGCATTTGATATCCCTTGTGCTAGATTTCTATTTGAGAGCAGACAATCACGTGTTTTAAAATACATGAGGCAAGAGCCAGTAATTGCCAATCTGCTTCCTGAAATATCCGTGTATGAGAGGAAACACGGAAAGTTCCTGACCTTGTGGCCTGAAAAAATGTTTGCAATAACCTCAGGAAATAAGATTCTGGAATTTGATAGCCTCTAGAGAACTGCTGATCAGGGATGTTTAACAAACTATTAGGAGACATTACAACTGAAATTGCATCTGGGTTTACATGTGAATACAGAAAGCAGGAAATTACTCCAACTACCAGGCTGCAGGGAAGGGGAGAATAGGAGGGGAAGAGGGAGAAGAGGTTAGATAGGATCTCCCATTCAGAAATAGTTTACTAAGGAACACCATTCATCTACAGCAGTGATTGCTGACTCGGGTGCCACATGCCATGAGATCCTTTTCTCTGTATACCAACACATAATACTAACACGGTTAGGTGTGCAAACACCTTTATGAATCACTACTCTGCCTGCAGCCCTAAAACTCTATTTTAATCTTTCATCTGTTTTCACTGTAAGCCACCCTAAGCCTTTTCTGGGGACAGCTGCTTATAAATCTAACAAACAAACCCAGAGATTTCAACTAAGAATACATAGTATAAAAACCAGTCCACCCTGTCATGGGCTTTCCCAGTTCTATGCAACAGAAGAATTGTTCTATGACATTTCTGAAGTCAAAAAAACAAGTGAAAGTTAAGGGCTGGCATTATCTGAGGGCAGCTTTGAGTCTGAAAAGGGTGAGAACCATTGATCTATAGTTACACAGAACAGACTTTTACTAGCTCTTGTGTTATGGAAGATATTCCACAACATTTCCAGTCAGGTACTCAGGCACTCAAAATTATGTGGTTGGCCCCACCTATTTAAAAAAAGAAATCTCACTTACGGATGATGGGTAAAAAAGATGTAAACTATGTCCAATATGCCATGTGCCTAGATGTTATAATGCTCCATCCGCAACATGCACCAGCTGCATATATAAAGATGTGGGATTCAATAGCAACAAGCTAAAGGTCAGAACGAAAGAGTTATTTTCCCAAGGTGTTACATAATGCTCTCCAGGATGCTTTCTGAACTGTAACTGGATAGCTACCCATTAGTTGTGACAGGGGTATAGGGTTCATTAGCGTTTCTTGAGCAGTATTGTGAGGAGGAGGTACAGGGTGGCAGAGCAGTTAATGCATTTCACTATAGCCCCAGAAGTATGACTGAGTCTTGCTCCAGACCAATATCACAGCTGGCCCAGCTGTAAATGGGTTGACAGAGGTGGTTACCCATGTTAGTGTGAACTCAAGAAGGCAGGGTAGTTGCAGCTTACAGACTAACTAAATCAGAGATGCATAAGCTTTTACAAGCAACAGCTTGCTTCATCAGATGCCATCAAGAGACTGCAGAGAGCAGAGCCTCTTAACAGAAAGCAGTGACTGAAATACAAAGGATAGGGAAGGAGAAGGGAGGGGGCACTGCTTAGAAAGGTGAGGTGGGCAGAAGAGACCAGCAACAAAGAAGTTATCCCACTGAGGGACATAAGAGTTATAAAAGAAAGCTTTAATAGGCAAGTTGTTGCTTATGAAAGCTTATGCACCTCTGATTTAGTCCATAAGGTGCAACTCTACCCTGTCTTCTTCCTGTAAACAGGTACCCAGTCGTCTAGGCTGTGGGAGCAGGAGGGAGGATTTAGGGTTGCTAAACATGACACAAGCCAGATTCTTTCATTGTGTGCCATTAGCTACCAAAACTGGTAAGCCAGAAGCCCAGCAGCCTAGTAGGCTGTGGGCTGGGACAGCCTTTTTATCAGGGGGAGACAGAGGAGTCCTTCAATGATTTGAACAGCATACAAGTCACTCACAGCATGCTGCAAGTTCCTACAGTACTAGGATGTGGTCCCTGCCACCTCTGTAGAAAAGGATGAGTGGTGCCAGTTTACAGTGGATGGTCTACTCTACAGAGGATCCTGTTTCACAGAAAATGGGTGCTAGACGCAAAGCTCTAGCCAGCAGTTAGCACTCGTAGCCCTCAAATACGACCCTTTTGCCCACACTAGCAACAGGAAATATTTGGCGTTGTGTTCAGCAGCAGTCAAGTTAGCAGCTTTGACTGGGCATCAGCTAAAGCAGATGCGAGTGGCATGCTCTTTGGGGGCAACTGCTGAGCACCTTTTCTCTCTGGCCGCCAGTTTTGAGATGTGCTTCTTCCTGTTGATCGCTGGTTCCAAAGATTTCTTCTGCTCCCTGCTCTGGCCATGGTGCTGAATCATACAGCCCTCATCTTTGTCCCATCAGTGCAGCACAACCACGGGCATTCTGTGGCAGTTTACTCAAGGTCTCACTGACCTTATTCAAGAGTTTAGAAGATTAAAACTTTAAAATGAGTATTTAATGCTTACAGATAACACGGTTATGTTGGCTGTTGCCAGATGGCAAGGAGGGAAGGATGACTCCTGCACTGTTCCTTAAGGCTCATTCAAGACAAGGTCACTACTGAGCCACTGGAAAGGAAGAAGAACAATTTTAAAAGCTATGCCCCAGCCATATCAGTTGGCATCAGCTGCACAGCCATGTTTCCTGCACTAATTAATGTAGTCTGGGGAAGAAAAGAAAAAGCAGTATGGTTTTTCTATTGAGCCAACAGCATGTTTAACAGAGTCCCCAGGACAGGAAGAGAACATGATCAGCAGATAAATGCTCATAAAAAAGCAAAAAAGCTAGTGATTAGCCAACTTGAGAATCACCCAACACTGCTTGCAGCTGGGGGTAACCTTAGCATTACCCCCAGCTAGTGGGAAATTAGGATCTAGGTTAAGCAGACTGCTCTCCATGTTTCTCACAGAGCCTGAGTAAAGGGTTTTGCACACAGTCTATCACCTGTAGCAGGAGTCATTTCCTCATGTCTGACCACTTCACAGCATCCAGATCACTGCAGTGGTTTGTTACAGTGATTAGCACCACAAGGCCACTCCTTCAAGGAAACACTACCCCAACAGTTTTGTAAGTGGGAGAAGGAAGGGAGAGTTCTCCTTCCTCAACGTGCACTCTGCAATAAGCATTGCCCCAGACATTTCCCATCAGAACTTCCCTCCTAGTTGGCGTAGACCCATTCCACAGCGGAGGAGTTTGCAAATAATAAGTTTAGGAAAAGCAGGCCCCTGTTAGTTGCAGGCATGCAGATCTCACTGAAATCAAAAGGACTTGCACATGCTGTTAACTGGATTACTGGGCTCATGTTGTAAGCTTGCAAGACCTGAATTCAACATGCTGAATACTTTCCATCAGAGCTGATCAGTCCAGTGGGGGGCTGCACTGCAGTTCCAAAACGTAACTGGAGACACATGGATTACTAGAAGCAGCAGTCTGCTGATAACTTCCAGCCTGTGCTAGTGACTTGCAGCTACTCTAGTAGCTACCTCCACTCATGGGAAGTATGTACTAACAGTAGTCCTGCATTTACACAATGCCTTTCACCCTATGGTGTGGGTGCCAGGGTGCACAGTTGACAGCCCAGAGGTTGCAAGTTTGAGGCAATAGCAGACGTACTCATGGTCAGATTCCAATGAAACCCAGGAATTCTGTGAAATACCTTGTCACAAGGACACATGAAGGAAGGAAGGACCCTAAATAATCCCATTCTGCTTTGCAGCCAGCCATGACAGGTTGCTGCATTTTGGTGATGTGCTAGATATAATGAGCAGCCGATCTAATCGATAGGAAGTTGCATGGGAAATGTAACTGGGAAGGATGTAGTCAGACAAATTAAAATTAAGCAGGGCATTTAAGTGGACTTTTTTTTTTTTTTTTTTTTTTTCTC
>NW_017729024.1:166655113-166661707 GCF_001723915.1 Gavialis gangeticus | reverse complement strand
GGTGATGTGCTAGATATAATGAGCAGCCGATCTAATCGATAGGAAGTTGCATGGGAAATGTAACTGGGAAGGATGTAGTCAGACAAATTAAAATTAAGCAGGGCATTTAAGTGGACTTTTTTTTTTTTTTTTTTACTTGCTCCTGGAAACAGTACAGTGGTTTGTTTTAATGCTTAGTAAAAAGTGCTGTTTTGAAGCCTGAAAACTTTAGAGCCTGAGATTTTGGAAGGGCACTCTGGTAATGGAACTTGTCCATTTTCTGGGTTAACTCAGAAATTTCTGCTCTCCCCTAGTGCATCAGGGGAAAGGGTGAACCTCAAATGGGCACTTATCCCTGATTACAGGCACTGCCCTGCTGTTCCTCCCTGCAGCCTCTCCATCCACAGAGGCCTTGGTTTCCATCTTTGTGGCTCAGGATGGCATGTTATTACTGCCTTGCCTCCCGCTGCTGTCCCTATCAATCCAAGTCAGCAGGAACAAACTGAAGCAGGCAGCCAAATGCTTGCACTGCTTCTCTGAAGTGCAGTGCTGCTCTGTGGAGTTCACAGGAGCACACTGCTGCAGTTCTGAGCACCACAAACTGAGCTCAGCCTAGGTACAGCAGGTTTTATTTTAGCTTCTCATCCCACAGGCACATTTTTCTCTTTTGCAGCAAGAAGACGTAGTCAGCTAGGGAAAGGAACCAATTAAGTGCTTCCCTGCAGGTCACAACCATAGCAAAGAAAAAAAATTAAGAAGTTAAAATTCATTTACAAAAAGCTTATTAACATTTGCCAGAATGAGTACATTACACTTGCCAGTCAGAGAGTAGCCTAAAACCTTGCACTGGAAAGTGCCTCGATTAGAACATCCATGGATGAGTCGCCTCTATACATTCAACTCCCTCTTCTTTTGTAGATTGTGTCAGCTTGTATAATGATGTACTTGCCCTGTCAAGTTTCAGCAAGACGCATTAATCTTGTGGAAGGTAAATGTGTCATGGTTTTACTTAATAACAGAGGACAGTTTTTTAAATTGCAATCTGTCCTGGTATTTTGGTATCAACTTGAAGCCTTCACCATCTAATATGATGCTTAAAAGGCCTCGACTCTTGCAATTAGTCAGTGGCTCAAAATGTTAATCAAAACACAGTGGTGAAGAGACAGAAAGCGAGTGCATCTGCCCAGCTGACTTGTCAAACCCTAATTTCTTTATACTAGATTAACCCGAGACCTTGGATGGCTGAAAGGACAAGGGTTCTGCAATCTTTCACCTCTGTTCCATCAGTCTGAATCATAAGCCACATTTAGCCATCACTTGCATAGAGCTATTTGAAATGAATGGGTGAGTCACAGTCTCTTTCTTAGAAGACAGGTGACCACATCATTAACAACAATTAAGCACCCTCAGCAAATGTTAATGGCCTGGTGAGCATGGACACTCAAAATCCTTTTACCCTTTCAGTAGGATGCTACAGCTTTAGAAGGCTACATAATTGTCACACATCAGGAGAAAACTTCCCAGAGGGAAAGTGGGGAGGATGCCATCTCTTCCTGTGAATTCAAGCTCATAGTTAAAAAGTAACAGACTCTAACCCTTATGTGCTCAAAAAAAAACTTGTCTGGATTTTAGGCCACACTGGGCTGCCTTCCTAAGTTTGCAGGTAGATAGCCTCAATGCCTTGTCAGCCAGTCATGTTTTGCACAGCTGTAGCATTGCAAAAAGCATTGCACAGGTTACTTCCACCATTAGTTTTCCTGTTAGTGGGTGTTGTGAATACTAAGAGAATCCAATGGGACTGCTCCAAAAGGAGCAGCGTTTGAAACAGGCCGATTAGCAGCTGCCAGACCCTAGAAAGAAGAGGCCCTCTCCCCTTGGAGGCTCTGCCTTTGAAGAGATAGTGATCCTTCATTTCAAACAGGCTAGAGTGAGAGTGAGCACTACAGTGTGGGCACCCAGTTGCTATCATTGGTCAACTGGAACCCAAGCAGGATAAAGGGCCACATTCGCAACAGCAGGATGAGGACTGGATTTCTCACCTCTCCTCCTGTGCTTTGTACTGACCTTTGGTTGGCAGGCATCTGTTCCATTTTTCAAGCCCTGTACGAGCCCAAGGGAGCCTACTCAACAGCGTAGGTTCCAGTGCTCTGCCATGTGCCCTTCCTCTCTCTCCATGGCTAGACAGGGATGTGACCTCAGCATAGGTAGAAACCATTTCAGGGAGAATGAGCCAACCCTCTTTTCCCAAGCAATCCCCGCTCCAGACACTGCACAGAGTACAAACACACCCCGACTTCATCCAGAAACTCAAAAGAATTCCCAAAGGAACTCCCCCACTTGGAAAAAGCAAGTTTATAGGCACTAGCTCCACCTGCAGGGATCAGATGAGCTTGAACCGCAACTGCAGCACTATACTATAATAACCATGATGTCAACATCACCAGGAGAGTCGCACTTACTCAATTCTTTCCAACCTGAAAGCAACAGATAGCCACGCTCCCCACAAAGCTATACAACAGCTCGGCCTTTAGGAGTGACTGAGCAGCGTGGCTTCCATGGTACCAAAAGCCAGTCTGTTGTGTAACTGAGGGGACACAGACAAGAAGTAGATTGCCACTCCAGCTTCCTGCCTCTGCCCCATGCTAACTCTTGCCAGCCACCTCAAAGCAGCCTCTGAAGGTGGAATAGTCTGGGATCTTCCCAACGCATCCTGAATGAGAATGCGCGTGCAGAGACAGCACCCAGGGCATTGAGCATGCTGACATGGTCACACAATGCCGGTTGCACCAAATGCTTTGAGTTTGTATTTAGTTTGCGTTCTCCTTTTCGCAGTGCTGTTCCTGCCTTTCTGCACCAGTGTCCAGACTGATGGGGCTGCTGTCTCAAGAACAAGGTGCCACACGGGCTTTGGGTGAGGATGTGCTAAATACTAAATAAGCCAATGAGTGACTTTGCACAAGGACATTCTCTAAGCACCAGTCTTTGTCCTGGAGCATCACATCTGCATGCAGGAATGCGATTTTGTTTTGAATTAGG
This sequence comes from Gavialis gangeticus, assembly GCF_001723915.1. Taxonomy (NCBI): domain Eukaryota; kingdom Metazoa; phylum Chordata; order Crocodylia; family Gavialidae; genus Gavialis; species Gavialis gangeticus. Next base: position 166,658,692 of record NW_017729024.1, on the reverse strand, counting down.
TTTTGAAATAGAGGCTGCTATATGCAAAAGATTGAATACCTCTAATGAAGACAGAGCAGGCAGGGCTGAGCAGCTACTCTGGCTCATCTAGAGACTATAATGATGTGGCAGACTGCAAATGTCATTTAAAGGAGCAGAGTCACTAGTGCAGCTTTCTGCACCAAGCACATCCATTCAGGAACACGGAGCTTGTCTCCCAAATGTCACTGTCCGCTCAGTCTGGACTGTGTGGGAGGAAAGGAAAGAGCCAACAACATAGCTACTAAAGATCTGTCAGTCATCACAGCTGGTTTTATTTCTTAGACCTGGCTGAATCTTCAGCATCAAGGACCCAATTATTAGTCATTCTGACTACAGGATTAGCAAGGGGCACTGGACCACCAGATGAACATGAGGGCTAGGGTGGCACCTGCTACTGATTAGGGCAAATTGTCTGGAATCTCTGCTATTAAACAGCCCATAATTTTAAGAGGGACACCCGTTTGAGCATAGCCAAACATACCGTACTCTGGACTAAGTGCTGATCTAGCAGGTGGTTCATTTCACACCAGTTTGCCTACTAGTAATGTGATTTTCTTGTTACAAACGGACATTCTGGCACACTTTTAAAGACAAGGGCTGGGTTTTAGAAACCTTATTTTGGGGACCAGAACTTACTTTTTCCTGTGGAAATCGGTACAACTGAGGAACGTAAAATTTTCAGCGGTCAAAAAAACAGTTGAAGATATATGTGGCTAGACAGCTGAAGAGTCCTGAGGGAAATATTGGACTTTCAGATTCTGTGGAGAATACACTCAGAAGGATTACGGAGGCAGTTTCTTTGGGTCGGCCTTCTTGTATTCCATTATGAAGATGTAGTGCTCATATTCAAGATGCCAATTTGGTAGCCTACCTGTCAACATTTCTTTATCAAGAAAACGAGCTGCTGTAATACAAGTGTTACTCAGCTCTAATTGGATTGATTAGACACAGATGTGCTTCCTCCCAACCATCCAACATATTGATAGAGGCCAGTCACCATAACTATATAGTTGCCGCATGAAAATTCAAATTTATTCCTACTTCAAAAAGGAATTCTAAAAATAACATTGTGCAATTCAAAGCTAATGAGTCTCCATGACACCAGATCAAATATGTCTCCTTTCGCTTTCAGGGAACGTTTTCCCTGGTGACCAGCAATACACAATTCCTCTGGATTGCTCTGAGAATCAGAGTTGCTGAACAGATTTGGGTGGAAGAGGATAATACAGAGAATCTCCTGGGGAGTCTTTTCCTGGAGGATCAGAGTTTCTGGGCTCAGGAAACTAGCCCTTGACTCAGAGGATACCAGTAGCATCAGCATCTGCAGCATTTCAGAAGAACAAAGGCTTTACCAAAGATCAAGTTAAACCTGTAAGAGTAGTACCCCAATTTGGCAGTTCCACTCAGCAGAGAGAAAGGTATATTCATACGCACTGGAAGCTTGTTACCATCTACTGCGGTACATTCTCAACCAGGGTGGCAGAAGATCCTCTTAAGGATGATGTGCATAGGTGTTTGCACACCACATAGTGCTAAATATTGCACCATTCACAAGATAAACCAAAAAACTTCAAAGGAATCCAGAGCATCAAAAACCTTATGAACTGTTGTGCTCTTTCCAAGTACGCTGTAACAGAAGAATTGCTCTATTATTTTTCCATAGTCAAACAATGAAAGCTGAGAGCTGGCATTTTCTGATGGGTGCCTTGAATGTAAAAAGGTTAAGAACTGATGTATTGCTACAAGTCAGTAAGTAACCAGCTTGGTGTTGGCAGCTCAAGTGGGTAGGGATTTCCCAAGTCAAGGCTCAGCAATGCTCAGGAGTCTGATGGAATGGCATCACGGGGCTTCCCAAGCTCCAGCACTGCAAAGATTCACAAGCCTATTCACTGCTCTCCACACCAGGCCTCTGAGCTAGTCAGGAGAAAGATGATTTCAGAGGTGGCAGTATCCCATAACTCTGAGCTGCTACATAATATCCGTCTGCTTGCTTTGTTTTGTAAAGGAAAGGGAGAGCAGCCAGGATGTCCACTGCTGCAAGCTACAAGTGAGGAGGAACAGTAGGGTCAAGGAAGCCTCTTACGTTGAAGCTAGATGATGACGTTATACCTTCTGAAAGGGTTGCATTAGTCTAGCCAGGATTTCCTGAAATGGATGTTTATTTATGCCTTGTGCAATAGTTTCATGAAATCATGTTGTGCTATGTTTATGGCATGCGTGATTTTTGGAAACTGGTGGGCCTTTAGCAATAGCCTTTACTGAGCAGCAAATAGAGTGACTGAACCTTATTAAATGGGGGAAAAAACTTCAAGCCAGTAGAATATAAGCCACAACATAGAACAACAGAGCACTGCAGATGCACACCATGTTTGTGGTTCCTGGTTAGAGGTGTGTAGGTGCAGGGCGTTTCCAAATGCTGTCACTGCCTGTGGTATAGACTGGTAAGGGAAGATGACAGTTGTGGTTGCAGGAGTCAAGGTAGGCTCAGCACTTCTGTGGTCTTGGTTTGTGAAATGGTGAGTGCAAAGTAGACTGGTTAGAACTCAGAAAACAGGAAACCTGGATTTAAATAGTTAATCTTATTCTTGTTTTGTGTGTTCTCCTTCCTGTCCTATATGCCCCTTAGCACAAGAAAGGTTATCAGTGGTTGGTAGTCTTTAAAAACAACACGAAGTAAGTAGAGCCTTTCCATACATGTGATACCTTTTTGCTAACAAGAGCACACAGTAGCTACACACACACACACTCACACTCTTAAGCAATTATAAAGGCTTCTGTGCACTTGCTCAGATTCCTATTTTACACTGAAAAATGGTGAATGATACATTTTTTACTGAACAATGGTGAATTTTGTATTTGTGTTAAGCTTCATTTAGACAGACTGAACTTCAATTAAAATACACCAACATTTTAAACTTGTTTATTAGTTAACACGCTTATCGCTGCATCTATCCTAACATTTTTAGCTCTCAAACTGGTACACTAACAAAAACACGTATAACTAGTGAACAGAACTGATCGTTTCCAATTACTACATCTACCCAGTTTTAGAAGTAGCAGCTCTCATCCTGACTCTCCATCTTTATTCACAGAATTAAGGAAACAAGATTTTTTGATGTTTCCTTAATTTGTAACTGTGCATGAACTACTCAAACTACAAGAGAAAATATTCTCAGCAATTGCAGAAGAGGCCACAGATATCAAGAGCTGTTTGAACACAAACTCTGGTTCTAGGTGCTTAGAGTAGTGATATACAACAGTTCCCCAATCCTAGTTTGTTTAAAATATCAGTAGCAAGAGTATTACTTAAAATATTTTTAAAAATAGGAGTAAGCTCAGCCTTAATATAGACTACCCTTTAATTGCAGAGGTTTTAACAGGATATTTAATTGAACACTTAAATCTGATTTTTATTTTAAATTAAAGCAGCCAGTTTTCCTCCATGCTGGAGATGAGATGCACCTGTGGCTAGAATCTGGGGAAGTATACTGCCCCTCCCAGCATGCATTGTTCTGTGGGCTATAGGATTGTTGGGTACAGTAAGGGTCACAGTCTGGG
>NW_017729024.1:166651433-166655093 GCF_001723915.1 Gavialis gangeticus | reverse complement strand
CTTTCACAAAAATGGTTTGCTTGTGCAGAAATTCCAATGTTTTCTTTCACTTCTCTACTTTCTTCACAGCAGCCCTTGTTAATTCTGTCCTCTCTCTGCAAGAAATACCACACACAAAAAAGCTCTCCCTACTTTCGTATTCTAATCCTTTTTTTGGGACGCAGACAAAAATCCCAAAACATTTCATTTGTCTTCCTTTTCTGACCGGAGATCTATCAGCGTTGCAAGGTGGATAATGTTTCTGTCCGGGGGGGCACAGTAGACCAGGTGCAGAAACTGGTGAGGCTGAAAAACAGAACAAGTAATTAGTGTAACCATGGCAGTGTTAAGGAAACAAATGTTTTATCACTTTTGGAATTCTATTTTTATGGTCTTTTCCTAACCTAGGGTGAGCCTGGAGATGGCAAGATATTCTTCCAGACTGTTTTCCCCTCTAGTTAGGACCCCTGTAGCAATCCTGGGCAGGGGATGGGAATGAGGCCTCTAGGGACAGCAGCTATAGGACCAGACTGCACAGACAATGCTGTCTGGACGGGGGCTCTGAGAAAGCCAGCTTGTCTTGCAACATTCATACAGGCTAAATATTCTCTTTGCTCTAAGTTCAATAGCACCTACAGCTCAGCACAGGATGCTCCGCATTTCTGCAGTGACTGCTTGGAATTGGAGGGGCTATCAAAGCAGAGAGCGATTAAAACCAACCGCTACACATTATAACAACGTCACCCTGAGATATACACCTTTGCAATTTGAAGCAAGCAAACCTCACTCGTCTCCAACTGGGAAGCGATGTGGACATGATAAACCTGCCATTTTGGTAAGACACGTTCACATCTCATTGCATTTAACTCCTGCACTGTCACCAGCCTCAGGGAGGCAGAAGGTGACTAGGAGGTTTTTTGATATATCAAATAAAAGATTCTCAGAGTTTAATTTCTACTGGAGTAGATGCCATTTTTGAGACAGAGGCTGTGATCAAGCTAAGTAGGCTTAGGAAGGCTCTCAGCTGTTGCTGGTGGGGGGGAACAGATCTGGGATATCAGGTATCTGGAACAACAAGAGTTACTTACTGGGAGAGGTCCGCCAATGCAGGGCTGTCATGCTGTGAGCGCACACCTTGGTTTCAGGAGCCATTTGTCTTCTTTGGTGCTGTGGGGAGGACTTTCCAGAGAAGCTGCTCTTCATTGCAGTTCTCAAGGGCTCCTGTTGCACTGTCTGCAGTTCTGGGGTTGGCCTGCAGCTTCCTTGGCAAAACCCTGGACTCAGCTTATGACAGGGGCTAGTACTGAGAAAGGTCGTGTTGATCTCCTGGTCAAAGAATCCCATCAAGCTCCCTTCCTTTGTCATGGCAGTGAAAATTGTCCCAGGACTGTCCTAACCATCATTTGTATCACTATATGCTCCTATATCTTGACATGCCATCAGCTGCTGATATCCCTTTAGTCAATAAATACAGCCTGCCCAAAGGGGAAGTTGCCCACAGCTGAGACGGCTATTCAGCAACCTCCTCACCCCAGACCAAAAAGTCATGATCTCTGCTAAGGGACAAGCAGATGCATGAGGTTTGGCTAGCAGAGCACCAAGAAGTAGCCGCCCACTGCTATGCACATGGGCCCACCTCCCTGAATGCCACCATTGACATGGAAAGACAGCAGCTGCCCAGCGTGACTCCAGTGCAGGAAAAGGCACCAGGTAACAGGTAGTTGCATTCACCTGTGAAGTGAGGCTTAGGATAACAGCAGGACTTCCTGCTGACAAAAAGAATTAAGAAGCCTAGGTCTGTGTGGATGCAGCTCTCTCTGTACTGGCTCAAAGTGAATTTAATCCATTTTCAAAGTGGATTAGCTGGTTTGTAAATGCAGGCCAGGTATGCTGAAGAGTTGTGTTCTTCTGATTAAAACCCCTGGCATCCAAACAAGCCAATGCAAAAAAGCTCCTCACCGATGGGCCTTAGTCTCCCATGAGCAATTGTCTAGACATGTGTTAATAAAGGGGTGGCCTCATAAGCCTGCTTCTAAACCCCTTGGGGCCCAAAAGATCAGAGCCATGATGCAAGCTAAGAAACAGCATAGATAATTGCATCTTTTGTGGTTACTCCCACTCAGGAGCAAAAAAGCTTGGAGTTTTGGCTTGGACTGCTAAGCCAAATCACAGCTGTGCTGCGCTAGCCAGATGACATCAATTTTGACATCATCGTATCTTGTTTTCCTGAGATGGATTTGCCAAGAGTATTAACGCTGGCCACCTCCATTTTAACTAGCCCACTTGCCACTTTTTTTTGTTTGTTTGTTTGTTTAAAGCAGAGGTTGTTAAGGAAGCACAGGTGATCCAGGTGTTTTTTACTTGAATGGAATTGCTTCTTTAAGTTGTAGAATAGTGGAATTCTTAGGTGACTAGTCAGGTGACAAGTTAACAATCCAGCCAACAGATACTAAAAATATTGGTCAGCTGGATATTTCACAGGTAATACAACAGTCTTTTTAGAGGCGAGAGCTATGGTTTTCTACCTGCTTTTAGACTCTTTCACATCAGGGATACTGCATCAGGTGGACTTAAACTACCAGTTCACCCACACAAAGTGCGAGTGAGATATCACTAGCTGGATCCTCACTGTCAGTGGTAAAAGAGCAGCAGGGAAGGGCGCAACTAACTGAGGCAGGGAGAAAATATGCACTACACACCGTCTCCTTCCCCTCCCCACCAACTTTTTTGTATGAGAACCAAGTCTTCACGATTTTCGCTCTATAGTGGCAAAGGAAAGCAACGCTGCATGGTGCAGAGGGATCTCCCTGCATGTACTACAATGCATACTACCCCACTGCATATTACACAGAGATGGCGGAAACTGAATTCAAAAGTTTAACTTAGAAGCAGCCCTTAAAGCAGTGGTGCTCAACCTTTTGGTCCCACAGGCCAGATGAATGGCACAGGGTTGGTCCATGGGCCAAATCTAGCTTTGCATGTCAGGGTTGGGCCCCAGGAGCCCAGTGCCTCCCTGTTTTGGCTCCCCACACTGGGATTGGGCTCAGCACTACCCCCAATGCAGTGCTGGCTGCGATCTGGCTCCTGATCCAGCATGCAGAGCCTGGGGTTCCCCTTTGGTCTGGAAATTTGGCAGCAAGGCTGTGGTGCTATTGTTCCCCGGTCACCAAAATTTCCAGACCCAGGGGAAGCCCTGTGCACTGAATGACACTGAGCACCCCTGCCCTAAAGGATTAGAATATGGTTAATGAAACGCTGATCTCTTGATGCTCCCTGGAAAAACAAACACATTAGGTACTGAAAGCGCAGTCTTGGGGCCACCAAATTCTACCAGGTGATGTCCAAAAACACCAGGAGTTGAAAAGATCTTTATGAAACAGTGAACGCAATGCAATTGGTATGAATCTGTTAATGAAGGAAAGAACTCATCTTCCCCAAATAAGTGCAGGATTCTCCCCTGTTCCTACAGAATCTATTCCATGCAACAACAAAAAAAGAAAAAAACAAGAAAAACTGTGGAGGTACAAACACTTATTGTAGGTCTAAGTGTAACTCCAGCATAGTGTAGCCACGCTGGATCTAGCTTTAAGATATGAACCCTTCTGAAAATACTTTAAGGTTCAGTGTGAGCATAGTTGTTTTTGTCCACACACACACACACACACACACACACACACACAC
>NW_017729024.1:166641335-166646433 GCF_001723915.1 Gavialis gangeticus | reverse complement strand
AGCCACGCTGGATCTAGCTTTAAGATATGAACCCTTCTGAAAATACTTTAAGGTTCAGTGTGAGCATAGTTGTTTTTGTCCACACACACACACACACACACACACACACACACACACCACACACACACCACACACACACACACGTAAATTTCAATCCAAAAGCTTGAGTACAACTCTACTCCCCATGTGCAGGAGGCTATTCAGATCCTGGTGCACATGGAGAATGGTGGCATCCTGGGTTGGCAGTGGTCTTGTCTAGTAGACTAGACAGACAAAACCAAAAGAGGGCTTCTGGTTGCTTCCTGAAAGCCCCCCCAACACCTTTTCCTTTGCAACCGGAGGGACACCTTGGCCCATGGCTACTGTGTATACCAGGCTACAGCCTCTCTACCACCTCCTCAAGAACCTTTTATTGAGGCCCTGCACTTGCCCCCCTGCACCTTTTATTTTATGCACTCCCTATCTGTGACCCCCATCAAGCCCTGGGACTTTCTGCTCAACCTCCTCCTGGCCCTGGCCAAGGTGTCCATGTATCAGCTAAGGAAGGAGGCACTGGCCAGGGGGAATCCATGCAACTGTGGGACCATCTTCCTTTACCCAGTATAACTCTGCCTGGAGATGTGCACAGATGTTAGAATCCACCAGGTCCTTAGGTACATTTGAGGGGCAACAGGCACTAGTCAAAGTTTTGTCCTTTGGTGCCTATAATCTACACTCCCCTTGTTTTATCATCCTTTGTCCCAAAAATGTAGTTACTTTACATTCAGTGGCCTTTTAAACATTGAGAGTGGCTTGTCATTTCCTGGTGGGCTCAAGCCCGCTGTAAGTATATAATAAATAGACCCATCTCAAACAATGTGGAGACACAACTCAGACCTAGCACCAGCCTCGACAGAGTTCCTCAAATACAAGCTTGAACTACCTTTTGAAAGTTCTTTATGATGCCTGAATGTTGCCATGGCAGGATTGAATCGTCTTTGGGTGCATTTGGGCACTTCCAACACTCAAGAAAAAGCTAATTTTTGCCAGGTTTTAAGTGAGTCGGTACAAAGTACCAAGCAGCAAAGTGGGACAGAATATGGGGCAAGGTGGACCTCTGGTCTGACCTCTTATGTTCCAAGTCTACTCTGATAAATTCTTTTTATCCGAGTTGGCTTATTGGCTGTCCCTCAAAGCAAAAGGCAATAACATCCCCTGAAAGGGCCAGCTGCAGCTGGAGATGCACTGTTATAATACAGACTCAATGCAATTTTACTGGAAGTATAGGATAATAGAGTGGTCTAATGCATCTGTCTCCAGACAGACTAGGAAGGAAGAGAAAGAGACTTCAACATAGGAAATGCTTTCTGCAGTGGAAACACATTTAAAAAATAATATTAAAAATAAGTCTGGATGTCGTTAGGGTTCTGTATTTACAAGGTTGGCAGAATACTCTTCATGTACAGGGAGAAGCTTGTTTTGAAAGCCCTAGAAACATATTTGCATCTCAGTCCTATTCAGTGAACTTGCAATGCTAGTTGCCTATAGCAACACGAGGGAAATGCCATCCGACTGCTTCACTGGGACCGCAATTTTAATCAGTGTTAACCAAGTACACATCCACTCTCAACTGCTGGTTGACAGAGACTTGACTCTTGAGTACAACTATCTATTCAGGAAATAGCTAAGCAGCCAAATCTAGCTTTTTAAAAGAAAACACTTCCAGGAATCTGCTTGAGCACCACAAAAACCCATGCTCTGGCCTGTTCAGAGGCAGATCTGTGCAATTCCTTCATGGGACAATGAACTTTCCAACAATTTAGCAACACCAGCAGCAGTTGTGCATCTCTCTTGCTTTTTCAAATGGCAAAGTAAAGAATTAGAGGGCACTCGGCATCCCCCCCCAGACAACTAGGGTTTTCTTTCAGGATTTTTCCTGTCATTTCATTGAGGACAATGTATGTGATGGGACAGTACATCTAATTGAAAGAGCATATACCAGGACATTCAGGTAACAAAAAAAGGAGCAAGGCCAGGTAGGAAACAAAGAAAGGCCTCCCAGCCACCTGAAAATCCTCTTTGTGCATCGTATTACATGAATGGAGCCGTTTGGATGGTCTCTGGCCTGCCTGGGGCAGAACCAGACTTCTCCATTATTAGGAGGAAGGGACCAGTCCTCTTCTGAAAGCTGCCGTGTTGAGACAAGCTCCATAATCTGACTGAATTCAACTATTTTCTAATTTCAAGAAAGAACTGGAATAAAAAACTCCCAAGCTTCACACAAAAATCTTGCTTAGCAGACAGAGAACATAGTAATTTGCACCACTTATCCTGGGTCTGAGCAGCAAAGAAACTTCCCCTGACGGGACTGTCTGTATGAAGCCTTTTCACTGGACTAAGAATATCTGAATGAACACGGATGGTCTGAGGGTTCATGTCACTGTTCACGACACCAGAGCATGTCTGATGGCAGAGGATCAAGTATCAGCGGTGTTAACTTAAATTATTGCCTTGGTTTTTGCTTTGGGCAAGGAGAAGCACCCTTCTTTCCTTCCACTTTAAGGCAATGGAAGAGAAGCTTGTAAAGAAGGAAGATTGCACTTACTGAACCTCAAGATGGACCAGCTTACTGAAAGCTGTGACTGGCCAGGGTGTGCGTACCCCACCCCCCTTACCCAGCTATGTAACGTTTTCCTCAATAACCCTCTAAATGGAAAGCCTGACATGAAGGCAATACGAAGCAGTCTGTACTCCAGTGTGCTGGACTCTGATGCATTTTAATTTTCTAAATCCAAACACTGAGCCCCAAAAGCTCTTTGGAGGACATTAGGATTCCAGAAGGGAGCTGTCTGCATAGGGAAATAGGATGTGTCCCGTATTAAGAAAGAAAATGAGCTAGAAGAAAGCTTTTGAAGCAAATGTGCAAACCAAATTGCATTTGCCTTTCTCCTTCTCTTATCAGCTGGCTCTTGCATGGGAGGGGCAAAGGTCACCCGGCGCACTGAAAGCCACCCTGTCATGCAGCTCTGTTAATGGGAACTGCTGATCCAGGAGTATGTGCACATTCAGCTATGCAAAAATTCCCTCTGCCTGAGCCATCTGCAAGGGATATGGACTTCAAAGAGCAACTCCTCTGCAGATCAGAAAGGATCCCTGCCACTTGCTTTGATGCCGATTTTGAACCCTGCAACCTGTATCCGCCTTCAGAAATTTCAGTGGAAAGGCCACTTGTTACACAGCTCTGTCCCAGCCCCTCGGTGGTCTCCCTAGGACCACCACCACAGTTGTGTTTGGGAGAACACTCAAGAAGGTTCTCAGCATTTTGAGCTGTAGTATAGTAGTGCAAACAAAGTTCTGCTAACATGACCACCAGCATGTCTTGGGTACCAGTACATCCCTTCATTACAGCATCTGAGCAACTTGATCTCTAGTGAGGGAGGAACAGATTTACAAACTCCTTGCCAGAAGTCAGGCTGGACATCTGTGGCATCATGCCAGTGTTAGCACCCTAAACATTGGGATAGAGTAACACTAGCAGCAGGAGGCGAGCAAATGCAGCACGGGTTCCCAAAAAAGGACATAAATTCAGCTGCCAGAATTTGAATCTATTAGCTAAGCTATTACCAGGGACTGCCAGACCAGTAATGCTGCAGCACTTACTAGTAGGCTGACTCTCAAACCTATCCAATGTAGTCAGTTAGCAATCAAAATTAAGGTTCAAGTTATTTTCCTTTCTCCGTATGATGGAGAAAGACAAAGGAAACTGGAGCACTCAGCGGCTCCTAACTAAGGAGGGTCTGGTATCAGCCACCAAGGAGTCCTGTGCAGTCTTGCTGCCATCCTTCCTGTAGAACAAGCCAGGTTCCATGGGACGGGGAGGAACGGGTCATTCTAAAAGCTCCAAGCAAGCCAAGGCCAAGGATCAAGACACTGCCACGCCTGCAGTGATGCAAAACAGCAGGAAAGGCCAGATCTACATGAGAAGCTACTGCGCAGTAGTGTTGGGGGGGCACAACCGTAATGCAACGTTACTGTTCGGCAGCATTATCTGCTAGGGCTGTGCGAACCTTTGGACAGAGCGTCGGATCTGGAGAAGCTTTGGACGCTTTGGGGTCCAAAGCAGCATGTCTGGGTTGAAGTGCTGGCCCCATTAGGCTTCCTGAAGCGGTTCGGAGCTTCCAAAGTGCTTCAGAGCCGCCTTGGAGATCTGGCCATAGGATATAATGGGGAAACAATAAAATAGCTATAAAACTTTGCTGTTTTTCGCGTGATTTGGATGAAAATTTTCAGGGGTGGTAGACTCTGCAGAGAGCATGAAGTCTGCCAAGTTTCAAGAAGATCAGTGCAGCGGTTTGGGGGGGGGAACTGCACCCCATATTCTTGAAAGCCAAACTCCTGTCACGTCTATGTGTTACAACACAGGGGGGTCAAAACTGCAGGGCTGGTAGCTCTTGCTGAGGCCACAAAGCCTGCCACATTTCAAGAAGACCGGTGCAGGGGCTTGGGGGGAACTGCTCCTCAAGCTGCAGACAAGCAAAACTCGTGCCATGGGTGACAGTGTGTGTGTTAAGGCGCAGCAGGGTGGCAGCTGCAGGGATGGTGGCCCCTGCTGGGGCCACGATGCCTGCCAGCCGTGGAGGAGATGGGTGCAGGGGGGTTCTGGGGCCCTGCACCCCTAGCTGCTGACAGACAAAACTCGTTCCATGGGTGCTTGTGGGACTGACTGTCTCTGTCTTGGGGTGTGGGAGACACTACTGCTAAGCTACTGTGTTACCAATCAATCATGATTCAGGTAGGGATCAGCTCAATACAGAGGACCTAGCTAATGTAGCCAGTTAATTGCCATCAATTAGCACCTACAAAACGAAGCTAAGGAGAGAAAAGTATCAATACAGTCAATCAATTGTCCTAAGACAGAGATGGTCAGTCCCACAAGTACCCTTGGCATGAATCATAGAAGTAGGGTCAGAAGGGACCTTGTAGATCTTCAGGTCTGACCCCCCGCCTGGGCAGGAGAAAAGACTGGACTCAAATGAGTCCAGCCAGGTAGTCATCAAGCCTCTTCTTAAAGATCCCCAGGGTAGGAGCCAGCACCACTTCCCTTGGAAGTTGGTTCCAG
>NW_017729024.1:166635231-166636335 GCF_001723915.1 Gavialis gangeticus | reverse complement strand
GGATCACCTCCCTGGCTCTACTTGAGATGCACCTGTGGTTGCACGACAAGGTCCGGTTAGCCCTGCCAACCATGACCTCGCATTGTCGGCCCACGTTCATCTTGGAGTCAATAATGACTCCAAGATCCCTTTCTGCCTCTGTGCTCTCAAGAAGGGAGTTTCCCATTCTATAAGTGTGCTGCTGGTTTCTACTGCGTTTTGTAATGAGTTTTGTCTGTCAGCAGCCAGGGGTGCAGGGCCCCAGAACCCCCCTGCACCCATCTCCTCCACAGCTGGCAAGTGAGTAATTCTGCGGCAACTTGGTTTTCCTTGGAGGTATTTCCACCCTGCCTGTCAGATATCTAGCTAAGGTAAGAGACCAAGAAACAGAGCAGCATGTTTTAATTGCATACTAACTTTCAGGTCAACTCCAAGCACAATCATAACATATCTGCAATATTTTCAACTGAAGCACGATTTAACTAGACTATCATCTAAGGAAGTCAGAGTGAAGCTACAGCCTTTACTAGTACCACCATCATAAGGTAAATTAGACGCCATAAATTATTTGCACTTATCCTGTACTGACATTTCAAAACATTTTACAACGAGATTAAGCATTCTGAAAGACGGCCCGAATGCTAGTTCTTCCTTCCCTAGCATCCCCAGTGCCCCAACTCTAAAATGTCCATTGGAAAAAAAAAAAACCCAACAAAGCATCTTCAATAGAAGATGTAAGATCTCTTAAAAGGAAGGTATCTGGGGTTAAGTTAAGCAGCAGCAATTCAGATTTTAGGTGTACACAATTTATTACCAAGTGGACCCAAGAAAGAATAAGAATTAAAATACCAACTGTGCATATTTATTTTAGCTAACAAAACACAATGGCCGAATGCAGCGTACCAGCAGTGCCGTACATCACTTTCCAGAGCCTCTGCAGCATGATTGAATGGAGATGTAAGACTGACGCCCCTCTTGCTGAGACCCACAGAACTGTCCCTTGGTATATTAGAGATTCAGAAATGTTAATCCGCTGCACTGACTCTTAATTACACTCAGCACTTACTGGTGTGATAATCTACAGCCATGCAGCAGTGCAGGTCTTGGGAGAGTACACTGACAGAG
>NW_017729024.1:166626228-166630231 GCF_001723915.1 Gavialis gangeticus | reverse complement strand
CTGCACTGACTCTTAATTACACTCAGCACTTACTGGTGTGATAATCTACAGCCATGCAGCAGTGCAGGTCTTGGGAGAGTACACTGACAGAGTCCTCACAGAAATCCTGCAACTTCATTAACAAATCAAGTAGCAGCAAGTCAGAGACGAATCCTGAACAAACATTCACATTTTGGATAGAGTGCACGCTTATCTTAGCACAGGTGTGGCTGAGCTGCAGCAAGTGGCACAGACAGCCTCTGCATGGGTACATGGCAGACTAGGAAGGGGACAGGCAGAACAGTGGCAGATAGAGCAGGAAGCAGAGTAGCAGATCGGGTAGAGGAAAGGGGTCCGAGTGGCACTTGAGGAGGGCACAGGGCTAATTTGTAGCACTCCTGCCAAAGAGGTTGGGCCTCACTGTCTTATCACATCTTTTGTTTCCAACTTTTCTGATCATTTCCTTCCTACCCCACTTTAAGAATGAGGATGGGGGAAACCTAAGGGTCTCCCTAGTCTCTTTCCCTCTTTTTATGACACCTCCTATAAATCCAAGAGCGTCTCCAAGCTCATGTGTTTGCCAAGCTCCTCTTCCTTTTGAGGAACATTTCTAAAATCTCTCCTATCCTGAAAGGGGTGTAGGTTGTAGCAGTGTTTGTCTAAGGACATAGGCAGACAAGGTTCTTTGGGTGTATTTTATTAGGCCTCCTCAGATAGTTGGAAAAATTCTTCTGTGCAAGCTTTCGGGTACAAATACCCTTTGTCAGGCTGAGGAAGCATCTGCAGTTGGTGTGTGCTCTTCCTGGATGGTGTGAATAGTAAAGAAGCCAGGGCCTGGGCTGCATGCAAGAAAGCCTGTCAGTGAAAGTCATAGCTATCCTGAAAGGCACTCCAACTAGATGGTCAACTTGACTTGTTCTTTGACTTCAAGTTCTTCAATATATTAAATTTATCTGTTTAAGATGGTACACTTATTGTTCAGCTCTGTCACCACTATAAATAAAGTGTCCTTTCATCTACAGTGACCCAAGATACTGCCTCTTCCAGTGACTAGTTCTTTCTTCTTTTCAGGTCGTGTTGCCCTTCAAGTACATGCAGAAGGCTCACACGAGACCCGTCAGGTACTTGGCTGAGACTGCCTATATCCAGATGCCCAAATTCTGCACATTTGATCATTGCAATGGCTCTCAGCTGCTTCCGAGAGCTGTCAAAATGCAGAGGTGCAACTCCCAGACTACAGCTCCACCAGGTACGGTCCACCATGGTCCAGAGACACACCCTCACACCTGAGAAGTCACCTGCCTCCTGTGAACCAAGTACCTGCAGGCATCTGCCTTCTATAATGAAAGGATGCTGTCTTCCACGGAGCCTCCTACAGTCCACATTTGTTGCACAAAACACAGCTCTGCCCTAGAAAAGAAGTTTCAGTTTTTTTCCAAGTCCAACTCCCAGGTGGGTTTCAACTTAGCAGCCACCCAAGTAAAGAGACACTAAGATGAAGCATTCATTAGACACAGTTGGCAGACTTTATCTCACTCTGCCAATCTGGAATAAAAGATTTATAGAACCACTTGGCAATTCAGCAAGAACTAAAATAATGTTAACTAAACCTCACCTGAGCTATCAGTCCCCTTTCTGTATTGCCTCTCACTGGTGATGAGCTAGCAGACACATGGAAATAAAGATTATTCTCTCATTTGCTTAGGAGTACAGCACATACAGGCAAAATGGATAATTCCTGTCATCCGTTAGGCATATTTCAATCTTTCAAGATAAAAAGCCCTAAAACTTCAGGTTACAGAAAAACAGTTTTGTAAAAGCAGCTGAAAATTCAACTGTGACCTGCAGAGGAAAAAACTGGGGTTCATGCCAGGGATTTTTTTTCCCCCTTAACTTTTTCTTGCTTCCGTTTGCATTAGCAATTTAGGTCTTGTTTTTCCAAGATAGCTGTAAACAAGACAGAAAGTGGGGAGAAACTGCATGACAGATACCAAGAACTGAAACCCGAACAAAGAGAGCAGAGTTTCTTTTAGGTACATGGTTTGAAGGTTCTTTTGACACCCAAGTCAAACTCCTGCCAAACATTTTGGAAGAGCTTAAAAAAAAAAGCAAGCGCTGTCATTCTCTATAGTAAGGGCTGACATGCCTACCTCAATACTGTTCTCCAAGACAGCACCATTAAGTCTCAATTTAACATAAAGACCAAGAATAAGGTTTAAAAAGCCTTTCAGTCATTTAAAAGATAAAGCTCTGATTAAACACACAAGCTTTGCCTTTCTCCAATAAAAACCCAGCTTTCTAACTTGAACTCCCTCCATCCTGAAGGGTGCTCAGTGCAGGTGCAGCATGCTGCTTCATTCAGAGCCGCATTTATCTTTAAACTGCTACACACAGCAGACCAGCAGTATAACAGAAGGTCAAGGTCAAAGTGTCCCTTGTACGTCATGCTGACAATGGACAGTCAATAGCCAAGTGGCAACCGTTACTTGCCACGCAACCCGCAGCCCACTTTGAAAAAAAATTGAGCCACTGAACCTGACAAATTGTATTGCGAGACGTAGCTAGCTAGCCAAGCTAGTCTGAAGCCAGGCAGAAGGCAGGCTGACTTTGCACCTTACAGGTTAACTAAATCAGAGAAATATGGAATAAACTTTCATGAGCCCAACCTCACTTCTTCAGATGCTGTCAAATGGTATTGCACCATCTGCAAACAGGCTAAAGGGGTGACATTTCCATATGTGCAATATTGACTTCAGAGAAATATTTGGAGACAATTTTGACACAAGATCAAATGACTAAAACCTTTAGACATATTTTAACATTTACCCCATGACAAAAGTACAGGAAAAGACTACTGCAGCTATCTAAAAAAAATCTAAAACCCCTCATTTTAAATTAAGATGCATGAAATTTTCCAGATTGGCAATTATATAAACAGCATTTACCTATTAGTTGAATTCAGAAAACAATTATAAAAAAAAATACATTGCTTTCGACCTTGAAAAATTAAAGGATTTATTTTTCAGTTCAATTCTGAATGCCATTCCATATCTACTACGAGCAAATTCTTCCGTCTCTGCTAAACCTATACAGAAGAAAACAGCCTCCTATGCCACCAGCAGAGAAGTCAAATCCCAGAAAGGGTCTAAAATGCATCAAATGTTACTCCAAGCCTGACCTTAATAGGACAGTCTTGGCAGTGGCTCCAAGCTTCCCTGCTTTCTAACATGAAATCCTTATCACCAATGGAACTAATTGCTAAAGAACCTGCCAGCAGACTTCACATATATTCAAATTCCATTAACATCACAGGGAATTACTGGCTGTTTATATCACATACCATACAGAAAGAAAGTAACAATGGTCAAAATCCAACTGCCCCAGTTGGGAGGGGAGAAGTCAGACACTGTTTGTTTGCAAATCCTTATTTAAGAGAAACTGAAGCTAAGAGGCTTCAGGTTGGGAAGCCGATGAGAAAAATATAGTGCCTTACAGGGTTTCAAAGCCACCCCCCTACCCCTTTTTGTTTTGTTTAAAAAAAAATATATATATATATATATATATAGGGTTTGTTCTTTAAGGTTACCTGCTCATAAAAGAAAAGGCAGACACCCGGATTAAATGCATTGCCCACAAACTGATTAAGCAGACTTGACAGGGCTTTGCATCTTTAAGACAAACTGTGACCCTACAAAAGACCTGCTTCCAGTTGGCTGCTTGGCTAGTTTGAGAAGTCTGGAAACTTAATTCTGAACACTCCTACTTGTTGTGGGAGAGCAGCCTATGACATTAGACTAAGGATAAATATTTCACTTTAAACTTGAAAGAGACTTTGGTTGACAATGTCCTGAAATGCCCCTTCTTCACACTGCAATCCAAGACCAAGTCAAGTTGGCCATCTGGTTGGAGTGCCTTTCAGGATAGGTATGCCTTTCACTGACAGGCTCTCTTGCATGCAGCCCAGCCCCTGGCTTCTTTACTATTGACTCCATCCAGGAAGAGCACACACCAACTGCAGATGCTT
>NW_017729024.1:166623564-166626208 GCF_001723915.1 Gavialis gangeticus | reverse complement strand
ATAAAGCCGTGCCAGGGGACTTACAATGACCCCAGCCAGTTCCTTTAGGAACTAATAAGAGATATCAGATTTACCCCAAAAAACTTGTCTGTCTATGTCCTTACGCCAACACGGCTACAGCCTACACCCCTTTCAGGATAGGAGAGATTTTAGAAATATTCCTCAAAAGGAAGAGGAGCTTGACAAACGTATGATCTTGGAGACACTCTTGGATTTATAGGTGGTGTCATAAAAAGAGGGAAAGAGACTAGGGAGACCCTTAGGTTTCTCCCCATCCTCATTCTTAAAGTGGGGTAGAAAGGAAATGATTGGAAAAGTTGGAAACAAAAGTTGTGATAAGACAGTGACACTTTTCTTGGTTTTAACAAACAACCAGTCTTGGTGACTAAATCCAAGATTTCTCTGCAATTTCGTTTCAAGCAGTGTTTCTCAACCAGTGGGAGTGTCTCACTGGCGGGACTCGAAGGTCATGTAGGTGGGACTTCAACTCATTGCCCAAATGAAAAAAATCAGTTTTTTGTACTTCAAATACATGATGAATCAACAGATCTCTCAAACAGTGCAATTTTGTGGGGTTTTGTTTTTATCATGCTGGGACCACGGTTTTTTGACAAAATGGTTGGTGAGACGTAAGGTACACAAGGTTGAGAACTGCTGGTCTAAAGCACAACAGCCATAACTATGAACTGTTCCAAAGTCAGGGGTCACCACCTGAATTTAACCTGGTGATACCAAGGGTGAAGGTCCCAACGTACTCGACACTTCAGCCCCTCCACTGCAGTTATGGGAACTCTTCCCCTCCCCTTTCTTGAAATCATGAATAACGCAACATATACACTCTCTATTGGTCACGGTACTAATAATGCTAGCTAAAGTACTATAGGTTCTCTCTCTTTTGAGCTGCAGCGTGTTTGCCACAGTTCACTCCAAGCTGTCATGACTCCGTAGTTAATAGTGACTATTTGTGGGGCTTGTGCCAGTCAGGACTGAGCATCACTGGCTTAACCAAAGCAGATTCAGTTATTCATTTTTACTGACACAGTGTCCCAAGGCCTCCTTCCATCCTGATTCCCCATTGCACTAGGCTAAGTAAAAGATACAGAGAGCAAGACCCTGCCCCAGCACGCTTACAATACAGCTTAGTGATGGCCCTGGGGATTTTCCCACACTCTACCCAACTAGCATTCCTGGAAGGGTCCCTATTTGCTTTTCATGACACAGCAAGTCTGAACAGGCAGCCTCACTGCAGCAAAAGCCTTTGCCAAAAGAGATCCAAGCTCAGTAAGAAAGAATTAGTAAGAGCTTGCCTAGTCCAGTTACACACTTCAGTTAGCATGGAACAAGAGTGAACAAAGACAAAGTTTCCTAGTCCATGGGAGCGGTAATAGTATTGAAACCAGTTTTCATCCATAGACCTCAGGCCAGGGCTGACAACAGCAAAAGGCTGTTTGTGATGGCTATACCAAGAAACCCTCTCAGCCTAGATGGGGCTTATACTGGCAAAAGCACTTTTTGTCAGTATAGCTTATGCTGGTTCAGCGAGTGAAATGTGTGAGCCCAACAAAAGTATGTTTTATGCTAGTATAAGGATGTTTATACTAGAGCTTTTACTGTTACAGGAGAAAAATCAGGCTCCTAATTCAGTACTGCTATACCAACAAATATACCCAGTGTAGACCTCGTCTTAGTACTTTCCAGGGCTAGGTAAAAGTACTCAACATCTTATACAGATGGGGAAAATTGGAGGTACAAATAATCCAAGGTCACAAAATAAGTACACAGAGCTAGAAACAGACCCCCAGGTCAGCCTCTCTCTGGTTTTATTGACATTATTTCCATTTCACATGCAGGCTGCTCAGCATTTTCTCTGCATCTAGCAATTATTTGACAAAAAGCCATTTGCTTGCTCTAATGCATCTTTAATTTATATGCCTCCCTTCTGTTAACTTAAAGCGCACACAACCACCTTTGCCGATCAAATGGTAAACATGACAGATTCAGCACCTCAAAGTCAGAGCCTGAGAATGTGCTGTCCCTTATAGCTTAACCTGGAGTCATGAACACTGCACACTTCTGCAGTTTCTCACTGCTCTGATGTTCAGGTGAAACAAGGAGGAAAACTGAACGCACAAGTGAACCTGCCCCACCTTTTCCAAAACAAAGATTTAAATTCTAGTCTTGAAAATTCTTTTTACAAGTTCATGGCCTGTAAACCTCAGATGTCAGTGCCTGGTAATATACTTAATGGTAGGCAAAACCACCCTTTGACAGAGAGGGAGAGGTTTTGTGTCTATTAGAAATAGCCAAGTGAGCCACATAAAGGACCCTCCAATGTCTCAGATAAACTCTTTAGATCAGAAATATTTGCATTCATACCCAGACCAGCTCTCACAGAGTCTCTGCCTCTCTGGTCAGACCCGATGTAAGAATTAAGAAACTGCTTCCACAGTTCCCAAGACGCCGCCTTGCCCTGCCCTGCCTTTTCCCCGGCTGCACTTTCTGAAACTGTTTGCCATGGAAGCAGCCAGCATGGAACAGGTTACCTACAGATGTTGTAGAGTCTCCATCCTTAGAGGTTTTTAGGACCCAGATAGACAAAGCCTTGGCTGGGATGATGTAGCTGGGGCTAGTCCTGCTTAGAGCA
>NW_017729024.1:166613391-166618564 GCF_001723915.1 Gavialis gangeticus | reverse complement strand
AGCAGCCAGCATGGAACAGGTTACCTACAGATGTTGTAGAGTCTCCATCCTTAGAGGTTTTTAGGACCCAGATAGACAAAGCCTTGGCTGGGATGATGTAGCTGGGGCTAGTCCTGCTTAGAGCAGGGGGTTGGACTAGATGTGACCTCCCAAGGTCCCCTCCAGCCCTCACTTTCTTTGATTCTATGAACTGCAGAGCAGTTAAGGCATCTTCCTTCAGGGGTAGAAGGGAAGGGGCAGGGGCAGCACTAAATTGCTGTGGCTCTGCTTCTCCCTCCCCACCCAAATTTATGGACCTGTGGGAAGTCCTTTTCCTTGCACATAAAGCACACCTCAATTTTCCCCAGCTGGTTTGGGAGGAAAAGGTGCAGGATGTATGCAGGACAATATGGTAACAGGTTCATATCTCTCCCCATGATGGACAGCACCCTGCTGAATCACTCGGCATTGCTCCACACATGCTACCTCCTGAACTGGAAGCACTATAACTACAGTCACATGGCGATAGCCCGGGGCAACAAGTTCTGCCAAGAAGTCATGCGACCTTCCAATGCTTTGCATTTCTGGGCAGTACTTTCCCATGCATTATGTGGTCTATGAACCACATATTTGGAATAACCACTTTGAAATAGAAAGCAAAGCATCAGGAGTTGAGCTACAGCGTGTGAATGCACACTACCTCCTCAGGAAGCATCATTCTCCATTTAACTCTTGTGCTACATCCATTGCACTTAACTTCTGTTTAATGGTCTAGTCTTGGTCAATACAGTAAGACTGGGGCAAAGGCAGGTTTGGAAGAGACCTGAGAGGAGAGCTAGAGACCCTCTGAAGGTTTTATCACAAGACACTGATTACACAAGGTGCACTTCTGCCAGGCACAGTGGGCTCAGTCTCAGTGCTTTGGAGACTTGCATCTCACGATTCAGTTTCCCAAAGGAGTTCAGAGAAGTGGTTTTGTTCTTGCTTCCTTCCAGACACACTGCACATTGATTCTCATTCTGTCCTTGGTGTGCCACCATTTTAAGCCTGAATTTGCTGGACACCAAGCTGCTTCTACACCATCATCCATGTGAAAGTCTTTGCTCAGTGTTTGATTCAGTATCATTAGTATTCTATGGATGTAGAGCTAATGTGCGCTATGGGGTCTTAGTCCTGCCCTGCCTGGATGCCAGCTTCCAGGACTGCATTGCCTTTCTGTCATGTGCAGTGACATGTCAGGGTCTGGGAATTTACCCCACCTCAAAGGTCACCCCATTTTAGCCTCATCTGCAATCATCCTGTCCTAAAGCCAGCTACTCCAGCAGGGAACTCCCAAGCACTCTAAACGCTTTGGGAATGTTGTCCTTCCACAGGGATTCATGTTTAAAGACCACCTTGGCATTCAGACCCCAAGCCAGGTCTGCACCAGAAGTGTTTTGCTAGTGTAGCACAAAGATATTCCTCGTATGCTACAGCCCCAGTCTACACCGTAATGCTTCACTGGCAAAAAGCAGAGTATGCCCAAAGCAAGCAATGCACTGCTGGGAGTTACCTCACCCCTTTCAAGCAGAGTAAAGCATCTGCCACTGGCAGGTAGAAGCAAAGGGACCCCACCACCACCACACCTGGGCAACCACAGCAGCCCCATCAGCAACTGGGACCTTTATAAAGGTCTGTGGCTGACATGGACACTGCAGCGGAGCAGAACGTGGCCACCAGAAGCATGGGGATGTACACACGCTAACAGCTGGGTACTGAAAAATGCTGTCTGCTGCCAGAGGCAGGTGAGCATAGACAAAGCCTAATATTCCCTTTGCACCACTTGAGCCAAACAACCCATGCCAGTCAAGCACGGGTTTGCCGGTTCAACTGCACTGACACCAGAGACTTTCCCAAGTCCAGCTCTGTTGGTGAAGGATCTAACAGACAGAGCTGGGCTCTGAAAAACACCTACCGCAGACTTAGAAGTGTAATCCTTTCAGTCTTCGGCTAGTCCACAAAGACTGAAGAATCGCTTGTTTGCACTGCTTGTGGATGAGTAAGACCTGGTTAAAACGCAATGAGAGGGCATTTTGTTTGAACTCTGTGACAAGACCTGCTTGACAAGGCTCTACAATGCTGTGTCTGGTTAGAAACTTTCCCGTTTGGTGTGGACAGTCTGTTAATTGTAAATACAAACCAACACAGGGCAGATGCATTCTTAATTTCTCAGCTTGCTCTCTATCCAGACAACACTTGAATTTCTGGGCTCTACAGATTTTAGAAGCCACCAGCAACTCTCCCTCTATTAGCTCAAGCTTTTCTTTCATAGAAGACCCTGAAGCAAGTTCCTAAATGAAGTGGCCGTACCAGTGATCAATGCTTAGTGATCAAACTCACTACAACCAGCTATTTCAGTACTAAGCTGTTTGCACCCTTACTTGCATCGACTCCTGCAAATGAAAAATCCATTCATACAAGCAGACTGCTGGCTATGTTAAAAATGTGTTTCTAATGGAGTCCAGAGAGACTGGAACTTGTCTTGTTGGATATTAAATCTTTCATAAGGAAGTAGAACAAAAGTTGAGCTGCGTGACGAACCAAGCGTTTGCTTGGCATTGCTGGGTTGTGTGCATTTTGCTCAGCCTTTCACCGTTTTGCACTACCACCACCACTGCTGAGGAAGACAGAAGAGAGCCAACAGTTAAAGGTTCTGAAATACCGTATCTTTTCAGAGCCACAAACAGCATATTTCATGGCACCAGAACATGGCTTCATAAGTAGCAGAACTCCTTTGCAGTGGGGGGTTTTACAGAAAGCTTAAGGAGGAATTCAAGGCTGGAAGCTCAACCAGACTGGTTGCGTGGGTGCGCAGGTAAGTCAACAGAAGTGGACTCATGCGCTCTTACCTCCCTTTCCAAATCTTACATGCTGGCAAGAGTGTTACAGAACAGAGTTGGTCAGCATTAGAGGAAGTGTTTCCAGCAGAGCCATGTTAGTTTGGAGTATGAAAGCCATGTTCCACTCTGCCAAATCATTAAAGTCCACAGTGTAGATATAGTTAAACTAGAAAGTGTCCTTTGGACTATATATGGCTTAAATCAGGACCAAGGACAGAATAAGCTCTTCAGAGAGAACTCGTACTAGTAAGAACAATGCTTTCGCTAGTGAGGTTCACCCTAAAAGGATTTGACAGTAGAGTTACTAAGTGTAGGCAAGGCCATGGTGACACTGCTGGATAGCAGCAGTTTTCCAGGTTCAAACACCTGAGGGAGAGGGGAACTAGCAGAACTGACTTTTTATTTTGAGCAAATGAGTACACAAAGCAGATGTGTGCTGTTTTAGCATTACACTCTGTAGCACTGGGAATGAGGATAAAAGGATGCCTTGGTCAGGGTCACAAAATCCAATGCACTTCCTGATGTCGCAGGGAAGCAGAGGTGGACCTAGTACACCAGCATGTGATTGATGGCAAAAAATGAGTACAATTTGTTAGGAAGCAAGGATCAGGAGAGGCCAGTAGCAGACCTCACCTGATCCCACAGGCTCTGCCAAAGGCTGCAGCAAGCTCAGCAAGAAGCCAATAACCAGTCTACTTGCTGTTACTATGAGGCAATGTGGTGCCCGATGTCAGAAGGATTTGTGCTGACCTGGGACAGGAATCAGCAACCTCTCTCTCAGCTGTAGCACAAAAAGAAAAGAGCCAGACTCGAACAAGCGTTTTCTATTTTCAGTGGATTTTTATACTCTAGTGCCTAACATGCACTCATGTATATCCTGCATGATACTGTAAAATGCAGAGAGCTGTCACTGGTCCAACTCAGGTATTGTGCTAAGATTAAGCACATACTCATTATCTACCAGATTTATTAAAATGAACTCCAAAGAGACCAAAAGATTAGCCTGTTCTAATTAACAAACCCCAGATAGAACGATGCTATGAGTGTGGAGCCAGGCAGTCAAAAACAAGACACTGCCCATAAGCTGGGGTTATGGTTACACCTGTTTGATTTGTATGCAGTCACACCTACAGTTTGGGGTACGTGATCAAAAATGGAGATTTAGGAAACCCAGTACTACTTCAACACTGTACATAACTTCAAGACACGTGCTGGCAAAGTCTCTTGAACAACTGAGTAAACTTTCCAAACCCTCCCTAGAAAGCATGAAAGGAGAAACTCAAACAGCTAAGATGCAGGGCATTCCCAGCTACTTCAGCACAATGCGTGCACTCTCAAAGGCATGCCACAGTGCTGGGACATGCTAATCGTACCACCAGCCATGGCCAACAGTTATTTTCTGGGGCATGACCTACACAAGTCTTGCTGGAATAGTTAAGCTAGTCAGAAGTATGAATTTCTTTTTCCACTCCTGACTGCTTTTGCTCCCAAAAACCTAGCAGCAGATAGTCAGAATAGCAAAACTTATTCTGCTTGGGGACCTAGTTTAAGCATCACTAGCAAAAGTTCAGCAGCATAAAGCCACATCCCCACTAGGGAATTTGCTCACACTGCTCTATCAGTGGGCCTTGTTAAGTATAGAGAAGGACTCCTACCATTTTTCCACCTACAGAATAAGAAAAGGCTCTCACAGGGCGTTGTAAGGAATCTGAATTTTAAGTACCCCATGTCAGATATAGCCATTGCACTCTGCACCTTATTTAAAAGGCACCATTATTCTTTTAGGCAAATTATGAACTGATGTCCTATGAGCCAACCACAGATGCACACCCTAGTCATGCAGACAATCCCCTGGAGATGCTGCTGAGAATCAAAAGGAAATTTCTACCTGGAGCATTCACTGCTCTCATGGCCGAGGCAGGATAGCAAACACTTGGGATTTACTGCATTCCCCAAACTGGATGCTCATCCAGTAAAAGGATTACACAGTAAAAAAGACTGAAGGAAGAATAATGACTATGTGGACCACACAGAATTACCTGCAAGCTGTCAAAAGGTTTATTAGCTGCTGGTGGCACATTACTATGATGCCAATTGCACAGTCATAGAATCACAGAAGTTGGGTCGGAAGGGACCTTGTAGATCTTCAAATACGACCCCATGCCCCTGCCTGGGCGGGAGAAAAAACTGGGCTCAAATGACTCCAGCCAGGTAGGCACCAAGCCTCTTCTTAAAGACCCCCAGGGTAGGAGCCAGCACCACTTCCCTTGGAAGTTGGTTCCAGATCCTAGCCGCCCTGACTGTGAAGTAGTTCT
>NW_017729024.1:166612783-166613001 GCF_001723915.1 Gavialis gangeticus | reverse complement strand
GTGGCCTCCTCTGGACCCTCTCCATGTTGTCCACATCCCTCCTGAAGCGGGGCGCACAGAACTGGATACAGTACTCCAGCTGTGGCCTGACCAGTGTTGCATAGAGGGGGAGGATCATCTTGTTGGCCCTACTCGAGATACACCTGTGGATGCACGACAAAGTGCAGTTAGCCCTGCCAACCGTGACCTCACGTTGTCGGCCCACGTTCATCTTTCTG
>NW_017729024.1:166604255-166611554 GCF_001723915.1 Gavialis gangeticus | reverse complement strand
CAAGACAACGGAGGTGAAGAATTGGTTAAAGAGGTCTGCTTTCTCCTCTGGCCCAACCACCACATTGCCCAGAGAATCTTGCAGGGGCCCCACGTTTCCCAGTGCCTTCTTCATCCTCCCTATATATTTGAAAAAGGACTTTTTATTATCTTTGATCTTGGACACTAGTCCTAGCTCTATGTCCACCTTAGCTTTCCTGACAGCCCCCTCCAGGCCTGAGCAGAGGAGGTATACTCCTCTTTGGAGATAGCACCCCCCTTCCACCGGTTGTACGCCACCTTTTTGGCAATCAGGCATTCCCGGACGCCCTTGGTAGGAACTGTCCCTTAGGGACCCTGCATTTGAAATGACCAGATTCTGAAGAGAAAGGATGAATGTGGAAGTTTTTATGTATAAAAACAGCACAAGATAAATGAGGGGAGCCCCACTTACTCTGTACCTTTTCATGAACAAATCCAGCACCTCCAGTAATTGGGAGCATAACTTCAGTACCAATATGGTAACAATCTCTTTATGAAGATGAATATATTCAACTCAGATCTGGTGAGAGATGAGGGAAGGGGAGTCATTTAATAGAAGCAGAGAAACTAAAAAACGATCCCTCCAGTGTCCTGGAAAGTCTGGCAGAACTGGGTGCAACATCCTTATTTTGATTCCCAGTTCTGTATATTAGTCAGTCAATCGGCTCCCTTAAACAAGGGTAGTGAACAAGTATCCCATATTGCTTAATCCCTTCACAGGACGAGACAATGCAACAGGGCCCTTTGTCTGTTCAAGACCCACAACTTCTATCTTCAAATCACTTACTAAAAATTAATGGTGTGAAATCTTAAATTAGTTTAATTAGTTGCTGAAGCAAGGAAGATAAGTCTGGAAGACTACACACAACTTACTACCCAAGTGTTTCAATAGGCAGCCTACTTCAAAAGTAAACTTTAATTTAAAAGCTAGATAGAAGTTTTCCCCAGAGTCTAATGAAAACAAGCAAAATATGGAAAGCCCACTTTAGTGCCCAGGAATAGAAAAGTATTTCCATTCCAGAACGGACTGCAATAGCTCCGGACTGTGACTGTGGCCAAGGGGGCAGCACCAGTGTTTTGTTCCATGAGTTATGGCACAGGTTCCAAAAAAAGAGAGAAGACAAGTTGCCAGTGTTTTCAAATCTCTTCTAAAATGGAAAGGAAAGACTGTTAACAATTTAGAAAACTAAGCACCATTTTATTTTGTCTGAAGTTTGCATGTAGCTGAAGACCTGACCTCCGAGCTTTCTCCAGCAGTTGGGAAGAGAAAGGAATAGTCAGGTGCATACAAGGTCATTAAGGTATGGAAATAAGACATTTCAGTAACCCAAGGAATAGTTGGACAGTAAAAGCCAATATAGGACCCTTCCTCCTCACTGTGGACATGGGTGGAGAATGTGTCTTGGGTAGACATTTTGCTATAAGCTGCTACTGGGTCTGGCCGTTCTGCAGAATGCAAACTGAGAGGCACTGAACAATGGCTTTCAGAGAGCTCTGCATCACAAGCCCAACTACATCATCCCAGCCTGGAGGTGGAAGGCAAAGATAGACCCACACCCACAAAAATTTATCCCTGGAACAAGTACATTTGCCAGTGAATTTCTAGGTTTATTAGGAGAGCAATCCTGCTTTAGGTATAATAGGCAAAAAAACAGGCTTAAGTACTCGCATCCAATTGTCATTGTCAATTATTACAACCTATAGAGCACCACAGCAGATGCCTATGGCAGCATACATCAGCTAGGACAATTACTCTCCAGACATGCTACCTGCCTCCCCTCTCCACATGCACATTCAGTAGAGAAGACCCCCTCTCTAACCCCCTTAACTTCTATAAACATTCTGAGATAATGGACAAGAGACTTTGCAGACACTATTTGTATTTTCAAAATATAAAGGACCCTGAAAGAACACAGACATGTCAGAAACATCTGAGTAAACCTAAGAAATGGACAGTTCAATAGATTAGATTAAATTCAGAATTGACGAAATGAGGCCATACAATTGGAAGGAGGAGACTGAGCAGTCCCGGCATATTGCTGTGGTTGTAAAATAATTATAATTTGTTTGGATAAAAACCTGGAAGCCAGTGTAGACAGTTCAACAGGAGACCTTTTGATCAGCCTGGAGAAAACTGATTGGGGGCTGGACCACATCAGTGTTTCTCAACCTGTGGGTCACAAGTATATATGAAAGGGTCTTGAACAAACTTTAACAATGGATTCTCCTTTAAAGAAGAAAAATGTGGGAAACCGTGGCTTTTCCCTTGCAGGCTGGCAGAGCTCCAGCCTGCAAAGGGCTTTGGGACCTGCACTTCACACCCACCCCCTGCCCCACACACTGTGGGGCTGGGTCCTGTGGGTGGGGGACAGCAGGTCAGGACTGGGGGGCACTGGGTCAGGACTGGCCACTGATGTTTACAAATGGGTCCTGGTACAAAAAAAGGTTGAGAACCACTGGACTCGATGACCTCCTGAGGTCCCTTCCAAGTTCCAATCCTCATTTTCTATGAAGACACTAACCAGGAGAGTCAGTATTTGATAAGGGATTGTGGGATTAGATTTTACTTCCTCCAACTGAAAGCACACCAAAGCATGTTATGAAAGAGTTAGTGGTAAAGACTGCTCTAGGTAGAACCAGAACTGCTCAACAATTTGAATGCTCATTATGTCAAACTTCAGTTTTAAAGGACCATTGCAAACACGCAGACACGCTGAGGATGGAGGACTGGTGGTCACCAGTCATCAGTTCAGAGGAAGATAGGCATTTCTAGTTAAATACATGAAAGCAAACCCCAAGTTCCTAGTGAGAAGCACTGGGTAAGTGCTTAATGCCACAACTGGCCAAGAGTCTTCCTCCCCGTCACTTTGAACACGTAGAACCATGCCATAGTATCGAGACATGCTGGATGGCTTGCTTTCAAAGAAAGTGCTGGATATTTTTAGAGAGAGGTGTTAAACAGAAGAGGAGGGGGAAAGGGCACTCTTGAAAGGGAACATTTTTGCAACAACTATTAGTAGCTTTTCCCCTACCCTTCCCCCCAGATAATTCCTCATCTCTCTGCCTGAAAGATTCAAAGGGATGCCATGGTTCTGTTTTGCACATGTGCTTCAAGTTTAGTATGCTGGCTGTTGGGCACCTTCCCCTCTGTCTCTTCACTGCAGTAACTGCTTCCTGCAGTTCCTGCTCTCTGTACCTGGCTTTAGTTATGAACTAAACTCTAGTTTGCATTAATATTCTGCAGTTCTCCTCTCATAATGCATGCTTATAGAGAAGGTCAAGTGGAGTTAAGAAGTCTGCACAACACCTGCAGCACTGCTGCAAACACACTGAAAGGGGGAGAGAACAGTTGTCCATGATCTTGGCTTTACATCACTAAGTTAGAGGGATGGGCCCTGAGATCTTGTGGGGCAAGATGGCCTGAATGCAGCCAGTGGGCTGTATGCTACTCAGTCCTGCAACTTCTCTCCAGCCCCAAACCAACTTCATCATTGAGGAATGTCACATTCCAGCAGGCAATACCCTCTCTGGATCAGAGCACAAAGAGCTGTGCCAGTTCTCTCCACTGTTACATTTGCTAGGTGCAGTTCTCACGCTTCTGTAAAGTTGCTGATGAAGCTCCTGGCTGGGCAGGGTCTGGCCATCCCAGTCAGATGCTCAGTAGTGAGTAAAACTAGCATTTAAAAACTTGCCTCCAGGTGAATGCAAGTTATTTCAGAAAAAAAGCCACCATCAGGTTTTCTATCTAATCCTGTCTCAGTAATTACAGCACCTGTTACTGTCAAACCAGATAGTCAAAGGGCATGAGACGACAGTCCCCCACAGACAGGGGATCAATAGGCATCGGTATCATTTGGATTTTTGCAAAGGCTGCAGACAACTTTCTAAGAACAGTCATATTTAAGCCTTTAACTACTGCACCGCCTTCCTAATTTCAATGCTGCCCAGATCAGCAGGCCAATAGACTGTCAAGTTAAGTGGAGGGGTTTTGGTTTTTTTTTGGCTGATCTTTGGCACTCATCCTGGAGCTCAATATGAAGACGTCGGAAGTCAAGCATACTGAAGTTGCCTTCTCAAGCCAGTGAACTTTCAAAAAAGTCTAGACATTAGCATGCTACTCAAGATCTCTATAGTATGGAGGAGTATTTGTAATAGATTTCAAAGGGAGTCAACATGCAGACATTTTTACACTATTGTCTTTATATTCTCTCTAGGAACTAGCCACTGCCAGAGGCAGATACCATAATCGTTACTTCTCACATGACCCAAGAAGGGAAAATATCTATGCCCTGAAATGCATGCTTTAGTGAATTTGAACTAAAACAGTCCAAGCAAAAAGCCTGCTAGAAGGGAAGCAAGTCACCAGGATGAAAGGGCAGTGTTGTGTAAAGCCTGGAATGCAAGAACAAAGAGCCCCAGGCTATAATCAGTCATAGTTAAATCACCAAAATACATATAGAAAAAACAGGGTCAGAAGTGTCAACTGAGACATTTTCACATTAATTTTAAAAGCAGAAAGTGATCGGTATGAGCAGATATAAAACCCTGGGAAGCAAGAGCCCACCAGTTCAAGATGAGAAGACATCCCAGAAGTTTGGTACTAGTTGTTAAAGCAAGTACAGTTTCTCCCCTACAGCACTGTATTCACCAATGGCTGCATAGTTTATTCAACAAAAGAATCTGGGTCACTACTCATTCCTGCCTGTTTCATTTTCACCTGAAATACTGCACAACCAGATGGCAACTCACTTATTTCCACAAGGCGCCTGTGGAGACCGAACAACCAGATGGTACAACAAAGGTATTTTGCTATAACACACTGTTCTCTTTACTTTGGTCTCATGCCCACTGCTAAGAGATATATATTCACCAATATATACAGCAACTCTTAAGAACAGGAAACATTCCTGGACATCCAATTCTTGGGCTGAGATCCAAAAATCATCATACTTAAGTTGGTCCTAACTTGCAAATGAACAAGGATGAGACAAATATTTCTCAAGAGCTGAAAGTGAACGGGCAAGACACTAAGAGCAACACCATGACATCAATTGGAATGAGACCCATAATACAATCAAGAGTTACTGGCACTTGGTACCTGAAGAACACCTTCCATTCAAAATCTTGTTTAACTTTATCCTAACTACATAGCTGGTCCAATAAAAGGTATTACCCTAAGAAATCCTTGCCTCACACCATTCAGCGGTCATTTCTGGGCTATATGCGGAGTCAAGAGAGTCTCAGCCTGGTTCCTTCTGGACAGATGTCCCCAAAACAGAGCCACCACAAAATACTTCCATCTCCAGGGCTGTCATAGGATCAGACAATACAGGGACATTCTGGTTCCTCCAATGCAGTGCAGGTAACCAGGTTGTGATTCTGGTTGCAAAGATAGGCCAGTCTTAAAACCAGTGAGCTGTTGGCAAAACGGCTTACGGTATTGCATAATGGAGTTTTCTTTTTTTAAAGAAAATTACAACCCAGCAATCATAGGACTGGAAAGTGCACATACCTGATTAGAGACCAGTTCAAACACAGAAGAACCTAACCAACAGGCACATACAAGGGTAATGCTAGGGTGACAAACTCAGGCTACTGCTCAGTTGCTGGGAAGCCTAACAGGATGCTGTCCCTGTAATCTGCTCCATGGCTCTAGCTTCCTAATCAAGTACTGACTGATCAAATCCAAGACATTATAAACCATCACTGACCTCAAGATGCTGCCATACCAGATCGCAGTATCTTATTTTGGGCAATGGCCAGTACCAGCTGCCTCAAGAGGGTGTGTGATATGTGGCCATCCATCCCATATATAAGGTCTCATTATGATCTTTAATAGGTGATTAGTTTAAATCCTGAAGCATGAGGTTTCTTATGCCTTTCAAATGCTACTAAGACCTATGCAGAATTATAGTACCCATAATAGCCATCCAACTTCTTTGTGAAACTTGCTAAATTCTTTACTGCAACTTGGGTTCCTGAAAAGCAGGAGAAACAGACCGTCTTCTTTCCAACTCATGAACTCCATAGCTGCTTTGGTATCTCCACTTCTCTCCTTTGTCCTAACTCCTCTGTTTAGAGTTAGGCTACCCTTTCCACTCTCGAATAGCTCTGATGTATTTTTCCAACGTGGCTTATCCCAAATGTATAATACCTTTGTTCACTACTATGCACAGCAACGTGCTATACCAGCCTTGTCAACTCCATTTTGCTCCATTTGGCAAACAAAGCAGGAGCAGAACTGCCTGCAAGCTTCACATGGCAGGATTACATTGGTTCACACTTTCTTCACAACTATAAGGGCGAGAACTTTCCTTCATTAAAAAACTGTAAATTTCAAGGGCCCTGTACCGCCATCCAATTGGTGAGGAAGCATTTGTCCTGACACCCATGGCCAGGAAGAACAGGCATGAAGATCTTAAGGAAGTTTGCTATTTTGATATGTTCACCAAGCAATTTTGTTCTCTTAAGCTTTGAAGACACTAGGGGCAATAAGAAATTCAGAAGCACAGCGGTGTCTCCAGTCGTGAATGAGGAAGGCTGCAGCACTACAGATTTGAGTACTGAACATCTTCAATGCTAACATGGACCTGCCAATACTCCACCACCTATTGTTGTTAAAGAGCTTTGCAGCAGCACTTCACGAAGCCCCTTTTTGCCTCTTCCCAGATGTTTCATAGTGATCTCTCATGCAGTCAGATCCTGGAGACAGCCTTCATTTCCTCTGGATGCCAGAGGAAATCAAAGTATGGGGAGAGCCGGTTTACTAGCTAGGCTTCACTGTAACACTGAAGCAAAGCTTATTTCTGTATTTCAATAATTCCCAGAGCTCCAACAGCATGCATAAAGCACCTCCCTGGAAAAAATGAAGCAGAATCAATGATGCAGGTAGCCTGCTTCCATCTGGAAGTGTGGGTTCTTCTAGCCAGGTAATGGGGTAAGCCTTAAGTGTTTAGCAGCATACTGCAGGAGAGCAAGCCAGCCAGCCCTGCTTATCAGAAGGCAGAAGGATGATAAAAGGCATGGGTTTTGGACTGGTTAGTGAGAGAGACCAACTATAGCTAAAACCAGACACTGTCCTTACTACCTTCCATTTCAGAAAGCAGCAAAGCCCTAGCTAATTCTGCTTTTGCATCTAAAACAGACACCATGTTGTAGTAGCTTGCATTCCCCCTTGGTTTTCTTACTGTACTGTAGCCATCACTTCAGCTATCTGTGTTTGCATAATTAAAAACTCAATTGATGAGATATGCAGTAAAAAAGAATTAGGGGGGTGGGG
>NW_017729024.1:166602604-166604010 GCF_001723915.1 Gavialis gangeticus | reverse complement strand
AAAAAAAAAAAACAAAAACTTTTCCCCCCCCTGCTGCCACAGAAATGCCATGCAGATGGTTAAACGCCCCCCCCCCCACAGTTTATGTAGAGTTACTTGATATAAATAATGGTTCTTTGCACATGACCTGCATTCTCCATGCAAACGAGGGCTTGACCAGCTCCAAACAGAGATTGGCCTTTATAAAATGTAATATGAAGCATCACTTGCAACTTCATAGTGCCATCTCTATGCACAAATACTGAGACACAGTCCCCTCAGCATTTAATCCTGCATTGACTCTAGAGGCTCGCAAAACGGACCATTAACTAACAAGGTTAGTCACACTGGGCTGTCCATTTCCAATTTCTATACGGATCTCACAAGACAACAAAGATGCATTATTTTTCATCACACTTGATGGCTGTTGCTGCTGTGGGATTGCTACAATCATGAGCAAGAGGGAAGGAAAGACGGGCCAAAAAAATCCACTCTCTGCTGATGGGGTCCTTGCTATGAAGCTCTGGGGCCCTCTGTTCCCACCGCCCCACTGCTGTTCAATCACAGCTTAATTCAAGCAGCGCTTCCACCCCATCCCTCCCCCCACCACCACTGGGAAACTAAATACAGCAAAACCATTGCCCACACAGCTGGGTTTCTCGCCGGCAGACGCACACGGCTTTTAAGAGACACTCACACGTCTCAAAGGGAGAATGACACAAAGATGCGGTGCCAACTGAGCCCCTCCACATAGGAGGAGACTCACTATCTCTTGCAGGCTATCAGAGATACCACTAACTACAGCTGGGCACAGGCCGCAATTTGCAACCTGGTAACATAAAACACCATCAGGGCTGACACCCAACACAAACACGGCAGGGTCAGAGAGCATCAGGGGGTCTTAGGAACTGACTGGGCTATGGGTCTGCATGCGTTGTGCCACATGGCGGGTCTTCAATCATCCACGGAAACACATCCCAGAGTGGCGTCAGAGAAACAGGCCTGGAAAGGACCGCAGAGGTCACATCTAGGCAGGATCAGCCTGGTAAAAGCCAGTCCAGACGTAATCCCAACGCTCATCTCGACCAGCCGGGAGACTTGGCCCTGGCCCGGCTCTGGGGAAAGCAGGGCGGCTGCGGCAGGCACAGCTCCAAAGGTCCCAGCACCAGGCAGGGGAAGGCAACCCCCCCAGTCCAACCAGGGGGGTCCCTTCCTGCCCCAATGCAGCCTGGGCTGACCCTGCTTGGGGGGGGGGCGACACCCTCCCACCAGGACCCCATGGTCAGTGCCACCAGAGCATGGGCATAGTACCCCCCGCAAGTCCCACAGTCACCCCCATGATGTCCTCCCTGCACAAGCCCCAGTCACCCCCATGATGTACCCCCCCATGAGCCCCACAGTCACCCCCATGATGTACTCCCCCCGTG
>NW_017729024.1:166572781-166602049 GCF_001723915.1 Gavialis gangeticus | reverse complement strand
CGTATCCCCCCCCGGGAGCCCCTCAGTTACCCCCATGATGAACCCTCTCCCCCCGCGAGAATCGCGGCTACCCCCATGACGTCCCCTCCCATGACATACTCCCCCTCCCCGCGAGCCCCACGGTTACCCCCATGACGTAATCCCCCAGCGAGCCCCACGGTTAATCAATGACGTAACCCCCTCCCCCGCAAGCTCCACGGTTACCCCCATGACGTAACCCCTCCCCCCGCGAGCTGCACCGTTGTGTCCGTTAATCCGTTACGGTGACGTAATCCCCCCCTCCAACAAAGGGATGACATCATGGCGGGGTGCGTATCCCGGGGCAACCCCCCGTCAGCACCGGGAATAGGGGAGAGGGAAGAAGGGGGAGACCCCCCCGCAGACCCCTCACCAGCGGCTGCATCTCGGCGCGCACGGCAGGCACCTGGAACCGGTCTATCTCCTCCATCATGGTGCCGGCGGGCTGGGCGGGGAGCGGGCGCCTCAGGCGGGCAGGGACGCACCCGCCACCGCCCCGCGCTGCTGCCTCATCCCCGCGCCGCCGGGGTGACTCAGCCGCTCCGCTTCCGGGTCCAGCGCCGCGCCGCGCCCCCCTGCTGCATCATTCATGAGGGGGCGGGGCAAGCCGAGCGATTCCCAGGCCGGCGCGTAGGCCCCGCCCCCTGCTGCATCATTCATGAGGGGCGGGGCAAACGGGGCGAGTCACCGGCCGGCGCGCAGGCTCCGCCCCCGGGCGCGACCAAGTCTCTTCACGCGGCCGGCATGTACCATTGGCTTCCTCGGAGGCGTGCGTGAAGGACTTCCGGCCCGTTGCCATGGAGGCGGCATCAACTTCCGGGAGCGGTGGCTGAGCCGGAGGTCGTTGCAGATATGCCGGCCAAAGTGCGAGACAGGCGCCTGCAGGTAAGGGCCGGAGGGCGGGGCGTCCGCCCCCGCCACACACGTCACCGCCTGGTGGGGCGTGACGTCACGGCGCGGTTCCCACCACTGGATGTCCACCCCGTGACGTTTCCCCCCTCAGATCACACCACTGGCTCGCTCTGCCCAGCATTACATACCCTTCCGGGCAGCTGCGTCACCGCGCCGTGGCATGACCTCACCGCGCCATGGTGTGACATCATTGCTTGGCACACTTACCTCTTAAAGGGGCAGCTAGGATCCTGATAGCGACAGGTGGGCACA
The DNA here is from genome assembly GCF_001723915.1 of Gavialis gangeticus. Taxonomy (NCBI): domain Eukaryota; kingdom Metazoa; phylum Chordata; order Crocodylia; family Gavialidae; genus Gavialis; species Gavialis gangeticus. Next base: position 166,600,867 of record NW_017729024.1, on the reverse strand, counting down.
TAGCGACCTGTCATGTCGCACAGCCTTGCACTGTGTGCTTGGCATGGTAGTCGTGTCGCAGCATAGTCTGAGCATCGTGTTTCTTATTACACCAACATGCGTGCATCTATTTCATCACCGTCCCATAGAGAGATATGATGACTTGGCATCATTATAGCTTCTAAATGAACGTGAAGAACATAAGAACTACTGTCCTGAGTCAGACCACGGGTCTGCCCGGCCTCGCTCATGGTCTGAGCATGTGAAATAGCAGGTGTTTTAAGAGGAGGAGTATCACAAACAGGTCGTGGAGAATGACCCATTCCCTGCCCTGTCTTCCCTGTCTCCAGCAGATACGTCCTTAACAGTGTGGCCGGGGCTGCCCAGATCATATGTTGTGATCCATGCACGTGGGCTGCTTGGAGTCCTGTCAACTTCAGTGAGGCTTTGTACAGGCACACGTCACAGTTCGGGATCAAAACCTCAGTCAGGTTCCCTTCCCTCTTCTCAGACAGTCAAAATATTGTAACAGTTGGTGTTAAAATCCTGCAAATGAGCTTGAAGGACAAACAGTTTTCACCCAGGTTACAAATGCCCTGTCCCTGCTTCATAGCAAGATTGTATTTTATATGTTCGATCTTGTATGTTGCAGTATCTAAATTTTGGATCTAAACTTTTGAACCACGTCCCTTTAAATGAAACACTTCTGGCATGTCATAAAAAGGGAAAAAATATTTGCTGATGAAAGCACAGAAAGTTTCGGAAGGAAAACTAGCAACGATAACAGCAATGCAGTCGATTTAGGCTTGGAGACTGATCCTGCAAACTGCTCATCTTCTGCATCTCCTGTTGAAGTTAATGAAAGCTGAAGGCATTCAGCCCTGCACGGAGCTGACTAGTTTAACTTCAAAGTTAGCTGAAGATATTGAGGTGAGTTAGCACTTTTCCTTGGGCTACACGTGCTGCTTGATTGTTCTTGTCTTTAGCGACATTGGCTCCCATCAGTTATAGAGGCTTTGTCACACAAAACCTCCTGCAGTTTGTTGCACATCACTGGTCTGGTTTCAGGAGTTTGGCATCACTACTTTCATAAATCTTCTGACCTTCCTTCTCCAAGATGTAGAAAAAAAATTCCACCTTCTCTGATTACATTTCAGGCGGCTGCTGTTCCTACGATGATTGTTTTTACACCATTGCCACCCAGCAGTTATAATATATGACTTCAAACCAGACAGAAAATTATCTAGGGAGTAGCCAGAGGTACTGTTTCCCTTGAATAGTAAGTAAGATAATACTCCAAGGTGAGGAGAGATGGTAGAGTGCAACCTTTATTATGTGCCAGTGATGTGTTCAGTATTGTACTGGGCACAAACTAGAGCCAAACTAGGTTCTGCCTGCATTAATCTAGATTCTTCTCTGTGGGCAAAGACAACCCTATCCTGAGAAACTTGTTTTCTAAAGTCCTGGTTTTTCACTTAACTCATTGAGCCCACCCAGAACTGTGTGGCCTTCACTGGACATTTTGCAAGCAAAAGAATTTGTTTACATGCAGTGTGTTGCAGACCAGGGTTTACATATCAACACCTGTGTCATTGAAATCACTGGGAGTTTTACTGCTGATTTCACCGTATTTGGATTGCAGGAGGGTGAGCTTTGGCCTATGGAGAACAAAAATGCTGTCTTTGCAATGGAGGAGAGAGGTAACAGAGCCTCAAAAACAACATATTACCAGGGACAGCAAGTGAAAGAGCAGGGATAGGAGTGAAGGCCAAAAGTTCAGCCTAAGGCTGCCTGATGGGAATAGTGATCAGAGAAGCTGGAGCAGTGCACACTGCTCTGTGAAGTAATCCAGGGAGGCAGTGGATGTTGCCCAGAGGAATTCTCTTGGCACATCTGAGATAAGGAGGAAGCAGAAGGATGACCAATAATCACAGAAAACCTCTGCTGAGCTTCCTCTTTCTGGTCTGTTGTATGGCCATCATGGCCAGTGCCAGGAGATCTTGTGATAGTGTTTGTCCATAAATGGAGGGTTTGCAAATTATTACTTAATGCAGCCAGAATCTGAGCAGGAACCTGGTATCCTCTACACAAATGTATGCCAAGATTTTTATCTTGCCAAAAAAAGGCAAGTGGCAGCAGACTCCATGATACCATACTAGTGCCATGCTCATGGCTCCATTGAGGAGCCGTCAGCTTATGCTCTTTTGTTGAGTTGCAGAATTGGGGTGGAGTAAAGAATGGCCTGCCACTGGCCCTTGCTCCAAGGGTACTAAAAGGACATGATGGTGAGGAGATGAGCCTGGAAAGATATTACTGAGACATGATTTGAGTAGGTGTGGCTGGATGGCAATGCACCTATTGGGTGTTGCACTGGAGGTGGCCAGTGCTTGCAGGGCAGGGACCTGATGACAAACCCCGCAGGACCAGGGCACAAAGGTAGGCAGAGAAGAGCCTTTTGCATGATGATGAGAGGGAGACGCAGGGGGTAGGCAACACTGAGCACTCAGCAAGGGCCATGAGCTTCATGCAGACTTGCTGACACAAGTCCACAAGGTCTTTGATTCTGGTAACCAGTGACATGCCACATGAGCCTCTACCCCCTGCACAGCACACCTGCTGCTGCCTTCATTGTGTGTGGAGAAGAGGAACTTCCTGGATAACAGAGTACTTATCTCTGACATTTCTGATGCACTCAATATTAAGAGCTGGTGATTATCAGGTCCCAAAGGACTCTATTATCCAGAAATTCATAATTTGGGGATCACCCTCAGTACCAGATAATAGGGATGTTTATGCTAAAGTTATGAAAATAATTAATAATCATACTCTGAATAATTCAAAATCCCTTTTAAACTCAGGCTGGCTGTGACAGCGATCCCTTCCTTTCATTTTTACAGGTGCAGTTTCTGTGTTTTCAATCATTGCTAGCACTTTTGTTATGCTAATAAATATTGTCATTACTTTCACTCTTTTGAAGTGCAAAGTCTCCGATCCATATGTCGTTTGAAAAGTCTCAGAAATGTGCTGCACTAACAGTCATTTCATCTTGGGATTCTTGAGATCTTGCAAACAGTTGAAGTTCTTTCTCTGGCTTTTATGCCGTCTCAGGTAACCTTCAGCAGAATCATTTCCTTGTAAATCACTGCAGCCTGTGTGATAGGCTTTCCTGTTTATGCCTCCTGCCTGCCAGTTTTGATGGTCCTGCTGTGGGGGCTTAGGTTATTGGCTCAAGTCCAGCCTATGTCAGTTGTGAGTAGGGACGCGATGTCTGTGCCTGAACAGAGCTTCCTGCAGGCTCAGGACCCACACTTGCCCCTCGCTGATGCCTGGTGGCCCATGAGAAATGAGTTGGTGAGTCAAGGGCTGGTACCCTGTTCTGGCTAGTGGGTTTCTCTTGAAAACGTGTATCAAAGGTCCTGAGTCTCTAATCCTCCCTTGCGCCCCTCCTTTCTCTGCCAAGTGTCAATGCAGGAAGCGCAGCTGGCTGCTGGCTGCAGTGCTGCCTCCTCGCGCTGTGTCTTGTTTCTGTCTGCTGCCTCCCTGCGGCTTTCCCTCATCCTGTGCATCCGCCGCCGTCCCTTTGCTCCGCATCTCTCCAGACCTCCCTCATTTCTCCGGAGCTCCACTTTTTCTCCATCTCCTCGCAACCCCTCAACTTGTTCTTCTCCTCTCATAGCCAGGCTTTCTTTCTGGGCCCATTGCCCTGGCTCAGAAAGTTGCCCTGTCATTGTCAGGTTTCCCCTCTTCGCTCCTGTCGTTCCCAGTCCCACCCTCATATCCAACATCTGCTCCATCTTCAAATGGCTTTTGATCATTTCTTCTCTCTTCTTCTCCAGATGGCTGTTACCTACCATCCCTCTGGCCCCATCATGCCTCTGCCTTCTCAGACTTTGATGTGTGATTGCTTTCTGACCTCTCATCCTGGCAACTTGAGCCTTTGTGTCAGTGGCCAGCCTGATCCTACTGCTTTACTCTCCTTGCTCTTGTCTTTGGGTCTCCAGCTGTGAATGGATGGACCCCTCCAATTCCTTGGATTGAACTGTGATTCCTGTAGCTGATTTGCCCTCAGGTATGTACACAGTGGGTTTCAAGGTGATCCATTTGACTTAATTGGAGTCAAAATTAAAGGTGCCCTTGACCCATTTTCCCTGTATCTGTGTGCTCATGAATAGATTCATAAGGCGTTCAACATGTATTAAACAACTGCATGTGGCTAAGTCATTACACTCTTGATGCATCTGTGTTAATAAAAAAGCAATAATATTCGTTGTGCTTTCATAACATCCTTCATCTCAAAGTGCCCAGCAGGCAATCAAGCCTCACATCATTCCTGTGAGGTACAGTAAGTAATAACGGACCCATTCTGGAGGTGGGAATGTGAAAGCACAGAACGTTAGTGCTGATATTTTCACCCCCAGCTCAAATTGAAGTTAATGGAGTGTCAGGCACTCTGATAATCAGGCTCCAAATGGTTCGAGCAAAGCAACTAATTGTGAGGTTCTTGGAAAAACTGGTCTTACGCAACTTCCTTCTGGACCTGTGCTAAGTCAGTGGCAGGACTGGGAATAGAGAACCCAGGGGCTCTCTAACAAGTGGCCAACAACACATAGGTTCAGAAAATTGATTTTAAAAAGTCCAACAGAAGATGTTGCTCGCTGATGAGTGGCATTAAGGTGAGTAAAGTATTAGCAGGCAGGGCTACAACTTCAGCTCATCTGGAATACTACTCCTCTGCTTTGTGGCTCTAGCGTCCTACGGCCTTTCCTACACAATGAAATGAACCCTGGGCAGATAAATCCTCACACACATGAAGCCAGGTTTAACCATGGTTTCTGAACCAGTGCAGGGTGCAGCGTCTCTTTGTTTGCACCTACAGCTCAGCTGAGTTCAAAACCAGTTCAGCTGCACTTGTCAACTCTCAATGTCAGCAACGGCTCATTTTCCCACTGTAAGAAAGGCGTATCAGTTTGGACAGCAAGATGTTTCTCATTAACCTAGGCACATGGGCTTGTGCTTGTTGCCATATAAGTGATTCCTTTTTCTATCTAAGGAACTTGTCAAAGAGAAACACAGAAGGCTTTCCATAAAATGCAAGCAACAGCCAAGCAGGTTTTATTTTCTAGCAAGGACAGGTTTGCAAAGGTGCCTGTTGGCATTAAGTATGTACTAAACCATTCTTGTAAAGCGAACACTTAGTTTAATGTTTCTCAGTGAGCAGATTAATAAACCTGTTGGCAAATTGCTGTGAAAATGGCATCCCTGGTGTGTGTAAATTAATGTTGGCTTCAGGGAAAGCCAGAAGTTGTTTTGCTTCCATGTAACATTAGTGTGCTCATTGTACCAAGTAGCTGTTTACTATGGAGGCTGCTAACATTCAAACCAGGACTAAGAAGCTAGCAGGAAACAACTAGGTTGCTTTGCTGAAATGTCAGCTCTCGATGTCTCTAACTGATGGCCCTCCCTCCCCACGGAAGTCTACAAGCCACTTTGTTCATCTGTTTTGTCAAATTATATGCTAACCTTTGTGCCCTCCTTCCCGGGAAGCAGGAGTGATCATGCCTGCGTGCTGGAAGATAAAGTAAACTTAGCAGGCACATTGTGATTGCTAAATCCTGTCGTCTCATTGTCTTGTGCTTGAGATTTAGTGAGGGGAGTAGGAAGGGAGCAGGGATGTTTTATAGTGGTCTCTGAGTAAGGCTGGGGCTCCTGTCGCCTGGTGACAGGTATTTTATTAGTTTGTAATTGGGTTCTAAGCACTGGGGAAGCTCGTTTAAAGCTTGATCAACCAGCTTCTCCCCTCCCTCTGAGGTCTCTGGTAATTCAGGCTGGACCTGCAGCCTTAGGCAGTCCAGGCCACTTTGCTTAGATTTCATTTTGCATCTAAAGGCGATCAGGACTCACAGTAGAGATGATATCTTTTATTAGACCAACAAGATTTTTGCGAAAAAAATACTTTAATTGCAAACTTTCGGGCACAAACACCCTTCATTGGGCATTGCAGAAAAGATTGTAAAAGTTCTCCTGGGTAGAAATGAAAGTTCATATTTCATAGGATTTCACAAAAGAGTCAATAGATGGAAGTCTCCTCTGGGCAGTCAGTTCATAGCTGGTCTGGAGCCTCTCACCTCCCATGAGGATCTGTGATGATGCAAGTTGCCTTGAAACAAAGGCAGGAGAAGGATCTTAGGTTTCACATGGTCACAGTTGCTTCCTGCTTGGGAAAATATGAAGATTTAATTTAAAAAAGATTTCATTTCACTTTGCAACTAAAGCAGTGATTGTCAACCAGGGGGTCTGGGGTGCCTTGAGATCCTTTTAGGGTGTTGTGGAGTGCCACACATTATTAGCACTGTTAAGTGTGAAAACACGATTCACAAGATAAAACACCAGAGATTTCAAATAGGAATCCAGAGTGAAAAGCGTTCTGAGCTCTTTGCCACAGAAGACTTGCTCTAGTATTTTCCTGTTGCAGTCAGCGCAGTCAGCCTCTGGTGTAACAGGTCTCAGGATAGAAGTTACGTTTGTCGCACGATCGACCCCCCTGAAAGCACTCTACAGCCATGCCATGACACACGTGCATGGCTGCAGAGCGCTTTTAAAGTGTCCAATCACGTGACAAACTAACCCTTGTCAAATGAGAGATCAGATGAAGGCACTCCACTTCGGAGCACCTTAGAGAGCTCGTCTTCCCAGGGTTAATTTGTGGCACCATCAGAGCTGGGCTGATGTAGTCCAGCTCTGCCACCCAGGCTATCAGCAGGAAGGGAGGGGAGAGGGGAAGTGAGCTGCCAGCTGGGGTTTGCTTGGCCTGAGCTGGAGGGGGGCAGGGTGGATTGGAGCACCCCGCCTAGTAGCCCCCCAGCCCCACTTCCTCTCCAGCTTAGGCTGGGCATACCCAGTTGGCTGCTTGGTTCCCCTCCTCCTTCCTTTCCTGCTTTCAGCCCCAGAGCTGGGAGCGGGGACGGGGTGGGAGAGAGAGGTGGCTTCTCGGCTGCAGGCAGGGTCCTCGGGCTCCTGCAGGCAGGCTTGATTTTTTTCCCCCCTCCCCTCCAACCCAGCAGGCAAATCTCTGTTTAGGGCAGTGGTTGAACTCACAGCGCGTTATATAAAGCACGATGAGTTAGCGCGGGGGCCTGCATGTCTGTCAGCAGCCTGTGAGCATGAGCTGGAACGGCTCCACCAGCGTGCTCTGGGGTGTGGCATCTACCTGTGGCATTGATAGCCTGGAGTTGGCACTGGGCTGATTTGGCCATAGCATGCAGCTGCTGCAGTGTGAATAGCTCTACAGCATCCCTAACTTGGCTTGTGTTTGCTTCAAGACAATGCAGCCAGGCTCAGGACTCGTGCACCCCCAGGAGTGAAGCCTGCAGAATCATGGTGTTCTCTCATCAATGGGCATCTTTATGCACAGCTAGAGACAAGATTCTGTTTCACCCAGGGTGGCACGGAGCTACTGAAGGGCGATTGCAAAGCGGATGGAGCTGTTCTGTTCTCAGTGGTGGCAGATGAGAGGACAAGGAGCAATGGGCTCAAGCTGCAGCAAGGGAAGCTGAGGTTGGATATTAGGACAAACTCTCATGAGGAAGGTAGTAAAACATTGGAACAGGTTACCCAGGGAGGTTGTTGAGTCTTCATCCTTGGAGGTGTTTAAGACCCAGGTAGACAAAGCCTTGGCTGGGATGATGCAGTTGGGGCTGGTCCTGCTTTGAGCAGGGGGTTGGACTAGATGTGACCTCCTGAGCTCCCTTCCAGCCCTTATTTTCTATGACTATTCATCCTCTTATTGAGGAGGCTTCAATTTATTCTGATGGAGTAAGGAGGAGACATCTTAGCAGAATTCAGGCTGTTGCATGGGGCAAAATGGAGCTGCATTGACTGACTTTACATGTCTGAAAGCTGCATAAATGCTATTTGGACATCTCAACAGCAAAACAGGATCAAGCCCTTCATGCCATGGTGAAAATAAGGAGCTTTGCCTTGCCCAAGGGGACATGATTACATAACCTACAGTGCAGGGGGAGTGTCTAGCTCTGCACCGCATGTATGGCCGGCAGCAAGCACTACGCAATGTTGGAAAAGGGTATGCTCCTCTACATTTTTGCCCTGGGCAGGATGACGTATGCCATAGCATTGCTGTGCACCCTGACTATCAGTCAGAATTTGGGCCTGAAGAATGGGTGCTGTTGCCTTGTGGAAAGGTCTCTGGAGCCACAACCCATCCCAAGGACTGCAAGCCAATCCAGTCCTGGTTTTTGCATGACTTCTGCCCTGGGGAACAGATATTTGCTTCCTCAGACACAGAAAATGATTTACCCACCAGCACCACCATCAATAACTTAGAGGTGATCTGCAGAGGAGGATAAAGTGGTTCTAAAAAAACCCATACACAATCTGTATTATTTATTTAATTATGTGATTTATATGCCACCCTTCCCAACAAAAGCTCAGGGTGGCTTACCGTAAGAGAACAGAATAATTGAAAAGGGGCAACTAGAACAAAGGAAACAAAATAACAAAATAAACCAGAGATCTACAAAGCAACATCTGGGCCTGGTTTGGTTTGCTAAATGTGTGCTCAAATAGAAAGGTCTTCTGAAAAAATGTCCAGGCCCAGGCTCTGGCAGGCCTTAAAAGGGAGTTGAGAAACAACTGCTGAGAATGGCTGGAGAACAAGACTGGATTGGTCCGAGGTATGGCAAGAAGGTGCAAAGGTTTTTACACTTTGCATTGGAAGGCAAGGACTGAAGGCTCCTTGTGTTCTGAGTGAAGCAAGTTGGTGGTTCTCAGACCTGCTTCCTAATCACCAGTGACCCACCCTCTGGGATAGCCTGAACAGGATTGAAGAGCCCAGGAAGATAGGACTCCTCTATTATTACCCCCTTACAGGACAGAAGTGAGATGCATTCGCTGGACAATGCCGGTGCAGCTTACCTGAGACATTACATGCTTTCTGCATCTTCTGTCATGCCATTTCCTCCAGCCCCCTACTTTGGTCAGGGATGGAAAAACAGGATTGTCCCATGCAAACATCAATCTGCTAGTGGTCCTTTAGTACACAGCAGCATCACTTGGGAAACTGCCAGTAGTTTCTTTCTTTTTTGATCTTTCCCCCCCATAATAAAAACATATAAATCAGTTCAGACACTTGATTTAAAGATGGACCAAATCTCACACACACAAACTGTGAAATTGGTAGTGCAGGTTGGACCACACTGAAAGTTTTCTATTGACAAAGGATCTAATGTTGCAGCTGTTAGCACCTTATAATGGGCTGCAGGCTTTGGCATTATGAAGTGTGGTAGAATACCATCCTTGTCTCTCCCCAAATTCTGCTGTGTGACAATTTGGTTACCATGGTCGCTGCAGAGGGCAGACATCCCATGGGCCCCAGGTAACCCTGAGTTGTAACCTGAGCTGGATACATTCCTGAGGGAGGTGGGAAACCTGCTCCCTCTGCCTATGTGACTGGCCTTACACACCTGGGTGGGGACTTAAACTCCTTATTGTTCTAGGTGAGGCCAACCTGACTGGGAGGGGGTTAAAGACCCTGCCAGCCTACCCAGCAACCAGTGATGCATTTCAGGTTGGATGACTGGCAGCCACCAGTTGCTAACCTTCACTGGATCAGGTAAATGAGGTCATAAGTTAAGGACTGCCCAGGAGGCGAGGCAGCAGCCATGGTGAGAACTCTCAGAGAAGCTGGGCCATCTGAAACTTGCTCTCTCTTTTGGAACTCATGATCAATGAACTGCCTGCCTCCAGAGGGAATCTCAACCTGTCTCTGGATGATACTCATGAGTAAACTACCTGAGATCTAACTAGATGTGTAGCTTGCAGTAACTCAGATGCATGATCAAAGGCTACCATGCCACTGCATGCTCTAAGGGATTTCTCTGATATTGCTCTATCTTGTACCCTATTCCAAACCTACTCTTTGTAATCAATAACATTCTTCTTTGTACCTAGCATGGGAGACTTATTGGGAGAGGGGCTGGATTATGCCTTGGGGTCCCCTTAGTTCAGCTAAGGAAGACCACTGTTTGTGCTTCAGACTGAGGGAAGCACCCCAAGTTCTTGCAGTGGGTCAAGTACCCTCAAGGGCTAATAGGTCTGTGTTTCCCAGAGGACATGGGTCCCAGAATCAGTCCAGACTCTGGGTGGTGGCAGTGTTACCCCCAGGCTAGCGGGTATGCTCCAATCAGGGGGTTCACCAGATACGAGGCACCCCTAGGGAGGCACTCGGACCCTGGAAGGTGGTTGGGCACAGGGAGGTGGGTGGCTCAGTACAGGAGCACCCCCTACTGGCCTGCCACATAAAGAATGGCACTTAAAAAAATACATGTAATTCCTCATGGAAGTTCACTTTTAGATGTTTTCTTTTTCCCTTTCCCACCCTTCATCTGTGTTGTCCGTTTAGATTGCAGTATCGTTGCAATAGAGACTGTCTTAGTGCATGTACGATGTCCGATACAATGGGCCCCAATCTCAGCTGGGTCTTCTAGGTGCTACTATGGCATAAGCAAGTGATTTATTGACATATCCTAGAAGAACAGAAATATCCTAGAAACAGGAGATGGCGAAGACTTGTCTTTCAGTGTTTCATAGTTTCATAGTTTCTAGGGTCGGAAGGGACCTGAGAAGATCATCTAGTCTGACCCCCTGCCATGGCAGGAAAGAGTACTGGGTTGAGTGTGTTGCTGATTCGTGCATGTGAATAGTCCCTCTGGTTATGCCCTTAGCAAGATTGGATCCTGGGTGTTCCCTTCTCCTGTCAAGGCCAGGGCAGGATTGTTCATCATTTCATTTTTCCTGGAGAATGTCATACTCACTGGTGCTTTGTGGTGTTGCTTTTGTATTTCAAACAATTGTGGCGAGCTTGCCAACAGCAGCCTGGCTGCCGCTTGAAAAAGGGTTCAAGCGATTGGTGGGGCATTCTCACCAAATAGGTGATGGCTGGGGAGAGGCTTGCCCCGCCCCTACCCAGGGCGAGGCAAAGAGTCTTGACCTGGTTGGGGACTCCCCTCCCCTCCCCCCCTTCCTGATTGGTCAATCTGCAATCTGGGGGTGGAGCCTCTGGAGGGGATAAAAGAACAGTGTGCAGGGCACATGGGCAACTGCGGTGAGGGATGGAAAAGAGCATGGGCAAAGAAGAGCTGGTAAGAGCTGGCCAGCAGGGTGGAACAGTTGCCCTGAAGAGCCTGAAGATTTCCTTGCCAGACGGGAGTGGCAAGCGGCCATGTCCCCAGCCCTGCCACTGAGGAGCGCAGTGTTGGTGCACAGCTTGGTGCATGGAGCAGGACCCTGGGAGCTGCATGAGGCAGCTCAGGTCTCCAACCCCTGACATGGGGCCAGGCGCTTGGTGTACGAGCAGTGCACGGAGCAAGACCCTGGGAGCTGCTTAAGGAGCTCCAGTCTCCAGCTCAGTTGGTGCACGAGCAGTGCATGAGCCGGGACCCTGGGAGCTGCTCGGAGGTGGCTTGGGTCTCCAACCCCTGGCAGGAGGCCAGGCAGTGGTGCATGGCAGGTGCACAGGATCTGAATGGGACCCAGACCTTGGGAGCTGCTCAGGGGAGGCTTGGGTCTCCAACCCTGGGCATGAGGCCAGGAAGTCAGTGCATACAGCACTGCACAGAGGGTCCAGGAGCAGACTGGGGCCCTGAGAGCCACTTGGGGGGGCTTGGGTTTGCAACCCCCCTGGCATGAGGCCAGGAACCCAGCACACAGGCCTGTGCCTGGAGTGTCTGGGAACAGACAGAGACCCCAGTGCCGCACAAGGTGGCTTGGGTCTCCAACCCTGAGCAAAAGGCCGAGCCCTCGGTGCTCGTGATGGTGCACAGGACCGTGAGCAGGCACAGCTCAGAGAGCCCAGGAGGGCGGTGAGCCTCAGTAAGAGGAGGAGATGCCTCGCTTCAACCCTGGAGCCGTGACTTACCCAGGGACAGGGGATTCCCACAGGGAAGGAGGGATCTTCCCCCCTTCTGCGATACTAACCTTTGGAGAGAAGACCCTTGAAGGGAGTGCCCCCTGGGAGTGTTGTGGAGGTTTGCTGGGGGGGCATGTTCCAACTGGGATGAGGCAGGCCTGAGGAGCACTGGGGATTTCCTCCTCCCTGGCACTGGAGTGCAGTCACGGCTCCAGGACAGACTGGGCCTTGGTGTCCCTTAAAGAGTGGTTTGGATTTAGTATTCCTGTGCTTTAAATTTTGTGGGTCAGCACCTCATATTTTGTGTATTTGCATTTTATGGTTGTGAGTTGGTATTTCAGTAGAGTTTAATATTGCCTGATCCTTTGTTCTGGTTTACCTGTATCCTGAGTGGGGGGTGGGGGGAGGTAAAGGAGTGTACATGTATTGCATATAGTTCCATGCTTTTATTCATTTATTTATTTTTATGTGTGTGTGTGTGTGTGTGTGTGCGTGTATAAAATATGTATGTATTCCTTCTTATGATTTATTGCATTAATACATTTGTATATAGTTAAGTTCACAGAGTGTCCTGGCTTGGCTCTATAGGGGAAGGAGGAAAACTGCAACCACCAGTTTCACCCCACAGCACACCTGCCTTGGTTACCTTTCGCTTTAATTGAAAAGGGGAGTACATATAATCAGGTACTACCCAGGACACACAAATAATGAAAAAAATTACCTTGCTCTGAGTGGGTGCCCTATCAGTTTTGTCGAGAAGGTTTCTTAATAGTCCAAAGCCCCGCTGGATCTCAGTAACGATCTCTAGTTTGTTACATCTTAAGGTTTGGAGAATGAATTTAGTGCTGAACCAACAGCCTTGAAGCTGAAGTCTGCTTTCTAGCCATGTAGCACTTACAGTTGAGCGGCAAAGCAGCTCTACAGGTTACTGCCACAGTCCTTTCAGTCGTGGGCCTCTCTCAGGAGGCTTTTAATTAGGGACTCAAAACCATTCATAATACCAACTCCTCTCTGGAACCATGCTAGTTCCATCAGTTTTTGATATAGAGAATAAGGAGACAACATGGGATACGTTTTTGGTCCCTCTAGTTTCTTGAATAAGTTTCAGTTACTTTGGTACCAGAACATCTACCTGTCAACTCTGCACTACTCTACCCATCTCCCTGTCTACTCTTCCCTACTCTACCCGTCTACGATGCCCTAGAAGAGAGAAGCTCTCTGTAACTCTTCTGGTTCTCCAAGGCATTTCCTAGTTCCCTAGCAGCAATGTTTTTTTTCTTCTAATAGGGACACTCCTGAGAGTTTTTCATTTTGCTCTTATGATTATAGGCAGGGATAGTAGCATCACCTGTTATTAATATTGCCTATCACCTCCCATAATAAAGCCCTGTTTTTACTTATAACTTGCCAAATTTTAACCATTTGGGCTGAGGTTAGGTTTTCCCGGAAATGGCTGATTTCAGTTGCTGTGGGATAGGGTGGAGGTGGACACATGAATTATCTCTGCTGTGCTCTGTGACCCTCTTGACTGGGAGCTGGAGGTGAGGAGACGGGGACCAACTGGGCAAGGAGGTCAGGCTGGGAGCTTAGGGAAGGAAAGGCTAGGAATAGTTGGCAAGAGCATTAGAGCTGGGAGCAACTGAGGGAAATGGGTGAACTGAAAACCAGTTGGCTGGAGAAGAGCGCTGAGAATGGATGGGGAGCTGCGGGCTGAAGTGGGGCTGGGACTAGTTGGACAAGGAGCCAGGGAACTGGGAACCAGTGAAGGAAACTGGATCAGGAGACAGCACAGACAGATCTGATAAGGAGATGGGGAGGGAAACTGGGATTGCATGGTGCCCAATGGAATCAGTTTGTGATGGATCTACATTAGCTTTTAGATGAGCTTCAGCTGCCCTTTCATTCAGCTTCAGTGTGATCTTGCTCAAGTTGGAAATAATGGTAGCTGGCCAGAGTGGAGATAACTCAGCATCGGTTTCTTCAGACCATGTCTGAGTGAGGTTCTTCTGCAAAAGCTCAAAGCTGACATGTGGACTGCACAATTTACAAAATCCCCTGGGCTCGCAGACGAGTTCTGCTGCTGTATCATCCTGCCTCCCGACACGGGCCACATTTTGGCCGCTCAGCTGTGTCTGTGAGGTGAGCAGCAGCCCCGGCTCTCTTTGCTTCTGGTGGAGGCAGGCTTTTGCTTTTCTTCAGCGTCATGCTTGGTTTTTTAATATAGCTACAGACATTTTATTCACTGATTGCTCTTTATGCTGTGCTAATTGAAATATGCACAACTGCCAAAAACAATTACATTCAAATTGCCTTGTCAATGCCTTTACTGCCAGATAAATGCTTTTATAGACTCATTTATGGAGGGTAATGGTAAGGAGGCTTTGTTTCCTATTTAAAGTTAACAGTTCAATTTTGAATTGGGTCTAAATTAAATTGTGAGCTGGAAATCTGTCTTAAATTTTGTTCCTTAAATTGCATTAAATTAACATTCAATATGTTCCTTTTAAAATACAGTTGCTGCATTATCTGCTGCCAAAGGATTGCAACTGTAAAGATCAGCAGCATGGTCTCATGGTCTGAGTAACACTGGAGAGTCAGGACTCCTGGGTTCTTTTTTTAAGCTCTACTACTGACCCATGGTGTTGTAGAAACCTATGGAAAAGCTCTTCACCTCCTTGTATTTTTCTCATTAAATAATAATAATTCCTACCTTGCAGTGAGTCTCCGTCAATGTTTTATGAACCACAGTGAGGTTTTCAGATGAAAGGTCACTGCTCTGTGCCGTAGAAGTGCAAAATATTACTGGATTCTTACCTAGGCTTTCTGAGAAAACTTGCAGTTCTTCCTGACTGTAAAAAACAGCAGGACGATGGAGCAAGCTTCCAAGGCAAATTGAGAGATCTACTTTATTGGAGGTTTTCAAAAGGAGGCGAAGTGGGTTTCTGTCTGGGTAGTTTAGGAATAGTGTATCCAGCGGGGCTTGGTCTATGGCCATTGAGGCCCCTTCCAACTGCAGGATTCTACCACGCTCTGATTTGCAACTGATGGGCATTTGAATCCTGCCAGCATTTGGCAGGCATGCTAATAAACAGTTAGGCAGTGGTTCCTGGGGATTTTCAAAGAACAAAATCCCAGTAATTTTAATATAAGTGTAAACAGTAGGGAGCTTGGCCATTCCAAAGTCACGAATTTGCATGTTAAAGTTGCAGCCTTTCATAACTCCACTCTTGGGCACACAATGGAGTCAAAACCAAACAGTTTTTTACATAAGATTAGCTTTTAAAATTGTTAGTTGTATGTTCTGATCATAAGGAATACATGGATCTGTCTGGTAATCATATTTGTAAGGTGCCCGTTTCCTGAAAAAAACTTCCTTGACATCACGTTAGTGTGGGTCATCTCTCATGGCGTATCTTGTGCAAATGGAAAACACCACTGGAAGTTGCTGAAGAAAGTCCTGGGCTGGTATAATTTGTCCTACCAGGTTTGTCCTCATCTGAACAATATTGTCCTTCAAATTTCTCGTGCAAAGTCCTAGCGGATAATGGAACTACAGAAATAATAGGTGGGAGCATGATGGTCATCTTTCTGCCAAGACAGGCTGTGTTTCCTTCTTTATAGTACACCCACTGGATACATTAACTGTATTTTTCACTAGATCCTTTCAGTAGTCTCTTTGTAATGGCATGTATGGACAATCCAATGGCATATTTTTTGCAAGAGCAGAAATAACAGCTCTGGTGTCCTGGCATCATTTCATAATTCCCTTCTCCTTACTTACACTTACCATTTAGTTTCAGTCCCTTGTGTTATTCACTTTCTGTCTTGACTCATGGTGCTCTCTCTGATTCTTCCACACACATCCTAGGTGGCTTCTGTCATACTGAATGTAATAGGTTGAATTCTTGTAATAACTGCCCCTTAGCCAGTTCAGACAAAAGGCAAGGTTCATCTTCTGGTCTAGGCCATTTCTTGCTTTGCCTGGCCCTGCAACAAGTTTGTTTAAAAGTCTTAGGTTCTCAATCTTATCTTTAGAGGCCTTTAACCAGTTAACCTGGGAACAAGAAAAACGACCCTTAGGCAAACGTTCCGAGAGATCGAATCCTGGAAGCTTTGGAAAGGGGGCTGGGAAAGATGGGTCACCACAGTGTTGCGGAAAATTTCCCAAAAAGCAAGAATTTAAGATAAACTGAATAGTCAGCAGACAAATTCCGTCGCGGAAGACAAAATGACCACCCAGTAAAAATCTGTTGAGTAAGATCCGAGCCCAATTTGGGAGCAGTGACAGGTTTGGGTCGGAGGGGCCCAAGACGGCAACTCACCCAGTATATAACCTGTAACCTACAGTCCCAATTTGGAGGTAACCTCACTTGCAGAACACCGAAGGAAGAATCGCAAGTGCGGGCCGGATCAGACTGATCACCTGAACCGCCCTCTCCGTGAACAAGACCTCCCGTTCATGCTGAAGCCGCGGGGCGCCCGAGTGGGACCGAAGGAAGGGGACTTGTTCCTATCACTGCTGAGACCAACCCTAAAACCATAACTAAAGAATGAAAGTATACCTACCTGGGGATTTGGTTTCTAAGAATTCTAGGATTGTGAGTATCTGTTTTTGTAATACTAATTCTTATAGCATTGTTTGGGAAGGAAGTGCATTTGGAGCATTGTTTCTAATATATGTAGTTGTTGTGTTTTTAATGTTTGTGGTATTTCTTAAAGCTAAGCAGTGTTATATGCGTAGTAAGGAGTTTTAATAAACATGTTAAAGGAATAAAAATCGTGATCATTGTGAAAACGAACAGGGCTCAACCTCACCCTGCCAGCTTACTGATTTGAACCAATATATCGTGTGGGACTTCTCTCTATCCTGTAAACCCTTAAGAGACAGCTTCTACTTTGATGACCCATCTAAACCCTCAGGTGCATATTTTCTCAGCCTCACACCTTCATTCAGCCTGGCTCAACTCTGCTGCTCACCAAAAGGGCTGTTCGTTTGACTTGGTTTTCACCTGTCACTCTCCCTCTCGCATCTTCCTCTCTTCAACCCAACACCTGTCCTCTTTCAGCAGTGCCCAACAGTCCCCAGTCCCACGCTGTCTCTTTTTGAGATCTGTTGTCTGCTCTCGGCCTTCTCTTCTCTGCTGTCTCCTCCCATTAATAGGAGCTGCCAATTTCCTCCACGAGTCATTCACCTTCACTCCTGACTCTTTGACCGTTCTCTTCCATGTCAAGGTCTGTCCTGCTGAGCTTCCAACTTTTGCACCTTCTACTCCTGCTCTCATGGTTGGAGAATCTCTGGTGGGAATCCTGTGCCCAGGCTGACCTTTTCCACTGCAGCGTCCTTCTCTCCTCCTTCACCTCTGTATCTCCATCATGAACATCTTCTAGAATCATGGACAAGGAGGGTTGAAGGGAGCTCAGGAGGTCACATCTAGTTCACCCCCTTGCTCGAAGCAGGACCAGCCCCAACTACATCATCCCAGCCATGTTTCCAGCTTAACTGAAACCCATGCCCATGGTAAAAGACCTCACAAACCTCCCGGTCCTCTCTCCACTTTTCTTATCACACTGATTCTTGTTTATTTCTTCCAAGAGAAAATAGACACGTCCAACATGAGTTCCCCCCTGCCCTGTGGCTTGGCTTCCTTCTCCTTTGTTCTCAAACATCTCTCTTCTCCTCCTGTTCTGCCCCAGATACAGAAACTCCTAGTTTGCTCTTGTCCTCCAACCACTCCATTCACCCTATCCCACTCCGCCTGAATTCCCTTCTTTTCCCCCTCATCCCTCCCTGTATTCATCTTCTGAACATTTCACATCCCCCTGCTCTTTCCCTTCACAATATGTGTAAGTGTGGTGGTATGCAATGAAGTCCCACCCCTTTTTATCCTGCGGTGACTTCTTTGTATGTCCACCCCCTTAACTGCACAACCTGGACATCATCTTGGCTTAGCACCTTTGTCTAGGTCGTCCATTTAGGCTTTCCCTCTGTCTTGCAGTTTCTTTCTGCATAGCATCTTTCAGATAGGACTTTCTGTGCCAGCCCTGTTGTGTCATCCATCGCTGCCCCTCCCAATTGGTTGCATCAATCATAAGCTACATGTCTTCCTTCCAAAGCCTTTCATGGCTTATCCAGGTCCTACCTCATCTCTCGTTCACTGTTGAAGGGTCTGTGCCTTCCTCATGCCAGCCTCTGTGGCTGACGGAGCTATTAATACTCCAGCCATTATTATTGGTACGGACACTGGCCAGGTCTTCACGGTTTGTTTTTTCTGCTCTGGTTATGCTTGGAAATAGCACCTTGTTCACTTTGCATGATCTTGTTTCAGAGCCACAGTGAGCAACTAGCCTCAGGAGGGAAGCTGCAACAGTCAAAGCCCACTAGAAGCCTCTCGAGAAAACGGGTAAGATGCTCATTTATAGTTACCAAATACCAAACTTTCTAGGTGGCTGTATTTCTGTGCATTCGTGAGAACCAAAATCGATTCCATTAGAATCACAGCCGTGTGTTGTCTAATTGGCGACATGCAGATTTATTTAGCAATAGAGGGTGGCTCTAGATGTCCATTAAAAAGGAAATTTTCATTGGGAAATAAGAGCATAAGATGGAAATTTAAACTAAAACCCATTTAAGGGAAACCACAACTTGACAAGATTAAAAATGCAAACTGACTCCAGACAAGAGGTATGAGTAAAGTACATGCTGTCATTAGAAACGTGAAAGCAGAGCTCTGTTTCTTGTGGTTAAATGCAGAACTGTAACAGTTAGACCAATGTTATGTTTTGACTCTTCTTACTGAAAGACAAATACGTGCTTTGGATGGTGTCTTTTTCTATTCTGTGTGTAGAGCTGGCCCTCAGCTGACGTGAGTCAGCCTAGCTCCACTGACTTTAGCAGAGTTAAGTGAATTACATCAGCTGACGCATTTTACAAGGCTCATCACTTGTGCTGGAAGTAAGCAGCTTGTCATCTCCTTATGACATATCTCGATCCCATTCAGTATTCCTTTTTAGCTCCTGAAAGAGGGAATGTTGTTTGTCTGGTGAAACACTGACACCCTAGTTATCAGCTTCTGTATGGAAATGGCATCACACTAAATTGGCACTGAATTGTAAGTGATAATCCTATTATTGAGGCAGAATTCTGTTTCTTTATGTGCCTGAGTGACAGTTCACTAACTGTGTAAGTAGCTTTTTTGGCACTTTAGGAACACGTTTCAATTCTGTTACTCTGAGTGTAGCATGTGCATGTGCACTGAGCATGCTCAATAGGCCACGTGCTGGCTGGGAGGTACACCAGTACATGCAGGTAGTCAGTATACAATCACAAGTCATAAAATTGTAGCTGGACAAAAAAACAGGACCAGCAACTGTTACATGGACTCAGAGGACAACCCCCTTGTGTTTTAGCCCCAGTAGCTGAGCAGTTAGGTCACTCACCCAGAAAGTAGGAGACCAAGGGTTATAGCTCCTCTGTTTCCAAATGTGTTTGAATGTGTGTCTCTCCAGCCACCCAAAGTAGTACGTTAGCCACCTAGCCAGAGATCAGGCATTATCCAGTCATGTCTTCAGTGCATGCACACTGCACACTGCACAGGTAATAGAATTGCAAACTGCGCATAATGCCAAAAATCTACTTCCGTGGCTGCTTAGCCACACAGGTGATAATAGAATTGCCCCCTAAGTGTCCTGATTCAGTCTGTGAGTAAACTTCAACAATTAACAATGTTACTTTTACCCTAGTCTCTTGAGAGACAGAAATCCTAGTCCTTCTTCCTGTTTGCCTTTATTTATTTTCTTTCCTGTTGTGAAAATTAAAACATGCAAACTGGTCAAACTGGCATTTGTCCAATACAGCACTCTTAGGTGCATGCTCATTAGAATAAATTGTCTAGTTTCATAGTGTTTTGTGCTGCTACAGTGTTGTATAAATAACAAAGCTGTACTGGAGCACCATCACTCAGAAAGCATGACAATAACCTTGGGCTGTCTTTGGCTCTTGGAGTTGTCTTCTCGTTCTCCTGCTTCCCAATGGAGTCTCTTCCTGGCTGTTTGGTAGGATGGGGAAGGAGCCTGAAGATTTTTTTCAGCTCCATCATAAATATCATGCAGTGTTTCTGTAATGGGCATCTTATGTACTCTACCAAAACCCAGACGTGCACATTCAGTTCAGCTTGAGCTAGACTCTGGCCTGAGCAAGTGCTGTGGACTGCGTATCACTGGGCTAACTGGTATGTAGTGTAATAGGCTGTATTTAAAGGAAAATACAAAAGCTGTATTTAAAGGAAAAGTTGATGTATTTGAACTTCAAGTCATTATACATTTCAGTAGAATGGAGAAATGTTGCCCCCAAGCTGCTAAACTCTTTAATGAGCGACTCCATGCTCTGCAAATATACTAATGAATCAGAATTTAAATGCAGGCCTGCAGCCGACCATCACTTTTCCGTTAATAATCTTGTGTCATGACATCATCAGGTACCTTATGCCAAGAAATGCTTTGGTGTGGTGTTGCAGTGGCAGTTAGATTTTTGTTTCTGCTTCAGTGTGAAACCTCCTAGCCTTTTCAAGAAAATATTTAACATTCCTCTGCCAAAACTATCATACCTAAATCTTTATAGCAGATCTAATTTGTACTGTAGCTTGTGCAACAATATTTCAAAGTAACTGTGAGTCCTTTACTAAGTCTTTGTACAGGCTTGGTCTAGTGAATGATGGCTCATTTAGAGGTTGGTTGTAGTAGGATCAAGGGAACTAAAACTACCATCCTTTAAATCATAGGATTATATGAAAGTAGGGCTGGAAGGGACCTCACAAGGTCATCTAGTCCAGCTGCCTGCTCAAGGCAGGACCAGCCATGACCAAACCATCCCAGTCAAATGTCTGTCTAACCTGTTCTTGATCATTTCCAAGGATGGGGATTCCACAATTTCTCTAGGTAACCTGTTGCAGTGCTTGACTGTCCTCATAGTAAAAAAGCTCTTCCTAATCTCCAGCCTAAAACCCCCCTGCTACAGGTTAAGGTCATTGCTCCTAGTCCTGTCCTATGCAGCCACAGAGAAAAGTCCATCTCCATCCTCTCTACAATTACCCTTCAAGTATTTGAAGACTGTTCTTAAATCTCCCCCTCAGTCTTGTCTTCTTCAGGCTAAATACCTCTAGTTCTTTCAACCTTTCCTCATCAATCTTGCTTCCCAGCTCCCTGATCATTTTTGTTGCAGTCACAAAGGTGAGGTAAAATATGTTGCTCCTGTTTTGAGAAGAGGAATAAATGATTTTTCAGATGGGGCAGCCAGCTTCTGCGGTAATGAAGGGCCTGATCCTGGGAAGTGCTGAGTACTTTACACCTCATTTGATGGGGCTGGAGCTCTCTAGCACTTTTATAGCCCAGGCAGGCAGCTCTGTGTTAGCTAAGACTGGCCAAAGCATCTTTTGGACAAGTCAGATTAGGAACAGCTACTTTCTCGTGCCCTCACCTAGGACTGGAGAAATACTGCTTTGGTAAAGAAAGGAACTGTCATAATTTCAGTGTATAATGGGTTCATTGTTTCCATGCAAGGATGAAGATGCATCCACTGAAGTGGGAGAAGGGCAAGATGAATGGGCACAAGCAAAAACTCTAATCAAACCCCCAGATCAGCTGGAGCTGACTGAGACAGTGAGTAAAACAGCACGTGTTTTTTCCAAAAAACCTTCCCAAACCCCAAAGCTGTCCTTTTAGATGGCTGCTTTTAGGGCAGTCTCTGCTATAGCAGACACTTCAGCTAGTTTTCATTGTGCAATATCTGCAGTTTAAACTGCAGCACTACCTTGAGCTACAAACTACATTAAAAGCAGCTTCGATGATAAGGCCTGGGAGAATGTTACCCCTTGTAGAATAGTTCATGAGCTGTAACACAAACCCAGAGGACCCCAGGGACCAGCAGGAGTCCAAGGGTCTTGTGTATGGAGGGTTCCAGGGCTCTGGAGTATTCCCTGGCAAAATAGCTCGAACAGAGCTGCAGAGCCAGGGACTCCAGACCATCCTCATCCTCTTACAAACCTGGTATGGCACTGCCTCATGTAGTATTGCACCAGGAGCAACCCCTCCACTCATTAATGGCACTGTTAATAACTCATGGCTATACTGAAAACACTCTCTGCAGGGCTTAGTGCTCTCCAGGCATTGGGACTGTGCATGCTTCAAGCCAGGATCTGTCTTCCTCAGTGTGAAGAAAACCTCCTCTTTTTAAGTGCTGTCACAATCTCAGTAGTATCCAACAGTATTAGTATGATGAAAGAATCTGAGTAGTCCCATTCAAGGTAATGGAAATGCCTGGAAGAATAAACGTTCTCCCAGTGGTGTTTGCCAAACAGGGATTTAACTTGATACCATTGCTTCTAGTTTCACATCACATACATGACATTTCATATTACTTTATATTCTGCAGGAACTTTACTATTGATGTTGTTTAGTTGGTGGCATAAGCTTTGGGTAAGGTATCTGCTGCAGTTTGAACACAGTAGAAGTAAGGAACATGCTGATCTTTCTGTACTAGTGGTACTCACCTGCTGGCCGCATGGGCCAGGTGAGGGGCAGGGGACCAGTCTGTGGGCTGGTTGGAGCCCTGTGTGCCAGGATTGAGCCTTTGGGCCCCATCTTGCCAGGTGTCTGCCTTGTGCATCATGGTTAGTCCCTGGGGGCCTGGTGCCATCCCTTACCACCAAGATTGGGTCCCAGGGGTCTGGCATTGCCCCCCTTCCATCCCTGCATGCCAGGATTGGGCCCTCGGGGCCTGGCGCTGGCATCATGTACTGGGATTGGGGCTTGGTGCCACCCCCACCACCTGGGATCAGGTGCCTGATCTAATATGCAGGGTCTTGGCCCCCCATGGGTCCAGAAATTTGGCAGCAGAGGAGCAATGCAAACCACAGGCCAGATATGGCACATGGGCCAGGGGTTGAACACCTCTGTTCTATATTATCTACTTCGGCATTAAGACCTGAGTTGTATCAATGACCCTGTTTTTCCATTCCAAAGGAATTAAAAGAGGAGTTTACACGTATCCTGACTGCCAATAACCCTCATGCTCCGCAGAATATCGTCAGATACAGCTTTAAAGTAAGTGCTGTTGACAAGCAGATTTGAGTTTGGATAAGACCGGGCTGAGATTTGTCTGCCATTTGTTGATTTTGTGCTTGGCTTTAATTTATAGCAAGGAAACATGACTTTTCTTAAGGCTTTATTTTATTTCATGTATCCTTGCAGCAGTTCTCCAGGGGTTGTTGCAAAGGGTAAAAATCTATAAATGTTAACATAATTGTGCATGCAGAAATAGCTAAAAACAGTTTCTCAGCCAAGTCTGACAGTGAGCATAATTAGTGCAGCTAATCTCAGGCGATAAATCCTTCCATTCAATAGTGGTCAGGGGGAAGGGAGGATTCTTTACACAGTCCCTAGGGCATTTATAACTCAGGAAGATCCAGGCTCATGAAATTTCATCAGAGTTCCAAAATGTGTCTGGTGCAATCAATGCTAATTAAGGGCCAAGTTGTGGCAAGCAGCCACTAACAGGAGTAAGGTGTATGGCAAGGATTCCTGAGGAGGCTCTGAGCAGAAGTGTGCTGCAGGAAGCCCAGCTTCTCCTGCAACGTTGTAGGGTACAGAGGGCAGGCGCTTTGTCCATCACCCTGGTGCAGGCTGCTCCCTTAATGTGTCTAGCTAGCAATGTGGGCAGCTGCAGGGTGAGGGTGGAGCCAGGGCCCTGCTTCCTCCACCCCTTCCTTGGATGGTTTGCACTCTCAGGGCACATGGATAAAGCACTCTCTGCACTCCATTAGATAACTGGAGGTTGACTGTCCCTGGCCCTCAAGGCAGTGCTAAGTAGGGTGAGTCCTACCTCCCCTCTGTGAATAGGTACAAATCTCAAGAACAGTCCTCCCTCCCTAGCTTGCTCCTGTGGCCATATGACTGAGGGCAAACAAAACTCAGAAGCATCCGAACCCCAAGCCTCTGGGCTTGGGCCTGCACATAGGATGCCTGCACAATGATTTGGAAACATCTGAAGCCCCAGGTGGGGGTGGAGGATGTTTGCCAGTAGTAGGGCCACATGTGGTTCTTGAATGACTCACGGATTGGGAATTGATTTGGCTCATTTGGCTTGGAACACAAAACATTTAAAAAAAAAAAAAAAAAAGTCTGACCCTCTGCTGCTCCCTAATAGAAAAGAGATGGAATTGGCAAGAGGAGAATCAGGCCTGTAAGAGGCCAAGATGGGGTCCCATTCTCTTCTGCTTTCTGTTGGTGTGATTCCCCTTGACCCCGCTGTTAGTGTTATGGTGTAATGGAGAGAACAGTGTGGCCCAGGGTGATGAGTTACTGATGAATCTGTGATCTCCTCAATGACTGCAGTGGACTCTACCCAGAGCTGTGAGACTAGGCTTGAAGCTGGAGTACAGTTGGGACTGAATGCAACAGTATTTTGCTGCAGGGCACATACTATATGAGTTACGTGAAGTCTGCAGTGACTTCCTATTGCTTTTGGATACAACTCAAGGTGTTGATCTTGATCTACAAAGCCCTGTGTGGTTTAAGTCTAAGGATATGTCTGCAGTCTAGCATGGACATTTGCAAGCTATCTTTAAGCTAGTTGGCTCTGGTACCAGTAGACACCTAACTGTGGCAGCCCAGGCTTTAGCATGGACTAGTCACCTAAGTAGTATCTCTGCTTCTCTGGCAGGTTTTGCAGCCATTATAAGTACAGCAGGGACTTCAGTATAGACATACCCATGGCCACTTAGCTGTTTCAATGATGCAAAGATATGAGGTCAGCTGGTGTGAGGTTCCTTTTGATAGTCTCTAGATTTGGACATCTGGGCTCAGGCATTCCCTTGTGGGCCCTTACCTCACACAGATCGGAAAACCTGACCCAGGTTTATACCTCTTACTGGTTTTGTGTGATGCTGGGGTTGGTGTTGGGGGAACTGCTATCCCTGACAGTGCTGCTTAATACAACACCAGGCCAAAGACTACAGTCTGATCTGATTTCCAACAAAGGAGTCCATTTAGTTTCCAAAAGCCACATCAACTAAGGGGAAGCAGAGAGTTCAGCTTAATCATCAGACCTTAGGGGGAGCCAGTTGTACTGATACTTCTGCCCTATACACTGAATACAACTAATATAAAGGTCACTGAAAGTGCTTGAGTTTGAGAGAGAAAAATGCGATGGAATATGCCCTAAAAAGGATATCGTCCCCAGCTTCCACCAAACTGGAAGCACTTGGGCCTAGCATAACTTGCCTGCATGTCTAGTTCAGTAAGCAGAAAGAAGCCCATTGATCCCAGTGGGTTTGAATCAAACCCTAACCCCTTCTTTTGAACATGGATAGACTTTCTTGGAATAGCCCTGATTTTTCTCCCTATGTTGTAAATCTGTGGCCTTGCCTAGCTTTTAGACTTAGATAGTCATTTCATTTCCTGTTGGTGTGGAAACTGCAGTGTGACAGGTGTGAATGGTAAATGGGCCTGGTAATCAGTATAAACCTGTTCAGTTCTAGCATCTGAAGGCAAAAGTGATGTACCGATTAAAATAATCAGGCTGCCTCAATTTGAGTCTTTTGAGTTTTTGTTTTCCTTCTGCAGGAACGGACATACAAACAGATAAGCAGTGTGGACCAGATGGCCATCCACTTCTCCCTGGATGGAAACCTGTTGTCCTTAGACTCAGATGAAGGCAGACGACAGAGTGCCAGAAGAGCTACAATGACAGGCTGGTTTATAAGATGATACAGGGACTATTGTTAAGCAAAGAATTGATGTAATTTAATGTGGGTATGGGTGAATGAGGACACAGCAAGCGGAGGCCAGAACATGGAGCAGTCTTTATTTTTCCAAGCAGGATTTCCCAGGATAGATATAGCCACAGGCAGTGGGTATACCTATGCTGCAGGCTGGATGGGCTACTTTGCCCAGCCTCCACTGAGCTCAGTGCTGCTGTGCCTGCATAGTGACTGCATTGCACACATCCATAGTTCTCTGAGAGAGTGGTCACATTTCTTCCTCTTCACTCAGGCAAGCATAAACCATGTGAACACAATTAACCTGTAGAGCAGATTGGGCTGTAACATAAGGGTTTCCCATGGGTCCCTAACATGCCCAGATCAAGAGCTTTGTGAGCTGTGATGTGAATCTAGGCAGGCAGACAGCTTTGTTGCAGTCTCATTCTAGTAATGTTGCTAACACCCTCTATGACTTTGTGTGAGCTAGGTCACTATTTCAGATCATGCCTCCATAAAATGAGATCAGTGGGTATGAGCCAGATTGGCCCCTTGGGTGCCTTAATTTAGGTGTTGCAGTTCCTGAAACTGAGGCAGATGGCCCCAGGAGGATGACCTGGTATTGGGTGCATAAGCTCTTACACAGTCAGTCAGTGTGGAGAATTAAGAACATCTGAAGGGTTGCGCAGGGTTAGGCTCCTGGGTACTATACAGAGAATGGGAGGTGTTAGGTGCCTCCAAAGGGTGACTTGGAGAATCTAGAGGTGGCCAGCAGGAAACACTAGGGGCAAATGTGTTTCTGAATTATTGCATGTCTCTGGAGCTGAAGTGCCTGACTTGGGGATGCGCATTGGATGCCTATTTTCACTGTAGATTGGGTCAGCTAGTCCTATACTGAAGGTGTGTGCCTAACTGCTAGCCTGGTGGTTACAGCACTTACCTTTGAAGTGGGAGACCCAGATTCTTTAGCTTAAAGGATTCAAACCCGCATCTTGTGCCTCCTAGCAAAGTGCCCTAACCCCTGAATAGTGCCCTACCCATAGAATAGTTTGGGAGAGGGCAGCCTCCATTCCTTCTGCTGGTCAAGCATGCAAGAGTTATTGGGCCAGAAAGAGCAAGTACAAAGGTTGCTTATTGTGGTTAGAGCACTTTGCTGGGAAAAGGAAGTCCCTCCCAGCAAAGTGCTGTAACCACTAGATGACTTGCTCTTGCATGCTCTTCTCCTGGCACCACAGTAATAGCATGCCTTTCTGCTTAGTGGTGCAGGTTCTTCAGTAGAAAGGGTGGAGGGGCCTCAGACCATAGGTGTGGTAGGTCTGTTTTGATGCTGAAAAAATTGGAAAGTGTATGGGATACCTAGGAGAAGAAGCCTGTCAGCCAGAGCTGATAAACTTCTCTCTTCCATTTTCAGAACTGACCCCTGTTGGGTCCTCCATGGTAGAAATTGAAGAGATAGAGGTTATAGAAGAAAGCAGCAAAGAAGATCTACTGGTAATGGCCCCCAGCTACCTGTGAACTGTCAGCTTGATTTTAAATATTAGAGTCTAAGGCCAGTTTGCGCATTAGAATCACGACCAGAAGATGCTCCATGGCTGATGTCTTCATGACTTATCTGGCCCCAGCAGATATGTCTCATGCAGATTCTATAAGGTGGCTACAGCTCCCTCTCCACTCTTTAATGAGGAAGTGTTGCCCATGGAGATGAGAGGTTTTGGCATGCCTTCCTGTGTCTTGATCCCAGTGCTCCAGCTGGGTGGACCTGCGATCTGTGTCTGCAGCATATCGGCTGTAACGAATCAGCCTTATTTTATACAAAGGACATGTGACCCTTGGGCTGCTTGCATGTCACTGCACCAGCACTGAGAGAAGTCTGGAGGCCATTGTTTTTTTACTATTGCAATAATCAGTTATTTCATTTGTCTACTTCTGAGGGAGCTATTTCAAGACATCTTATTGCTTTGTGATAGAAGATCCTTTATGTTCTTTTTCTAGGCACCTACAAAAGAACCAGCCAGCCTTACAAAAATGTGGGAGAAACCCCACAATTTACTAACAAGCAAATCACATGTTCAAAATAAGACAATTTTCTAATTTTGTAGGAAGAACAAAGAAACAAGAGTGTAGCAGATACAGAAGCAGAGAGTGGGATCCACAAGCATCAAACATAAGCCAGTTAAATAAACCAGACTTGTGGCCCTGTGGCGGGTGCAGGGATCTCAAATAATGCCTGTAACACGGCAGGGTTATTCGGATCCCACCACTAACACCACATGTGGCGGGTGCAGAGATCCCACCTCAGGAACACAGCTGGGTATTCGTATCCCTCCGCTGTTTCCACCACGTGAGGCGGGCCAGTAGGGGGTGCTCCTGCATTGAGCCACCCACCTCCCTGCGCCCAACCACCTTCCAGGCTCCGAATGCCTCCCTAGGGGC
>NW_017729024.1:166557793-166572509 GCF_001723915.1 Gavialis gangeticus | reverse complement strand
GTGATGCAAGTCACGTAGGCAGAGGGAGCAGGGTTCCCCCTCCCTCAGGAAAGCAGCCAGCTCCAGTTCCCTAAAGAGCCAGGCTGAGGGTGTGGTCCCCTGTGTGCTGGGCCCACCCTAACTGAATGGTCACAGCACAGAGATTTAAATCACAGTGTCACAGGGCAGAGATTTTTGGGGAGAAACCAAGGTGGCTTTCTGCCACAGGCCCAACCCAAAGGCAGCAGTCAGGAAGGAGCACACAGTGGGGAGCTGGTTCTTTGTTCACACAACAGGGATCCTAGGGCAGATTTGTTTCAGATCATTGGTGGTGTTTATGATCTTTGTGTCCATCCTGAGATGTCACTGAGAAGCAAGCCCCACCTACCCATTCCCACACTGCATGTGTGGCTTGCTGGGCAAATGTGTAGTTGCGGTTAGGATGATGCCAAGGGTGCCCAGTGCTGATCCCAGGAGCAGGCCCTGTGACTGAGATCCTGAGAGCATGCTTGGGCAGGCAGCAAAGAGAGACAACAGGACACGGTTCAGCCAGTGGTGCATGAAATACTGGGAACAAATAGGTGAGACTTGTTTCTCAATGACTGTCCTGGTGTCACTGTGAGAGCGGTATAGACTAACCCTGTTGCAGGGACAAAAGACATGCAACATAGACATGGACATGAAACATAAAACGGAAGAACCATATGGGTCACAGACTCCACTCTCCTGCTGTTGCACATAGCCGTATCATGATCCCATTAATTGATTTATCAAACTCCAACTTAAAAGTAGTCAGGCTTCTTGCCCCATTGCTCTTATGGGGATGCTGTTCCACAACTTCACTGCTCTGACAGTTAAAAATGCCCTCTGATTTCCAGTCTAAACCCATTTGTGGTGAGTCTGTAGCCATTTGGTCTTGTGTCAGTACTGTTCCTTAGCTTCAGTAGCTCTTCTCTCGCCCTGATATGTGCTCCCCTGATGTACTTGTGCAGTTATATCTCTCAGCCATTGTTTTGGTAGACTTCACAAGCCACATTCATTTATTCTTCTGTCTCATCAATGAAGTACATAGGGCCTGAGTAACAGGTCCTCTCAGCTGGACACTGGGACTCCAGCAACCAAAGGCATAGACATTTGGAAGTTGAAGAGAGATCTCTGCCCCTTTTTGTTCTTAGATCATAGAAAAACAGGGCTGGAAGGGATCTCATGAAGTCATCTAGTCCAGCTTCCTGCTGAAGGCATGATCATCCCTATTTAAAATCTAGCTATTGAGCATGGGGGTTAGGGGCACAGCCTCTGAATCAGAACTTCCTATATCATAAATGCTGGAGGCTGCAAGTGAGAGGGGAACAGTGGAAAAAACCCTGGTCAGACCCAGTTCACTCCCTTTCAGCCTCTGGTCTCTGCAACTGTGTGACACAGGATACTGGGCAAGATGGACCTATGGTCTCACCCAGTAAATGGCAGCTCTTATTATTCTTAAATCATCCCAGCCAAATATTTGTCTAACCTGCTCTTAAAAACCTGCAATGATAGAGATGCCACAACCTTTTACTTAAGCATCGTTCCACTCTTCCCTAGGCTGCGGGAGCAGAAGAAGCTGCAGAGGCTGCAGAAACGATTGAACCTGTGGAAGCAGAGGAGCCTTCTCCCCAGCCAGCAAAAGAACAGAAGCTCACCAACCAGTTCAACTTTTGCGAGAGGGCCTCGCAGACATTCAACAACCCGCTGCGGGTGGGCTGCCACTGCTGTCCCTTTCGGAAATACATGAGCACTTGATGTTCAAATTCTTCCTTTGTGAATGGAGAGCAGACAACCAAATCCATGTCCCGCCTGCAAAGATTAGAGGGGGCAAGAATGGTCATCTATGTAAAATGCTGGGATGGGTAAGATGGTGATGGAGGGAAATGGTCACTGGCTGGATTGTAGTGTGTTCTCTCCAAGGGTTCTAGGGTCACCATACGAATGGAGAGTAAAATCACAGCCCTGCCCCTGTACTGGGTATAGTTTTGTTTGCATATTCTTTCCCTCTCTCCCTGCTGGGAACTGAAGACCTCTAGGCAATTTCCACAGCTGGAGTCTTTTGTGAGACAATGCTTTTGCTAAGTGAGGTGACATTTTTACTGCTATTCACTCTTTGAATTTGTTTTTTTTTAATTTCCAGGAAAGAGCATGTCAGATGGAGCCTCCTCCTAGAGCCAACTTTTCAGCCACTGCTAACCAGGTACGCAGTAGTTCTTTTACTGTCTGTTTAAGAAAGGAGGTCAGGGGGACTGTAAGGAAATGGAGAGAAATATCATATTTACCTGAATCCAAGATGACTTCGAATTTAAGTTGACTACCCCCTCCCTATTATATTCTGTACATGCTGATGGGAGTGGGGAAAGCACGTCTTGGTTTTGAGAAAATATTTCATAGATTTCATAGACATTTGGGCTGGAAGGGACCCTGGAGGATCATCAAGTCCAGCCCTCTGCCCCAGGGGTAGGAAGTCAGCAGGGATCATAGGATCCCAGCAAGATAAGCATCCAAATATGTCTTGAAGACGTTCAAAGTGGTGCTTGAACTGCCTCCGGCGGCAGGCTATTCCAGACCTTGGGGGCTCGGACAGTGAAGGAGTACTTTCTTATGTCCAGCCTGAATCGGTCACGGTGGAGTTTGTGACCATTTGATCTTGTCATCCATTGGGGCGCTCTGGTGAACAGGCATTCCCCCAGGTCCTGGTGAACACCCGTTATAAACTTGTAGGTGGCCACCAGATCCCCCCGATCCTGTGCTTTTCCAGGCTGAAGAGTCCCATGGCTCTCAGCCTGTTATCATAAGGTCTGTTTTCCTGACCTCTGATCATGCGCGTGGCTCTTCTCTGGACTCTCTCAAGCTTCTCCACGTCCTTTTTGAATTGTGGAGCCCAAAACTGGATGCAGTACTCCAGCTGTGGCCTCACCAAGGCTGAGTACAAGGGGAGAATGATGTCCCGGGATTTGCTTGTGAAACATCTCTGGATGCAAGCCAGCATTTTGCTTTCTTTACTAGCCGCAGCATCACACTGAAGGCTCACGTTCATCTTGTGGTCACTCATGACCCCCAAGTCCCTTTCATCTGTAGTGCTAACCAGCGTAGCACTGCTGAGCCTATAAGGATGCTGCAGGTTTTTCCTCCCAAGGTGGAGAACCTTGGGTTTTTCGGTGTTGAACACCATCAGGTTCTCGTCCGCCCATTTGCTGAGCCTGTCAAGATCCTCCTGGATCACCTGCCTGTCCTCAGGTGTGGATGCTTTACCCCAGAGTTTGGTGTCATTGGCAAACTTGATTTGTACTGATTTAAGCCATCTTGTTTATATTAAAAATATAAGCAGAAGGCATTCAGATACTTTGATGGTAGGCCCAAAAACAAGACCTAACAGAATAAGAATGTCATATGTTTGGTTGTCCATACTTTTTCCGTCTTAGTTATAATAAATAAACCTGTTAAGGGCCCATGTCTCTAATGGCAAGTCTTAGAGATTCTAGGTCCAGCTGTTGGCCACTTCCCAGTCAGCTATGAGCCAGCCTGGCAAACTTATACCCTTTGCTAACCCTGAATGGATTGTCTAGTATATAGAAAAGGAGCCTCCAGAGATTTTCTTCCCATTCCGTGGAGTTTTTAGGAGCGCTTACAAGCATTTGAAATGTGTAGAATTGTTTTTCCATCCATTGCCTAAACCATCTCAGAGAGCAAAAGGCCACAGTTGTAATAATGAGTGAAACCACAGGCAGGACTTGTTGTAAAAAAAACCATGGAGGGTCAGATCTAGATCCAGGCTAGATACATTTTATTTAAGTCCTTCAAAGGCAGCAAGACTATGCCAGTTTACTCAGATTAAGATCTGTCCTGAATTAATACATGGTATTTTCTGTCTTAAAATTTTTTTTTGAAAAACATAATTTGTTAGGACAGTGGTTTTCAACCTTTTTTCACTTGTGGACCCCTAAAAATTTCTAATGGAAATTTTTTCATTGTGGACCCCTTTGCATTGGAAGGGGAGTATTCACATACTTTTGATTGATCGTAGTCATCTTTCATGGGCCCTTAGACATAGTCTGCGGCCCTCCAGCAGTCCGCAGACCCCAGGTTAAAAACCACTGGATGACATGTTTTACACCTGGAGCTCATTATTACTTGCACTGTATATGGAATCCAACCACGTTTACCGATTGCTTCATAAATGCTCAGCTGGTGTGTTTGTGATTTTTACTGATATGGAAATAGGCCCAATTTGTGTTGGTTGGTCCATTGTATGAGAGACGCATCAGTGTGCAAAACAAGGTATTAGCTTGACTACATTAACTGAGAAACTCTAATAGAAATATGTGGTAGAGAAGAGAAATTCACCTTTATTTTGTGGAAAAAATGTGTTCCTATTTATTTCTTAACTGTAGTTCATAGCATGTAGCTGGCTGAAGGAGTTCTCTTCTGGCCCTTTTCTGATAGTAGGATAACCTGAGAAATTGGGAGAATGGACCTGTTAAATGAATCGAGCCATACCTGAACGTTTAGATGAAAACATTGAAAATCGGGAGGAAATGTTTCAGCTCTGTCTTTTTATCCACTTATGGAATGAAATGTGTAAACAGACTCTCACTTAATCAGTTCTCTTT
This sequence comes from Gavialis gangeticus, assembly GCF_001723915.1. Taxonomy (NCBI): domain Eukaryota; kingdom Metazoa; phylum Chordata; order Crocodylia; family Gavialidae; genus Gavialis; species Gavialis gangeticus. The sequence goes on along the minus strand of NW_017729024.1, from coordinate 166,567,893 downwards.
TTTTCTGTTGCTCCCTATGTTTTCCATACGCTTCCTTCAAGCTTTTGTGCTTTTCCCACTCCTGCTTTCACATTTCCTTTTGTAGCACTCTAAATGTTTGAAACTTTCTCTGACTTCTTGCCCTCTTGCTTCCTTGCCTTACTGCTCTACTGCATGTATTTGGTGAAGCCTTTTACTTCCCTTCTCCTTTTTGTGTTTGAATTATAATCTATCAGTCTGGTCTTTCTGAATTAGACTGGAAAGCATCTTGGAGCAGGTATTTTGTTTTTGCATATTTATAAAATGTTAGCTCTGCTCTTTATAATATAGCACTCCATAAATAATGGATAATTTCCGAACACAAGAAAAAATACTCACGGGTTCATTTAGGGAAGGCATTCCATATATGTGAGGTTCTGCAATGCAGGAAGCCTTTTGAAAGCTTGACCTGGTTTTGGACTGCAGGGCCAATGTCCAAGTTTTAGGTTCTGTTGCGCAGTTACAATGGGATTTTGTCATGCAACATTAGAAATTATTGAGGCAAATGCTTAATGCACTTGTCATTTACTGAATATGGGAAAAAATGAACCCATTGTACAGGGAAGAGGTGGAGTCAGAGTACTAAAAAAAGCCTGTCAGATTCCAGTGAAATCTGTGAATTCTGCTAAATACCTTGTCACAAGGACATAAAAAGGAAAGAAAAGTTGTAAGGAGATTGCCTGTAAGTCCCATCTCTTTCTCTGTCTCTCTCAGTGGGAGATTTATGATGCTTATGTGGAGGAACTTCAGAAACTGGAAAAGTCAAAGGAGAAAGAGAAGCAAAGAGCCCTAGTTACAAAGAAAGAAGACAAGAGGAGGGGAGGAAAGTTGACCTCTCTAGAGTCTCAGGTATGTGCCATATGTTCATTTGATAACTTTTGTAGGAACATGAATATCGTGGCAATGGCTGCATCTGTAGCTGAAAGCTGGCTACATTTGTATGGTGGTTAGTCTTCCCAAAGTTCAATTAAGGTGTTGTAGGAAAGCCAGAGATTATTGTCTGACATTTACACTTGTGGGTCTGAGTCCTCTTTGTGGGAGTACAGCCATACTACAGCCATAGCACACAGCTATACCAGACTATGGATGCCCTCCACCTGTTTCCTGAAGCTTTAATTTCAAGGGGCACAGCTTCTCCGATCAGCTGTGTGAGAGCACTGATGAGCTCTGGCAGTGAAGAAGCAGCACCCTGTGGAATAAAAACTAGCAAAGGGCGAAGCGTCTTGTCCTTAACTCAGCAACCTGCTATAAAGTGGACGACCAACCACCCAGACAAGCAAAATCTGCTTGCTCAGTCCCCAGCCCACGGGCCAGATCCAGCCCCCTGGTGCCATGTAATCCAGCCTGTGGAGCTTCCTATGGATCTCATGGGGAGCCCTGAAGGCTGTGGTCCTGTGTGATGCATCGAGCATGCAGAGTGGCACAGGGCCCAATCCTGGTGTGCGAGGGCCAGGGAGGGGCAGTGTGGGAGCCCTAGAGCCCCATCGGTGGCAGTGCAGAGCCCCCAGAACCTGATCTCAGGTGGGTGGAGGCCATATGGAGCCACAAAGCCCGATCCCAGCTCAGCAGAAGGAGCACGGAGTCCAAATCTGGCCGGGGTGGGGGTGGGCCACACAGTGCTCCCAGAGCCTGATCCCAGGAGGCCATACAGAGTTTCCAGAGTCCCATCCTGATCCAGCAGAGGCAGCATGGATCCCCCCAAGAGCCTGATCCTGGCCAGTGGAGGTGGCGTGGGGCCTGATCTGGCCCACAGGCCAGCCCTGCACTATTCATCTGGCCCATAGGGCCAAACTGTGAGCGGCACTGGTATAATTGATCCCATGTTTTCAGAGATTTTTTCCCCCCAACTATAAATAGATGATAATTAGGGATAATGACCATGAACTACTCTGGACTTTCCAAAATCCAACAGGCGAGTCAGATAACTAAAGAAAGAACCAATAGGGTTAAATGCACTTGAAAATATGAAAATAAAAATGACACTGAAAAAATGTCAAGATGGGGTATTTTTATTGCATGCACAAGAATCCTGCAAGTTCAGAAGTCAAGACAGTTAGGACCTGATTCTAAGTCAACCTTGCCTATAAATCAAGTGCGATTTTTTAATGGGCCTTTTGGAAGAAAAAAAAGGTAGCTTTATCATCAGAAATACTGCATGTGCTGGAGTAAGGACTACTTCCATTGATAAGGATAGGGCCCAAGTCAACAATGTCATTACTTGCCTAGAAGGATGGGACTGCCAAAAGCAGGTCATTAAAATGAAATGGGGAAATGTACCAATGAGGCTACATTAATACAAACTGCTGCATGCTTCATTGACCACAGCAGAAAGCTTAAAATGATACTTTGATGATCCCATTTAGTATTTTCCTTTTCACTGTTAACGCTTTCCAGACATGATCCCAGAAAAGCTGAAAGAGTAGTCCGTTTTGTACAAGTGGAAGGAAACATTTCTTTTTGTCATCCAGGATCAGTCTGCAGAATTCAGAGCAAAGAGGTGCCAGAACCAAATTCCAGGGGTATACAAGGCACAGGCAATTCCCTAATAGCTAGCACTGGGGCTGTGCAAGCAGAAGTGAAATGTGGAGCAGTACCTTGTTCCTTAAGTGGTCCCTCTGAAGGTACAGCATTGAGGGCTTCAAAACCAGAAGATGGGGCGTAAGGTCAGTAAAGAGGGGGAGAATGGCAGTGGGTTGTACTCAAGGAGAAGTATCAGTCTGGAGGAAGCTTACTAGTGGAGTCTCAAGGATCGATATTGGAACTAATCATATTTAATATTTTCATTAGTGACCTTGGCTAGCGTGTGTAAGTCAGACTTGCTGATGATACAAGGCTGGGAAGCACTGTCAACAGTTTGGAGGACTGGAATATGGGAAGAGCTGAATGATTTTGGGGCCTGGAAGAATAAAAATGGGATAAAATGTCTTCTTTGACAATCCCTCGCAATTGAGGATAATCGTCTTCCATGATTGTCTTATCTGTGGGTCTGAAGATGGCTTTTGAGGCCTATCCAGGACTGATAGACTCTGCTGCAGTTCAGACATGTGTTTCCATGTAGGGTGGGTGGTGCTGGAGTCTTGATTTGCTCCATGACACGCTGTTTCTGCTGCTCCCGCTGCTCCTGCTTCTCCATTTCTTGTTGTCATGAGGTTTCTAAGTACGGAGAACCCTGCAGCAGACTCTTCCTCCTTTTGGGATGGTCCTGGGCGATAATGTCCGATGAGTTGGCATGAGATGAAATAATAGGATAAAGTACAAGTGTATGCACTTAAGGACTAATAACAAAAAATATGCTACAAGCTGAAAGCTTGCTAGTTGGAAAGAGCGGAGAAAAGAAAGACTTGGCTGTCCTACTCAGTCACATAATCACTTGGAGACCAGTGTAATAGGAGGATAATCAGGGGAAAGGGAAGGATGAAGGAACAAAAAGAGCTTGGCCTAATTAGCTAGCAAAACAGAAGCTGAGAGGGGATCTGTCATCTGGGGGCAACACTAATAAGGCAGAGGAGCTAGTTGAGCTACAGAACAGTGTTGGCACAAGAACACATAAATAGGGACAAACTGGTCATAAACATGTTTAAGCTGGAAATTAGAAGTTTTTAACCATCAGAACAGAGTAGTCGGGCTGAAAAAAACTAAGAGTTTGAAGATGAAGCGCAGCAAGAAGTGAAAGAAGGAAACTGTATGACTTCCTGCCTGTGACAGCAGGACACTGGGCTTGGTGACCCAAGACATCCCTTTCAGTTCTGTGGTGCTGTGATGCCATTTTTCCTTCTACTGTTTTGCCTGACTGGATAATGGAGGTATTGTAGGGTAGCCTTCCCAAATCCGTAAGTGAGCAGTGGCACACTCCATCGCATAGCTGTGGTGAGCAGTTCACGGATGATCCATGCTCTCCGGGTTCCTGGCTTAATAGCAGTCAGTTGAGGCCTGTGAGCCAGTGCTGGATGAGTAGATCCCCGCAGCTTAGCCACAGACATGGTCTCTTTGTGGAACCAGCTGTTGGGAGCAGCACCTCTAGTACTTGATCCCAGGAGTCCCAGGTAGCTCCATGGCTGGTCAACACTCAAAGCCAGCAGCTGTTATTCTAAGCCTGTCGCTAGACTTTTGGCTCCCAGATTCAGTGCATCTCAAGTGCACATTTTGGCTCCAGACCTTTGATGGGTATCTTGGTTCCTATTCTAGGCCTTTAACCCTCAGCTTGTACCATGGTCCCAACCTTGGCCCTACCCACTGGGCTACATCACATCTACTGTGGTCCCAGACTCACAGTGTGAAAATACTTCCCCTGGAGACTGCCTGTTGGCGATGCTGTGTTGGCAATGAGCAGGGATGCCGTGAGAATGTTAGCCCCCAGTAAGTGCTCATGGAGGGTTCCCTCTTACACGTTAAAGATCCTTCGAAGCAGAGAGGTCTGGTGTTGTAGCTTGGTTGTCAATGGAGGTGCCAGCCATTACTTAATTGGCATCAACGGGATTCTTGCATACTGTTTTTTTTAATCCGGGTTCCTGATTTAATAGCAGTCAGACAGCAGTCTCCTGGACACCAGCAGAATCCTGCTTTGTTAGTAGCTGAGCAACCAGGCTAATGGGGTTATACACTGCAACCAGCCAGCCGCTGACCAGCAAATGCAAAGCACTTATTGAAAAGAAACATGATGGCTAGGCCAAGCCATCTATTTCCAGACTCCCAGACCATTATCCAGTCAGAACATATGATTCCATTAACGTTATTGCTCTTCCAAATATAATTTACTTAAACCCAAGCAGCATAAATCAGTTTGGTGGTGGGCTGGGGATTGTAGGCAGAACGTCAGCCCAGAAGCAGCTCACAGAGGGGGAATCCTTTTCAGATGGGCCTTTTTAAAGAGATCAGTATTCCACTGAAGAGCAAACCTAATCAGATCCTGAATAATCAACCTTGAAGCAGCCAATTGGAAAGCTGCTGCCTTGGGTTTAGGTTAATGCCATGCGTGCTGTTATTCAGGGCTGCTTGGCTGAAAAGCTTCAGCCTAGCTAGTTAATAAGAAAACTGACCTACGCCCCTTCTCGTCCTTCTGGACCATTTTTTCTGCATTGCAGGGTAAACGCTTTTGAATCTCCAGTTTCTGTAAATAAAGGCCCTGTGAGCAAATGGCCTCACAGCTCCTCTGAAGTCAGTATAAGAGGCTGGCGGGTTTTCCTTGAAGCAGATCTGATTTTGCTGAGAATGAGTTACCGGGTTTTGCCGAAGCAGGCGGCCCCTTGGGTAGAAGCGAGGTCAGAGTGGCCTGCTGAGAGAGGGGATCTGGGCTAAGCCATCTGGAGAAGGGGGCCCGAGGAGGCTGTGGCTGCCTGTTTTCATTGAATCTTTGATTTCTTAGTGCATATAACCAGACCTGAGGAAGGGGGGGACTTGGAGCCACAGCACTGTGTGGGTTGTGCCTGCCTGTCCTCAACTAAAGGGATATTTTGACACCTTGTCAGCAGTCACCACTGCATCCAGATGATGTTACTTGGAGGTGCCGGCTGGTCTGCGGTAGTGAAGGAAGGAGGAGCAGGTAACTCTGTAGCTTCAGAAAGAGTGAGTGCTGAGCTCACACACCCACATCTTCCATAGCGAGGGAGGGGGCCAGAGCAGGGCTGGACTTAGAGAGAAGTACATCGGCATCCCAACCTTGCCATCTCACAAACTCCAACTAGGCAAGTATCCCCGAGAAGAGAGAATGGCGAACCGTACCCTGAGCACAGCTGCTGCACTTTCCCTGGTAGCTAATCGCAGAATCCCAGAAGGGGATGCAGCCTTGATTGCCAGGGTCGCAGAGTCATGCTGAGAGCACTAGAAATGTATAAATATCTTGCATGGGCATGGAGAGGGCAAGGCTAGGCAGCCTTTCAGACCAGGAGCAGCAGCTGTCTGTGGGGGACAGGAAGTCCTTGGTGCCTTCTCCCTCAGTTACGCTATTCCAGGGTGCAGAAATAACGGAGACTTTCATGGGATTGTTTGTAGCAACACCCGCTAGTTTTCTTAGGATCATCTTTACTGCCTCGACTCTAGAGTGAAGTGGACAAGTTAGAACCACGCTGCCTACACATGCTCTTTCACAAGCAGATATTTGTGGGCCCGTCCTGCAATACGTGTCCAACCAATGTAGATCCATGAAGTTTTTGTGGACATGGTTATTGTTCTCTGGCATCTAGAGGTTTTCAGTCAAGGTCTGCGTACAGATAGACTGAAGACCTGACGGTGAAAGTCTGTGCCTGTATTATACTGACACAGTTCATATGTTTGATTCCCTGCTCCGCTTTGTACTTCCTATGTTGATGATCCTGCTTCAGGCAGGGGGTTGGACTAGATGACCTCTGGAGGTCTTTTCCACCCCACTTCTCTGATTCAATGATTCTTGCATGGCAAGCTCTTTGGGTCAGGGAGATGGGGTCCCCCTGAGTCTGCACAGTACCCAACACAGGCACGGGTGGGGTGACATGAATCTCTAAGCTGAGACCTCTTGTGCTGTCTGCCAGGGCATGGCTGCAGGTATTTGTGACTAGCAGTGCTGTAAGGGTGGTAGCACTGGTGAGCACTTTGGGGTTAGTAAAGCTTTCCTCAAGCTTCTGATACTGGATACATGTTCGGTGTGATGGCAGGTAGGCTGGAGGAAGGAGCATGGGTCTGGGCGTCAGGAGATCTGGAGCTGTATTCCTCACTTTGCTGTCTCTTCTTCATTGCCTTTGGCAAGTTGCTTCACCTTCCTCTCTGTAGAAGAGGAGGGCAGTAGTCCCCCAGAGCGATGGCATGGATTAGTTCATGTTTACAGCACTTTGAATATGGAATGAAGCACTCTGTAAATGCTGGTGCATTGATGCACTCCAAACCACAGGGGATGCCCTACTGGAGCCTTTGTACCCTAACCGTGTTCTGGGGAGGGAAGCTTTGGAGGTGTGGATGGGCCCATGCTGTACCCTACGGAGGTATAGACACAAACTCCATGGCAGTTGCTTGGAGGTCTCTGCACCCACCCTTTTTAAACAAGTCACTGTTACCCTGATGGACTTGGTACAGTTACCATTTACCTGTAGGTAGGATTGAGCTATGGGTTTGGACTGCTCCAGACTTTGGAGAAGGGGGCAAGTGAAGGGGATCTGGGCCCTTCCCTGGAATTGCAACTGAGAGATGGGTCTGAAAAGCAGCTCTCTCCCCTTTGTTGCCCCTGTGTTCAGCATCATACTGTGCATCTTGGTGCATTTGTTGTGCACAGCAGCACTGACCATAAGGACAGGATTTTCCACAAAGGGAGGGAGGGCCCAGGTTCTCAGTGACTTTCAGCCTTGTGCCTGCTGTGCCTTTGAACATCCCCAGCACGACGTGCGACTCCTACAGCACAGGCTATTATTGTTTGTTGCTGTTGATCTGTGTGTCTCTCCAGCTGGACTTGCCAGTGATTTTCTAAAGAACATCTAGATCCTTTGCTCTTGGTTATCTACATTGGACCTGAAGACCCCTGGACTAGAGACTTCATGTTAGGGGGTCTCCAGTAGATGCTAGTTTTAGGGAGCTAACTTCTCGTTTGGTTGACACATCCAATATAAAATCTCTCCTCCCTTTTGTCCTTGACAGAGCGATGATGTAACCAAGGTGACAAAGGCAGCCAAAATCATGGAGCGGATGGTGAATCAGAACACCTTTGACGACATTGCACAAGGTAAAGCCCCCACAGCAGGGAGGACATTCACACTCAAAGCACCACCTCTGCAGAGGAGGGTAGTGGAGGGCTGCCACCTGGGCTGTTAGGTGCCCAAGTCCCATTCGGTCATGGATGGGTGTCTAATTCTGTCAGACTCCAGCTGTAATTGATCCAGATTGACAACTCCTTGGATCAGGCCATCAATCAATGTCATGCTGCTGATCATTTCCTCAAGGAAGTCATTAGCTACTCAGCATTGCGACTATGCTTGGTTCATTGACTGCTGTGGATCATTGCCTGGATGCAGGGAAGGAAGAGGACTAGCTAGATACAAAACTCAGCAGAATCCTTTTTTGCTCTTGAGACACTTGGATGCTATGGACCTTTTCCTGTATCATTGCAATGTGAAGAGCTTTTGGATCCAGCTATCAAATACCACTTCATTCCATGTAACAGTGCCATCAGCACTAACAGTCTCCTCCAAGGCCACCATGGGCTCGATGTGACCCAAAGGTTTCAGTACAGCCTTTGGTCACCTCTGTTTTTAAAATCCACAGGCTAATTCCAGCATGGATTAGATCCTTTATGCAAACATAATGCTGTGCTTCATTTGGGTCAGCACAGCCAGCTAACATACCCCACAGTGCCAAGCACTGGCCAAACTTGGGGAGATGCATTTCTTCCATATAGCCTAGAGGCAGGCACCTTAAAGCTTCCCACCCCCGGCAGAGACCCCTGTATCAGGGTGCAGCATTCTGTTTTGTAGGACTGTTTCTTAATGGTTGGAGTGAGAGCTGGGAGTCAGGACTCTTAGGCTCTCTTTGTAGCTCTTTTGCAGAACTATGTGACCTTGCATAAATCACTTTCATTGCCCACATCCTCAGGTGTCCCCTCCGAAAAGGAGCTGGTAACAGCTCTGTGCCTTCCAAGGCCATTGAAAGGACAAATTAATTAATGGGAACTTGTGAAGTACCCTAACATCAAGAAAAAGCACTAGCGAAGCATCTAGGATTATTATTTATTCATACACCTAATAAAACACATCAGTATGGCAGCATTCAGGTGTTTTACTTCTCAACCCTCAGAACAATTACAACCAAGGAGGCATTTTCTGGCTGAATTATGTGTTGTCTCGATTCAGACAGAAGACCTGCCGCTAGTAGAAGGGTGATGTGATATATTGGAGCAGGTCTTTGGCTGGTATAATTCTGCTGACTGGGAGCAATACTGATTTACACTCACTGAGGATCTGTCCCATTGCCATTCTGACCATTGCAGAGCCTCCCTGTGGTTGCAGGGGAAGGGGGAGAGATCTGTGCATGGAGGTACTGGGAGAGCATGCCTTCTTCCCCCGGGTCCTGTATACCACGAGCATACTGCTGCTTCACAAGATGTAGGGAGGCCAGTCCCTTCTCTCAGCGGGCTCGCAACCCAGAGTTCAGGGGAGACAACAGTTTTTGGTAGTTCCCAGACTCAGATCCTTAACAAGACAGAGAACAGAGTGCTTAAGAATCAGGTGAGGAGGGCAGCAGAGAGGGGCAGGGCAGAGGTCAGTGGAGGAAGGCTTGGTCCAGGGCTCAGTATTAGAGATGATGGATACTTCACACAAGAGAAGGAGGCTGTTCCAGGCAGGAAGGGGCCAAATCCTGAGGGCGAGGAGAGAGAATAGCAACATGGAGTAGCATGAAGTGGGTAGTGTGAAGGGCAAGAAAGAACAGGTATTAAAGTATCAAGACACAAGTGTCAGTGGAGCGGGAGACCTACTAGAAGGCAAAAAGGTTGGCAAATTCCAGTCATCCAGGGGATGTACAATGCCAGCACTGCTCTGAGCAGATGGGAACCTATGTACTCATTTGGCAGCCATAGGGTCACTGGAAGACTTCCTTGAATGAATCTAAGCACCCTTAGGCCCTGTCTGTCTCTGTTTCTCTCCTCTTCCTAACACCTGAATTCCTGACAGGTGTTAGGGGCAGGGCCAAGCTTTCTTTAACATTTGTACAGCACCTTGCACTTTTGTCCAGACTCCCAGAAAAAATCGCAGCAATAACAGTCTGTGCCTCCAAATGCCTGACAAGGTTTTCAGGGGCTCTACTGCTGCCATGAAAGAAAGTAAGCCTGCCAGTGTCTGGCTGTGTCACTCACTTTGGACAAGTCATAGATTCATAGATTCATAGATTTAGGGTCGGAAGGGACCTAGTAGATCTTCTAGCCCGACCCCCCACCAGGGCGGGAGAACAACAAAACCCCAAAACAAGAAACGGGACTCAAATGAGTCCAGCCAGGTAGGCATCCAGCCTCTTCTTAAAGACCCCCAGGGTAGGGGCCAGCACCACTTCCCTTGGAAGTTGGTTCCAGCTCCTAGCCGCCCTAACTGTGAAGTAGTTTTTGCGGATGTCCAATCTATACCTCCTCTCCATCA
>NW_017729024.1:166552849-166556801 GCF_001723915.1 Gavialis gangeticus | reverse complement strand
AGGTCCAACAGGGCATCTCCTCTGGTGGGACTGTGCACCTCCTGAATCAAGTGGAGGTCCTGCATCTCAGCCAGAAACCTCCTGGAGCGGTCCGTCCCGGCTGACTGCTCCTCCCAGCAGATGTCTGGGTAATTAAAATCGCCCATGACCACTACATCCCTTGATTTTAGTGCCTCTGCAAGCTGGCCTGAAAATTCCCTGTCCAGCTCCTCCTCTTGGTTGGGGGGTCTGTAGTAGACCCCCACCGTCAAATCCCCTCTGTGCCTCCATTTCCCCTCCCAGCCTGAGCCTGCCACCTTTCTCTAGACTGTGAGCTCTTCGGGGCAGAGACTATGCCATGTTTTGCGTGTACGGGGACAGGCTAGCTGGGGCTCTGACCACAGGTAGGGCCGTCCAGGAGCTGGGGAGAGGAATTCTCTCCAGCTTTCCCCTGGTGAATTCCTTGGGAATGCAGCCATTCCTTTTTGGTTTTTCAGACTTCAAATATTTCGAGGATGCCTCTGACGAGTACCGGGACCAGCTGGGCACCCTCCTCCCGCTGTGGAAGTTCCAGTACGACAAAGCCAAGAGGCTTGCAGTGACTGCCATCTGCTGGTGAGCTTATTGCTTGCAAATGTTCTCTTGAATGCTCGGGCAGGAACAGAATAAATAGTGATATTACAAGGCAGCGCTCCTATGTTTAGGAGTCTGCCTCCGTTATCACAGCAAGGAGTCTAGGGGTCGATTTAAATGCATTCTGAGTGCTTCCAGGGAGCACGTGCTTTGCTTTAAATCATTGCACTTGGTTATTCTTTGACAATGGCTGGAGGGGCCAGGGGCTTCTGCACACAGGGCTCGTGCTGCAGTACTGACCCTGCCAAGCTGGAGCTCATCTTTCATCACCCCTCAGTGGCTGAAGACCCAGCAGGATTTGCACAGAGCACAAGGACAAAGAGGGTTCAAAAACAGAACGAGTATATCCTCCCAGCAGGATGTGCAGGTGGGCTCAATCCTGAATTGGCCCAGACAGAGGATGGAGAGAACATGACAGACACCTTACGTAGAGAACATGGGGCGCAGGTTCAGGCATGAGTTTAGGAGAAGAAAAGATAGAGCAGGGTGTGCCAGTGCAATTGGGCAGTCTAGCTAGGTTACTGCAAGTGGGACAGGTTGTGTCAGATGCCTGAGCTCCCATTCAGGACAGCACTTCTACTTGGGCTTACCTGTAAGTGGGTATTTGCAACACTGTCCTGACTAGGAATGTTTCCTGAGATAGGCCCCATCGAGGTGCTGCACAGGTTCCTGTAGAGGGACTTATCCAGTCCAGCACTTTGTGTAACCTGCTTCACTGTCACACAGAGCACAACCACAGATCTTTCCAAGGAACTCTTCCCTTTCTCACTTATTACTGTCAACTTACATTCTGCACCAGCTTTAGGGTTTGTCCTGTGGGGCGCTTAGTGCATGTTAAATCTGTGCAAAATTAAGATCAGATTATGTTCTGGGCAGTGGCATGGTAATGTTTACTACACTCAACATGCACAGCTCACTGATTGTTGGTCCCAGCGCTGGTGCTGCACCAGAGTCCTGAATCAGCTGTGGTGCAGTTCTGGGGCTGGGACCCTCCAGGGCTGCAAGCACCTGGCTTTCAACTTGAATGTGGAGGAACCTGACAGGTGACAAATCCAGGATCCTTCCTCCTGATGTGTGGTTTTCCTTGTCCCACCTGGAGGCTTGGTACAGCAGAGGGGTCCCTGGCTGATGTCATGGCTGGCTAAGGACCACAACTTGCTTGTGTTATCCCTGTGGATCAGCCTGCATTTTGCAAGTGTTTCATAGCTTGACTGCACAGTCACTTGCATTTTAAGTGCGTTTAAAACATGCAAAATGCAACGTGTGACAAGGCCCTTAGTTCTTCCAAATTAGAGCTGACTTAGGGATCCACACAGACTGCCTCTCTAGGTTCCACAAACTTCCCCATCCTTCCTTCCCTAGGGCCTTCCCTCTAGGCTTCACAGTCCTTTGCAGTCCCTCATACGGGGCTGTCCCTCCTCACCCAGGTATCCTTTTCCTGGGAGCAGCATTCCTGCAATCCTCATTGCCTAAGCCAGTGACTTACAGCTGGGTTCCTGTGGCACCCTGGGGTGCCTTGAACTCTTCCCAAGGGTGCCATGGACACCACACAATGTTAACACTGTCAAATGTGCAAGCATGATTCAATTCACCCTGAGATTTCAAATAGGAATTCACAGTGTTAAAACCATTCTGCCCTGCCATAGTATTTCCAAGTTCTTTGCAACAGAAGAATTGCTCTGTTATTTTTCTGTAATTAAAAAACAAGTGGAAACTAAGAGCTGGCATTTTCTGAGCAGATCCTAGAGTCTAACAAGGGGTAATCTTTGTTGAAACCCACTCACCTAAGAGAAGTGATAGGCTTCTCTGATGCAGCTGTGGCTGGTCATCTCTCTGCCAAATGACTCATAAAACTACAGTTCCCAGGGCATTCAGTCCCACGTGCTGGCTTCTCAAGCTGGGGAGTCTTGGAACAGCATTGTCTGGCCCAGCCCAGCTCCTGTGAAATACAAATGGCCATTGCTACCATCATTATTATGAATAAAAAATGAAGAGAAGCATTTTGTGCATTGTGCTAATCAGACCAGAGTGCCACCAAGAGTCTGTCAGGCGATACGTTTCATTGCTGTTTATCTTAGGCAGCATCCTTAGCCAGCAGAAATACTGTTCAGCCAGCAATCAAGGGTATGCCTGTTTGAAGTCTGCAATGTGTGTGGGCACTGGCAGGAATCACATAGGGATTTGTTTTTAGTAAATGGGACTATGTGCTTTGGGCAGAGATGATGGCCTGGGGACTAGGACCCAGCTCTCCATTGTGCCCCGGGCTTCATATGTAACCTAGGGTAAGTCATTTAGGCCCACTTAGGCATCTCACTCCACGTGATTTCAACCTATATGGCTTTCTTGTAGCTCAAGCACATCCTCTTCTAGAACTCTTTGGTCTGGGGTCTAACTCTTCAGGAACAGGCTGTAAGGAAAGCAAGCAGGCACAGACATTGCACAGGATTATAGAACTCCTTTGCTCTTTACTTATATAGCACAGGAAATAACTGTAAGCATATGAAATAAATAGCTCCTTATCTGTTACAGTGGAAGTGGTGGAGTCTCCTTCCTTGGAGGCTAGATGAGCATCTATCTCACATGGTTTAGGACCAGTGAACCCTGCATCTGCACAAGGGGTTTGACTAGACCCTTGAGATCTCATTCAAGCCACAGGAGGAGACCCCAAATTGTCACAATAATCAATGTGTGGAATTCACTATTGTATAATGTTACTGAGACACGTAGCTTAGTACAAGTTAAAGGGATTAGATAATGTGGGACTCTCCTATAGCTGAGGTTGAGAATATCTTTGCTCTTAAAGGCCAACTCTCCTCAGTGATTTACAGGCCACATGCTTTCTCAGATCACCTCGTCATTTGCCTCATCGCCTGGGGGTGCACGCTAGGGCTAGTGTTCTCCATCTGGAGACGAGCAAGGGCTCAGTTCCCTGGGAAAAAAAAATCCATCACTTTTAATAAGATGTATATATTCTCACAGCTTTTTTTAATTGGTCATACCTGGGGAGCCCAGCCATGACTCTAGTCAAGCTGAAAAGTGTTCCATTTGCTCCGTGTTTGATCCATGCAGTTCAGTGATTCTTAACTAGGGTGCACTGTTCAATGTACAAACATGATTCATGAGATAAACCCAGAGATTTCATGTAGGAATCCATACTGTTAAAATGAGTTATTTGCAACAGAAAAATTGCTCTCAGTTTTCTGTGGTCAAAAAACAAGTGAAAACTAGGAACTGGCACTTTTTTTCATTTGAGTCTAATGTAGGTGTCTTGAGTCTAAAAAGGTTGAGAACCATTGATCTCATGTACCTACTTCTCCAAGCAGGAATGAAGGTGGCAGCG
>NW_017729024.1:166546305-166547849 GCF_001723915.1 Gavialis gangeticus | reverse complement strand
GCTAGGATCTGGAACCAACTTCCAAGAGAAGTGGTGCAGGCTCCTACCTTGGGGGTTTTCAAGAGGAGGTTAGATGCACACCTTGCTGGGGTTGTTTGACCCCACTACTCTTTCCTGCCATGGCGGGGGGTCGGACTAGATGATCTACTCAGGTCCCTTCCAACCCTAGAAACTATGAAACTATGAAGCTGGGAACAGTATTGAAAAAGGAATTTGTCTTTCTGGATAGGGATGCTGAGTCCACCCTACAGCAGGCAAGTCACACTGCTCATGAATGGACTGAGTAGCTGCCAGTTCTCCCATGAGTGGGGTGGTCCTAGGATATAGGCAGCAGCCACTGAACCTTCCTCTAAGATGTATTTTTAGAAGTAAATTGTCCATGACACTGCAGTGCACAAAGTGGGCAGCCCTAGAGAATGAAACCTCATTGACCTCATCTTTCTCTTACCCTTGCCTTACTTCTTCCAGGTGCTGCCATCATCTTCTTGCATTGATTTTGATCCTGCAAAAAAAATTGCCCATCTGTGATCACATACACCTATTTGCCAGATCTGACCCTTAGACTTCCTAATCCTTTAGGCTCCATGTAGGTCTGTTGAGTTACATATGACCAATCACTCCAGCATTGCTTTTCTTTTCTTGTTGCAGGAATCCGAAGTACAAAGATCTGTTTGCAGTGGGACATGGCTCTTGTAAGTGACAATTTAAATAGCATTATACAGGGGATGCTTCCCACTTATGTCATATGAGGTGCTGTTATAGGTTCACCTGAACAAGTTTTGCCTTCTAAACTATTCCCTGAAGGTCCCAGTAAGATATGGTTGAATAACCGCAGTGTCCATGCCATCAGCCCAGTCTAGGGACTGGGTTTTCCTCCTTCTTGGTAACTTTTTGTGGTTTAAAAACCTGTCACCCTCCCTGCAAGATTTTGAAATTCTCTTGACTTTGACTCTGCCTCTTTCCTCTAGTGTCTGTGTTGGGGGATGGTGCCAGTGACTGTTCTGAATACAAATGCCCTGTCCTCCCCATCCATCCTGTTTTCTTTAAACTACAGCAATTGGTTTCCCAGCCCTGGGACTGAATTTGTGTAGGATGGGGTCACTGCTTTCTATTAAAAAGGAGCAGGTAGGAGTTCTGGGCATGGGCAGAGTTCTTTCACCAAGTTTCCCAGAGTACTCAGAGGAGGGGATTCATTCCTTTGGTGATGGTGGCCAGTGGTCCAGCCTAGGATCCCAAAGGTCCCCTTTTTGCTGGCTCTGAGGCTGCCATTGTCTTTCCTTGGCTCAAGCTGCCATGGCTCCTGTACAGGTGATGTTAAATGTACTCCTGCCTCAACCTCCTCTTAGGCTTGGTGTCCTTGACAGGAGGGGAATAGAGGAGACCCAGTGCAGCCCCAAACCTCTGTAAGTCTCTGGCAATTGGGGAGTACAACAGTGACCCTCCAGCCCCACTCCTGCTGCCCTTTCCTTTTTGTGTCTGTCTCCCTCTCATCCAGTGGACCAGTCGAGGGGCTCTGAGCACCTGAGTCAGGGGCTGTTTCATGG
>NW_017729024.1:166543690-166546154 GCF_001723915.1 Gavialis gangeticus | reverse complement strand
TGGGGGGGGGGGGGGCTAAACCCAACCCTTTGTACAGGGAAGGGGCAGTATCCTTTGTATGGATTCTGAGGATCAGAGATTATCTGGCCTAAGTTGTACCTTGAAAAAGATGGCACGGGGCCCCTCACCTCCTCTGTGTGGATGCGCACAATTCCTTTCTTGCTACTGTTATTTATTTATTTTTAATTTAAAAGCCAGAACTGGAACAGGGCATTAAGTACTCACTGTCTGACTTTTGGGATTAAAAGAATGACAAGCAGCCAGGGCTGTTGCAGGCACACGCTCCCTATGAATTACAGATGGCTGGGGCCGTAATAACAACTTTTGCAGAGGGGAGTGGCATTCGCAGGTGGTGTCCTGGCTGAAAATAACACATGCCGGACAGCCTGCCACTTCCTTTGTTAAACATACACTGGCAAATTTCAAATGCGTGTGTATTGCAGTGGTGTGAGTCATGCTGATAAAGTTAGAAACCGTTGTGAATAGTCTATGCTATTAGTGCAAGGTGGTTGTCAATCACAGGGGCACTGCTGGGTTAAAAACAGTATAGTAATAATATCATCTTACTTTCATAGCACCTTGGATTAATTAAACTGAAACAATTCAACAGTGTGATTTCCTGCTTGTGACTTCTAGTGTTAGGTTAAATTCTCTTCTTCCTTCTTTCCTGACACTGGAAACTGGCTGTATGCAAGTAAGTCCATGTTCAGTGGCTGCATCAACACGAGACACTGACTGTGCAGTTGTTACTGCGCAGTCATTTAGTACTTGTGTTTACAGTACAAAATGACTTCAGGGTATAATGGCTGTGCAGTCATTTATACCCTGCACAGGAGTTACTGCACAGCAGCATCACCGAATGGCTTTTAGATGACACTGACCGTGCAGCCGCTCATTACTGCTACGCAGTAGCGTTGTGTCACGCTTCATGCCACGCGACGCTATGGCACAGTAGTAACAAGCTACTGTGCAGTCAACATCTTATGTAAATACGGGCAGTCTCTCCTGGAATAGCACCATCACGACAACTTCCCAGACCTGGGACTGAATTCATGTAGGCCGGGATCACTGTTCTCTATGAAAAACCCATATGCAGGCAGGAGTTCAGCGGAAATTTTCCTTTAAAAATAAATATCTTTCCATTAAAGTCTCAGAAACATTTGTTATGGGGGTTTTTACAGAGAAGCCTGAACTGACCCGGGGGGATCTTTCTGACTCAGCACATACTGGCACAAGTGTTAGAACCAGGCTTTGCGCAGGGGCAGGAATGGGGGTGGAGGATAGGTGTACACAGGATACCCTCACCTTGCACTGCTAGAGAAAATGCCTGTCCTGACTCCATTGTCTGTCCTCAGAGCAATACAGGAAAGGAACCAAGATGGAGCAGGGCCATAGCCCCACCTTTTTTCATGCTGCCACATACAGTGGCTTGGAAAGGGATGCATAGTATAGTAAAGAAGAATGGTAATCTATCCTCTCTATTTTAGGTTCCTGCCCCAGTTGGAACATGGTGCCACGTTCTGTTTTTATGCATGCAATTCATATTGTATGCAACTATTGGGGGGGGTATATTATGGTAGCATATGGAAGTGTGCTAGGTGCTGTACATACAAGGAGGTAAGATATCACAGTCACAAAGTGCTTGTTGTCCAAACAGGCAAGATATCCAAAGAGACTGTTATTGCCTTCATATTGCAGCAGAATGGGGTTCCTAGATGCTGGGAGAGAAAGTAAAAGGGAGGCGCACACCCATTGGCAGGGAGGGGCCATCCCCAGGGAGGACTATACTGCGGTTGCTCGGGGCTGCAGGGGGCGTCAGGAAGGCCAAGGCGGAGATGGGACTGGGACTAGCGACCTGGATCAAGGACAACAAGAAGTCCTTTTTTAAATACATAGGGGGCAAAAAGAAGGTACTGGGTAATGTGGGGCCCCTGCAAGACACGCTAGGAAATCTGGTCGTCACACCAGACGACAAAGCCAATATATTTAACGATTTCTTTGCCTCCATTTTCCTGAGCAGAGACCGGATCAGCCCCCCCACCGGTCCCCCTCAGGCCCCAGGGGAGGCACACCCAGGCCAAGGGTCAGGGAGGATCTAGTCAGGGAACGTCTGGAGGCACTGGACGTATTCAAATCAGCTGGTCCGGACGATCTCCCCTTGCTGAGTGCCGAGGGAATTGGCTGTGGTCATTGTGGGACCCCTGGCACGGCTGTACAAGCATTCGTGGTGCTCTGGTGTGGTGCCAGAGGACTGGAAGAGGGCCAACGTGGTTCCCATCTTCAAAAAGGGAGGAAGGAGGACACGGGTTCATTCGAGGCAGGTCCTGTCAGACCAACCTGATGGCCTTCTATGGCCAGGTCACCAAATCCTTAGACGCAGGGGTAGCAGTGGACATCGTCTTCCTGGACTTCTGGAAGGCCTTTGACACTGTCTCTCACCCCGTTCTCATTAAGAAACTGGGGG
>NW_017729024.1:166536508-166542971 GCF_001723915.1 Gavialis gangeticus | reverse complement strand
AAGAGAAGGCTGAGGGGGGATCTAGTGGCCTGTTACAAACTAGTCAGGGGGGACCAGCCAGCACTGGGGGAGTCCCTGTTCCCCCGAGCACTGCCAGGAGTGACCAGGAATAACGGTCACAAGCTGGCAGAGGGGAGATTCAGACTAGACATCAGGAGGCGTGACTTCACCGTCAGGGCGGCTAGGATCTGGAACCAACTTCCAAGAGAAGTGGTGCTGGCTCCTACCCTGGTGGGCTTTAAGACAAGACTAGACAATCACCTTGCTGGGGTCATTTGACTGCAGTCCTCTTTCCTGCCATGGACTTGATGATCTGCTCAGGTCTCTTCCAACTGTACTAACTATGAAACTATGAAACTACTGTGTAATTTCCCTAAGGTCACAGAAAATATGGAAAAATTGAGAAAAAGCTCAGGGCTTTGTGTCATACTGGTGTGGCCTTCATGCCAAAGTACTTGAGGCATTACCTGAAATACAATCCATGTTCAAACTGAGGGATCCCATTTTCATTTCATTCTATGGAGGGATCACTAACAGCCATGAACCAAGTCACTTCTTCCTGTCTTCTCAGAGTTGTCTCTGGTGATCTCTTGGGACAGGTAGGCAATGCCGATATGCATCTTGCTGGCA
Organism: Gavialis gangeticus; assembly: GCF_001723915.1. Classification (NCBI taxonomy): domain Eukaryota; kingdom Metazoa; phylum Chordata; order Crocodylia; family Gavialidae; genus Gavialis; species Gavialis gangeticus. The sequence goes on along the minus strand of NW_017729024.1, from coordinate 166,542,341 downwards.
TGGGGCTGTCTAGATCCTCTGGCCAAGGAAACCTTTTTTAGCATTACTAGATTAATTTTCAGAGTTGTCATAATTTGCAATTCAGGGCTCTTTGCTTTTTGGCCAAAATTCATTGTATTCCCACTAGAGAGACTTGGCTCTCCATTCTGGTTTGTTTCTGCCTAAACAAGATGGTAGGGATTCTGCCCGGGCTGTCATCCCTGCCATGCGGGTCTTTGGAGGGTCTGTAAGTGTTGGGTTTACATTCCACTTTGCTGATAGACTACAGACACAGCCTGGAGCTTTGTGGTCTCCTCGTATTCTAGAGGCCAGTATGACTCTGACAGCATTCAGGGAAAAATGCCACATCCCAGTACAAGATGACAGCAAGGCAAGCAGTATTTGTCTATCTACTATATTCTCTCCTACTGTTTTTCTTCAGTATCTCCCCTATCCCAAGGCTGAGTGGGTGGGTTCTAGGGTGGATTCCTACCATGACTCACTCAAAAGGCACTGGGTGTCTGAAGTCCCCAGGGAGCTCATCTGTGCACAACTTTTGTGTTGCTTTAACTGAATAGATCGTATATTGAAATGGTGCAAGAGCCCAGTGTGGAAATGGTTACACCAGGAGAGAGAGGTTTGTACTGATTCAACTTATTTTCAAAAGTTCAGAAGAATCATTCCTGCTGGATGGAAGCTTCTTTACACCAGCCTGACTGCTACAACCCCTGGCAGGTTAACTGTTTTGGTTTAAGAAAACCCCCCAGTTAACCTCTAATCAGTATACTGTAGCTGACTTGGTACAAGAGGCTATGCAGACCACATGTTAGAGCACCAGTTGGTCTTGTTTGTTTTAGCTAATGCTTTCCATTTTTCTGATCATGGAAGCTAAGCAGTCCTGGGCCTGGTAGGGGTTGGATGGGAAACCATCTGGGAATCCCAGGTGCTATAAGCACAAGCCAGGGAGTTGTGACTGTACTTGATATGATCCTGTTATCACTGCTGAGCTGATGGAGAGGAGTTAAAGAAAAGTGTTCCTCTAATAGGAAATACTTAAGCTAACTGAGAAGCAGGGTGAGCTGACACCGAGTGGATGCACCGAAGCCTTCCACTCCCCTCCATAGTTTGCAGGCTTCAGTCATTCTGCTGAAGGTCTCTTCTCTCAGCACATCCATCATTTTTCAAGTCAGTTTAATCAGTTCATTTTTAGTGCTTCACAAGCATCAAGCACCAGGGAATGAAGAGTCGCTCCTGATGGAACCAATTCCTGAGCAACAGAGAAACGTTCTGCCCAGGAGATGTCCAGAAAGCACAACAGTGAGATGCATATGAAATAAGACTGGTGTGTTTAGAGTGTTTGCTTCCCTTCCCTTGTGAGAGTTGAATCGTACAGGTACAGCTGAGAACAGTGCTCACTCCAAACACTGTGATCAGTAGGAAGCATGTGCAGAAACAGGCCATTAGATTGGAATTTAGCATGATGAAAGCAGCTGGTAATGAAACCTTTCCAGTTTTTCCCTGTGGCCCTGGATTGGAAGTGTCAGCCTGCAGGGAAGACCTGCAGCTTCTGCAGACAAGGTCTGTGGCTCAAGAACTGTTAAGTAACCTCAAGATCCATCAGTGAATCAATGATCTGTGGTAGAGATCATCCTTGAATTGAGGAATTGCTGCCAACAAGGAGGTGGGAATTATTTGTACAGGGCAGTGGTGGTCCTCACCTAGAATACTCTGTGTATGTCACACTACCTGTACTCAAGAAAGAGAAATAGAAACTGGAGTGTAGAAAAGGTCTACTGGGATGATCAAGGGACTGTGAAACTTAGGAGAGGAGACTGGGAGAACTTGGCTTATTTAGGATGTGGACAGATGTCATAGTTATACTGGTATAATCTGTGCTGATATAACCTGCTCTGTATATCCACCCCATACCGGTTTAAGTGTCTACTCCTGTACCGGTATAAGTGGAACTAAACTACTGTAATGTTAAACTTGTTTCATTCAGGTTACGACTACTTTGATCTCTCTTTTTATACGCATGTTCTTTTTGCTGTCGGATTGCACTGAGAGCTTGCTTTAAAGTGGTTGTCCATAATGAACTCTACCCGCTTTGGTCAGTGATTGCTTTCCAAACTAGTTTGTCTCACCCTACAGCTATAACCTGCATTTTTGGCTTCCAGCTGTGTTAACTTTCATTTGGTTGGATAAAATGCACCCTTCTGGATCATGACCATTTAACCATGCTGTAACAGTGACTTGTCCCCATTGTCTGCAGCACCACCAGTCTTTGTGTCTCTGCCAATTTGCCCAGCAAAGTTTTATATCATTGAAGAGGTCATTTGTACAGACAGTTGGGCTAGATGATCACTGAGGCCTCTTTCAGTCCTTTGATTCTAAGACTGATAAAAGTATTAAATAGTGTTGGGCCAAGCATCGATCCTCGGGGAACCCCGCTTGAGGCAGCCCCACTCATTTATATCAGTTGATTGACAACTACATTTGGAGATCTCTCAGGAGCAAATCTTTAATCCCTTTAATATGTGCCCAGTTCATTCAAGATTTAAATTGAAATTATATGTGCTACCACACCAAATACTGTGGAAAAATACAGCATTCTGTATCAGTACAGTTGCACTTATCAAGCAAATCAGCAATCCTGATATAAAAAATAAAAATAAAGATGATAGCTTTGACCAGCTGTCCTTCCCCTGCAGACCAGGTGCCTCAGCCTTTAGAGCACTCCTGTGGTGTCCATGAGATGTATAGGAGTCAGCAGGAAGGTTGAGATCCATGTGATGAAAAACCTTATCATAAATGGCTCCAGGGAGCATGATGAGCTCCAGTGTTAACTCTTTGTTAGAAGCCACAGCGTTTATATGACTTGATTCAGAGAAATCCCTAACTTTCTTCTTTAAAGAACTCAGTCAAACAATGTAAATACCAACAGTTCACCTCTCCTACACACTCCTAAATCCCAAGAGTATAATTTTTTTTTCAGTGTGGTTTTATCTTCAGGTAAAATGTGAGCACTGGGGACCAGTCCTCCAAACTTACTTGGGGATGGAGTAGCAGGAAACGTGTGATCCCAGTGCCCAAGGAACAATTTGGACGCATTTTCCTACCAGGAGCAGTGTCCCTCAGAACAGCAATGACGAGAGAGACCCTAACAGCCAGTATAAACTTCTATTCAATGTATAGAGGGGAGGCTTAGGAGGCCTGGGGGATTTGACGGGGGTGTTATACTTGTGGATGATTTTTGCTTGTGATTTTTTGCCAAAGTGGTAGGCATGAAGACAGCTGCAACATCTGGAGATATTGTCTGGGATGGATTTACATGACAAGCTGCTATTAAATCTGGTCCCTTTTGATATGTGTCCAAAGAGCTTTTGAAAGTAAAAAAAGAAAAAAGAGGCTTGACTATTGGCTGCTGAATTCTTAGCCCTGAAAGAGCTCATACAAAGACTGCTCCAGGTGGCTTTAAAAATGTATATGTATCTAAATCATGCTGCCAGACAAAACAGCAGGAAGTGGAGTGAGCCGGGTTCCCTGCTAATCTTTCTCCAGGCTGCAGGAGTTTATTTTAGAAATGAAAATACCAAGACTGGTGAAGTTCTTAGAGACCAAGCCGGGGGTAACAGACACTGTGATCATTTAAATAGAAATTTTTGTCTTGTAAGTGATATTGAAACCTTCTAAAACCTTCGGAGTAGTTTGTCGAAACAGAGTTCTGCGCAGATCTGCTTCACATCTGGCCTGGATCTCTATAATGGGCCTGGCCAACACAGCGGACTCGAACCTCTTGAACACCAGTGTAGTTTGTATCTTTGTCTGCAGTTGAGACTGAGCCATCGCTCATCTGAAGTTGTCAGAGTTAAATGTCCCTTCAGTTGTATCCGTTCCAGGAGCGTGACTGATGCTTGGGAACTGGTTACAACCATTTTACCAGATGTCCCCGAAAACCGCAGTCCCACAAATGAGAAAGAAAGAAGACATGAGCTAGTTCTGTATTAATTTATGTAGCATATGAGTGTTGTATGGTGTATTTCCTTGACTTTATGAAGTCAAAAAGGTAGTTAAGAAAAGTAAGCCAATCATCCCCACCCCCAACCCCAATTCTTACTAGAGATAAAATACCTCTGGGAGAACACTGCAAGAGTCACGAGAAACGGTGCTTGGCTGTAATTGGTAAAACAGTACCAAAGTTAAAAGGCTTATTCTGCCTGGTCTGGGAACCTAAGATCATAAGGATGTTACAGAGACAGGAAGCCTGTCTTGTGAGAAAACAGTGGAAGGGAAATGGGTCATTTGCCAGTGGCTGGTCAGGGAAAGAGGTTGGTACAGAAAGAGACTCTTTGAAGGAAGTCAAGCCCTCCAGAGTAACCTCAAGGGACTTGACATGAGAAGGACGTAGGCTTGTATAGACAGGGTGTTTTACTGCCTATGAATCCTTGTTCTTGCACCAACTGTCTGCAGTGAAAACCCCAAAATACTGTGTTTTGGAAAGTCTTTTTGTGTTCACTCTGAATATATCTGTTACTGGTGATAGCTCCTGGCAAGCAGAGCTGCAGGGAGTGCTCAATCTGGCACAGCTGTGGTGGGCAGAGTCTGTACAGGAGAGCCTGATACTTCAGTCCTGGTGAAAGAGAGAGAATCACAAAGAAGTCAGACTGGAAGGGACCTCAGGAGGTCACATCTAGTCCAACCCCTGCCTGAGGCACTGTCATCCCATATCATCCGTATACAAAGCCATTGTCTAAACTCTTAGCAAAACTACACCATCAGCCGCGACACAACACAAGACCTCATGCCTGAACCTCCCACAGGGAAAGCAAGAACCACAGCAGCCAAGGTCTTGCTGCTGCAAAGGTTGTTAAAAATATGCTCAAGGGATCTCGGGAAGAAGCCTTGTCCTGTGCTGCGGTGGAAGGCAAAATCCCCCCCACCCTGTACCAATGTAGGGGGAAATCCCTTCCTGACCCCAGTGCAGTGATCGGTCTGACCCCGAGCGGAGGGGCAAGACCCTCCAGCCAGGAACCTCTGGGTTGAAGTCCTAGCAGGAACATTGGCACAGCCTAGTCCCCATCCCCAGCCTGGGCTGCAGCCAACACCCCATGCCATTGAGGAAATCTTAGAAAAACCCTGACACATGTAGCAGCAGGAAGGGGGGGAAAAAATGCCTTCTAGCCCCATGTGGCAACCAAGAAACCAGTTAAAGAAGTAGGTGTTCACACTCAAAGACTTGAGGCTTGTCACCTGGGGTCACAAACAAACCAGAGAGGGGACAGCACTGCTGCTTGTCCCATCACCGGGACAAAGCCTCCCCTGGCAACAAAAAAACAAATGAAAGCTGGAAAAAAAAGTATAGCAAATGAGAAAAAAGGGCAGATGATGGGCTTGTGCTGCCTAAGGATGATGAAGTGCCTTCTTGCCCATTAGTAACCAGAGTATGTTAGCAGGACAGACATTTTTAAATCAGCAGGCCTGGATGACTCACACCTAAGAGTCCTAAAAGACCCTGCTGAGGTTATCTCTGCTACTTTTTAACAACTGGTGGAGTCTGGGGAAATTTCCAGAGGGTTGGAAGAATGCTAATATTTCACCAGATTCAAAAAGGGCAAGTGTGACTATCTGGAGGACTGTAGGCAGGTTAGCCTGACTTTATCTCTGGCAAATTTCAACGAGCTAAGGAGGATAGTTAGGGAAGCGCTGAGGTCCCGGAGGGGAGGGGAGACAGGTGTCCAAGGAGAGTGGTTGCTCCTCAAGGAGATGATCCTCCAAGCCCAAAGGAAGGCAATCCCAACGAGGATCAAAGGGAGCAGAAGGGCGCATAAGCCCCCATGGCTCACCAAAAGCATCC
>NW_017729024.1:166504825-166535502 GCF_001723915.1 Gavialis gangeticus | reverse complement strand
TCTGGAACCAACTTCCAAGAGAAGTGGTGCAGGCTCCTACCCTGGGGGTTTTTAAGAAGAGGTTAGATGAACACCTTGCTGGGGTTGTTTGACCCCAGTACTCTTTCCTGCCATGGCAGGGGGTCGGACTAGATGATCTTCTCAGGTCCCTTCCGACCCTAGAAACTATGAAACTATGAAACTATGAAATAATGGAAAAGTTTATACACATTAAAGAATTAAAGGAGAGGAATACAGATAATGCCAGTCAGCATAGCCTTATGGAAAACCAGTCTTATCAACCTGGCTTCTATTCCATAAGTTTTTTGGTAGGTAATGATAAGTACATTGCTGTAACGCACTTAGACTTTTGTAAGGTGCTTGCCATATTACTGAATAACTTTCTGATTAAAAACATAGCACTTTACAGCATCAGTCAACCATAATGAATTAAGAATCAGCTGTCAAGAAATCTCAGAAAGCTCATGCATCTGGAAAACAAGAATGTAGCCCATGATTATAGAGCAGGGAATCCTATTCTGGGAGCAAGCGACTCTTTCGAAGACTTGGGTGTCATGGTAGATAGGCAGCTAAACATAGGGTTCCAGTTCAGTGCTGTGGCTGAAAGGTCAAATGAGCTTTTTTAGATGCATAAACAGGAGACTATTGAATAGGAGCAAGGAGGTTATATCATCTTGTGTCTGGCATTGATGTTACCAGTAGTGGAATACTCTCTCCAGTTTTGGTGTCTACAATTCAAGGAGGAGGTTGGAGAGGGTTCAGGGAAGTACTGTAGAGCTATGATTGAGGAAAGGGTTGGATGGCGTGCCTTAGTAGGGGATTTACGGAGCTCAGTCTGTGCTGTTTAACAAAGGGTGGCTTAATCATGGAGGATACCTTCATGGGGAACAAAAATCGATAGCAGAGGGGCTCTTCAGTCTATCAGACAAGGGCATATAAGCTCTCATGGGTGAAAGTTGAAGAAGGACTAATTCGAACTAGAGCTAAGGTGCAGATTTTAACAGTGAATTTCTATAGGAATAATTGAGAGCTATGGCTGATTCTCCCTCAGAGGAGTTATTTAGTTGAGATTAAGTCAGGCTGGATGTTTTTCCCCCTGGAAGACTGATTTTTTTGCCTGACTAGGCCAACCATGAGCTATTGCATTTAAAACAAGAACTAATTTAGGGAAGCTATATGGTGTGCGTTCTGCAGGCAGTCACCCTAGATAATCCGAAGGCTCCCTTTCGCCATAAAAGCTATGAATCCACACCTTCTTCTGCAACTCCCACAAACTGGTGGGGAAGAATAATAGCCATTTTCAAATATTTGAAAGGCCGCTGTAAAGAAGAGGGAGAACAATTGTTCTCCCTTGGCGCAGGGGGCACAATACGTGGGAATAGGTTGGAACGGCAGTAATGCAAATTCAGATGAGATCTCAGGATAGACTTCCCAGCTGTAAGAGCAGCAAAACAATGGCACAACCTGCCAACAGGAATTGTGGAGGGTTGCAAGAAGAGGCTGGACATCACCTGTCTGGGGTGGGTTAGGGGTAAGGGATCCTGCATTTGTGCAGGGGGTTGGCCTGAATGACCCTTGAGGGCCTTTCCAACCTTGTGTTTCTGTGACTGTCCTCATGGGCAGCTCTGTCCTGACCTTCCAAACTGGAAGGTAGCATGGGTTCACTGGGCCTGCTGGGGAGAGATGAGAGGGATTTTGCAGGAAGCCTCCTTTCCTCTCACAGGTTAACCCCCACAGCCGAAGACACATTTAATTTCCACTTTATGAATAGAGCTGAGCAGATAATTCATTTGGTCAATTTTTGCCCCTCTTAATATAATAGGCCTAAGAGCTCACGCAGAAGCCTCTGGACCCTCCTTCATGGCTCCCGTGACTATGGCTTGGTGCTGAAGTGTCTTCCCAGCTGAGTCAGTGTTAGAGATTCAGACCTTCACCATCTAATTTACTGAGATCCCCAAACAACTATTATCAATTCAACGTAATGAAAATGCAAACTACAACACCCCACTTTAATCTATTTTCCAAATACAGGATTGCACTTTCTAGACAGGCAGGCTGTGTGAATGCAGAATTGACAATGTCTATTATGTTGTTGATTCTGTTAGCAGATATAATGTGGTACACGTGATATATTTCACGGGTCACATGACAGATTAGTCTTAATTATTTGGTTATAATTTAAGTTCTCCGAGACTTGCCGAATTTTTCCTAGATTAACTTTATCTATTTTTAATTAGTTCAGTAATGAATGTTCTTTTTATATCACTTGTAAGACATGAAATGATTAAGACCTCAACTGACATCTGGTAGAAAATCATATTAATTGATCTTACAGTTTAAGGGCAGAAGCCACAAGTGGATCATCTGGTCTGCCCTCTGCACATCACTGAGTTCATGAAACCTTGTGCTCTCTCTGTATATCTTATTTAGTTAGTCTCTAAAGGTGCATCTCTACCCTGCCTTCTGACATTACATTTCACCCCCATACCCTTACACTGACCCCAATGTCAATTAAAGCCTTTCAGTCCTCATAGATTAAACGGTTGTGCCCCAAACAGATGGCAGGGTAGAGATGCACCTTACAGATAGACACAGAAAGCTGCAGCCATGTCTTTCTAAGCCGAACAATTTAATTCCATAATTTGCAACAGAAAAAAGAGGGGGAGAGCTTCTAAATCTATATATGAGATGAGAGCTGGATTCCATGTCTTTCCAAAAGGATGTTAGGTTAAACGTGTTAGCTTGGGTGCACAGATATAAGAGATTTCAGGCTTTAGTGTTCTACAGAAAATCTTATAACTAACAAGGAACTAGATTTATATGGCATTTCTTGTTCAGATGAGTGTCGCTGCACCTCACCCACCACTGAATCAGCAGTCGTTCAGCAGGATAGTTTAGGACCATAACTGGTGAAGTATGCGGAAACTCCGGGGGAAGTTATGCAAGCAAATTACAGTTACCGAGGCCTGAAAATCTAGGTAGACAGCTGCTGTTAAACTTTTGAAGTCTGACTAACAGTGCTATAAGAATTTTAAAAACAAAAAGTAAGGCTCTGCTGTTCTCTCATAGGTGCATAATGCCCTGTTTCTCCTTTGGATCATTGGTTCAATGCTGATCTGAAGTGGCTAGTCCCACCTACGTTCTCAGCACTTCTGCATCTCTCAGGGTACGTCTGGCTGTCGGAAGGAAGTGCCTAAGCCAGCTTTGTGCACACCAGCTCTGGCATCAGAAGCAGTACACCTGCGTTAATGTGGTGCTGCACTCAGGGTAATAAACTCCTCTTCTCTGTAGAGCTAATTACTGCAGGGCCAGCATCTCGCAAATGCAGCTCTCCCGGCTCCATTTCCAGAGCTAGCTCGGGTATCTCAGCTGGGTCCACGATATAGACGCACCCTCCGGCGTTATTGTCAGTGTGCTCAAATGCCGTCTCTCCTGACGGCACTTAGCTCTGAGATGGTGGTCCATGGCATCTTCCTAGGGATTTGCGGACCTAGTGAAAAGGTTCCTCAACAACAATAACAAGGAATATCAAAAGCCAGGCAGAGACCAGACGCGTTAGCAAGATAAACACCAGTACAAAGAGTGAAGATGAAAGGACAAATGGGACTGGAAGGAAATCTGTCTTGTTTGTTGGGGCGCTGCTAGGACCGCAGCAGAACAAGCAGGAACGAAGTGAATAATGAGATCTCCAAGGCTTCAGTGGGGATGAGAAGGGTGATTTGTGCATTGTGAAGGTGGCAGAACTGGCATCTTAAAAGCCTTGTATTGTCTATAACCTTTTGTCTCCCTCTGCTTTATGTAAACAGGCTAAGATATGGCTCCTGCCCACTTGTTTCTCTGTCGAGTAATTGTCCCCAGGCACATTCTCACTTGCAAGTGGTTGTGCTCAGCCCCTGAGCCTTTCTCTGGAGCCTTTTAGCCTTAGCAGAGTCTGTAGAGGGTGCTGTGACTCTACTTCCCCGCAGTGAGGGGGTAAAGGGCAGTGGGTATTTCCTCTCAGCCGCCTGGCTGGGCTGGGGCACTTTGCTGGTCCGCATTGGCAGCCTGTTCCCACTGGAAGCCTTGCACCCTCTGCATCCCTATAGTTGCTTTTTTCCTGCTTTGTCTTTTAATCCCTGAGGCCCTTTCCCACTTTCCCCACAGTGAGGGTTGAAGGTGCCCCCTGGCCCCCACACACACTTTGTTCCTAATGGTTTCTTTCCTGCATCAGGCAGCGCTGCCATTTTGGTCCCTTGAGCACATTTGGGACCAGGGACTCTTCCCTCACTTTCTGGCCAGGGAGCTATTCAAATGCCATCCCCAAAGACTCCTGGTTTCAGAAATTGTCCCCTTTGTGGGGAGTTATTCTAGTATACAGCACACATTCCTAGTACCTGTACTGCCTGGGAGAATCTCACATCTCTGATCGGTATGATGAGGGGAGGGGGCTCTATCCAGACCTCCACACCCTGACCTCTCAGCTTGGATGTTGAATGGCTCTCACAGGTAGAGCAAGGATGTTTTGTGCCTGTTAGAAACATCTCCAAACATAGCAGAAAGGACTTCCCCAGGAAAGGTGGAGGTTTTCCACTTGGTGCCACTCCAGACACCTTTCTCCAAGGCTAAGTACAGACAGTCAAAAGGCCCAAGGCTGAATCTGAATCCATCTTCACAGGTTAGTCTAAGCTGCACAGATTGAACCAACAAGCAAGTGAACAGACATTCACTTCTGATTCTGGAAATGCAGCCACGTGCCTGCAGTGGCCCGAGCCAGAAGGTGGGAGGCACTAGAGCACACCTCCATGCTCAGCTGGAGTAGACAGCTTGGGCCAAAGCTTGCCCACTCTGCAAGGGAGGGCTTATGGAGGAGGTGCAAAGCATCTTGGGATGCTGGGGGACTGTGAGTTAACTTGAATTTGGAGGGAATCTGGGACACGAGTTCAATAAATGGATTTAACCTAAATCAGTTAAGTCTGATACTACATCCAGGCTTATCTTAAACTGGTTTTGGCCATTTTGAAAGTAGTTTCTGCATGCTGAACTTCTGTTGTGTTACAGATTTGAACTGGTTTCTGATCACTTATACCGGTGTTTGTGTAATTTCTATCCCTAGCCCAAGTGATTCTTTGATTGTGAACTTTGTAGGCCACTTTTTTGAACTTAAGAACGTCAGCCTGAGATTTTTCAGGGGCTAGCAGAAGTGTTTCCCACCAGTAGAGACCCTGTTCTTCAGAGGCACCTGAACATGGTCCTCACAACTCGTATGGGCTTGCCCTTTGAGACTGGTGACCTGCTTTCCACTTCATCTTGGCATGAAGATGGCAGTTACCTCTCTGAGAAGGGTTGGTGAGATCCCAGCCTTGATGGTGGCTTCCCTCTATACTTTCTTTCTGAAAAAGTATTCCTTAGCATCTGCCTGAAATTCCTGCTGCAATTAATGAGTTTCACGTGGATCAAGAGGTATCTTTATAGTCACCTATGGAGCTGAGTCCTCACTACATATTCTGGATGTTAAGTGGGCACTGACCGGTTACTTGCACAGGACTAAGCTGTTCCAAAAATCTTCACAGCTGTTTGTAGCTAAGAGGAGAGGTGTAAAGGCATGGTGATATAAGCCTGTAGATCACCTGACTGGATATTGGGTCATATGAAGTTGTGCAATGAGCCTGCCAAATCGCATCTGCCCTCAATAGTCTCTGTCCACTTCACTAGAGCCCAGGGTGCCCCCATGGCTGCTCTTCCCAAAGTTTCTCTACCCGTCACCTGCAGGGCACCTACCTGGCGCTTGGCCCACATCTGTACAAAGCTCTCATGGAGTCCTCTAGCTTGGATACTGTTTTTGGCAGAGAGATCCTCCAGTCACCATTCACCTACAGCAGTAGTCTGCAAAGTGGGATGCACACACCTCAGGGGGTGCGCAAGACGATCCATTGGGGTGCGGGAAGAAAATATTAGGACTTCTATTTCTATTTCTATTTATATAAATATACATATATGGGGGTGCGTGCTTACATTTTTTTTACTGATGGGGTGCGCGAATATAAATAAACATATATTGGGGGTGCGTGCTCAAAAATTTTTTACTGATAGAGGTGCATGATCAAAAAAGTTGGGAGACCACTGACCTACAGTACTCCGAGACCCAGCTCCCCGTATGTGTGGCCCACTGCTTCGGAGGGGACGAGCAAATGAAGGAGAAGAAGCAGCTTCTTACCAGTGACTGGCCACATCCCCCCAGTCTGACTGTGGACAAAACATCTTGGAGATCTCCAGTTACTGGTTTCATTCATCTGCTTGAGGCTGTCCCTGTTTGTATTTACAAGGCCATAAAAATGGCAGATGCAAGACTAGGATTTGTCAGATGCGATAATTCCTGTAGGGAGAAGGAAGTATTAGTACCATTGTACCAGTATATGGCGTGCAGTTCTGGTCACCAAGGTTCACGCTAGAGCCAGTGCCAAGAAGGGCTGTTAGCATGACCAGGTGAATGGAGAGCCAGACACAAGAGAAGAGATGAAAAGGAAGTCTGAGATGGGATACGGCTGCTCTGCATACAAACGTGAGAACTGAGAAACGCCAGGGAGGGAGAAGAGCTATTTAAATTAGGGGGCAGGATGCAATAGGGATTAAATGACAGTTGCTTGCAGTAGAAGGGGAGTGGATTTGATGACCCTAGAAGTCCCTTCCAGTCCCTGTTTCTAAACTCTAATTTCTATTTCAGTAACACACAGATCACGCGTGAATTCAGCCATGTGAATGGTGAATTCAGCTGACTGGTTTAGTGTCCAGACACAGGGTAACGTGGTCAAACAGCCGAATTCCTATTCGTGTTAAAAGCGTTCAAAATCATAGATTAGAATTTGAAGTCCAATTTTACTGTCTTAGTGCGGTGGAAATGCTTCCTTTGTGGAATAATTTGTTTTCACATGCTCTTGATCATCTTACCGAAGTCATCTGTCCTGAATTGCGCTCTGCATCTCTTTTGTAACAGCATGCTTAGGTAGGAACAGATGACCTGCATCTTTCAGCTTCAGTCAGAGTCTTTGAAGCTAGAGGAACTAGTTTAAATGTGCTCCTTTTGTGAGGCTGGTAATTTGGCAAGCAGTAATTTCCTGGGAAGAAAGGTGTATTATTATTATTTTGCTATAGGAAACGCTCATATTTCAGTCCCGAGATGCGGAAGGTGCTGCAGGAATTCTAAATGAGCCCGTAGCTGTGTGCCTCGGAGCTGCGGTAGACGTACCGGCTCAAAATGAATTTTGATGTCTTTTCAGCCCTAAATCCTTTACCTACCAAGAACACACAGCTCCAATCAGTTTGTTTGTGTTAGATTACTTTATATTCTGACAATGCTTTCTGAATGCGGCGCTCAAAGAAAATCATTCATCTTATCTCTGATTCTCTTGGAGAAAAAGATGTATTGCCAGACATCAAAGGCAAAAAGCCTGCTCCAAGCCCACTGAAGTAAATGGAAAGACTCCCACTGCCTTCGCTGGGTTTTGTACCAGATGCTGTGTTCGAAGATAATAATGATGCAGGCACTGGGAGCATTGTGGTTTAATGGGCTAGGTACTGACTTGTTGATCTAAGGGCCTTGGCTGGGGGGGATTTCTTTTCAGGGACGGAGGTGCTGTTTCGGTGCTGCTCAGCCTCTTACCTAGGTTGCAGTGGAGTTGAGCCAAGATGTAGATGCCTGGCTGTTTCAAAGGGGGCACCTCTGGCTGTAGGTGACCCAAATTGCACTGAATTAATTTAGAAACCCAGAGGGGTTGTGTGGCCACTGAACCAGGGGTGTTCTGGATGATTTTTTGCTTTGAAATCCTGTGCAGGTGCTTCATTGGTCGAGTTGGGTTTTGCACGAGGTGCTCCAGTATGGAGCACTGTACGGCGGTTATAAGGGCTCTGTGATAGCATACATTCATAGATGAGTTACACATCCATAAACTACCACAAATTAGATTGGGCTGGTTTGTGCCAACTACACACTGAAGTGGGGGTTATTCTTTGGCTGCCCCCCTTCTGGTCATTGCTTTTTCTCTTACAGCAGCTCTGTTGCCCGTGATAGACACCATTAGGACACAGACGGATTTTTGTGGATGATGTAAAGGCTGTTGACATCCTTACAAAGGTGGAGGGGAGCTATATATATGCTTACTTTCCTTGTGTGTGTGTTTTTATGTATATGTATCACACGCACATGGAGAACAAGCATATCCAGAGATACAGCAGTTAGTGCTGAAAAGGGATTGGAAGGAAGAATAAATCTCCTGTTTCGAGGCATATTGAGGTTTTGGAGGAAGTTTTCCTTGAAGGCAGTGTTGCCAGTTCTAGGTGTTCAGAAGTCATGAGGAAGGCTCCCCTAATCATGAGATTATAAAAAAAAAGATTTTAAACTTCTGTTATTAGTTTTCTGCACCTCTAGGGTGCTCTTGGTTCGTGCTTTAGAACTTTTCTCCATTACCCAGAAGGCTCGAAACGTACTTCTTCAAACCCAAACAAACCCCAGAGCTGACCATCTTCTGTCTAAGTAACTGCATTCAGGACTGGATTAATAACACCTCCAAATGTTGCAAGACTTATGGCAAAATGTCAGGGACTGGCAGAACTGCCCTAGCCAGCTCCTTGGAGGGTTTTTTCACCTTCTCTGAAGCAGCTGGCCAAGACAGGTTGTCCATCTGATCCAGTCTGGCAGTTCCTGTCTCTAACTATTCATTGGTTTCCTTTAATGTGGTTTTATTTGGTAAGGGACCATAACACGATTCTTGTCACTTCAGGATCCTGATGACGTTTCCAGAGTCTGGGCTGCATTCAAATTCCCTCGGCAGCCAGTGAGAACAGGTTCGGGGAGGGGAGTCGTGCAAATCTAAACATTTACCTTTAAATGATTCTGGAGATTTGTAGCCAAGCCCTGGGCCCTGCAGGGATCTCCCATCCCTGTTTTCTATCTTAAAGGCACTGGAGCTCATCCTCCAGTGCTGCTGAGCCCCTGTGACAGCACACTAATCCTCCCCGACTTCACAGCATGCTCGGAAAATTGCAATTTCCTTTTCTCCGTTGAAACAAATTCTTATCGTTTCCAGCACATGGCACTGTGGCTGACAGGACGTGGTCCCTGTCTGCACACCAAGGCTGGAATTCAATTTGGGAGTTTGGCTGCTTTGCATAAAACCATGTCAACACTCACGTTTGATGCTGCCCACAGGAAGTCTCAGCTAATGGACGGGATAGCGCTTAGTGGAGGCCTTTGCTTTATAGTGACCGCCTGCTATATCAGACTTCAGTGAATTGCTGCCTTTCCCATTTGAAATCCTGTATTTCCAGGTGATTAAAACTCCCCATTGGCTGGCACTTAACAGTTAGCCATGCAATTTCCCACCATTGATTTAACATGCATTTATTCAGCTCTTTGTTACAAAACAGACTCTTGCTCTCACCTTAAGTGGTACGAGGCATTGTCTTCAGTTTGGGAACACAGTTGCCCAACAGGGGTTCTGAAGGTGCTGATGTGAAGTGCCTGAGATCTTTTACAAAAAACAATTGGAAAATAACTCCCAGGCCCAGGTAAGTGTCACTATTAAACTTTTTTGAGATTGTTTTAGTGATCCTCACGTTCTCTAGTATGGGAGATGAGTACCACAGAAGGTACCTGATACCTGACACCTCCCCGGATTTATCCTGGTGGAATGCCACTACCTTCAGTTTATATAACATTTCCAGATATATATTAATTTCATGAGATCAGAATAAGCTTCACTGTTTTCAGTGAGAAATTGGTTGGTAACATGGGCAGTGCATCCATTCCACTGCTGTTATCTTGAGGTTTAAACATGACACACTGCTCATTCCTTTGCAGAATTTGGCAGCAGTGGTTGAACTGGCCTGAGCAGTGCCCGACAGCAGCTGTTTCCCATGTGGGGCTACATGCACTGGAGAAGGCTACTTGGGTTCTCTGCACCACCCTGCAGTGAGCAAGCAGTCGGGGTTTTGTATCATAGTGAAAGGATAAATTAGGCAGCTCTGCATCTATGATCTTTGGATGCCAACATGTTTCTTTCAATCACAATCCAAGTGGAGCAAGTCAGACTGCGAGCTGGTAGTAGACTTATCAGCAGGAAAGGAACAGCAGAATCCCAGTGATGAGTCCCATCATGTCCCTTTGCTTAGTGCTTGTTTTATTTCCAAAAACAAAACTCAGGACCAGCACAAATTGATGAAGACTCCTGGGGACTCAGCACCCACAGCATTTTCCACTTTTATATCCTTTCCTTACTGTAGCGTCCCTTGAGTCAGTGTCCCCTAGACGTGTGCAATCCAGTCCAGATTAGCTAGGATGTAGGGAGACATGAAGTCCTCCCATGCTGGTGTTTCTTTGCACCTTGTTAAAGAGCTAATATGCCTTTAATGCTCACCAAATAGATTAAACCATAAGGAAGTCTCCTTGCTAAGGGAAAAGGACTCTTCTGGAGAAAACCACGCCAAAGGCCCTCTGGAATGCAGTCCTTCAGGGTGAACACTACCTGGGTGTTTTCCCTGTGCTTTAGATGCTTTAGATCCCTGAGGGGGAGATGGCCAAAGGGCAGCTGTGTTAGGAAGTCACTGGGACTTCAGTGCCTAGCTCCACTCTGTGCCCCTGAAAATCTCCTCTTACGTTACCAAAATGAGCTGATGTCTGAGAATACGTACAAAGGCTCCAGGGGCATCCCAGCTCCTACTCTGTTCTACATTGTACCTAGAAGGATCATAGCAAAGTATGGCTGGAATGGACCTCACATAGTCATCTAGCCCATCCCAGTCCAACCTGCTCTTGAAAATTTCCAGGAATGGAGATTTTGCAACCTCTCTAGCTGCCTGTTCCAGTGCTTGACCATGTCAGAAAGTTCCTCCTAATCTCCAACCTAAATTTCCTCTGCTGCAGGTTGAGGCTATCATTCCTAGTCCTGTCCTCCACAGCCCCAGAGAAAAGCCCTTCTCCATCCTCTTAATAATCGCCTTTCAGGTATTTGAAGACTGTTGTCAGATCCCAAGGGCAAAGGTACATTTGAAGGTGAGCACCCCAACAGTTTACATCTAGATCCCTTCTGCTGTGGAAGGAATTCACTGCCTGTTGTGCAAGGGGTGTTCAGCAGAGAATGTGTGTGTCGCACACCATTTGTTACGTGAGCTACCGTTACTCGCCCATATAAATATTGTAATAGGCCAGCACTGCTATGTCAATTCCTGCATGATTTTATGCTAATATTCCTCACACTTTCTAATCAAATATTTACAAACAAGCCCATCACACTCTGGCATCCTGCGGAGGCTCTCTGAAGGAAACCTTTCATTTTCTTCACTCCAACATAAGTTGATGAGACTCTTTGTGGAGGAGGAGCTAGTGTGAAAGCACACAGATGAAAACAATACTTCTGCCAAACACTGTAGCCTGTTGCTTTCAACTGCCGGCTGGCTTTATTCATTTGCCTAACAGTGATGTTAGCAAGCTGAACTGATCAGAAGGTTATTCACATTGTGTTAAAACACATGATTACAAGGGTGTTTCAGAAAGTAAGATCAACTTTGAAACAAAATATTTTTGTGTGCAGTGAGCAAGAAACTACACTGGTGGAGAACACTGATTGGTGGCATTATTGAATGTGCCCATCATTTACGACTGTGTAGGGAACTGATATGGTCCACTAAATGATCATTGCACACACAGTGGTTTTATTTCAAAATTCCCATTGCTTCCTGAAACTCTCGTGCACTGATTCTGCTTTCCTTCCGATCTCTGTTCCTATCCTTCCTGTTCCTATGAGTGTTGGCTCTCCTTTCTTCCCTCCCTCAAACTTCCTTCTCCTAAATACGCTTTCCACCACTGATTTCCAGCACTTTACAGACACTGTGACTCTTGATCATTACGTAGAAGTTTGGATGTCAGTAAAAAGTTTGCAGGTTGTCAGTAAAAAAAAAAAAAAAATTCTTGGGTTGGGACCCTGCTTCCTGCCTCTAACCCAAACTGCATCAATCCAACCAGCAGCTGACCACTGACATAGATAAAGAACCAGACATTCCCTTAAACATGGATTTGATTATTTTAATCAAATGTGGGCAGGGCAAAAATGGGTAGAATGGAGTGTACAATATATATATATCACTGCACTTCCTATCTCCCAGCCATGCTAATTTATTTGTCAGCCAACCTGGTTTTGGCATTGCCCAGGCTTGTTGTACTTGTTGACTTCAATATCTGTAGACATGAAAGGTCTTTTGAGTTGGCTTGGGGTTGCATATGTAGTATGCTTGCCCACATTTTGTCTGAGGGAAAAGGAGATTTAGGGAGGACATGCTATCAGTTTTTGAGTATTTGAAAGGTTGCAATGAAAAAGTGGGAGAATAAAATGGAAGACCCAAAGCAATGGGTTTAAACTGCAGCAAAGCAGATTGATATTACATCTCAGAATCAATTCCTAATGGTGAGAACTGTAGGACTGTGGCACAAGCTGCCCAAGGACAGTGGAGATGTTCAGGCAGAAGCTGTACAGGCGTCTCTGTGGCATGGTTTAGGAATATGGCAGCCTGCCTCTGTGTAGGGTATTGGACAAATGGCCTGTGAGGGCCCATAGTACAGCAGACTTCTGCCTAAGGGGCATTTGAGGAAATTTGCTTGCCTGGACTCCACAAGGGAGGTGGATCTGAAGGGGGTCCATAGGGAGAGACTGGATCCTAGTAGGTAGCCTCTAGTCTTTAGAGGTGTTGACTTGGTACTACCTATTCTTTACCCCATGAACAAATCCTGACTCCTCTTGCTAGCTGACATCCAAAGCAAGAGCTTTGGTTCTGGGAGTCATCTTTGAAAGGGCTGGTTTGGGAAGAAGGGTCTCTATTCTGTAGGTCTTATTTAACAGTGATGCTTACATGGGCATATGAGAAGCTGCTCCCTCTGTACTAAGACATTCTCCTGGTCTGAGCGTATCATGAGGATCAGAAGTCTTTATCTTAAATCTTTAGGAAAAGTCACGGGACTGCATAAAGAAACAGAGACTCTGTTTAAAACATGCATGGTATTATTATGCCTTTTATCATAGAATCATAGAAAATGAAGGTGGAAGGGAGCTCAGGTGGTCATATCTAGTCCAACCCCCTGCTCAAATCAGGACCAGCCCCAACTCCATCATCCCAGCCAAGGCTTTGTCTAGCCGTGTCTTGAAAACCTCCAAGGATGGAGAGTCTACCACCTCTCTAGGTAACCTGTTCACAACCCTCCTAGTGAGAGAGTTTTCCTTACTATCTAACTTCAACTTACCTTGCTGCAGCTTGAACCCATTGCCCCTTGTCCTGTCATCTGCCCCCACTGAGAACAGCCCAGCTCCATCCTCTTTGCAGCCCCCCAGCAGGGAGGTGAAGGCTGCTATTCAGTCCCCCTCGGTCTTCTCTTCCGCAGACTCAATCAGCCCATTTCCCTCCTCCTCTCCTCACATGTCCTGTCCCCCAGCTCCACAACCATTTTCGTTGCCCTCCGCTCTCCAATGTGTCCACAGCCTTTCTGTAGTGGGGGGCCCACAGCTGGACACAGGACTCCAGATGTAACCTCACCAGTGCTGAATAGAGGGGAGGTATCACTGCCCTTGATCTGCTGGCAATGCTCCTACCAATGCAGCCCAGGATCCCGGGAGCCTTCTTGGCACCAAGGGCGCACTGCTGGCTCCTGTTCAGCTTATTTTCCACTGTCACCCACCCACTGGGCCTGTTCAGCAGCCTGCACCAGTGCATGGGATTCTTCCATCCTAAGTGCAGGATTTTGCACTTGTCCTTGTTGAACTGCATGACATTTCTTTTGGCCCAATCCTCCAATTTGTCTAGGACAATATGGGCGTGTCTACACGAGACACTGACTGCGTAGTTGTTGACTGTGCAGTAATTTAGTACTTGCATAACCAAGTACTAAATGACTGTGCAGTAACCAGTATTACTGCGCAGTAGCATCCCTGCACAGTTGTCTGGTCATACGTACTGCACAGTACCTCATTACTACTGCGCGGTAGCACGTTACTACTGCGCAGTAGCATCACATCACAGTTCATGCCCAGTAGTAACTATCTCCTGCTCAGTAAGTATCTCATGTAGATGTGGCCTGTATTATGCATGGTAACTCCTATTTGAGAGCTCCTATTATGAGTTGGTGGCTACATTGGCTAAGAGAAAGGTAAAGAGCAGAAGAGGGTTGTTTTACTGCCGCTGTGTGTGTACAGCACTGCTGGAATCACTACTTGATTTCTGTGTCCAGTTCTGTTATCCGCAGTTCTGTAAGGATGCTGAAAGTGGGAGGGGATGAGAGAAGAGCCACCAGAATGATTAGATGTCTGGAAAACCTGCTTTATACTGAGAGACTTTATAAGCTCAATCTATTCTGCTTATGAGTGAGAAGTTCGAGAGGCAATCTGATCAGTCTCTGTCGTAAAATACTGTCTGTAAACTGCGTATAGTAAAATACGCAGGGAGAAGAAATCATTCTGGGGAGCTCCATAACAGACAGAGACAGAACAAAATCTAATGGCTGGAAATAAAAGTAAGCAAAGCTCAAAATAGAAATAGGTTGCAAGTTTAATTGTGCAAGTGATTAATCCCTGGATCATGTTACTACCTTAAATGATGCACTAGTCCCCTCTGGCTCTAACATTTTTTAGTCCTTGTTGGATTCACCTTGTTGGTACTCTTGGTACATACAACATTCCCCAGAATGTAATACACACCTTGTTTTTGAAAGGCAGAATAAAGAAAAAAAACCTTTCCTGGTAGTAACGAACTAGCAGCAGCTGGAGAGATGAGCCTGCTTATTGCTCTGCTCCCTGTAGATCACTGCAAAGCTTACTTTATGTGAAGAACCTGCTTTTACCATATTTCTTGAATATTATGTGCACTCACATTTCCAGCAGTTGGGTTTTTTGGGAATATGGTGTGCAGTATTCTTTGGTGTAATCTTTTTTGTACACAGCTTTGGGCAGGTGTCTTGTCATCATCCCCAGGGTAATGCTGTACAAAGACATTGTACAAAGACTGCTTAAAAAAAACCCCGTTACTCAAAGACTCTGCTCCCCAGACTTGTGGTCTGCAGGTGAGCAAGGATCATCTTTGAACAGAGGGGATTTGTAAAAGCCTGAAGAAAATCCACACAATATATTATTTGCAGGAGGGTTGAAGCTCAAAAAACCTTTGAGTCCTGTATATCTCTGACCTTCATTTGTTATTACAGCTCAACAGAAATACAGAGTCTCGGGCAAAGTATTTTCTCTGCAGATCCCCACTTTAGGAGCTCAGAGACTTCCAGTGTCTATTCGAAGCTCAGTAAGCCCCCCTAGTCTTTTGAACCATGAGAATAAACTCAAGGGAGTATCATGCTTTCAGCCTTCACTGACTCTCATCATAGATGCAGTTTAAGTCTGGGTACTTTCGAGTCTCTGGAAATTTCAAACAGCTGGGACAATCAGTGTCCAAGAGCTTTGGAAGCAATAATATGTTAATCAGAGAGAGACAAATATACTGTTCATCATTGGAATGTATTAGCTACAGTGGAAAGATAGGGAATAACACTAGGTGTAAGGTGAATAAAAAGTTGGCTACAAGGGAGATTACAACAGATCTAATAACACAGGAGTTATCGGGATGAAAAGAGCTTCTACTGGGATTCCTCCATGATCAGTTGTGGGATTAATCTTGTTTAATATTTCTATGAGTGATTTAGGAGCATGCTCTTGAAATCTGTGGTTACCACAAAGTTGAGCAGTATGGCCAGTACTGAAGAGGACTGGATTATCACACAAGAACTAGCTAGCTGCTGATCAGAGTAATAGAAATGGCCTGAAATATAATAGTGCAAAGCCTGAAATAATGCATGTGGGGCCAGGTGCGTAAAGGGGTTATAGACTCATGTTGAATTCAGAACATGTGCATCTTTTTATTATGTGGATTTGTTTCTGCACCTGTGGAAGCGTATGCCTGTCAGCTCATATCTGTGCATTTGAGAACTTAGGTAGGAACAGTCTCTGTGTTGGAATATATAGGTGTTACATGTTAGGTAGTCCAAAAGAGACATCTTCCCTGGGCTTTGATGATGAACTGGGACCAAATGTTCATGTAGAAACAGCTAATCTGGCAGAGGGACCTGCAAGAAACATCAAAAAGGTGAAAAAGGGGAGGGACGTCACCCTTGGGGACTTCTCAGCTGAGCATACAACCAGCCCAGCATCAGCTCCCTGATGTCACTACTTGCTTGAGCTTCAGAAAGGTGTCACCACCCTTGTGGTGTGATGTCCTCTTTATTAACAGAAGGAGCCAGACACAGGCTGTGGGGCAGCATAGTCCCCCTTCACCTGTACGCCTCGGCAAGACTTTAGGTAAACATCAGGCCCAATTTCTAGAGATACTGGCCCTCCCAGTGCTCCCTGGTCGTCATTGGAATTACGGGTGTTTTGCCCATCTGAAAAGCCTTTGCTTCTCTGTTAACTCTGCTAAATATTGTGTTTAATTTTTAATATGGAGACACTTGCACACCAGGGCTGAACTGAACATTTCTTCTTATCTGGACCATTGAGTAGCCACCAGAAAATCCCAGGATCAGCAGCTCGCTACAGATGTTGATCTGAATTATAACCAGTGGATAAAATGCTCTGAGCCTCGTTATGAAGCCCAAGAGCTAACCAGCACCCTTCATTCTGTATTCCCTCGCCTCCTTCATCATCTAGACTTGTTCTCGCTGTCAGGTGGTCACTTTCCAGAAACGCCCAGGGCCCAACTCTCCTCTCATTCAGCCCCTTGCATATTAGTGTGACTCCATGTAATTCAGTAGTAGTTTCTGATTAAAACCAGCCTATGTGAGAATGGAATTGGGCTCGCTTTATTGAACCTCGGGATAGGTGTAAAAGCAATTACTGATCAATACGGCAGAAAGAGGCATTTCCTCGCTGATGATCTGGACTCTTCGTGGCTGTTAGAAGCTGAAGCTCAGTAATTCTTCTGCTCCTTTCCAGCGTGGGGTTCATTTTCTGTTTCCTGGAAATGCCAGTTTGGGCTGATACAGAGTGCTGAAGCAATGAGCAACAGGCTCTGTAATATTGCACTAGCTGGCTGCCGTAACAGCTAGCATTAAAGTAAAGGTCTTTATGAATCGTGGCATGCCATTACCCAGAAATCTTCCTGCTAAGTGATGCAGATTCGTGTTTCCTTAGCTCACCAAGCTCGCTGCCTGTGAAGCAGGTCTTTTCATTATCAGTCATCTGTTTGTGGCTAGGTTGTGGAGAAAGCTCAGCCAACCTTTTCACAGGGCATATTACTTGATTTCTGATTTACTTCTCAAAGGAAATGCCAAATGCCATTCAAGAAGGCTGAAACTACTGTCTGCTGGATGGTGTGTTCAGAAATATATCCCCTGATCTAAAATCCCAATTGGAGAGAGAATTTAAAAGGAAGACATGGGAACCAAGGTTTGTGTATGACTAGGAATGCTGGTTTACATGTGCTTCCCTTTTTTAGGAATCCATAGATTAATAGACGTTGAAGCTCAAATGGACAGTTATATCACGTAGTCTGACCTCCTCTGTAGCAAAGGCTAGAAAATTTCTCCAAGCTGCCCCTGGGTAGAGTCCATCACTTGTGTTTGACTGAAGCCGGTCTTTTAGGAAGGCATCCTGTCATGATCTGAGGATACCAAGAAGCAGAGAACGCACCACTTCTGTTGGTTGCTTCTTTCACTGGTTAATAAGCTTCACTGTTAAAAAGAGGTTACCTTACTGCTCATTTTGATTTGGCTGGTTTTCCATTCTTGTCATTCCCTTTGCTGCTAGTTGAATGAACCCGTTAGGTCAGGACCTGGCTTCTGCTTGTGAAGATACTCAGACACCTGAACCGAGTCACTGCTCAACCTTCTTAACATACTGAACAGCTCCAAGATATTTACATGTCTCCCAGAAAGGTCCTCCCGTCATTGCTGTGGTGCTTTTCTGCAGTTTCCTCAGTTTTGCAGCATCTTTTTAAAATTGTGGACACGAGACCTGGGCACAGTCCTCCACAATTGGTCTCACTGGTGCCACGTGCAGGGGTTCTCCTGCTCACAATTGCAGTGTAGGTTTAAGGATAGCTCTTGTGGCCACAGGATCTCAATGGGAACTCATGAAATTCCCAACTGAGGACTGGTACTCGGCATGCTCTAAAAATCAAGCTGCATTTATGGAGTCTCCTGTGGGGCCTGCATGTCACCAATCCCATTATTTTAGAAAAATAATGAAATTGCTGGTGGCTCCTGAGTAAAATCCAGCATTGCAGGAGGGGTACAGTCACTTCCCTTTATGAGTCTGCCATTGCCTAGCTGTACTGACTTGGCAGCTCACTGAATCCTCTTCATTTTGGTTTCCTATCTGTAAAACAGGGATGCTAATAATGACATGAGGCTTAATATACACAGGGTGCTGGGAGGTTGTGCATCCAAGTGGCGGTATAACAAACACTATTATCACACTGTGTTTAGATTATTCTTTTTGTATGGGAAGGCGGTAAATCTCCAATAAAAGGGCTGTATTTATTGTTGCAGAAGCCTTCCCAAACCAATGCTCAGAATTATTCTCATGAGAACCTGCCAGATGCTGAAGACCGGCTATTATACTAACAACGACACTACTGGGAAAGAGGTCAGCCAGCCCCTTCTACCTCCTCTCATGAACAGTAGAGGAGCTGGAATTGCAGCCTTGCTCTGAACTCTACTGATTAAGCAGAGACAGTACATCAACTCTGTTCATATCCATCTCAATGAACTCCCTGAACCTGGTATCTGGCTACTAAGAGGGTAGGGATACTAAGAGCTGCAAAGGTCTGAGCGGCCTAGCTACCTGTGAACTCACCTGCAGTGTCTTATGGTTGATGCACATGGTTGTTCCTCTCTGTTCCAAGCTGAGTCCCTGTCTGCAGTCAGAAGATGAGTTCCCTAAGAACCAAACTCTGGAAACGATAGGAGATACTCTTTCATGATGGTATGTGATACTCACTTTGTGATGTACCTACCTCTCTGTCTTGCTTTTACATTCCCAGGCTTCCTGTCTTGCCTTGTCTGGTGCTGCAGTTTCCTTGCCATGCTTCATTTTACAGAAATCCCTTGAGGCTTTTAGTCTCCCAAAGCAGGAATCCATGGGGCTGGGTACTGTGAGAGAAAAGTGTTTCTTGTCTGTCCCCTTTTTCCCCCAGATCTGCTTTGTGCCCTTGTTTTCCAGATTTGCCCATGTTTTTCCTGCCTTATCTGACTGTAGGCCAGAATTTGGCCTCCGACTTGTACAGATAGGATCATAGAATCAAGACCCATAGAGAAGTAGGGCTGGAAGGGACTTCCAGAGGTCATCCAGTCCAACCCCTGCCTGTCCCTCTATCCAAACCATCCCATACAAATCCTTGTCCGCTGGATTTGGACACAGTCAACCCTAACACAACAAAGGAGATTGCATCCAAACCTGCCTGTGAAAAAAACTTACTGGACAAGGCTTGGAGGCGGCGGGATGCTGTGCCAGAAGACAAATGTGGTGAAACTGAATCCGCAGTGGGCGGAGTCACCATGGGTGAAGATCCAAAGGAAAAAAAGCAGCTGAGCTGAGAAGAGCTGGGAACGCCCACGTCAGCTTGGGCACGCTTTGTAAGAACATGCCGCGGACGATTAGTCAGCCAGATGCCTGGGGCCAGGATAAAAGACCCAGTGGAAGACAAGTTGGGGGGACGGAGTGGAGTCCCCAACTGGTCCGGAGGAGCCAGAGCTCACAAGCAGTCCCAGCGAGGGGACGTGGTAGGTACCCCAGGAAGGGATCCCTACAAGAGCACAGGGCCAGAGAGGGCCCAAGGATTTATTTATGGGGTCGGTGTGGGCAGAGGAAGTCTGCAGCGAAGACTGGAGCCTGGCAGGACCCAGCACTACCAGGATCTGGACGCGGCTGATGGATGGCAGGTACCAAACTTGGGGAAGAGGCGACACGCCAGGGGATGGAATGGTGCCAAGGCCAGACGCTGTATAGGCGGAGAGAAGGGGGCTGTAGGAGATACTTGGGAGAGAAACATCACCACTAGCCTGTGGCCATAAAATCCTGAGAGCCTGAGCACCGAGAAGGTTCAGGACATCAATGTTGACGACACAGGTGACAACATCACAGTTGGCATTAGGTGGGGTGTAGGGGAGGCAGAGCCCCACAAAGGAGGAACAGCGGGAATGACTAAGGGAAGATGCCAGGGAAGTGGGACCAAACATCATCTTCCCGATCCAAACATAATCATCATCAAAGATGTGGCAGGCGAGGCCCCTGGGGAATCGACCCAAAGTCACTCCAATAACCAAACTGTTCATCCCAAAGAACCACAGCAAGGTTCAAGAAGAACCCATATACGTGACGCCCAAGGGAGAGACACGGAAAACTACACTGCCACAAGTAAAGCAGGGGGACCCTAGGTGGTCAACATCCTGCTGCTGCAAAGGTTATTAATATAAGTTTGGGAATTCCCAGGTAGAGGCCACAGCTCCACTACAAAGGAAAGCAAAACCCCACCACCTGTTATGCTTTGACCATGGGGTAAAGTTTCTTCCTACCCCCAAATATGGCGATCAGCCTGACCCTGAGTGGGGCAGCAAGACCCTCTGGCTGGGAACCTCCGGGTTTAGGTCCCAGCAGGACCACTGGCATGGCCCATCCACAATCCCTAGCCTTGGTTGCAGCCAACACCGAATGCCTCTGAGGAAGACTTACAGAAAAGACCCCTGACACATCTAGCAGCAAGAAAGGAAAATATTTCCTCCTGACCCCGTGCAGCAAGCCCAGAGGCCTGGGAAATCCCCATGGTAGAACATAGGCATCGCTATGCCCAGATCAGCTCTGACCAGTGGCTGTGCAACCTCCTCCTGAACACTTCCAATGATGGGGATACCACAACTTCCCTAGACCTCTATTCTACTTTGTCATGTTTTGAACGGGTATCAGAAACAAATGTGATATGTTCTTATGCAGACCACACAGACCAGTGACAATAGCTTATTCCAGGGTACAGATCCAGCAAACCAGGCTTTTCCCTCTTCCCATCCCTCCTCTCTTCCTTCTCCATCTTCCATCGCTCTCTTCCAAGGATTCTGACCCAGCCCTGCTGCCAGGTACCAAGCCACCTGGCTTCATAGGAGACTCAAATGAAGAGCAGGTGGCTAGGGTTATTGCCATTTGAAATGCCCGGACACAGAGGGCAATCCGCGCCCCGACCTCTCTGCTTCTGACATGGTGCGTTCTGTGCCATAGCTGGAGCTCTCTGCTTCTGCTTCTGCTTCTGCGGGTGTGTGCCCCAAGCTCCTGGACCTTCACCCTGCTGCAGCCAGAAGGGCGAGACCTCAACAAGCTGAGACTGGTCTTTGACAGGAGGTTCGTGTTTAAAACGGGAAAAGGTAGTTTCCTTCAGGAAATAGCCAGCAGATTCTGTGAGCTCTTAAACAAAGGAATAACATTATGCATGTGAGCACATCTGGTATTAAATCCTCACAGGTTTATTCAGTGTCCAAAGCAATGCGACCACTATATGCAAGCTGTAGCCATTGCATATTACTGTGGTGTAAATATTAAATAGTAACTAGTGATTAAATAACTACCAATCTCTAGAATATCATGTAATTCAAAGTATAATTAATGTGTACCACTTATTATAAAATGCGATTGTGAAAATTATATTCTAGGTTAGAATTATATAAATAATATTCTATAATTAGAATATAATTATATAAATATAATTATATAAATTATATTCTATATGGGTTTCTGAAGACCTTCAATTAACTGAAACATTAGCCATCAATGTAGTTAAAATAATAATAATAATAATATCAATAACAACAACAACAATAATAATAATAATAAATGAGCAGGTTAGGGAGCAATGAAATCTTTTTTGAGTGGAGGTTTAGACTAGCCTTGCAGGGATCTCTCTGGGGGGGTTTTTGCATTGCAATACATGTCCCACTAAACAGAAATAAATTAAAGCTTTGAAAAAGGAATGAAGTCCCCAGAAACCTAGGTCAGGGAACCAGTCAGCTACAGCCAAGTGAAGTTTTAGACTTGTTGAAGAGCAACTAAGTAGGCTGGGATTATTGCATTGAGAAAGGAGGTAAATACGAATAGGTCTAGTCTAAGGGTGTAAGATGCTAAATGGTCCAGACAAGGTGGATCAGGTATATCTCTTCTCCCCGCCTCATATCACAAGACCAGGGGAATGTTGAGTGAAATTGAAAGCTGGGGCATTTGGAGCCGATTCAGGGAAACAGATGTTCCTATAATGCATCATTAATACATGAAGGTATTGAGGCCAAGAGTGCAGTGAGATTGAAAGAGGATTTGGACACCTGCCTGGATATCAAGACTATGCAGTTATTGTAACTGGAGATGACAAGTATTGCAGAAGGATTTCAGCGTTTAAGCCAGTTTCAAGCAATAAGAGACAGGGATGAGACTTGTTACTTCTGCCTACTCCTGGGTTTCCACACCTTCCTGTGAACTGGCTGCTTCTGCCCAGTGCCAGAGACAGGACAATGTAATCCAGTGGGGAGCTAATGTAGATGGAACTGGAGTCCTATTTCTCTTCCAACTCTACTCGTGTACTGTAGAGAAATCTTATTCTTTGCTTCAGGGGTGCAGGTTGTAGCCATGTTGGTCTAAGGACATAGACAGGGTTCTTTGGGTAAATCTAATATCTTTTATTAGACCAACTCAAATAGTGGAAAAATTCTTCTTAGCAAGCGTTCGGACACAAACTCCCTTTGTCAGGCTGAGGAAGTGTCTGCAGATGGTCTGTGCTCTTCCTGGATGGAGGGGTACAGCAGCCAGAGGCCAGTAGGAAAGCCAGCCAGTTCAAATGTAAATTGAGGTGGTCACTAGGTGAGGGACAGGTGGGGGGGAAGGGGGAATGAAAGTGGCTGTAGTCAAAGGATGAGAAACAGGAGAGTGGGGGGGAGGGGAAGAGATGCGAATAGCTGGTAAAGAGTGGAGGGTTTACCTGGGGATATTCTTTGCTGGCATTTGATGCAGGTGTCAGTCCGTGTTATTCAGTTAACTCTGGGGTGGATCCAGGATTTTGCAAAGTGGGGTGCGGGTGCAGCTACCCGTGCTCCCAGGGTAGCTTCACCCCTTCTCCCAGCCTCCTCCTCAACCCACTGGTGGGGGAAGATCGCACTGCGTGTGCCTCTGGGGACTTTTTAAAGTTCCCAAAGCAGGTAAGCATCCTCCCCTTTCCCAACTGTGCTCAGAGGCATGGTAATTGATGTTTGGTTACTCTCCCTCTTTTCTTCCAGGGGCCCAGATATATGACACGTTTACCCCAGTGCTATGTACATCAGTTTAATATCCCAGTGCAAAACTATACCGTGGTCCTGCCTGAACAGCAGAGCACTGCGGGCAGCAGGCGCTGTTGCGGCACCTTGCCACTAGATGGTAGGGAAGCACGTACTAGGAGCCTGCTTGCTAGAGCAAAGGGCTCCCCTGGGTGGAAGTGGACACATGATCCCTGCACTGGTGCAACTTAAACAGGTTTATTTTTACTGCAGTTCTTTTCTGGGGTGATTTTCCCTAAACACCAAGCACTTACACTGCCAGGGGAGTTTACACGTGTGTGCGTGCCTGGTTATACCAGTGCAGGGGGCAGTTACCCTGATGTAAATGTGTTGTGTGTCCAACACGTCTTCAAAAAAACCTCTCTTAGCTCCTTCCTCTCTAGGTGCCTCTTCCATGTAGGGTTGCCAACTCCATTTGCATTTATTCTGGGCTGTTTCCTGAATGCTAATGTGCCTGCAACACACAACGCGAACGTATCTATGTGCTTGTGTATATCAATTACGGATTGCGGTGCATAGACTTTACGGCAGGAAGGCAAATGCACATTACTGTTATGTTTAAACCCCCCCGCTGGACTACTGTATAAATTGGATTCAACATTTAATATTTATTTTAATGAATGCCCTATCATTTATCTCCCAGGTGACTCTCAACAGTCTCCTGGAGATTTATATCTAATACCTGGAAACTCCAGGGCAATCCTGGAGGGTTGGCAACCCTACTTCTATGGTCCAAGGCAGGATGGGCTCATGGGACCAGGCATTTGTCAGCCTTCAGTATAAAAAACATGGGGGATTCTTTTCTTTTTACTGTAGAGTGCATCAGCACCTCTTCTGGGGAACACTTCACTGGATATATTAGAAATGTGGAAAGGTAGCCAGCACAGGTCTCTTTGCAATGACAGCATGCAGGAATGTTTACACAAAACAGGCATTTGTATAGCAGTGCATCAGCCAGGTGGGACGCAGAGTCCTAGGCTGTAGTATGCATGCGAAAGACAACCAGGGGCTACGAAACCCTTGGCCACATGATGGCACTGTTAAATATTCAGTTGGTTGCAAGTGTAAACCAAATATGCCAGGTTGTGAGACAGAGGAAATGAACCCAGAGGATCTGCAAGTGTTATTTATTAAATCAGCTTTAGCAAGACCGGTGCTTATGCTGAGAACAAGAGCAAAAAGTTCAGTTTTGTTTCATCGCATTGTGCCTCATTATTGTTGTTGAATCTGTAATACGAACATCTGGCATACGTGTCGCTTTTCTATCTCTGGAGTGCTTTGTGTGCGTCAGCTCGTCCTCACCTGGCCTTTGAAGCTGGGAAGTATTGTTTCACTACCTCTTTACAGAGAAACCAAGCCACAGAGTAATTAAGTCACTTGCCAGGATGGACACAATTAGCCAGCAACTTCCTGTGCTGGGTCTGTGAAACCTAAACATTTTTTTTCTGTACCAGCATTACCGGTTTTTGGCAAAAGTAGACAAAAGCCAATAAAAACTAGCTTCAGAAGAATCTTAGGATACATTGGTCAATCTGAGCTGGTGGAAGATCACAAGAGCTTTGCATTGGATACTGCTTCCATTTTAGCTAGTGGCAAAACTCCCGTTAACTTAACTGACACATGGCAGTTCCTGAATTTGTGTTAGGTACAACTGAGGCTCGTCTGTACAAGATGTTTACTATAGAGTTACCTAATCAGCTCCACAATAAAGTCTCAGTGTCTATATGTGCAGCCCTATCAGGCCCATAGTAAACTAATTAACTCCCTGGTAGGTTAGTACTGGTAAACACAAGTACTGTCCTGCAGCAGCGGTATTTAGTGCACTGCAGCCTACATGTAGATGCTAACAGGGCTGGCTGGGGCATGCGGGGGCTTCAGTGTGGAGGATGCCTGCTGGCTAGTCCCACCCTGTAGCACCCTTGTGACCCAGCCAGCCTCTCTGTAGCACATTGAGCTGGATCAGAGCAACCCCGAGCTGGCAGGCTGACCCCCCTGGGCACCCTGCAGCCAGGGATGCTCTGCCCTACCTCAATGTGCTGTGGTCCTGAGCGCACATGTGAACATGGCACCCAGTAGTAATAAAATTTGGTGCAAATTGTGCCAAATTTTATTCAGTTGAATTAATTGCACATTTAGATGTCCCTCCTGTGTGGAAGCTGCATCTCTGGGAACTCTTAAGTGACTGTATCACATGTTATGTGTGTGTGTCTGGGGGGGTGGGGGTTGTGGTACTTGGATTTACATAGCATGACTTTCCCCCTTGATGCAACAGAAATTGCTTGTTCAGTGCTAGCTTGCAAAGCAGCGTGCCCTGATGGCTTTGAAAACAAGCTTGACAATAAGATCATCCTGCATTCTGCTCCTAGCATGAACAAACTATTTGATCTCTCCGAATCTGTTTTTGTATCTCTAAAATAATTGCATGATACTGCCTCACATGGATTGAGGCTCAATTTATGACTGACAGTGACTTCTTATTCATAGGCATTTGCTGCACGCGGTCACTGTGCCCAACACTGTGCAGAACAGAGCATGTGGTCGTCTCTGTCCTAAGGGCATGGGGTCAGGTGCAGGGCTTGTCAGAGGGAAGTGAGCATGGAGGAAGGTGTGAGAGTGGGGGATGAGGATGCAGGGATGCAGAAGGAATGAAGCTTGGAGCATCAGAACGAGGGGATGGGGGACTGGCAGGGGAGAGCGGCACTAGGAGGTTGGTGAGAGAGGAAGACCTTAGAGCCACTAATCGGCCCCCTGGAGAAAGGACTCTGTCCAGAAAAATGGGGAGGGAAGCAAGGAGGTTTAGGAAATGTTTTCATAGTGAGAAGCAACCACATTTGGTAACAACATGTTGGGGGTGAGGGTGAAAGCTGGAAAAGCTACCAGACTTTGCCAGCTTGCAGAGCAGAGAAGATAGGAGAGTTGTGACCAGTGGCTGAAGAAAGGGATGATTTGGAGAAGGGAGCTTGTATCCAGATGACATAGACTTTGCTCCGTGTCACTGGAGCATGTTGTGAGCCATCACTGGTCTGTCTATGTAAGGACTGTCAGAGGAGGAAAGCTCACAGCACCTTCCCCTGGACAGTGGGCATGTTTGTGTGATTGTGCAGTTGCACTCCCCACATGTGGAACATGTTTAGTCCCATTGCTGGAACAAGCAGGAATGTGTTTCTCCTTCTAACTGCCTTGGGAGGCAGGGAAAAGCTCTTGTCCCCGTTTCAAAGGTGGGGGACTGAGGCACAAGGACTGAAAGACTTATCCAATGTTGCACAGGGAGTCCAGGGCAGAGACATGAATACAGGTCTCCCAAGTTTGAGGCTAATTCTCTGACTACCGCAGATCTGAAAAGTGCTTTCCAACTGCTGCTGGCCTCCCCTAGATCTGTGTGGTTTTAGCCAGGGCTGTCAGACTCACTTGGGTCCCTGAGCCAGACTGGGATCTCCAGGAGCTTTCTGAGCCAGATCCAAACCTGGCAGCGGGAGTGAGGTGAGTGGCAGCAGGGGCACAAGTGGCAGCAGCACAGGGGTTAATGTGGCTGTCACTAGCCCCCCATCATCAACACATGTCCCCACTGGGGTTGGCTCTGGAGCTGGGACCTCAGTGACAGCCCTTCCCTGCTTGCCCCACCCCTGAATTCCCAGCCCCTCTAGGAGCCGTGCAGCCAGGTGTAATGGGTCCATGGGCTGGATCCAGCCCAGGGGGCTCATCTTTGACACCCCTGGCATAAGCAAAAGGGCCAGCTCTTTCATACAGCCTTGCAAACTCAGCCCTAGAGCATTTTCTCCCTTCCTAATTTGCAACTTTGGCTCCTAATTAGACACCAATCCTCTCTGTATGGGCTGGGTGGGACTGCCCAAGAAATCAAGTGCTCCCGCTGCTTTCAGGAAGGCACCGAATCTTCTTGGCTTTCGCCCTTGGCTGTCTCACAGCATTGCTGCTCAAATTCAGTGACAAGCATGTTTTGTTCCAAAAGTTTCCTGGATCTCTCATCTCCATTGCCCCTGCTGGCTGCAGTGTCTCCGAAGCTCATTTGCCAGTTGGCCTGTTCAAGGAGGGTGCATGCTTCCTTGATAGCTCGTGTCTTTAAAGGTTGTTTCTAGCTATTGATCCACACGGCTTAGACAAGCAGCCTCCGGTCGTGGCAGAGTCCATGGCAGAGTCATTAGGTTTCTCTCACAGCCTCAGGAAGTGTATAAATTACACCCTGCTGTGGGAGCTGTCAGGTTCTTCTCATCCCAAATGTCCAGAGCACTGAGAAACTCCTCTTCGTTCCCCCTGCATCAGACTTACAAGTCCTGTGTTTCCTCAACAGTCGCTGCCAATAAATGGAACTTGATGAGGAATGAAAGCCAGAGCTACAGGAAGGGTGTCAGGCAGCCCATTAAATGGTGACAAGTGCCTAAATTAGCATAATAGGAAACAACCTACTGTTTGTCGGCAGGGAATTGATCTGAGGAATCTGAGCTTGCTGCCCTGCAGTGCCAGTTTCTACTGACTAGAAGGTTATGTTGTCTCCCAATGGCCAGAAACACCCATGCCCACTGAGTGCCTTCCCCTCACAGCCCCAGCAGGGAGGTATCGTGCTTTTACAGATAGACCTCAAGAGGTAGTCTCCGTGGGCGCATCTGCAGGAGATGCTTTACCACACGGCAGACTAATTTGCTGCACAGTAAAGCGTCACTGTCTACACGTGCACAGCATTTGAGGTGCAGTAGGCTAATTTACTGTGCTGCCAGATAGTCCGGGCAGATACAAGTGGTATCCAGCAGTGTAGTAAATGACTGCGCTTAAATGCATGTGTAGACAGTGACATTGGGATTAGTTTGCTCTGGCTCCCACCCAGCCCATACAAAGAAGATTGGTGTCTAATTAGGAGCCAAAGTTGCAAATTAGGAAGAGTATATTCAGTTTCATT
The DNA here is from genome assembly GCF_001723915.1 of Gavialis gangeticus. Taxonomy (NCBI): domain Eukaryota; kingdom Metazoa; phylum Chordata; order Crocodylia; family Gavialidae; genus Gavialis; species Gavialis gangeticus. The sequence goes on along the minus strand of NW_017729024.1, from coordinate 166,507,261 downwards.
AATTGTATGTGTAGATGCACCCAGTGTGAATCTCCTGATAATGGGGTGTTTCTAATACAGAGATTTAGGCCTGCAGAGATCCAGGCCTGAAACTATTCTGTAGAGATCCAGGCCTGAAACTAATGAACCTTTGGAGGGGAATATAAAATCAGTGCTGGTATATTTTGCAGATGACAAAAAAATGGTGGAATCATAGAATCAATGAGTCAGAAAGGACCTAGACAGATCATCGAGTCCGACCCCCTGCCCCGGGCAGGAAGGAGCACTGGGGGTGGCAGGGGTCATAAGACCCCAGCCAGCTGCCTATCCAGTCTCCTCTTGAAGATCTCCAGGGAAGGTGAGAGCACCACCTCTCTGGGAAGCCTATTCCAGGCTCTGGCCACCCTTACTGTGAAGTAGTTCTTCCTAATACCCAACCTAAACCTATCCTCCCTCAGCTTGTGGCCATTGTTCCTGGTGACCCCAAGGGGGGCCCTGGTGAACAGACTTTCCCTGAGTCCCTGCTGCTGGCCCCTGAGAAGGTTGTAAGGTTGAAGTTTGCATTTAGTGCGTCGGGGTTTTAATGCAGACACACCCAGCATTCTGCACGGAGGGACAGGGACTTCAGGCTGCCCTGCAGAAGGGGGGATGGTATCCTTGCAAGTAGGGATCGTGGAAAAAAATGTCAGCTACTAAAGCTGAAGCCAGACACATTCAAAAGAGAAATTAGGCACAGAGTTTTAGCACTGAGGGCAATTAGTCACTGATGCAAAGTACCAAAGGAGGTGGTAGATTCTCCATCACTCGATTGCTTCAGATAGGCTTTAGGCAAAAGCAAGTTTCTGGCTTCCATGCAGGGATACCTGGGTGAAATGTAAGCACCCGTGACATCCAAAAAGCCAGCACTAGAGATGTGATCACTAGACAGTATGATCTAAGAGTTTCTTCTGGCCTTAAACTACGACTCTGTGAATTTCTGAAGAATGTTCTCCTTCTGGGGAGCTTTCTGGAGGTTTCTGACAGTGTTCATGGTCACAGACTGGGCTGCGTGGTCACATGTGGGAACCACAGTGAGCCAGGCATTGCCATGGCACAGCACTTCTGGGTGTTTCACTGGGGTGGGAACCCCGACTGGCATGTAGGTCCATCAGTGGCTCTTGGAATCCTTCAGCAGATACTGTTCCTCCTCCCTCGGGATGCACCGAGAGGCACTGTGATCTAGGTCCCTAGCTCTGTTCCTGGTTCTTCCACTGACTCACTGGGTGACCTTGGGCAAGCCATTTCACCTTCCTGTTGTACTCTTCACCTCTGTACTAACATCTGCTCCCCAGAGGTGCAGTGGACATGAATCAGTTTAGTGTCTGGGTTTGTTCTAAGCATTGCAGCAGTTCAAAAACTGCTTGCTAGTATTAGTGCTGTTTTGACAGCCCTGTGAAATACGCTTGTCATGTGGGCAAAATGCCTGAGCTCTCTCCCTGCTCTTTCTGGGAAGCTGTATGACAGCAGAAGTCATCCTGCTGGCCCCGTCTTGTTCCAGGGTAGCCCTGTGCTTCTGGGGCTGGCAGCACCGTGGGCTACTCTGTGTGCTTAGGAGCAAGGTTTGTTTGCTGATATCTGGTATTGGACCTAATATATAATTGGGAGAAATGTTAGACAAACTTCCGGCCCCCAAGGGATGCCTTTCTCAGATCACTTAGAGAAGCGTGTCAGTATACTGCTAACGGTTAGGATCATAGGAAAGTAGGGTGGGAAGGGACCTCCCAAGGTCACCTAGTCCAGCCCCCTGCTCAAGGCAGGATCAGCCCTGACTAAACCATCCCAGCTGAGTGTCCGTCCAACCAGCTCTTCAAAACTTCCCAAGATGGAAATTCCTTCATTTCCTAATCTGCAACCTCAGTTTCCCTTGCTGAAGCTTGAGGCCATTGGTCCTAGTCCCATCTCCTACCAGGACAGCCGGAGTGGGAGAACGGTCTAGCTGAATGCCAGGGGTGCTGGACCGTTCTGTGTGACACCGAGCCTGCTCCATCTCTGAAGTGCCACTGTGTATTCTGCCTTTCTTTTGAACTGGTTTTCTGGTAGTAATCTCCCCCTTCTTTTCCGTAACATGTTTCTCCTCATGGTTCTGGGGTGTTTCAGATGATGAGGAGGTAGGAATCTTTCTTTTCTGTTTCTCTTTAACCAATTCTTCACCTCCATTTTCTTGTGCAGGGACCGGAACTTCCCTGCTGTGATAGAAGCCGGACTCGAGGGGATCGCCTTCAGACCTCAGGTTGGGGAGGACCGGGTTAGAGAGCTTCTGGAGGGGCTGGACGCGTTCAAGTCAGCGGGTCCGGATGATCTCCACCCCAGGGTGTTGAGGGAGCTAGCTGGGGTTATTGCAGGGCCCCTGGCACGGCTCTATGAGCGATCGTGGTGCTTGGGCCAGGTGCCAGATGATTGGAAGGTAGCAAATGTGGT
>NW_017729024.1:166498077-166504160 GCF_001723915.1 Gavialis gangeticus | reverse complement strand
ATAGATTGGACATCCGCAAAAACTACTTCACGGTTAGGGCGGCTAGGAGCTGGAACCAACTTCCAAGGGAAGTGGTGCTGGCCCCTACCCTGGGGGTCTTTAAGAAGAGGCTGGATGCCTACCTGGCTGGACTCGTTTGAGTCCCGTTTCTCTTTTTGGGGTTTTTTGTTGTTCTCCCGCCCTGGCGGGGGGTCGGGCTAGAAGATCTACTAGGTCCCTTCCGACCCTTAATCTATGAATCTATGAATCTATGAAAAGAAGGAAGCCACTTTGCCCTGCTGGTCCCTTAGCTGCAGAAGGAAAGGATTGTTCTGTGTTTAGAAAGTGAAAAGGTTTTTGCAGTACAAATGGGAAGCCGGAGTAACAGTTTTATCCGGGCATAGGTGACTTCCAATGTTCTTCACAAATATTCACACTCACGAAGTTTCCATCCAACCAAATGCTTGAGTGCCCATCTGTGAGTATCTCACCTTTCAGGGATAGAGTGCTCTCCATCTGCTTGGAGAGGTCGTTGAGATTAGTGTTATCTCAGGGGCACATGTTCCCTGACCCTTTGTCCTGCAGAGCCAGTCAACATTTCAAGCGAGGTAGGAAATAAAAAATGTTAAAAGAGCTCACTTTTGTTGTGTAGAGCAGTGGTGTCCAAACTTTTTTGATCGCGCACCTCTATCATTAAAAATTTTTGAGCATGCACCCCCAATATATGTATATCTATATTCACGCACCCCTATCAGTAAAAAATTTTTGAGAATGCACCCCCAATATATGTATATTTATATAAATAGAAATAGAAGTTCTAATATTTTCTTCCCACACCCCAATGGGTCGTCTTGCGCACCCCCTGGGGTGCACGCACCCCACTTTGGAGACCACTGCTGTAGAGGCATGCAGCATGCACCTGAAGACAAGTAACCTTCCATCAAGCAATGCATTTGCTTCCCATATAACATGTGCCAGAGGGCACGTAGCAGCAAGGAAAGCATTAGCAGAGATGGCTAAGATGCACACGGAGAGTTCTGGTTCTGCAGATTTCTACAGAGCTCCTTCTTGGCCTCTGGTGAGTTTATCTGTGTTAGCACCCTTCCTACTCCTCCAGAGCCTGGGGAATGGTCTCAAAAGAACAACTGAGATCTTCAGGGCACTATCAGGACTGGGGAAAAACAGAGAAGATAAATGACTGACCACTAGTAGAGAGAGGAAAACAGACATGCCAGGAGGTGAGAGTTAATTTCAGACAACATAAAGGAAAGGGGAAAACAAGTAAAAAGGGAAACAATTTTGGCAAAAAAAAAAATTGCAATGACAAAACAAGGATGAGGGGTTAGAAATAAGCAGTAGTAGCTTGTTCAGTGCACTGTATATCAATATGTTGGTGCCATATGCTCTAGGGGGTTAAATGCAGAGGAGAGAATTTCATTCCTTGAGAGAGAAGTTAATAAGGCATCCTGAGCACTGACAGCATGTGCGGTATTCATAAAAACCCAGTGCACTGAATTACTCAAACTCACTCTCCACTGGCTAGTCAACCCTTCCTCTTTAAAAAGGCAGTGAAAACACAAACCTTTCTGCCTGGCCAGTTGGCCACTGTGTCCAGTTTCTGAAGTACTGAAGCGGGGAGGCATCGATTCATGAGTGTCCCTCATGAGGGAAGCTCAGTCCTGTCCTTCCCACCCCATTTAAAGGTATGTATTCACAATTCTTTCTCACAGGAAGCTCCCTTTCACATTCATTTTAGGTTTCCTTTTGAGACCATGTTGACAACTGCTGCTGTACTGTATCCTTCAACGCTTGAGGTGCTTGGAGGTAGGAAGGTCTCTGCTCACGTCGTGATGTGCTGCTTCTCTTGTTTAGATGACTTCATGAAGCAGAGCCGGGGCATGCTCCTGCTGTACAGCATGAAGAACCCCTCCTTCCCTGAGTACACCTTCAGCAGCGAGAGCGGCATCATGTGCCTTGACATCCATAACGACTACCCCTACCTTCTGGCGGTGGGCTTCTATGATGGCAACGTGGCCATCTACAACCTGAAGAAGCCGCACTCCCAGCCCAGCTACAAGAGTTCTGCCAAGGCAGGGAAGCACACCGACCCCGTATGGCAGGTAGGTGCCCCTCGGGGAGTCCTGCTTTTCCTTTCATCTAGCATGACACTCATTTGGATTGAGTTCAGACCCCACAGCAACAAGAGTTGGATGGATGAACAGGTGAGTGGTCTCTGTGCATCTGTCAGTAGCATTAATTACTGCCTGGTAACTTTAGGCCTAATAAATACTTTTCAATATATGGAAGCCTATAGGGATTGGCTGCAGTAATGAGCTACAACAGAAACTAAGCAGGTCAGCAGAATGTGGTTCAAATGCTTATTTTTCTTTCACTTCCATTAAGATGAATGACTTCTTCCCTGGGGAGGAGCCAGTTTCCCCTGTATGTTCTTGCATGTGAGGCTATTTATTTTCCAAAGGTAAAGCAAAGGACTAGATTTTGACAGACAGCAGGAAATGGATGAGATGCAAAGAGCACCTAATCCACACCAAAGGGTACTTGTACACCAACCCCCTCCCCACTCCTGATGACAGTGCCTCACGCAGCTGGGAACAAAAACATGCTACACTGGGATAGATCAGAAAGGTTTTTGGCAGCCCAGGGGTAGGAATAGGCAGGCCATGTGTGTACACCCATGGGCAATGCTAACGTTGCAGAGAGCCTGCACAGTTGGTGATGTTTTAACTGGGCTGACTCTGGTGCTAGCTCCTGCTGGCAATCAGGCTGTGTCTACACAGCAGCTGAAGGGGTGTTGGCAGCCCAGGGAGATGTACTTATGCCGCTTGAATGTGGCTAGTTTGGGTAACAACAGAGTGGAGGTGTGGGAGCACAGACCTTACGGCATGGGCTACGCAGACATGCTGAGCACTGTGGATGTGGACTGGGGTCACTGGCTTGCTCTGAAGTCCCTGGTGTTGAATCTGCCTTGCTACTGCTACCTGAACTAGGTAGTGTAGAGCTAGCCATGCTGCAGACACCTCATTACATATAGTGTAGACATACCTTGGAGTTCTGGTGTGTGCCAGATAAAACCAAATCCCAACTAAACGGCTCCATGTTATTACAGCTGCCTCTGAACAGAGTCCCAGAAGGTGACCAGGGCCATGGGGCTCTAATTGCAGGAGGTTCCCAGAGAGCCTGGGGTCACACAGCCTGAACAGCACTTGTCAGCTGCTGACACGTGGATGATAGAAACAGATATTGCATTTAACTCCCCAACCAGAAACTTCAGAAGTTTACGCTCCCTTCTTAACCAGCAGCACTTTTTCCCAGAGTAAATGTCCTTAGTTACCTGGTCACAGGTTTAGCTGGGCCTATCCCCATCACATTTTCTGTCTGCCCAATGCCCAATAAACACACACATATATTTCCCCCTGGCCCCAGAGACAGATGGGAAGAACTTTCCCGGTAACCACTGCTCTCCTGCTGTTGCTGAGACTGCCTGGCCTCAGCACCATCTAAATGACTGAAGTCCTGCTCCTTTCAGACTCACTGGCTGCATCTACACAAGACACTGACTGTACTGTTGTTACCGAGCAGTCATTTACTACTTACGTACACAAATACTAAATCACTGCACAGTAACTGGTTTTAACGCACAGTCGCATCCCTGAACAGCTTTTTGGTGGTGCTGATGGCTCAGTAGCTCATTACTGTAGCAATGAGCTACTGCACAGTCAGCATCCCATGTAGATGCAGCCACTGATCGGGATTCTGATGCAGCTGGCACGGTGACTTCTCCATCTATAGACCCTCCTGTGGGAGCACCTGGCTGCTCCTCCAGCCACACGGTAGCATGTTCCAGCAGCTGCAATACCTCATAGTCAGTCTGGTGTCCAGCTGCTATGGATGACCATAGCAAACGCTTGGAAGTGAATTGGAGAGCACAGCACATGGGTGCATTGTTGTGGGCCTGTTACACCCAGGCAGGTATGTAAACTCCATGCAAGGTCCAGAAAACCCATGACTAGCACCTATTTGGTCACAGGGGAGGACCCACACATCTTTTGGCCCAATAGGTTAGTGGTCAGGGCACTTGTCCAAGCAGCAGGAGATCCAGGTTCTAGGCTCCCCAAATGGAATTTCTACCTTTGTCTCCCACTTCACAGCAAAGTTCCTTCACCTGAAGGCTGTGGGCTAGGCATTGCAAAGAATACCCTCTTCTTCTGTTGATGCTTGCCTCCCAGGCAGCCAGGAGGGAAAGCTACATGGGACCAGGAATCCACATGTCTCAGTGAGATGGGCACAGCTTTAGCAAGGGGGTGCTCTGGGTACTGCCACCAGCAGCATTTCTGCATCTGATAGGAGCTAGGTAGCCTACAGTGGAGCACTAGGGCAGGGAACAGAACTCACAGCCCTTTCCCTTCTAGGGCAGCGCCCGTCTCACTGAGCCAGGACCCCTCTGCTTCACTTTCTTCCTGGCCCAGGGGGCTGCTCTTGTGCTTCACCCATGGCCAGCAACTGGGACACTTTGCTAGAGGGGGAGATAGAAATCCAAACATATCTGGCTCAGGGGGCCTAAACTTGGGTCTCCTGCTCCTTGGAGAGGTGCCCTAACCACTAGGTTGTGGGGCTAATAGGTGGGAAGGGGGCTGACCTCTCCTTCCTCTATTTTGTGGCCACCACAGAATCACTTGCCTTCCCCAAGGGCAGGAGGTTGTAGACTCTGCCTCAGTGGGCCAAAATGCTATTCACATGTCTAAATTAGCTGCAGAAGTGCAACTTAACCATCTTGGAGGAGCAGGGGGCCAAGCAGCCCTCAGCATAGCAGCTGGCAGGAGTGTAGCCCGCTGGTGGCAAAGACACCGGCAGCTCCAGGGAGGCAGATGCAAACAGGAAACGCCAAGCAAACACCTTTTGGACATCAGTAGATGAGAAGGCCACTTTTCCTTTTGAAGGTGGCATTGACCCGCAGCTCTGGCTTCCTAGATTGTGTTTCCAAAGGCTGCAGGGTCCTAACACTGAGTCCTGCTCTGCAGTAGAGTATTTGTGCTCATAGAGCAGGGCTCCAGGAGGAGTTTATAACCTTGTTAGCAAAACTAGTGCATCACCAGGCTGTTGCAAAGCAATCAAAAGAACACACTGTTCCCACTGGAGAAGTTCTGAGCCACACACATCCATCAGCAACCACCAAAAGTTTGAAAGATGGCTATCTCCTCATTAGGTGGGAGAAATAGGAACATTACAGGCAGTGTTTTATGGCTGAGACACTTTCAACTTAATCCTTGTTCGGCACTAACAGGTTCTAAAATCTGAGACCTCATTTCTCGAAGATAATTTAAGGAAGCTTTGTTCCTCTAACAAGCTCTCTGTAAGAGTGGGTGCTGCTCCTCTGTTTGGGCCAAGCCATGCCATCCTCACTGAGCTCATACTCCTGGCAGGGGACTGCAGGGCTTGGCCTGTGACTTTTGCACTGGAATAATCTAGAATTTTGCCAAAAAATGAAGGAAATGTGCTTTTTCCAAGCCTTTATTTTCTGAGCTGACTGGCTCTTTCTTTTTGAAACAATGCCTGCATTTTAGCAATAGAGGGGGAAAGTGAGAAGCAAATGTCTTCAGACTAGAATAGAAAGCCTGGCAGTTCTCTCTGTTTTTACCACTTAATCTGTAGTGAATTAGTATTGCCTTTGCAAGCTCAAGCATTTTAATAAAGCAAAGCCAATGCTAACATAACCGCTATAAAATACAAAAGGCCTCACAATAGATTTTTTTGCCTAAAATACCAGGCCCCTGGTTTGCAAGATGTACAGTCACAGCCTCCCGTATCATTGAGAAATACCTTTCATGCATCGAGCTGTACTGCAGTATAAATAATGAAAAGATGCTGGATCATGTTAACACAGCGTTTGAATTACACGTTCAAAGTCACACAATGTCAGTAACATATTAAACAACTAATTTAAGGCCACGACTAGGAAGAGACAACAGTCACCTGTATGCAGTACAGCTAAGCTGCTGTAGCTGTGAACCCTGAGCTCTTATAGGAATATGGGGCTGGGAGAGTCCTCCTGGCCCATTCCCCACTGTAACGGGTCTCCTAAACCA
>NW_017729024.1:166460180-166493077 GCF_001723915.1 Gavialis gangeticus | reverse complement strand
AATTTAAGGCCACGACTAGGAAGAGACAACAGTCACCTGTATGCAGTACAGCTAAGCTGCTGTAGCTGTGAACCCTGAGCTCTTATAGGAATATGGGGCTGGGAGAGTCCTCCTGGCCCATTCCCCACTGTAACGGGTCTCTGTTTCGTATAATCCCTTTCATCACTGAAGAGCTCCAACATGAGACTTGCTGGGTTTTTCAGAAACCTGTTTCCAGAGCCTTCCTGCTTTGATGCTTAGAAAACTTCTTTCAGTTCCCAGCATGACTTTCGTTATGTCCACTTTAACTTTCCAGGCCCGCTGAGTTGATCTTTGCAGTGTCATTCACAGTGTTGTGCTAACAGGCACAAGGTAAAAACCTCCAGTTTACCTGAGATTAATGTCATGCCTTCAATTAAATGTCCTTGTCATGTCTTTAAAAGGACAGAGAAGAAAATTGCCAAAGCTTCATAATGGCATGTAATGCTAATTAGACCTGGAGTCTTATATTGCATGAGAAGTGAATGGGCTGTAGGGTGTGGGAGCACTGAGTCCCCACCTTTACTGCTTGTATTTTTTGGCTTGAGAAAATATGCCAGAGCTGTGACTGGACAGCAAAAGCCTAAAGAGAAAACACACCTGATACCAGGGCTCAGGGGAAACCCAATTTAATCAACATAATGATCCCATCAACAAAAGGCCAAGACCTGTGTCTGTATCCAGCTCAGGGCAGTGTCAGAGGGCATCTCATTTTTTTGAGCAGTCTTTGGTGTGTGTGTCTGTGTAACACTGCTTACTCAAACCAGTAGCTAAATGCCAAAGTTTGATCCACAATGTGAATTTATGGCTGTGGATGGGTGAAATACTGACACTGAGATAGCATGTGTTACACTGGTGTAGAAATGCAGCAGACAGATGACAGAAAACTGTTCGCCAGGATATCTTTGCACAATCCTATAGAGAATTATCCATGAAAAAGCATGGTTAAAACTTTACCGGTATAAGATACACCAGTTTAGGTGTCATGTGTCTGCTTCCAGCACAGTGCATCTGTTTGCTAAATGCAAGCAGGCTATTAGCTAGCTGCCTATTAGCTGCTCCATCGCTATCTAATGGTGAGGTGCTGTAACAGCTCCTGTCCCCTCCCGGACAACTGCATGTCTGGATATTCCTGATCCCCTTGTACAAAATCAATGTACGCTACAACAGCAGCTTCAGCTGGCTCTGCTCAACATCTGTGCAAATGCAAATCTGAGCAGCCTCTGTGGGGAAGACGTCACATTGCCAAGGGGACAATCCTGGGCAAGGACTCTGTCTCCTTGGCCTGCTTCAGACTTTGGCCATTTTTTTCTGATCCTGCTTGTTTTGAAGATGACAGAAGTATTTATAGCAGGGGAATGTTTTTTTGGTCGCTCTCCCATCATTTGGCTTTGGGCACAAGAATATTTTCAGCTTAAAACGTTGGCGGGTTCAGAGATCTGAGCATACCAAAGAAGGGGTTGATAAGTGAAGCTGTTTGCAGTTCCAAAGTGTACTTCTGTTGGCGTTCTTAAGAAAGGCTCTTCTTCCCCAGCAGATCAGCTTCTAGGATGTCGCAAGTCACATGTTGCCATCAAAAAGCAGGGTGTTATTATTCAGTGTGAAGCCAGTGCTGCTGTGGGGAGCCGGACCCCACAGCACTGCTGTTTGGAGCTTTTTTCTCCTTCATTTATCACAAGAATTAACTTATTTCCAGTTGCACACTGGCAGCCCCCAGATACACAGATGTGGTTCCTTCACTCAGTTGTGCTGACAGTACATTTCAGTTGGGCCAGGTTTATTGGTAGTGATGCCAGGTAGACAGGAAACAACTGGACTTCTGGACCGAGCATACAGAGCTGCCAGGTAGAAAAAACACTATTGTTCTTGTTAATTTATTCTCTCTGCTCTGGTGTCACTGGGGCACTATGAACCTGGGACCCCAGGATACTATTTCAGGGTGCAGACGTGCACTTTAATAGGTATAACCCCTTCCTGCTGCGTTAAAATACCTCGCCAAGCACCTTTCCACTGGAACTTGATATTAATGCATAGGAGGGAAGGAATGAGGCAAAGCTCCTAATAGCATGAAATCTGCCACAGGGAAGTGTAGGCAGAGCATCAGGAAAGTGTCTTATCTCTGCAAGGCAGCAGCCTGTGTAAGCCTCCCAGTAGACTTTGTGGAAGCTCTGTCTCCTGAAACTCTGAAATCCAGACTGAGTAAAACGCACCTGAGATTATTAACGGGAGAGCTCTGGTGAGCCAGTGCAGCCTGAGCGGCCTTTTCCACTTGTAATTTCTGTGCTGTGACTCGGTTTTCCAATGATTCGGTAATGAATGACAGTGCCTCACCAAGCCAGATCCAGACTGTTTACCAAGATGTTCGTTCTTTCTTTCTTTGATTTATATGCTGCCCTCCCCAACAAAAGTTCAGGTCAGCTTACAAGAAGAAGGCAGAATAATTTACCAAGCATGAGAACAAGAGAACAAAACAACTTAAAGGGAACTGGGATATCCATGTAAAACAGAGACCCCTTCAACAATATCTCGGCCTAGCTTTGTTTGCTAAACACCTGCTCATGTGGGAAAGTCTTATCCTGCTTCTGAAGGATGTCTGGGCATGGGCTCTGGGGGCCTCAAGAGCAAGGGAAGTCCAGAACGGAGGAGCCACTGCAGAGGACAACTTTGCATGCATTTTTGCCAAGTGCACTTGGTGCATCAGTGGTACTTGCAGGAGGTTGCTGCTGGCTGACCTTTCGGATCATGATGGGCAGATAAGAGAGCAAGGAGCAATAATCTCAAGTTGCAGCAAGGGAAGTTGAGGTTAGATATTAGGGAAAACTTTCTCACGAGGAGGGTGGTGAAGCACTGGAACAGGCTCCCTAGAGAGGTGGAGGAGTCTTCATCCTTTGAGGTTTTGAAGAGCCGGGTAGACAAAGCCTTGGCTCAGATGGCCAGTTGGGGCTGGTCCTGCTTGGAGCAGGGGTTGGACTAGAGGTGACCTCCTGAGGTCCCTTCCAAACCTCATTTTCTATGATTCAATAAGGGAGAAGGCAGCCCCTTAGGAACATAGGACCTAGGTCATTTAGGGCCTCATAGGTCAAAAGGAGCACCTTGAATTATGCCTGGAAAGCTATTCCCCATCGTTTTGCTGATGCTGGTGAATGAGTTTGGTTACAAACTGAGTCAGCCTTGCCCTTCACCCCCTGATCTGCCCCACCTCACTTCATGCACAATAAAACCTTCCCAGTAGAGCTGATCGTATCAAGTGCACTTAGGAGAAGAATAGACATTTCATCAATAATCCGCTGCCATGCCAGCTGGCGGTTACCCTTCTGACAACTGGCAATTTCCTTCCAGCACAGGCACCCACAGCCAGACGAATGGCCTCTGTGGCTCATGTCCCTTTATGAGATTGTATCTGCCACAGCAGCCTTTTGCTCCTTGGATTTCAGGCTCGGTATGGGAACAGAAAGGTAAAGAAACAAAGGACCGAGACAGAGAACGGTTAGCAAAGCCGTGTCGCTATTGGCTTTCCGAGGACAGCTCTGCGCTCTCCCTGCTCATCAGTGCAGAGCAGAGAGTGTCTGCTTCCCACGTGTCATTCATCACTACTGGGTGCGTGGCAGATATATCGAGCCCGGGTCAAAGCCAGTGTTGGGAGCTGTTTTCAGAGAACAAACAGAATTTTGGGGAGTGCAGGAGGGCCCTTATGTCAGTACAGGAGGCTATAATGATAGGAACTGAAGGGCTGGCTTTTAAGCTGGAGAGTACAAACGGGGAGAATAAGAGCAGAAATCAGAGCCAGTAACAAGCCATAAAGACCTTTCCAAAGGAGAGAGTTGTCATGAAGGGATCTGGCAACATAAGCAAAGCAGCCCATTTGGGGTCTGCATAGGGAGGCCCCCAACTCCAAGCACTTCTTGCCTTCTGTGCATCTCCTGGCAGCTCTTCCCTTCCCCATCAGATGAAAGGAGGGGGAAGACAAGCTGGGGTTAACCCCCCATGTAGTGGGAACTAGGTGGATCCCCAAGAGTGTTTGCTTAACTCAGATCCTCCGATATGGGCACAGAACGAGAGGAGCCTGCGTGTGCCTGAAGGAGCCTGGCCTTGCTCTGGCAGCCTGGGTTCGGTTCCCAGCTCTGTCACGGGCTCCTGTGACATGGGAGCCATGTGCAGCTGCAGTGCTCAGAGCAGCAGACACTGCCTCCAGGAGAAGGTGGCTGGAACATCAGCTGTTCCATCCTGGGTCTCGTACCGCTCATCGCTGGCTGATCTCAACAGCTTGCAGCTGCATATTAAGCAACTCTGCTAGCATCTGTCATGTTTGTTCTCTCATTCTCTGCTGATGGGGAGAAGTGTGTGCACTGGAGTGTTGTTTTGGAAGGGGGTTTAACAGAGATATGCAATCACTTATTTATGTTAGAAACGGCAGGGAAAATAAGGGCAGCTTGCACAGAGAGCAGGAGATGGGAAGGTGTCTCCTGGCTGTTAGTCACTGGAAAGTTAGTTTCGCGGTCTCGCGCCAGCCCCTACGCAAACTCTGTCCCCTGCTCGGTCAAGCCTTATCAGTATCGTGCCAGAGTTAAGTGGTCGACTGTTTTTATCCTGGAGATTCAGCTTTTCTTTTAGCTCTTCTGAGCCCAGAGCATCGATTGCCTTGACGATGAAGATCAAGACCTTGAACAGGATTTGCTGTCTCATGGAAAGTCAGTGTAGACAGCAGAGGACAGGTGAGCAAGAGCCCGTGGTACTGAGGGGCTGTCCTGCAGCCCTCTGGACCGGTGGTTTCCAAAGTGCAGGAGGCTTCATGCTCAAGCGTATTGAATGATGTCATCCAGCCAGTAGGGATTGGAGACATGAATCCCTGAAGCCAGGGCATCACCTGGTAGGACCAGATGGGTGTCACAGGCACATGGAGATGGTGGACAGCATTCAGCGATAAAAGGCCGGATTTTGTCTGCAGTCTTTACAGAGGTTTTATAAAATGTTTTTGTGTGGTACTTAACTTCTCTTGCGGCGCTTCTTGGAAACATTTCCTGTTAAGCTTAGAGAAGAAAAGTGCTTGAACTTTCCTCCTAAGGATTTTTAATATTAAAGAACAAGATCTCTGATCTTTTAGCTGGGATATTGCATTTTTATCAAGGCAGCCTCAAATGGAAACTCCTGGAGTTTTAGTTTCTGTGGTTGGTACAATTGCTTATTTTTAAACTGCGCCTTGGGTACTGATTCTGTCGGGTCTAAAACTCTCTTGCCAAGCTCTGAGACACTCCCTGGTGCCTCATGTAACATGTGTCTGAAAAAAGAATTTTGCTTTGATGAAGTTTTTTGCTCTGTATTGTCATGCAATGCTGATTTTTTTGGCTGCCTTTTGTCCCGGCTGCTGCTAGTTAATTAGATGTTGGTCTTGCGCTGTATTGTCCTCCTCTCCTCCCCATCCTTTTACTGGAGATCTAAAGCATCTTATTGTAGTTTTTTAGGCTGGTTTCTCTTTACTGATATCTGTGTTCAAGATGTTCACATTTTCCCTTCACTTATTAGTTGTAGTCATCTTAGTTCGTGTAGAAAACTCGACGCTTAGATTTTCAAAGCCTGTTAAGGCATGTGGGTGCTGGAAAAACCTCGGCCTGACAGTTTAAGGTTGCAGGGAAGCTGCAGCTCTTTCATTAGATGCACAGATGTTTTGAATCTTGCTCTGTTGCTTTGTACTAGCTGCCGACTACACGACATGTCAGACCTTTGCTGGGAAAAAAGGATTCAAATGTTATAATGGCACCTACATAAAAGTCAGGTAGTCAGATTCCTGGAGCGTATGTAGACTACGCCGTCTCCCGACTCATCCTGGCAGTCAGACCAAAAGGGTCCTAACCACATCAGCGCAGGCTGCATCTCTGAGGGACAGGAGAGGAGAGCCGACGGGGAGGGCTGCTACAAGAAACCAAGAACATCACAATACTTGTGCTGGGTCAGCCCACAGTCCTGTCTCCGGCAACAGCAAGTCATGGATGCTCTAGAACAACCAACCTTTTTGGCAGGCTACAGACTAGCCCTGCACCCTCCCTATGTGCCACTCTGCTCTCCTGCCCCTCTCTGATCTGCTGCTCTGCTTTATGCTCCCTGGCCTTGTGCTCCCTGGTACTTTGCTTTCTGCTTCCTGCCCTGTTGGGTCTGCACCGCCTGTCCCCTCCATGGTCTGCCATGTGCCCATGCTTGGTGCAGCACCCTGCTGCAGGTTGGCCAACCCCCTCTCGAAGAAGAGTGTAAAAAACATGGTAACCAGACCCATCTGCTCTCCCCAGCAGTAGGTTGTGCCTCTGCCTGTTGTGGTTAGCAGCCCCTGGCTGACCCATCTTCCATAAACCCATCTAACCTCGTACTGAAGCCAGTCATACTACTGGCCTCCCTGTGGCAACGAGTTCCTTGGGTTAATTATCCACTGGGGAAAGAGTAGTTCCTTTTGCTTGCTTTAAGCCTGCTGCCTGCTCATCTTCTACTATGAGACATAGCAAATAACGGTACCCTATGACCTTTTCTACACCACTCTGGACTTTGTAGATCTCTCTCATATCTCCCAGCCATTTCCATTGCTCCTTGTATGGAAACCTTTCCTTTGCCCTACTCCTCTTTGTTGCCATTCTCTGGCCCTTTCCTAGTTCTACTCTATCTACCCCTTCTTAGGTGGGGTGACAAGAACTGCGCCCCATGCTGAAGTGGGAGGCACAGCAGGGATTTTTATATTGGCCTAACGTTTTCTGTCTGGTTTCCAGTTCCTTTGAGGGCTTCCTAATCATTTCTTTGCCTTTTTGTCACTACTGAACACTAAGCCATTGTTCTCTCTCCATCGTGGCTCCAGGCCGTGACAGCTATTTCACAGCCCATTTCTGTGCATGAGCAGCTAGGGTTATTTTTCCCCATATGCATTGCTTTGCACTTACCAATGCTATCAACTCACCAATGTTAAGTGCAAGCTCTGGCAGGGGTTTTGTCTGTGATGGGAAGCTAACAGACACCTCAAGAAGTAGTTAGGGCTGGATGCAGCTGAGGGTATGATGCCTCCACCCAGTACTCTATTGCATCTACATAAAATAGAAGAACCGCCAAACCTAGTGAAGCCCGCAGGACCAGCTCTCCAACGGATGTAAACCGTGGCACAGTCCTTTGATGCCTGTGAAGTACACAGATTTCTGTCCACGGAGGATGTGGTTTGTTCTCACAGAACCGCCCCCACCACCTCTTTCCACCCTCAGGACAGCACTTGCCATGTGAGAGTCCTGGGCGGTGCTGAGCAGCTGCAGTTCAGGGCGGTGTGGGAGGAGCCCAGCACCGGACAGGTCTAGGACCCAAGTCTCCCAGTCCCTGCTGCAATATGCAGGACTCGGCTATGGTGGGAACTTTCTGTTAGATGCTGCCTCTGATTCTGGTGGCATTGGATAGCTCCAGGATTCGACACCAGCTCTCTTACCTCCCTGCAGCTCCTACACACAGGACAGGACACTTTGGGTGTCTAGACACGTGCTCCAAAGTGGAGTGGAGTTCGTTGAACTTTAGTTCAAGTGCCCCCACTGCCATTTTGAAATGCGGGGATGCTGAATAGACAAGATGTGGAGGCTGCTGGAGCACGTGAATTAACACGCTCCAGTAGACCTGATTAAATATGCATTGGAGCAGATGTCCAGCATGTATGTAGGTGCCGTTCATGTTTAATTTAAACTGGAAGTCCTGTTCATTGAGCATAGTCAGAATTAAAACCAAGACATGAATTGCAACAGGTTAAAAATTTGCTGGCCTCCAGCACATGGCATGTCAACATCAAATTGCATCTGGGATGGCACAGGGGACTCAACCACTGGAAAGGGCAAATAAGGGAGACTTTTTTGGGTGTCCTCGCTCCTGGGATGCTAACCTGGCATGATAGGAAGTGCTGTGCGCTAGAAGGGGGTAAGCCAACTGACGCCTAGGGAAGTGCTTTGTGCTTGCAAACCACAGCAGTCAAATCCCATGGCACATGGGGCCAGCTTATGCTGGGTCTATTTATAGTGTCTCTGCTGCCTCTGTCTGCTAAATCTGTCTCATGAGCTGGAGTGACATGCAGGCCTTCTGCCCCTGGCCCTGGGGTGGATGTTGCTGTTTGAGGACCATCGCCATACTCTCTGCTCAGGTCACTGCTGTGTCCCTTGTGTCAGTCCCACCATCACCAGACATGGCCTGCAGTGTATCTTGGCATTAGAGAAAATGCATTTTCATTCCTGCCCTTTCCCCTCCCAAGCCTCTGTGCTGTAGGTGACTCTGCAGGGATCGGTACCAGGTCCTTCTCCTCTTATTGCTGGTCTCACACTTTGCTGTCCGGTACACCAGCAAGGAAGGTCAGACCTGTGGGTCTCAGGAAGAGGTGAGGATGAAGAATGCCTCTGTGCTGCCAAAGACAGGAATGCAGTCTTTGAAGGAAAGTTCTTTTCCAGCTAAATGCAACAATTGTACATGTCCTTCATGGAGTCCTCAAAATAACCCGGAGCGCTCGATCCCGTGTCCTCTTCTATGCCCCCACTTCGGCTGGGGCTGAGATAGCAGCGTGATGCTGTGCCTCCTCTCCTGCTGTTCGGCACAGTTTGCAAGGACTGCAGAGAAGGAAAGCTTTTAGCAAAACCTTCAGGCTGTTTGCTACCACTGACAGCAGAGGAGACATTTGACATTTTCTGGCTGGGGTCCTATGTCACTCCATGCACCCAAATGGCACTTGCCCAGCTGCATAGGGACTGTTGTTGGTGCCTCTTCACAGTCTGTGATCTTGTTCCCCACACAGTCTTCTCTCCAGGCCTCCCCTTGAACCAGGGTAGCACAGAGGGGAAGATATATGGAACCAGGGGGAAGAAACTAAGCTACTTCCTGAGATAACTACTGCCCGGGCTCTAGCCTTGACCCCTGCTCCCAAGGGGACAGAAACTTCCCCACTGCTCCCCATCCATGAATAATATATGCAAGGTGCAGTGGCTTAACTTTCAGGAGGGGAGTTGGATAATGCCAAGCCTCTGGCCTGAGCACTGTGCTGGGAAGTGGGAGAGACGTAGGTTCAAGCTCCTCTGGAAGAAAGGGGAACACAGAACCCAGGTTTCCTGCTTCCTAGGCAAGTGGCTGACCCAGTAGGCTAAAACATGGGGGAGCCCTCCTTCTTTGGCATCTGACATGTATTCATCCTATGCCTGATAGCTATGTGGACACTTGCGCGTCCAAGCTGCACAAGGAACGGGATTGCTAAATGTATAAGTGCCAAAAACAGCCCTTACACAGCTGGATAGGACCCAGTTGGGCACATCATCTGCTCCATGTCCTCACTGCTATACCAGCTGAGCTACCTCTTATGTTATCCAGCCTCTAATGAAGCTAAAGCGGCTTCCTTCTTTTTAGGCTTAAAGCTGGCTAGAACATTTGCTCAACAAAACAAAGCAGTTCAAAGGTACGTGCTCAAGTTAGATCCTCAGTGTCCTGCAGTTCGCTTAGGTACCCCCCACACCCGGAGAGCACGGCTTCTCAGTATTGAACGCAGAGCGCCGTCAGTTCTGCTTCCACCACTACAGCTGTTTGCCCTCTCTCCAAGGTGAAATGCACTCTCTTACATCTCCATCTCTCATCCATTCTGGCTCTAGGGTTTGGTATGTTTATTGAGAGCAAGGCTGTGGACACAATGAGTGTCAGCGAGAGTAAGAAGACATCTGAGCAAGCTCCTAACCTGAGATAGCATAGAG
This sequence comes from Gavialis gangeticus, assembly GCF_001723915.1. NCBI lineage: Eukaryota > Metazoa > Chordata > Crocodylia > Gavialidae > Gavialis > Gavialis gangeticus. Next base: position 166,483,340 of record NW_017729024.1, on the reverse strand, counting down.
ACGGCCACCTTTGAGCCAAGACGGCCACTTTAAACATGCCTGAAAGATAAGGAAAGCACAAGCTGACATGAGAGCAGTGGGACCTGTGGCTAGCCCTTCATTCCTCTGGAGGTGGAGAAGACAGATGAGTAAATCCTGCAGTCTAAACCTCGCCCTCCCCAAAGCAAACATGGTATAAAAGGACATTTAAACGCTGCCGGCCCATTTCTGGGAAGACATTCATCGCAGACATTATCCAGTTAATGGTTTCTAACAACAGACCATGCTTATTGTATAAGCACACCAAGCAGATCCATTTTATCATGGCTCATAATTCTGCACTAAACTGTCAACATATTTTTTCTGTAAATGACAGCAACACGTCTGAGTACTCAGCTGTGCCTTATCTGTTCTCTCATCTGCAGATTAATGTCATCACTGAAACATTTGCATTTAAAAGCAAATCCAGATTTCCACCACAAGAACATTCCCCAATGCATTTATTCGCAAAGGTTTCTTTATAAATCGAAGTAATTTTTATTTATGCCACTCCATCAGTCTCCAGTCCCAGTCATAAGACCGGCTTTTTGGTACAAAGAAATCTAATCTATTATAGTGAATGAAGCAGCGACAATGTGGTTACAGTTGATATGAAGCAACTCCTGAAAGGTGAAGCTGCATTTTAAATCAGACAGAACATTAATTTCTGAACCTGAGAAACTGTTACAGATGTGGAGGGGGTTGGAAATGGCCTCAAGAGACTGTCTAGCGACAGTCCGACCCCCTGCCCAGCACTAGGACTCGAGCCACCTTGACTAACCCAGCAGCTGTTGGATTGACCCCTTCTTCAAACCCTCCAGCAAGGGAGATTTCACGACTCCCTCAGCCTCTTCCAGTATTTCCGCACCCTCGCGGTGAGAAAGTTTTCTAATATCCAGCCTAGATCTTCTTTGCTATAATTGAAAGCTGATTTTTTCTTGTCTTTCCCTCAGTGGAAGGATAATAATTGATTTCTGTCCTCTTTTGTTTGCATATTGAAAGGTTATCATCATGTTATTCCTCAGCCGTCTCTCTTCAAGGCTAATCAAAGCCAAAGCCTTTCCTCAGAGGTCAAGCTTATCTCCCTGAGAGACTCTCCCCACTAGTTCCCTGAGCCTGTTTAACATTGCTTTTCTGAAGTCCATTATCCTTATTCCGCTGCCCTTTTTCTTTCTCCTCAGAAGAGTGAACTCCCTCGTTTCATGATGATTTTTTCCCAGATTTCCGTCCACCTCTAGATTCTCAATCAATTCTTCCTGGTAAGTGAGAATCACATTTGGAATAGCTGAACTTCAGGGAGCCTCCTTCTCCGTCTGAAACAAAACATTGTCCCCAACACATTTGAAGAACTTGATGGACTGTTTTTGTCCTGCATATTGCTTTTTTAACAGGCAGCTAGGTAGCTAAAAGTCCCTTGTTACCATCAGTTCCTTTCTTTGGGTACTTTGATAGTGGTTTCAAAGAAAAGCCTCTCCCACCTCTTTCTCCTGGTCCCTACGAGATCCTTCCCATGACATCACTCCTCCTCTTGTCCTCATTTACCACCCAGAGGCATTCAATGAGCTCTGTCTCTCCTGAATTGTATAGCAAGCACATATACACTCAGCACATCTCCTCCCTCCTGACCTGCCTGTTCTTCCCAAGCAGGCTGTTCCCTTCCCTGCCAGGATTCCAGCCCTGAGATCTGTTCCACCTGGTATCTGGGATGCCAGTTATATCTGGCTGGGCCTTGAGCCCTGTACCTCCTCCTGGTTATTCCCCATGCACCTGACATTTCCTATGTAGCCATTTCAAATGTTTGCCAACTTGACGTATTATGCTTACCTCGTCTCTTATGCCCATACTACAGCTCCCCATTCTGTTCCTTGATTCCAGCCCAAAGATAAAGTGCTCAGGTATTTTGCTCCCTCTGTGGCCTATTCACCAGCAGCCTGCAAACCGAGACAGTGTGTGAACAGACTTAGTTCCCATAAAATAAAAATTGGGGAAAGGATTTACTGTGCATCAGCTGTCCCACAATAATTACCCATGCACACAGTTTTATGTTGTGGTAGGTGAAAGCTAAGCTGCAATAGATTAGCCCTCAATCCAGGTGTGAAGTAGGTGGTCTCATCCAGTATTCACTGTTAGCCGAAGCCCAGCATGGAAGGGGTTTCATTTAGAGGGCTGTCACTCCATGGCATGAAATAGCTAGCAGCAGAGTTACTTTGCCTATCAGGACACTACCGGTCTAGTGCTTGGTGGGTGCTGAGTAAGTGAGCTCTCTGCTAATTGATTTCAGGAGAGCTGCCTTGATCTTCAAGCATGTTGCTCCAGGTGTATGACTTTGAACTAGCGCCTAGTCTTTGAGTGATTGCTGACTGATAGAAGCAGGCAGAGCTGACTTAGCATAACTAGGTTAAAAAAGCCAACTAAGCAGTAGGCAAGGCACATCCGGCAGTGGGATTGCCATTGGGATTTGGAGCTTTACTTTCAGAGGAACTGCACTATCTCTTCCACAAAGATAAAGACTCAGCGGTTATTGTGACTGCCGTGTTTTCTTTCCTGTCTGAAGACAGAAGAATTCATCAGCATGAAGCACGAGCTGGTGGCTGTGATGAGCAATAAGCTTGTGGTCTTGAGAAATACCTCCCACCTTGCAGAGCATCAGGGAAAGAGAGGGTTTCTGGATACTGAGCTTCCATCGTCACCAGAGCATCTGAAGGGGCAGGCAACAAATGATGAGGTGAGTCAAGGAAACCAGAGACTGGAAACTAGGTCACCACTAGAGATAAGAGAACTCAACAGATGTCTTCACAGCTGGCAATGACAGATACTTCCACAGGGCAAGTAGGACACCAGCTGAGAACAACCAGAACAAACCAAATGGAGGAAGAAGCATACAAGTTCCCAAGGGAGGACTGGAGGACTGCTACATTGCTCAAGCCAGTGGAAACTCAGACAAGCCCAAGACAGCAGTCACACCTGGTCAAAAAAGAGTGTCTTCCTGGAGGACTGAGTGCAGCAAGTGTGGACGGCATATTCTATAAGGGATAGGAGGCTTTTATCAAATTTGTCCTTTTAAACAGGATTATGGGTCTACTGAATACAGGCAGTACAGGTGATTCCACATATTGTGGCTTGCCCAGGCTCTTCCATAAGGTTATAGATTTCATAGATTTCTAGAGTTGGAAGGGACCTGGTAGATCATCGGGTCCACCCCCTGCTCCAGGCAGGAAAGAGCACTGGGGTTAGGTAACCCCAGCCAGATGCCTGTCTAATCTCCCCTTGAATATCTCCAGGGTAGGGGAGAGCACCACCTCCCTTGGGAGCCCATTCCATATTTTGGCAACCCTTACTGTAAAGAATTTCTTCCTTGTGTCCAATCTAAATCTGTTCTCTTTCAGTTCGTGGCCATTATTTCTGGTAACCCTGAGGGGTGCCCTGGTAAACCGTGTGTCCCATATTCCCTGCTGCCCTGCCCCAAGATGAGTTTGTAGGCAGCCACAAGATTGCCTCTCAGCCTTCTCTGGCAGAGGCTGAAGAGATTCAGATCCCACAGTCTGTCTTCATAGGGTCTTACTTGCAGGCCCTCAACCATGCGGGTAGCCTCCTCTGGACCCTCTCCATGTTGTCCACATCCCTCTTGAAGTGCGGCGCCCAAAACTGGATGCAGTACTCCATCTCCGTCAAATGCACAAAGTTTGATTTGTAAATTTGTTGCCAGCTTAGCCTTTAATCAGGGTTAGGCAGGTGAGTAGATGGTGGTGGGCAGTGGGGAGCTGCTGGAGGATTCATTTTAGAGTCTGTATACACAAATTAAGGATGTTTTTCATGTTACCTTTTTATTATTTACAACATGATTGAATTACATTAAAACCTCAGGTGCGTAGTTGAATATTGATTGCATGTGTGCTTTTATTTTCTATAAACACACCCCAACATGTGGGCAGGCTTGTTTCAAATGCAAGACCTTTATTTTAAATGAGCACATTTTAAGCCTATTTTGTTTTGAGCAAAGCCTTGTTTTATACTAAGTGCAAGGCTTTTGTTTTGCTCACTCATTTCCATTAGCAATTTTTTTTTTATCTGGGGGGAGAAATGTTAGTTATTTTAATGAGGTCTGAGCCTCTGGTCAGCCAAAGCAGCTGACTCAAACTTATCCAAAGCATTTGTTTTAGGATCACATTTTTATAAAATAAAATCTGCATTATATTGCATTACAGGACACATGTCAAAATATAACTGGTAATGTGAGACATTAATGAGTGGGGCTTTTTCTAGTGATGTCCCACAGGGATTGGTTCATGGTCCAAAACCAATATTTTTTTATTAATGATCTAGTGATATAAAATCCTTGTTGAAGAAGTTTGTAGATACACAAAGATCAGTGGAGTTGCAAACACTGAGGAGGACAGCTCTCTGTTACAGAGTGGTCTGGATGGTCGGGTTAGATGGTTATAATCCAAGAGGATGCATTTTAGTATGACCAAATGCAAGATCCTGCATCTGGGAACCGGGAAAGCAGATTATAGCTGCAAGATGGGGGGATCCGCCTCTAGAAGCAGGGACTCTGGAGGGATGCAAAGGTGAGGAACACCCAGCAATACATGTGAGTGGGAGGCTGTTTCCACCAGAGAGAGTCTGCCAACAGGCAGTAACTTCTTAGACTGTGGGTAAGAGGGACCCTCGGCTACTGGCTAACAAGAAGCCCCCACAAGCTGATTGCAGACCACATGCTTTCTGATGTGGCCACAGACCATAGAAGAGATGAACATGCAGATCATGTGCTGGCACCTACATTCTTGGCGATGCTCATTTTCAGCCAAGCAGTGGCAGGACAGCAGCACGATGCAGACTGCTCCTAGCGGGGAGGAGATGGCTGCTGCTATAGGAATAGTCCTGCTAGTATTCAGAGGAAGGAGGCCTGCTGAGGTCTTCAGGCCTTGATTGGAGCCGCTAAATTGTTAAGTAGGCAACCAGGCACTGTCCCATGAGGAGACCAGCCCAGTTAGGGCTACAGATAAGAGAACCAGAGGAAGAATCGGGATCATTTGCTTGGCTAGGTGGAGGATGGCCAGCTCAAGAACCAGATAGACATCTGGCTGGGAAGACCATACAGCCCCAAAGGGAAGAGGGTAGGAGGAACTTGCTGAAGCTACAGAGCAGCCTGAAGAGAAGTTGAGCCTGAGAGATGGGTAAAGGACTATACTTGGTGAGGACTCTACAGTCGAAGCCAAGTGAGGGAGCATGACATACCCTGGCCTGGGAGGAAGTTCAGGAGGGGAATGGGCAATGACCCCTCTCCTCACCCAGCCTGCCACAGAAGGGCTTTTGAAAGGGTTGATCAGTCAGCCCAGCTTCAGTACCAGAGAAGATATAAGAGCCAATTAATCAGAGCTGGCAAATGCCTAGAGGATAAGGTGAAAAGAAGACACCAACCTTGCTTGTTAAGAGCAAGTGGCAACCCCATCTAATGTCCTGCTTTGACTGGGTAACTGGCCCAGTCGAGTGGCAGACATAATGTCCTACACCTGGCGTGTCAAACTCACTTAGGTCCCCAAGCTGAATCCAGACCATGGGGCTCCTTGCGGACCAGTTGCAGCCTGGAGCACAGGGGAGGCTGCCATGTGAGGGGTCCAGCAGTGAGCAGGTCTGGAGGTGGTGAGGGGTTGGCAGTGGTGTTGGCGAGGGGTCTAGAGATGGCAGTGGTGGCAGGAGGTCCAGGGGGGGAAGAGGACTGGGTGCACAGTGCTGGTTTGAAGGCAGCAGTGGCTGTGACCAGCAGGGCCAAAGGTCCCTGAATTCCACAGCAGGTCACGTCCCACGCCGGCTGTATGTTTAACACCCCTCTCCTAGACTTCCATAAGGCTTTTGACACTGTCCCACATGGCATTCTCTTCAGCAAACTTGGGCAGTATTGTCTAGATGTAACCCCCTTCAGCTGGGGGTGCAACCAGTTTAAAAAAGGCTCCTAGAATAGTTGCAAGTGATTTCCTGTCCAGCTGTCAGGACATGTCTGCTGATGTCTGACAGAGACCTCTCCTGGGTCTCCGTGTAGTCAATATTGTCACTAACTTGGATGATGGAATGGAAAGTACCCTTATACAACTTGTGGATGATGCCAAGCTGAGAGGAGTTGCAAGCACTGTAGATTCAACTGCATTAGGTTAGATGAAATTAAAAATGAGTTTGATAAATTGGTCCAAAATCAGTATGATAAAATTCAACAACTACAAGTACAAGGTGCTTCATTTAGGAAGGACAATCGTGTGCACAAATACAAGAAGGGGACTAAGTGGTCTAGTAGCAGCAGGGCACAATCAGATTCTACTGGACCACAGAGTGAATGAGATGTCAGGACAAGGCTGGTGCACAAGCAACAAATGTCACTTGGGGATGTCACACATTTCTGCAAAAACATGGGAGATAATTATGATGTTTCCCTGCATCCACACACATCTTTTCCCTATACATCAGCCCTCCAAAATTAGAGAGTATTTCTTAATTGAGGCAGCTGATTTCTTTCTTCTTGGAACAGAAGCATCCTGCTTTATTCCTGTTCCAATCCAACTGCCTGGCAGCAGCAGTGACGTTTCTATTCAGGCAGCTGAGGAAGTCATTTGGCTTGATGGCTCATTGTTCTTCACTTCCTGGGTGTTAATGACCACCTCTCCTTTTAAATATTCTTCATCTTCCACTAATCAAGCTAACCTTTGTTTTGGTAATTTTGCTCTTTGTTAGCTACTCCTGGTCTCTTCTCTCCTATTTTACAGCCTTGCAGTCTTTATAGCTCTTTTTAAAACCCTAGATCCACCCATAGAGACCAGACTTTAGCAATAGCTTGCTTGGGTTTCAATTTTTGTTTAAGCAAGAAGGAGCAGGTGAGTGAACTGAAGATGAGGCTCTGTCCTTGCTCTATGCTGCCATAATTCTGAAAAAGCTTTTCCCCGCTTCATTCTGTCTTCCCAACGCCAACGGGCATGTCTTACTGGGGGTCGTGTTTTATGTGAGGAAATACAATGTTCTGGTTGGTGTTGGTGAGGGCTGCCTTGGAATAATGTGCCCAGTCCCAAGCCATACCCTTTAAGAGAGATGCAGCCAATTTGGAGAGTCCAGAGATGAGCAGCAAGAAAGATAAATGTTTAGCAAATGGCCTGTAAAGAAAGATTGAATGATTTAGTGTAGAAAAAAAGAAGCAGGAGAAAGAACATGATAACCATCTCTTATGTATTTGAAGTCAGCTATAAAGATAACAATGATCAACTGTTCTTCGTATCTACTAGAAGTAGGACAAGAAATAATCAGCTTACATTGCAGCAAGGGAGATTTAGTCGAGATATTAAGAAAGACTTTCTAACTGTAAGTACAGTGAAGCACTGGGAACAGTTTTGCCTTGGGAGGTTGTGGAACCCATGTGACTGGGTCGGGGTTAATAACAAATTAGAGAAATGTGTCTTGGGGATGGTCCGGGGACTTTGGGGTCTTGCCTCAGGCAGGGAGGGGGTGGAGTACATGAGCAACCAGGGTCCCTTCCAGCCCTGCACCAATCTGATTGCCAGATTTGGGACTGGGAAGGAGTTTGTCCCCAGGTCACATGGTCAGGACCCGGAGGGGTATTTTTCCTAGCATTTGCTAGGACCATCTTGGTATGTGCTACCTATTGAATCCCCTTTCATTGCAGGAACCTCAGCTATTGTCTGTTCTCTCTCCTCACCTCTTCCCATAGCAAACAGATAATTTCTGGGGGGACTGGACTGTCTGTCTTAACTACGTCTTTAGGTTTCATATAGGGGTGGCCAACTGGCAGCACAAGAGCCACAAGTGGCATGGGCAGCCTCTGTGTGTGATGCGCAGTAGATGGGGGAGAGGGCAAGAAACACACAGGCAACAGGGCAGGAAGCAGAAAGCAGAGCAGCAGATTGGGCACGGATGACAGGGCAGGAAGCAGAAAGTAGAGCAACAGATTGGGCGGGAAAAGAGATCAGAGTGGCACATGGGGAGGATGTGGGGCTAATCTGTGGCACACCTGCACAAAAGATTGGCCCCCCATGGTGCAGGGGATCTAAATGGAGCCACCAGCCTGGGATATAAGGAGATCAGACTTCGTGATCTAGGGGTCCTGTCAGGCCTTAGTGTCTGTGACTGCTGGTTCTAGCAATGCCTTATTCGGATTTACTCCATTGCTGAAAATGGTTTGTCAGTCTTGTCATGGCTGCTTGCAAAGCACTGAAATCATGCAGGGGTGATTGGACCGATTACGTTTTGCCAAAGCCAGCGACAACCATCCTTAAGCTCCACACCAACTAAATGCACCCAGCATTTTTTTTAAAGAAACGGGGAATTTTCGCAGCACGTTGGTAAAGTGGGGGGCCTCATCTGATATACCGCCTCTGCCACAATGCGTACTAGCTGGTTCATGGGAAGGAGCTTGTATTCTTTTCACCATCAGTAAATAACCCACATATTGGGGAAATTTCTTGCTACCATAATCAGTGGTGAGCCAGAGGCTCCTGGCTAGAGGGTCTTGCCCTTCTGCTTGGGGTCAGACTGATCACCACATTTGGGATCAGGAAGGAATTTGATCCCGTGATTAAATCGGTAAGACCTCAGGAGGCAGGGGGAGGGTGGGTTTGCCTTCTTCCATAGTGGGGGGCATGGCCCTCTGCCTTGGCTCTTTCAAATGTATTTTAACAACCCATGCGGTGGCGGGCTATTGACAGTGCCCTCTTCCCCTTGCTTTTCCTGTGGTGGTTTAGGATGCTCTTGATGTTTTAGGCAACATGCTTTGTAGTTGTTCAACAGGGTTGTTTGTGGGGTTTTAGGAATATGTTTGAGAAGTGCTGGTATGGGATGGTTTGGATAGGGGTGATCCTGCCTTGAGCAGGAGTTGGAATAGATGTGACCTCCAGAGGCCCGTTGTAGCCTGTCTTTTTCTACAGCTGTCTATACATGTGCTTGCAGGTGGGGGGGAGTGTTTTAATTAGAACAGTTCCTGGACTGCCGCTCTAATTAGAATGGCTCACCATCACGTGTATTAAGCCCCTCCATGTTTCAGAATGGCTGCAGGACACTTTACATAAAGCTCATTCAACAAGGTGTAGTTAAAGTGAACGAGCACGTCTATAGCCAGCCTGTGACTTTAAGATTTGGATTCCTTGTTTTCCTTTTAATCCAGCTAGTCTAGCTGCAGGCATTCCCATTATCTGTACAAATAGTCATCAAGTCTTTGAATTTTGCTAAACTCTAGCCTTGGCTATCTGGTAGCAATGAATTCCGCAGGCTAATTTTGCACTGAGTTAAAAGATGAAGTTAAAATACCCATTACCTGGAAAAGCAAATGTCCTTGCTTGTTATTGCATTTGGATTCACATCTGGAATGACATCTCATTTCTTTTTTTCTGTTCTTCTCCTTATGTACTCTGCATGTCTCTGGGTTGTCTGGTTGGTTTTGTTTGTCTGATTCTAGTCAATCTGACATTCAGTTTCTCATGTGCTGGCCCAGGACTGCAACTTGGGCTTGAAAACGCTGCAGGAGAAAGTATCATCACTTTTTAAAAACACAAAACTGACAGGCTGTTTGTGTAAAAAGGCTGGGCAAAATGCAGACCGCAGGCAGGATGCGGCCTGCCAGGCCATTTTATCCGGCCCACGGGGCCCCTAAAAAATTCAGAACATTAATATTTATCTGCCCCTGGCTGCCTGTCATGTGGCCCTTGATGGCTTGCCAACACTCAGTAAGCGGCCCTCCGCCCAAAATAATTGCCCACCCCTGGTGTGAAACTTAAAGCTAAGTCCTGAAGCATGTTCTACTGGCAAGCATGGGGAAAAATCCCTTCACTTTTACTAAATTTAAATTTGGTGGAAAATTGAACTAATAGTAAATAAAGACAAAATATATCAATAGACTTCAAAAATGATTTTACAAGGAGAAGAGTCTGGAGAGGCCAAGTGCATATTTTCTCCCTATTTCTTCTTTCTGTCTGCAGCCAGTCAGTATTTTCCACTGGAGGGAGAAGCACCCTGGCATACATAAATAAGGAAAAAAAGCAGTAATGCCTTGATGAAATTTGTACTGAGTTTGGACAGTGGATCCCTCCTCCATACCCAGGGCTCCTAGACATGCTTGCAATACACACAATACTTGATTTTTTAAAGTGTCCCTAGATGCAAAACTTCTCATTTGGTTGTAAATAATTTTATAAACACTTCAGATGCATTTTTTCATTTAATGTGCGGTAAGCAAGACTTGTGTGTATTATCCTGCTGCTAAATTGCTGAGATCATTGTCCCATGCTTAACTAACAAAATTAGCTTCCCAGCACACACACAAAAAATGCCCAGTGTGCAGAAAAAACTGTATTGTCAGGGCACACCCAGCATGGAAGCAGATAATGAAGGGAGGTTTGTTCCGCACGCGCAGAACGTCGGTGGGGGAACAAGAGTCTGTGCTGAACAGACATACAAGGCTGTTCATGTATAGTGGGAGGCTATACATTGAACTAATGAATGCTCGCAGCACTCAGAGAACAGAGAAGAAAACCCACAAGCCAGCAACGTTGTGGAGGGGTTGATGTGTGAAGGAAGTCTGAAAGAGCTGGTGCCTGTTCAGAGCTCTGGAATTCTAGCTAACTTCCATGGGGGGCGCCGGCATTCGTTTATGTGCAGACACCGTTGGCCTTGACTTGCATGCTCTGACCCAAGAGGGAGAGCTGCTTCTGTGGATGCAGAGTGTGCGAAGTGCAGGGCGGGTGAGACATTCTCTAGCTTAGGGCAGTGTCCCAGGCTGTGGAAGACAAAGGACAATCATGACCTTCTCAGATGTGGGCTGCGCCACAGCTCTCCATCTGCTGATCGCCTCCAGATGGGATTGCTAACATGTGCGCTGCTCGAGGCTAACCCTGAAGACTCCCTGACACGTCTGCAAATGCACCGTGCAGCTGCCGTCATGCCTTGTGATGCCTCTCGCGAGGAGCGCCTGACGTCTGTGCTCTGTGCCCTGCAGCTCGCTTCCACACACCGTTCAGATCGCTTTGTTCTGCGTCCGAAATGGTTCATGCCCTTGCTCCCTTAGAAGCCACGTCTCGGTGTATTTGGTCCAGCAGAGCACTTGAGCTTACGACTCTCAGGTTTAAACAGCCCAATTGTGGTGACAGGTACTTCCCATGAAAAGGCAGCAACACGGGAATTTGCTTCTCCTACTTTAGCCTGAGTCAGTTTGCCTTGAGGACATGCTACAAGGCTTACCTGTTTATCACATGTGCTTGAGGAGATGGGTTGAAGAGGATGTGTCTGAGCTAAGGGAGAGTTTTCCTAATGCTTTGGGCAGGGGAGAAAAAGCCTGTGATTCCAAATAAGTTTAGGGACCCCTTCATTACCAAGGGCCAAATTCTTAGAGGCGTTTGCTAACACATTCCCATAGCATCTCCTTCCTTCTGGAAACAGCCTACCTGTTGGCACGGGTGAGGCAGGTGCTACAGAGGGTGAGAGAGGCTGCTGGGACACTCTCCGTCACAATTTCTGCCTACCAAGAACTGGTCCGCACCACTTCACTAGCACCTAAAGCTTTTTCAGTGTTGGGTCAAGGGTTCCCAGGGAGTACCCAGCAGTGCCAGCCATTGGCAGCAAGAGATCAGCATCACAGGTTGATGGTCTTGGAGCAGCCATTCTCAGCAATGCCGGTGCCTGTTTCCTAGCCTTGTGAAAATGGTGTCCATGCACCACTGGAACAAAGTTACCCGACTGTCACTGGCCCTTTCTTCTTGTTGGCGTCTTGCATTGCGCACTTCCTTTTGTGTGAAGCAGCGGGGAGCATTGCTGATACCTGCTGCCCATGACCTACCATTCATAGCCGTCCTGATCAAGGGAATCATAAGCCATATGCCACCCGATCAGTTCGTTTTCAGTCATATCTCAGCCAGATTGGTAGCATATCAACAGATGCTAATGTGGAGTTCCTCCACTTTTCTTTTTCCTTCCTCAGAACAGCATGTTCTAGGTAGAAACCTTTTCATGACAGCATCGATGTTTCTTCAGCAAGTCCCTCACTCCATTTTCATGCTCCATAAGACTTCATCGTACACACAATTTTTTTTAATAGGATCAATGATTTTTTCCCCCATGAGAGCAGTACCAGCAAACCCAATACCTCTAATGATAGTATTGAGAACTGCTTCTTTTTTTTCCTTTTGACAATACCATCTAGATTGTCCTAAATGAAGGATTTGGTAACCTCTGTGATAATCAGATTCATTTATAACATGTGACGGTTAGAGAAATACATTGACTGTTGTATCTGGACAGAGACAAATACACCTTGGACATCACAAGGGCAGGCTTTGTAAGTCATAGTGCCTGTGCTCAGCTGATGGATGCCTGTGGAAGTGGGAGTGGGTAGATGTGGTGGCAGGTCATCTTTTACTCCTCACTCTCATTGAATTTCTAGTTTGGGAAATCAGAGCAATCTTGGCACTTTCAGTCCAGCTGCAGTTTCTCCGACAAACCCCAGATCGTTTATCCACGTTCTGATCTCTCTCCCTGCACGGTCACATTGAAAAGGCAAATCCTCTTATGCTGCCGAGACTCGAAACCGTGGAGGAGGATTTACATGTTAACAAGAGAAGTTCCATCCCTGGCGCAGCCCGTTAGGTCCAGCCCCTCTGCTGCCCTTTGCGGAGGGGTGACACCCCTCAGTGGTAAACCTGCTTCAGTAGAGACCTCACATGGGGCCTGTCCTACTCGTGGACTACTCTGGGACCTAGATACATGTGATAAAGAGCAGTTTACTCAGGCAATGATGTCTGAGTCCCCTGCAGAATATTTAAGGATGTTTAATCCTTAAATGGATTAATTTAATGTTTGCAAAGGAAGCCAAGCCAACAGCTGCAAGGTACAGTGAGGACGGCTGCATGAGCTTCCCAGCCATTGCCTCTGCCAACTCCTCCCCTACCGTGATGCGGAGGGGGTCTCCAGGCTCATGGCTCCTGAAGTGGGGATCGATTGTGAGAGTGAGGGCACCCCTCCACTAGAGATTGCACCAAGAGAGCCAGCCAGCACCTGGGTTACCAGGCCTCCATCAGACTGGAGACAGCCCTGGAGTGCTGGTCACGGTGCAAGCTGGCATAGCTGCATTCAAGTGAGGAACAGGCTATTCCTCTGAGGGTCTCTAGCAAGTGGTCGGGGTAGCTGCTCTTCTCTCGCATGCAACAACTAACCCCTGCCTAGTAAGGCTACTGGGATTGACGCGGTGGGACCTGAATGCAGTGCAGAGGAACCTCTCCACACTGCACAGCTGCTGAAAGCCATTGCTGAGAGTGCATAGCTCCAAGGCAAAGTGCCTTCCCCTGCCTTGTGCAGAACATGTGGGAAGGTGGTGTGTACAAGGTTTGCCAGGACCCAGCACCTTATTTTGGCCAAAAGTCAGCTTTGGAGAAAGGAAAAGGGGCGTCATCTCCAAGCTGAGTGGCCTGTCCTGCCAGGGGAGGGGAATGCCACAAGTATGATGAATCTCTGAAGGCTCTTGGGCTTTGACTGCCTTGCCCGAGTTTTGTGTGTCGCTGTTACGCACTGTGGGAGGCTCGGACCACCCTTTGAGCTCATGATTTACAGGCCTGTTTGAACTTGTTGGTGCAGAGCTTTCTTTGCAAACCCTTTATGCCCTGATCCTGCAATTTGAAGTGTACAGGAGGGCCCCTCTAGCTGCTGGATTTCATGTGGTTGTAAACATCCCACTACTGTCAGTGGGGCTTCATGGGTGTGCAGGGATTTGTTTGCATGGATCAGACCATAGCATCTGGGCTGGCTTTGCAACATATGGCACAGAGCAGGCGAGTGACAGGGGCATCAGCATCATGTCGGCCCTTCTTTTTCTTGCTCTTACCTCTGTGGGTCCCCGACACTGGCAAGAGGGAGTGCTGGTGCGTTACTGCAGAATACCAAGGGCTCCCGGGGGAAGGAGACTTGTTCAGTGGAGACACTGCTCCTACCAAGGGCTCAGTAGTTCTCCTGCCTGAAGTGCTGCCGTGCTAACTCTGTGTGTTTGTTTTTAAGGTCAAGTGGCAGAAGGAGGACATGGACAATAATTTGAACTTCTTCTCCATCTCATCCGACGGGAGGATTGTGTCCTGGACTTTAGTTAAGGTAAATGTTATGTTGTGGGGATTCTTCCAAATTGATGCTAGTGTCCCATCAGCAGTGTGTGCATCTGACTAGTTGTAATGAGTCTGGGATGGCCAACACTGCAGCAGAAGAGCCTGGTTCTCTGCACAGGACCCCCATGGTTAATATGAGAGCCAGACACAAACAGGGCAGAACAAGGCCTTTCCATTTCTCCTCCTCCAAGGAAATGATCACTGGGAGGCTTCTCAGGAAGGGAGACACAAAGCTTAAACCCTCTGGTCAACTCAGCCAGCTTTTCCCTGGAGAATACAGCTCCAGAAGAAGTTCATCGGTTGATCTGCTTGGTGTCTAAGGTGCTGTCTGTCACTGCCTGGCCTCCTTTCCACACCAGCACCCCTATGGTCTCCTTGGTTCACCTGCCACCTCCTGTTGTTAAATGTTAATCGCGTCAGCCATCAGTTCTACCACCGAGACCCCTCAGGTGCCTTTCTCCACAACTCTCATCACTGGGCTTTGCCAGTTCTGGCCCAGTCAGTGCAAACTCCTCAGCCACTTCTCATTAGCCATTGCCTCACTGACCTATTTGCCTCGTGATCGCTTTCTGTCCCAGAGACTTTACCAGTCCCAGAGGCCTTGTTAGCCTCAAATTAGTCCCTATGGGCTTGTAAGCCCAGTTTAGTCCACAGGAGCTGCTGCCCCCAGTCACTTCCCCAAGGCTCATTAATTCAGACCAATTTACAAGTGTAGCACTCACGCAACAGTGTTTTCCAGCAGCCTCCCATCCAGCTGTCCCGTGCCTCGCAGCCAGGCTTCTGCCATCAGGGGTATACTTTGCCCAAAAATAAGCAAAATGCAGTTCATAGAATCATAGAAATGTGGGTGGGAAGGGACCTCAGGGGTCACATCTAGTCCAACCTCTGCTCCAAGCAGGACCAGCCCCAACTACATCAGTCCAGCCCAGGCTTTGTCTACCCGGGTCTTCAAAACCTCCAAGGATGGAGACTCCACCACTGCTCTGGGGAGCCTGTCCCAGTGCTTTACTACCTTCCTCGTGAGCAAGTTCTTCCTCAACCTCAACTTCCCTTGCTGCAGCTTGACCCTGTTGCTCCTTGTTCTGTCATCTTCACCATGGAGAACAGTCCAGCTCCATCCTCTTTGCAACCCCCCTGCAGGGAGTTGAAGGCTGCTATTCAATAAAGGGGAAGAATCACTGCCCTCGATCTGCTGGCACCACTCCCACCAATGCAGCCCAGGATGCCATTAACTTTCTTGGCAGCAAGGGCACACTGCTGACTCCTGTTCAGCTTCTTGCCCACTGTCACCCTCAGGTCCTTTTCTGCAGAGCTGCTGCCCAGCCAGCCACCCCCATTCTGTACTGGTGCATGGGATTGAGCTGTCCATGGGCGACTGGTGCCATCTTAGTCAGGGGGGCCCCAGTGACCAGTCAGCGACTGGGGGGGATCCCCCCGCAGCCAATCTCACCGACTTGGGGGGGGAGTCCCCCCACAGCAAAACTCACCAAACGGGAAGAAGTGGCTCCTGGAAGAAGTGGCCACGGTGCTACATCTGGCACTCCCACTCCCTGGCCGGCACTCACAGTGAGGGCACCAGTGCTCCTGCCTGCCCCCCCACCCATTGCCTAAGCGGGAAGTGTGGCCTTGTCAGGGGGTGCACCAGTGCTCACAGGGGTGCACATGCACCCTCTACGTGTCACCACTGGTTCTGTCCTAAGTGCAGGACTTTGCACTTGTCCTTATTGAACCTCATGAGATTTCTTATGGCCCAATCCTCCAGTTTGTCGAAGTCATTCTGAATCCTAGCCCTGCCCTCCAGGGAGTATCTGCTACTCCCGTCAGCTTGGTGTCATCTGCGAACGTGCTGAGGGTGCGCCACATCCCATCTTCCAGGTCGTTGATGAAGATATTGAACAAGAACAGCCTCAGGGCTGACCCCTGGGGCCCTCCACTTGAAACCAGCTGCCAGCTAGGCATTGAACCATTGATTACTACCTGTTGAGCCTGACAGTCCAGCCAGTTTTCTATCCACTTTACAGTCCATTCATCCAACCTTTACTTCCTCAGCTTGCTTGCAAGAATCATAGAATCATAGAAGTGGGGTCAAAGGGACCTTGTAGATCTTCAAGTCTGACCCCCTGCCTGGGCAGGAGAAAAACTGGGCTCAGATGACTCCAGCCAGGTAGGCATCAAGCCTCCTCTTAAAGCCGCCCAGGGTAGGAGCCAGCACCACTTCCCTTAGAAGTTGGTTCCAGATCCTAGCCGCCCTGACCGTGAAGTCGTTTTTGCGGATGTCTAATCTAAACCTCCTCTCCAACAACTTGTGGCCATTATTCCTTGTTATGCAAGGGGCACGAGGGGAAACAAGGTCTCTCCCAAATGGTTGTGGTCCCCTGTCGTGAGTTTATAGACAGTCACCAGGTCCCCCCTCAGCCTTCTCTTGTGGAGGCTGAACAGGTTCAGGCCCCACAGTCTCTCACTGTAGGGTCTGTCCTGTTGTCCCCAGATCATGCGGGTGACCTCCTCTGGACCCTCTCCATGTTGTCCACATCCCTCCTGAAGTGCGGTGCCCAGACCTGGATGCAGTACTCCAGCTGCAGCCTAACCAGTGCCGCACAGAGGGGGAGGATCACCTCCCTGGACCTGCTCGAGATGCATCTGTGGATGCATGACAAGGTGCAGTTAGCCCTGCCAACCGTGACCTTGCGTTGTCAGCCCATATTCATCCTGGAGTCAATAGTGACTCCCAGATCCCTTTCTGCCTCCGTGCTCCCAAGAAGGTAGTTTCCCATCTTATAAGTGTGCTGCTGGTTACTACTGCCCACGTGATCATTACTTTGTCTGTGTCTAAACCTATTTTGATGCTGTAGGAGACTGCATCAAAAGCCTTGCTAAAGTCAAAGTACATCAGTCCACTGCTTTCCCCGCATCCACAGAGCCAGTCATCTCATCACAGAAGGCAATCAGGTTGGTCAGGCGTGACTTGCCTCTGGTGAATCCATGCTGACTGTTCCTAACCACCTTCTCCAAGTGCTTAGAAATGGATTCTTTGAGGACCTGCTCCATGAGTTTTCTGGGGACTGAGGTGAGGCTGGCTGGTCTGTAGTTCCCTGGATCTTCCTTCTTCCCGTTCTTAAAAATATAGGCACTATTATATGTACCCTTTTCTAGTCGTTCAGGACCTCCCCTAATCTCCATGAGTTTTCAAAGATTAGTTCCCTGAACCAACAGTTCAGCTCCCACCAAGATGCCTTTGCCCCAGGCCTCCCTCCGTATCTTCCAGGCTATCCCAGCTCCAGCCCTTCTGGGCTTACTCAAAGTTTGCAGTTTGCAGTTAGTGGCTTGTCGTTCACAGCTCTCCTCCGGGAGCTCCTCCTCCGTCGGCTGCCTAGGCCAGACTGCCCAGTTCCTCTCCTGCTTTGGGCTTATGTAGCCCCTGGCTCCATCTCTTCTGGCCACAGCAGACCTGTTCCTAAAGCAGCCCCTCTCCCTTTTTTAAATGTTTATTGACTCTCAGTAGCATTTCTCTTTCCCACCAATCTGCCACACTAACACTTGGCCATTTCAGGCTTCCCTTTGATGGAGATGAAACCCCCCCATCTTTGGGTGCTGCTAGGCTTCCTCACTTAGAGACTGAGATTGAGAGAGAGAGAGAGACAGAGAGAGATCGGTGTAAGCTTCACTTGCTTTTGTATCTAGCCAAGGGGCACAGGGCTGTATAGAAAGGAGTGGTCTTCAAATAAAACAATCTGAGCTGTCCATTTAAAAAGGCTGCTGTTAATTTGCCTGCTATCTGCAGCCCTCTGAAGGCTGGAGGTGGGGCAAAGTAACCAGCTAAAAAGTTGTTTTGTCTTCTGCTTCCTCCACCTACAAAGCTTATGTCAGGTCCGTGCAGACTCTAGACACGCAGAGGGGATGCACTGCCAGGGCAGCATGAGCTGGCCGGGGCCTTCCCATGTGCACCCACACATACGCTCCCACGCACATCTTCAAACCTGGAAATGGGCCAGAGAGGCCAACCTGGGAACCCCTCTGTGCTCATCCTCAGGACCTCAGTTTCTGGCCAGAGAGCTGCTGCTGAGGGAGCCTGGGGGCTGCCTCAACAGGAGATCTCTGGGTTCGGAGTGTGGGAGTAGGCGGGTGGGACGTGTTGGGGAATGTCCTAGCAGGTCAAATCTGCCCTGCCTAGCAGGGATGTGCTACCACCATGCTGAAGACACATCTTTAGGCTCTTGCTGCTTAGCAGCTTGTATAGCTCATGGCTTCTTACACGTCACTTTGGACTTCAGCCACTGAGTCTGTCTGGTTTTAATTCACACCTAGCAAGAGAGAAGCGCTGACAGCAGCATGCAAAAATGTGCAAGTCGCAGGGGTCCTAACAGCTCTGGTGGGCAGGTGTGAGCAGCACCAGCATCCTCCACCTTCCCCTTCAGGGTGTGGGCCAAGCAGGTGTAAAACTCTCAAAGGTGTCAGGAAGCTGCTGGGAGCAAGTCTGACTTACACCTCCTTTTGCAACACCTCCCATGAACTGCAGTACTGAACAGATGATCATCAGGCCGTTTCTACCCTCACTACAACAGGACTCCCCTGGCGTGGGAGAACCGCCATCTCTGCCTGTGCTCTGCACTGACTGAGGCCGGGATCACCTAGCTGAAGATTTACATTTTGTTCTCAAGCTGCTCCACTGAAAAATCTAAAAATTGCCTGAAAACATCCAATCCTCACCCAGGGTGCTCCTTAATTTAGTCTTTAATTCTTTGTTCTTTTATCTCCTCCCCTCGCCCCAGGGTATTCCCACATTCCCTGCCAGCTCCTATTATGCAAAAATATTCTAATCCCTGAATATATGCTTACAAAGGATCTTTGCACCCATTCACTATTTCCTTGAACCCCTCCACAGTCTGTCTGCCACCTGTCCCATGCTTAGATTGTACACTCTTTGGGACTTGCACTTCCTTATTCGGGGTTTGTCCAGGGCCTAGTCCAGTGGACTTCTGATTGCTGGCTAGGCCTGAAAGGAGTTATGATAATGCAGATCATAACATGCGGCATTCATCCGCGACGCAAGCACCCAGCTGTGTCTGTCTGGCACTTGATTCTCAGCAGTTGGGAGACTGAGTGCTAGGCTGCAAGCTGCATTTATAATAACAGGAAAACTGTAAAGGACAGGAATGACCAAGGTAGGTGTCCCCTCCTCTTTGCTCACCACCACAGCATGACTCTAGTGTTGGATGAGTAGCAACCGAAGGACCTGCCACATGCTCACATTAAAGCTGACTAGAAACCATCTATAGAGTCGTTACACATTTGTAGCTGCTTGGCTCTTTTCAGAGCTGCATGGACATTTCTATGGTGTGATCATTACTTTGCCTGTGTCTAAACCTATTGTGCGATTAACCAGTTAATTGCATAGTAATTACTTTGCACATGTGGCCAGTCATATTTGGCATGTGTTTCCAGTCTAAATTTATTGCACTATTAATGATTGAATTGTGTGATATATGTAACGTGTGGCAGGGGCCTGAAGTTCTCTTCTCCCCTATCCTGGATTACAGAAAGTAAAGCGTGAACTGCTGATTGTCATGACGTGAGCACTCTCCTCCCCATGTTGCCTAAGTTCTCCAAAGCTGCTCATTTCGAGTGCCCTTTTCCCCCCCTGAATATTCAATCTAAAATTCCTTGGGCCTGAGTTCAAGCGATACCAAAACCATCTGGCCCAGCCCATGGCCAGGACTTCTGAAAACAAATCAGGCCACATAGATGCCTAAATAATAGGGTTCAAACCTCAAAAACTTTGACCCAGGACTCCAGTGTGTCTAAGCCAGGTGTGTGCACCCCGTACAGCGGGTGAGTGTGAAAGTATCAGTTTCCTGGGAAAGGGAGGGGGAGCTCTCGTTAGCTCTCATTAGCTCTCATTAGCTGTCAGCTAGCAAGCTGCCAGTTGCTGGCATAAAACATTAAACAACTTTCTGCACAACTTTTTAAAATTCCTTGCCCAATCATGCCATTTCCAAGTGAGGGATGTCACAGTATTGTTTCCACAAAAACTGTTATTAATCCCCAGTCTCTCTCCTCTGCCTGCAGAATGAGCTGGTTCATACAGATGTCATCAAGCTGGTGGTAGAGGGAGCAACAATAGAGGGGCCAGAGGGACTGCAGCTGCACACAATTGGTAAGAGCCCAAGTCCTTACCACCCTGATAATTACCGACATGGAGCCTCTAATCAATCATTCACACACATTAGAGGAGAGAACAGGCTTGGAAGGGGGTGGTCCTAGGGAGAGACTTGTAAAGGAAAGCGGCTTTTCTTGCATGTTAGTCAATATATACGAAGAATCACTCTGTAGTGCTGGTCACTAGCCTGGTTGAAGGGTTGAGGCTTAGGCCATGTCTTCACTGCCCTGTCCTGTGAGCAGTGAGATGAGCTTCTAACTCAGTCCCCTGCAGACAAAGCACTCAGATCGATTTTGTCTTGATGTAGCAAATTGAGGTCAGCTTTCAACCTTACAATGGTGGGGGGCTGACCTGGACTGACACATCTAAATGAAAATAAGAGGTGCCTGGTCTCTATTAGGATCTCATAGCCTGGACTAGCTCTCCTGCAGGCTTTTTAAAATTTAATTTATTTTTTGACAGTGAAGATAGAGCCAGAGTTTGCAGAAGAACTGTCCTCTTTCCACATTAATATTCTGTGGAGCGCTCTGCACTACTCTGTAGTGAGGGCAGGTCAGCATATAAAATAGCTGGACTTCATCCCAGCCCAGTTGGGAAATTCTCTGTGGCCTGTTTGCTATTTGTTAATGGTGCCATGGAACTGACTTCCAAGGATTTTTGCCGAATGCTTCAGTGTTATGTAGGATGACAAGTGTCTAGCAGTAAAAATACCACAGCAGCACCCTCCGAGGTCCCATTTCATCAGGCTCCAGATTGGTGCTTGGAAGCTGAAGCAGTTTGCAGTTTGCTTTCCCTGAGGTCCATATGCTTATGGGCTGTTTCTCTGAGGTTGTGCTACTTGCTTTCAATGCTGGGGAAAGCGTCACGGCCTACTGTTAAATATGCTCCCTATAAGCCTATAAAACTCTCCTTTTGTCACTCTTCCTATCCCATGCTTTGCCTCTTACATCCCTCTGTCTGCTTGAACAGCCTCCCTTGTCCTGTGTGCCAAGAACCCTCTCTGTGCGGCTTCAAGCACCTCCTTAAAACCTGTTTTCTAACATGCTTGTTGCCACTGTAATTTCTACCTATGGAGGCTGTAACTCTTGATCTTCTGCACGTCTTTGAGCCTTGAGGGCAGGCAGGATGGCTTTGTCCTCTCCCAAAAGATGTGAATGTCGCACCTCACTGACAACTCACTGACTCCTAGGGCCTGTCATTAATCAGTGCCTACCATCTGCCATGGTGATGTGCAGCTTCCCCTACCTGTGTTAGCATGTACGTTAGAGTGGAGGACATTTCCTCTCAGTCCTACTTCATCAAGAGTCACTGTTCTGAATTTTCACATGAAGTTGTGGAAGGTGTTTCCCGAGGGCTGAAGCGTTCTGCCTCCAGTGTGCAACATAAGAGGCCTCAATGACCTACAAGCAGCGATGACTGATGCCTCCTTTTAACAAAAGACACAGCACCCTTGGGTTTCAGCTCTCCGGAAGGGGATGAAGGGAGAGTAGACTCTTTCGTGTTAATAAAGTCATCCTGGTGAAGCATCTCTTCCTTGAAGCACACCATCCCGCTATTTCATTTAGCTTCTAACCGACTACCATGCTATCTGAGGCCACGTCCACATGAGCAGGGACGTGTGTTTGCAGCAGCACAAACACACAGAAATTTGTGCCGCTACTTTGTGCTGCAGTGCATGCCCCTGCTCATGTGGTCTGCAGCTAGTCAAGGAGCGGCATGTGGAGACAGAGGAGCAGCCAGGTGAGCTCCCTGGGTTGTCTATCTGCTTCTCTGCCTCAAGGCACACTGCTCCAGCTGCTCTGTGGCTGGCCGGGGTGCAGCATGCCTGGAGATGGAGGCTCCACGTGCAGAGCCCTCACTCTGGGACACGCTGCCTGCTCCCCTGTCTTGAGGTGGCACAGTGCCCCAGCCAGCTGGGGAGTGGCTGGCAGGGGCGCAGCGTGTCCCAGAACAGGGGCTTTGCAGCACGCAGAGACAAGGGAGCAGGCAGCCCTAGACTGGTTTCTCCCCCATCTCTGCATTTGTCCCAGCACGCTGCACTTTGATGTGCTTTGCGTTGCTTTCTTGTTAGGGTTTATTTTTTGCTCCTGGGAAATCCTGGTAGCAAATTTTGCCCCAGCACTGCAAATTCGCAGTGTTGGGCACAGTTTAACCTGCAACATGTTAAACATGCAACATGCATTGTTTGTGGTGCGGCAAAGAGATTTGTGGCATCACAAAATGCACATGCCTGCACATCTAGATGCGGCCTGAGTGTCAAAGAACTAAGGATGGAAATGTGTCATATGAGTTTTCTTCTCTGTTCCTCCTCAAGCAGGAGAAGCCATGGCTAGGAGTTTATTCTTAAAAAGAGGTTTAATTGACTTAATTGATACTACATCTTTGGAAGAAAGCGAGTTTCTGGTGAGTAGTATTTAGACCAGGGGTGGGCAAAATATGGCCTGTGGGCTGGATGCAGCCCACCAGGCAATTTCCTCCAGCCCACAGACCCCACCAACTAATGATACCTCACCTAGCCTGTGCCCCTTGATCCCACCCTTGTGCATGGAAAGGCCTGGCCCAGCCAGCACACTGCTTCCGGGCAGAGTCCCCGGACCTGCACGGCAGGAGGTGGGGAAGGCAACTGGCTCCATCATGTGGAGCTTCCCCTGGTGGAGCGTGAGGAGCCGCATGTGCACCGCAGAGAGCCCCATGTGATACAGGTGGGCCAGCCTGGCTGTGGCTTCTTGCCACCAAGGGCAGTGCTGGCTGGAGCTGTGCACCGCCAGACAGCAGTGCCTGCATGGGCCACGAGCTCCCCAAGCACCTGCCACCTGCTGCTGCTGCCGGCAGTGGGGGCTGTGCACCCTGGGGTGG
>NW_017729024.1:166449640-166460156 GCF_001723915.1 Gavialis gangeticus | reverse complement strand
CATGGCCCACGAGCTCCCCAAGCACCTGCCACCTGCTGCTCCTGCCGGCAGTGGGGGCTGTGCACCCTGGGGTGGAATGTGGTGGGGGTCTCCATACCCCCCACCCTCCCCACACCCTGCCCACCTCAGCTCTGCACTCCCACTGCCCCCCTGGGCACGGCCTCCACCCCCACACCAGCCCCAGCCCCACACTCCACACTCCTGCCCAGCTGTAGCTCCTGCTCCCCCTGCCCAGAGCAAGCGCTGCAGCAGGGAGATGAGGATGAGCCACTGGATACCAGGGAAGCTGAGCACGTGCCCCCGCAGCTGCGGCAGTGGCAGCAACAGCCCCTCTGGGAAGCCACGTGCTGGCTGGGCTGGGCCCTTCCACGCACGAATGGGAGTGAGGCACAGGGGCTGGGCCCACCAATTAGTTGGTGGGCGCCTGTGGGCCAGATGAAATGGCCGGGTGGGTTGGATGTTTCCTATGGGCCATATTTTGCCCGCCCCTGTGATGGACAGTGCTTTCAAGGAGGGGTGTCTGACCTCCCAGGGCCACCCGGGAATCCCTAGAAGTATTGTCATATTGCGTAGGAAAGAGCAGGTCGGGTCTGGGCTAGAATCCAAAATCTTACATGTAGATAGACAAGCCGTTACAACACTGGAAATGATAGTGTTTTAGAGCTGAGCATTGTAATGTTTCAGCTGTCCTGTCTGTTTTACTGTAAATGGACCCTGAACTTTGTAAACTTTAAACTGGAGTGAAAGACTTTGGGAGATACAGCAGTTTAGCTTCACTCTTCTTCCTTAGGTGCAGACAGACAAAACAGCCCTATAGATTCAACTGATGTAGGTAACTCCTGCCTCACCCCTGCCTGCTTTTAAAATGGCTTAGTGTTACACTTGTCCATGGCCTTCAAGATGTGAGGAACAGTTAAAGATGAGGTCTGAAGCATCCTTGTTTGAAAGGCTCTTGGTAAAAGGATTTGCATTTTCTGGCTAGAATCTGACCCCGGAGAGAGAAAAGGAGTCCTAGTTACTGGCTATAGAAATGCAGCAGCAGAAAACTTGGACATTTGTGCTGCCAGAACTTCTTTTAGAAACAGTGCCTCTGCAGTCCGTTTAGCAGGCGCTTTGGATTCAGTTGTGTTTGGAGGGAGGGGGTTGTCTGTCCTTCTTTCTTGTCAGCTGGAAGCTTTCAAGATGTCTTTCTATACCTGTTGTCCAGTTTGCACCATTACCTTTTGTACAGACTGAGTTTTTACCGGCGGCCACACTGTGTGGCGTGCATTAGAATATCAGGCTGCTGCTTGCAGGCACCTGTATACCCAAGCTTAACTTTCCTTCTTCGGCTGGTCGCTGGTGCCACAGAGCAGTTGTTCTAATCCTCCTCTTTGTTGAGTCTTGTAACCAGTGTGAGAGGCAGTGTGGACAAGGGGTTGGGAAGGGACCTGGAGACCTGGCTTCTGCTGCTGACCTGCTGGGTGAACTTCTCCAAATCACTTCCCTTCTTTTGGGCCTTTATTTCCACTCTTGCCCTTTGTCTACCCTGTCTCTGCTGATTGTGGCTCTGGAGCAGGTGCTATCTTAGTAGGCACTTCTATTACAGTGAGGCCTGATTCTCACTTGGGACCTCTAGTTGATCTGCTAAGATGTTCAGAAGTGATATCTGCAATAACCAGGCAGTATGACACCTCCCTGACTGACCACTCTCCCCTTCTCAACCAGGCTGTGGAACATCGTTTGATTTCCACAAGAAGATTGATTACTTATTCCTTGTTGGCACTGAAGAAGGGAAGATCTACAAGGTAAAGGCTGTGTTTTACATCCCATCATTGCTGAATTTCCTGTTGAGTTGTTGTCATCCAAATGATTTTCCCAGCAGGCTCAGTCCTAGTAGTGCACTCAGGTCCGTCCACTACCTGTCTGGAGCCCCACTGGGTGCAGGACCCTGTCCCCTGAAAGCCAGGCCCAGAACGAGGACCTGATTGCTTGCTCCCAGTCCCCTTGTGATGCAGGCATGGAGTCTCCCATGGCTTTGGGGGTCTGCCAAAGGCCCTTCAGTTTGAGAATGGACCTCTAGCTCTGTATGGATTGCAGAACAAAGGCACTCAGGATACTATACTACAGCACGCCCCTTCTCAGTGCCCTGCCAGCAGCACAAACAGCTCTGTGCTGAGCAGCTGTTGTGCTCTCAAGCCTTGGGGAAGAGGAGCCATATGTCAGGAAAGCCAGCATGCTCCAGTGCAGTGTCCTCTGTTGCTGTGCTCCAGCCTTCTCAGGGCTCCTATGTAATATGGGGACAGCAATGCCTGCCTTACAAGGGTGCTGTAGAGATTGCAATCTTGCTCTCGTGAAGTATTTAAACCTGTACTTCAATAGTTAGCTGAACTGGAGATTCAGTCTTTAGTGTTGTGTACTAACTTCCAGCAGAGCGTGTACACCACTATCCTGGCAGCTTCCTATTTATCTGGTCAGCCTCTCCAAAATGCTGGCCTCTATGTATGGGCCTGTTGTGTTCAGTTTGATGGAATAAATACTAATACGACCCCGCCTGCATTAGTTTTAGAAAACTAAGAAGGGCTTGGAGCATCACATGCAAAACAGAGCCTGCTTAATTACAATGACCCGCGCAGCGGGCAGCTCCCGGCAGAGTCTGGAAATGTATTCAATGCCTTGATTCTGAGACAGGAGAGAGAATCCAAAGAAGGAGCACTTGGAAAGGGACAGGATGGTTATGTAATCAGCCTTTCAAAGGCACTTGTTCACAGAATCATAGCCTTACAGAAAAGCAGGGTTGGAAGGGACCTCTTGAGGTCTAGTCCCACCACCTGCCTGAGTCAGCAGGATCATCCCTATGCAATCCATCCTGTATAAACCCATTGTCCAACCTCTTAGCAAAACTACAGAGTCAGCCTTGACACAACACAAGACTTAACCCCCAAACATTCAACAGGTAAAGCAGGGGGGCAAGGATCTTGGTTAAAATCTCTTCCTGTGCCAAGCAGTCCTTCCTGCTGGAGAGGAACGTTGCATTGCTCAACCTTAACTTCTGAACGATGGTCACTTCCTCTGCTTCGGCAAGGACAACCAGTACAAGGGAGAAAGCAATGTTGCTTTCTGTAGATATTCCCAGGGCAGAAGGTTGTCTGGGGCTTGCAGATCAGCCACAAGAGCAGTTACCCTGGACTCTGGTCCAGTACTCCTGTCTGGGACAGCGTCTGCCTTTCCTTTGCCAGCCCTCCTCTGGGTGGGCAGAGCTAGATGGGCCAGCTCACCCCATCCGGCTGTGCAGTGTACTCTGTGGAAAGTTGAGAGAGAGGGAGAGATGGGGGGAGAAAGAGCTAACAGGAGGCAGGTGACGGGGCAGAAAGGAACATTGCAGGGAAAGAGAAACAAAGCAGGTCTTGGGGTTTTGGCTGGGCTCCTAGCGGCTGCTGTGCTGCTGGATGGGGAGGGCATCCCCATTGCCGTGCTGCGGCATGGAGTCCTGATGATGTGCTGATCTTTAAGGTTGATGAATGAGGGACAGTGTCTCTGGATGATGCAGAGTGATGGTCTCCCCTCACCCCCAAGTATCTCTTAGTTGTAAATCCCCTCCTATGCAGTCTTTCTCTCTGAGGATCCCAAAAAGGGGGATTTCGTACACCCATTTCATTCACCACAAGGCCTCACTTCCAGCATGCCCATACTGGTCCATTGGTTCCTAGTTCCCCAGACATGATCACAACCCAGCCTGCTGAGGTAGTCCAAGGGCTGCGTTCTTCGGACAGATTCAATCTCTCTTTCCCATCAGTCATTACCATTTTGGATGGCTGGAACATTTTATAAGCTTTTGTTCACTTTCCCATGCTTTATGTTTGTGTGCTAAGCCCTTTTTATTACAACACATGGCATAAGTAGCTGGGCTGCACTGCTTCTGCCCCAGAAGGCTGGAGCCCCATCGCTATGAAATGGTTCACATCGGGGAGGTGGCCTGTTTTCCTTCTCTCTGCTGGACAGAGAAGCACATGTCCAGTGAGCTGCCCAGGGGCTTCCCTAAGGTGACTTTGCCACCTGAGTTGTGACTGAAAGGAGGGGCAAGACTTCAAGTCGGGAGCTGAGCAGAAAGCTGTTCTCTGCAGGGACGGAGCTATAGATTAATCATTTATTACAGGGATTTGAGAAGAAAATTTCAGAAAGGCATTTTTCTATCCGGAGGGATAGAACTTGCCAACAAACAGCATGATAATATGTTAATTTTTTAGCTGCGGCACAATTACAGTGAATTTCAGAAAATAGCCTGGTTAATAGCATTTCTGAAGCCAAGACATCATTATCTTAATTACACACAGGCCTATCTACTGCCCTTTTACATAGAGGACAAACTGCTCCTGCATTCATATGAACCCATGGCTCCAAACAGCCTCCTTGCTGGCTGTTTATGAATTGCTCCGATTTGTGTGGAAGGCGAGCTGGAGACACACAGACCCGGACAGTTCAGAGCAAGGCTTTGAAACCCCAGTTGTGGCTGTAAATCCTTTGGACAGCAGCAGTTCCTAGCCAATGGGCAGTCAATGGGAAATGGCAGTGCTTTTGGTAAGTCATGCCAAGGCCGCAAACCTACTGTGCCCAGCAGTGGTGCCCTCAAACATGCCCTGGGGCTCCCTGAGCTACCTCAGGGCTCTGCACCACTGGGGCAGCCTCATTGGCAGCGCGTGCCCCAGTGCTAGGCAGATTTGGGTGCCCTGCTTCTAGCGAGGGAGCTAGCACATACAGGCAGCCCATCATGTTTGAGGGCATCTTTGCTGGGCACTGTAAGGTTTCAGTGGCCTCCAAATACCTGGGAGGAGAGAGAACGACAAAAGCTCCTCACTGCCTGAGAAAGCACAAAGCAAAAACCCAGGAAGCACCTCAGTATCTTGCTCCTAACGAATCTCTCTGAACACTTTAGGTTCCAGTGGGTTTTAAAAAAGTGCCATCCCAGCCTGGCTGAGGCTGTCAGCATGGCAGAGCCCCATTTTCAGCCTATTATGAGCCTCTTATGGGAAAAATATCCCCTTACTGGTTTTTACATTAAGCTGATACACAGCACTTCTGTCAGCAACCCAGTAAAATCCAGCAGAATTATTAGAGTCTTGGTGGCCATCCATCCATCACCCGGGCGGGGAGAAGAGGGATGGTTTTGTGCCAGGTTGGTGTTGTTTGGTGCAGGCTGGAGTGCTGCTGGCCAGCTTTACAAACACATGCTGCAGCCTCAGAAGTCTCCAGGCCTCTCCGTATCCCACTGCACTGCCTCATGCCCCTCTCGCCAGCTGCCTTGTTATCATGTGTCATGCTTTATTAGACAGGTTCCTTGTTTGACCATCATAACAGCTCTGCTGGCTTCCAGAGAACACATTTATCTCTGCTTCAATAGGAGAAAAATATCCCAAGCACACCTCAGGCAGCATTCAAGGCTTCAGACAGACGCTGCCATCCCCGGCTCTGGAGTCTGAGTTAGCTTTAAAACTTCTGTGCCTGTGATCAGATGTCACAGTATTCAGTAGGGGGGGTTTCAGCTCAGCTTATAATACACATTCCCCATGTGTAATTATCCAGATGAACAAGTGAAGGGAAAGCCTTGAGGAGCTAAGCAGAATGGAAAAGTTTAAATTTAGTCTGTAACAAAACCTCAGGCAGATTTCAAATTTCCACTTGACATTTTTTTCCAATGGCTACAGTCCCTTTAAAATGATTCTGGCTTCCCCGTTAGGAACGATTGCTGCCTGGGAGCTGTGGGCCTGAGCTGGCATGGCGCACAGCTCCTTCGCTCCCTTTAAAGTCAGTAGGATCAGCATTGTGAATGGTAAGGCCTTGTAACCTTATTACTGGTCTCTTCTGTCTCTATTTCTCTGAGTCTCTGCCCTTTGCCTAGGGTAAGACATGCATGTGTGGCCACCCCTGCAAGACAGCTTGCCTCCTGGTAGGGGTGTTACCAGACTTCGCATTATGTAGTGGCACTGAATTCGTGAATGCTTGAGAAAGAATAGTCCGTTCTCTGAAGAAAGCATTTATTGAGGACAGCAATTTGCAATTTCAAGTATGCGACAAAGAACAACAGAAACACTCTGCCTAAGCTAAGGCACAGCCCAGTAAGATGCAGTGACAGCATGCACCACTTATCCTCACTTAAAATGCAAAATAACAAGCCAAAAAGACACGAGAAAGCCTTGCATAGATTTTACGTAATCCTGAGGACAGAGTGTCTTCTTGGAGCCAGGTATTCAGAAAGTCTCTCGGGAGATCCTCAGGTCTTCCTAGGTGATAAGCAGGAGACCCCCCAGGCCTCATTTTTGCCTGGGTTTTTGTAGGGATCTGCACCCCCTTCTCCCCCTTGGTCCCTTGTGTACCCCAGGTCTCTCACGACTCATGCGTTCAGCCTCTTCTCAGGTACTCCAGTTTCTCACCCCTTACAGGTGTTAAACATAAATGTAGCTCTCTGCTTTCTTAGGTCACACAAGCCCCTTTAAGCAGCCAGGCAGCCCTCCTCTGCAACTTCAGGTCTGTCACGTAGCTCCAGAATCAGTTAAAGGGCCCCACACTTGTGATGACTGTGCCAGGTCTTTGCCGACAAGGGCCACAAGGTGCGGAGGGCACCATGTGAGATCTGCCTGAGGTTTTGTTATGTCTCTCAAAGCAGACAGGTGCAGAGGGCGCTATGATCTGCAGGGGAAGCCAGGTATAGCTCTGCCTTCCAGACCCAGTTTTCCCTTCTAAAGTGGAGCAGAGAGAGTTTCCACCTGGGCTTAGTGGAAAAGACAGCGTGGAGGGGGCTGCAAGAGGGACAGTGAACAGCCTCTGTTCCCCCTCTGTGATGGGGCCAGGCCTGAAGGGCAGGGACCTGCTGGGTATGTAACCAAGGGCTCCTTCCAGCATCCCAACCCTGAAGGAAGCCCCGGGTCTTGAAGAGACAGGCTGGTCCTTGAAAGCTGGAGCCAGTCTCAGCTACAACCATTATATTCCTTTCCTTTCTGAGCCTGGCAATCAAGCCTTGGGTCAGCCTCATGCACTCCAGCCAGCCAGCCTGAGGACAAGACACTGAGTGTCACTGCAGCCTCCCTCCATGATGGCTGCAGTGTCCTTTGATCAAAACTGTGCCCAATTCTGTCTAGAGAAAGCCTTAAAAATAGTCCCCTGAATATTAATATTGTGAGATCCAGACAGCCGCTGGCCAAGACGCTTCTTGATTAAAGCCACAAGACATTAAAGGTCTTTCAAGTCAATAACGCGCCGACAGTCGAAGAAAGCAGCTTCTTTCACTTGTCAAATTACCCGCGTCCTGCTTGCCTCTCTGCAGCAGAGCTGCTTTCAAAACCAAGCCAAATACATGCGTTTTCCCCCTCCCGTCCCTTCTGATGAAGCACTAGCAGTTAGGGAGCATTGCTACAGCATGCACCGTCACAGCAGACTGCTGCAGGATAATGACTGCAGGCCCGGTGTCTCAGGGACGTGGCACTTGGACAGTAGTAGCAAACGTCTGATGAGCCTGATCTGCAAAGGGAGGTGATTCAGCGACGTTCATCTCCCAGAGCTCAGCAATCCTTTTGGGGCAGGTGCCATATTCCTGCAATTGACCTCAAGCAGGGGACTTCATGGAGATACTGCAGTTTGAATAACCTTAATCATTACTGGCTTACAAAGAAATGCGAGGGCAAAGACCAGTCAGAACACAGACGGTAACCATCCCGCAGAACGGACAGAGCTAAGCTGCAGAGCCCCAGTGGACCGCTGCCTGTGCAGCCAGCCTTTGCTTTGCAAGTATCCCATTCCCTTAACGCTTCAGCAGGCCTAAGCTGATTGCACTGGGCATCCAACCTGCACCACTCACACACGTGGTGCATGGCAATATGAGGGGTCTGTGCAGTGAAACAAGAAAGCAAGAAGTTTAATTTCCAGAAAAAGATCCCAGGCATTAATGAGAGAGGTACTTAGCTGTGGTAGTCTGAAGTCAGGGAGAAGGCAGGGTAAGTTTGCACCTTATAGACTAAATGAGATGCATAGCATGAGCTTCCGAAAGCAGTGGGCTTATTTCAGATAGCATCTGGTGACATAAGTCCCCTGCTTATGAAAGCTTGTACTATGTAGCTCTGATTTAGTTAGTTGTTGATGAGAGATGCATGCCAGGGCCCCTCTGTGTGCGTGTGTCTGGAGAGGCATTACCCCCTGGCTTTTTGGATGAGGAAACTGGTGTAGAGGTGCATAAACATCAGAGCATTGGATATAGGGCTAGAAGGGAACTCCTGGGCCACCGAACGGTCCCCTAGTACTGCAGGCAGCCACATCATAGTCCCCTCCGGAAAGTTATCATCAAGCATCATCTTGTGTGAAGCGACTTCTACCAGAACTGCAAATACTGAAGGACCTGGGGTCCCTCCCTCTGGTCTGGGGCATGAATCACTCTGCTCCCTGCCGCACACGCACACTGGGACACTGTTCAGAAATCAGCCAGAGCCAAGGGGTCTTTTAAAGATAACCGGGGTTCACTTCTGCAGCTGTATCCAGAGCTGCCTTGCATAACAGGAGCTCCTAAGGCGGCTCAGGTAGATCCAGATCTTACAAGAGCCCCTTAAAGCTGCAGTTCCCCACCTCCAGGAAAGGCAGATGAGGGAGAAGCAGAGGTGTGACTCTGACTCCAGGCTTCTCCCTTGGTATGCCAGCCTCCTCTCTCCCTGGCTCTCCAGCCCTGCAGCTCTTAACACTGTCTGCGGCTCCACTCTGGTTTGCTGGTCATTTGTTACAGCTGGCCCCCAGGCTTCCAGCCAGGCAGGCTCGTAACTGCTGACTACCTGCAGCTAGGTCTCAGCGTGTTGCTGGCTGAGCACCTCCTCACAGTGGGCGATGGACAAAGTTCCACCTCCTTGGGCAAACGAAGGGCAGGCCCTGCAACTTTGGATCAGCTGAGCAGATGGCTCTTGACCCCCGCCCTTTGTAAACTCCAGCCTAGGATGGAGCAGGCAGACGGGCGTGATTCCAGCAGGCTGTAGTGGTTCCTCTGAGTGGGGCCTTGAAATCTTGAAATGCAGAAGGAACATGAGGCTGTCTTTGGGTAACTTCATGCACCTGACTTGGACAGAACAGAGCCCTGGGCTGACGGGCTCTGGGGCCCGAGGGAGACCATACAACAAAAGCCTGCTGACTGCAACGAAAGGTGCAGCAGGGTGGTCTCCAGTGCCAGCCTTCAGATGCAAGCAGGGCAACGTGGGCCAGTCCCCTTGGGGCCATCTCCTCTCTCTGGCTGTGCTGGCCAGAGCTTGAAAGAGCCCAATGCCTAACTACAGGCACCTCCTGCCCTGGTGCAAGTGTGTGGGAGAGAAGAGGCTTCCAACATCTTGTTTCCACCCAGCACAAAGCTGGGCAGCATTTGGCCCTTTGTCACTGACCGTGATGTGACCAGACAAGGGGAACATTGACCCTGAAATCCAGTGCTTCAAAAAGGAGCAGAGCCTGACACAGAAACTGAGCACTTTGCAGGCTGCCACCACTGCCCCGGAGTGGGTCGGCATTTATGATTTATGTGCCACAATGGGTGGTAGCTCTAGGGATGCTTGTGGGCAAGCTGAGCTCTTCCCGCATGCTGCAGGTTGAGTTCTCCAAGCTCCCACCCACTGAGCCCTTGCCAGCTGGAGCTTGACTGGCCGACCCCCTTGCTGTTGGGTCGTTTCCCCAAGTGGTGTTAGGACCAGCTATGTGTGGGTTCTGGGGCTGCTGGAGCACCTGTCCCCCAGGCGCCCTGGGGCAATTTCCCCATGCAGGATGTGGTTGGAGGCTGTTCATGCCATTGCCTTTCATAGACTCATAGAAGTAGCGTCGGAAGGGACCTTGTAGATCTTCAAGTCTGAGCCCCTGCCTGGGCAGGAGAAAAACTGGGCTCAAATGACTCCAGCCAGGTAGGCATCAAGCCTCTTCTTAAAGCCCCCCAGGGTAGGAGCCAGCACTACTTCCCTTGGAAGTTGGTTCCAGATCCTAGCTGCCCTGATCGTGAAGTCGTTCTTGCGGATGTCTAATCTAAACCTCCTCTCCAACAACTTGTGGCCGTTATTCCTTGTTATGCGGGGGGGCGCTCAGGGAAACAGGGTCTCTCCCAAACCCTTCTGGTCCCCCCCTAGTGAGTTTACAGACGGTCACCAGGTCCCCCCTCAGCCTTCTCTTGTGAAGGCTGAACAAGTTCAGGTCCCGCAGTCTCTCACTGTAGGGTCTGCCCTGTTGTCCCCAGATCACGCGGGTGGCCTCCTCTGGACCCTCTCCATGTTGTCCACATCCCTCTTGAAGTGCGGCGCCCAGAACTGGACGCAGTACTCCAGCTGCAGCCTGACCAGTGTCTCATAGAGGTGGAGGATTGCCTCCTTGGACCTGCTCGAGATGCACCTGTGGATTCATGACAAGGTCCGGGTAGCCCTGCCAGCCGTGACCTCATGTTGTCGGCCCATGTTCACCTTGGAGTCAATAATGACTCCAAGATCCCTTTCTGCCTCCATGCTCTCAAGAAGGGAGTTTTCCATCTTATAAGTGTGCTGCT
>NW_017729024.1:166439178-166449096 GCF_001723915.1 Gavialis gangeticus | reverse complement strand
GGGGACCACGTTGGCTATCTTCCAATCATCTGGCATCTGGCCCGAGCAGCACAAGTGCTCGTAAAGCCGTGCCAAGGGCCCTGCAATAACCCCTGCTAGCTCCCTCAACACCCTGGGGTGGAAAGCATCTGGACCCGCTGAGTTGAACACGTCCAGCCCCTCCAGAAGCTCTCTAACCCGGTCCTCCCCAGCCTGAGGTCTGGAGGCGTTCCCCTCGAGTCCTTCTTGCAGCATGATGGGGAAGTCCCAGTCCCTGCCCAAGACAACGGAGGTGAAGAGTTGATTAAAGAGGTCTGCTTTCTCCTCTGGCGCAACCACCAGATTGCCCAGAGTATCTTGCAGGGGCCCCACATTTCCCAGTGCTTTCTTCATCCTCCCTATATATTTGAAAAAGACCTTTTTATTATCTTTGATCTTGGATGCTAGTCCTAGCTCTGTGTCCACCTTAGCTTTCCTGACAGCCCCCCTCCAGGCCTGAGCAGAGGAGGTATACTCCTCTTTGGAGATAGCACCCCCCTTCCACTGGGTGTACACCACCTTTTTGGCAATCATGCATTGCTGGACGCCCTTGGTGAGCCAGGGGGCTTTTGGGCACTCCTGCACCCCTTGCTTCTTGTTGGGATGGTCACCCCTTGGGCCCTGAGTATTGTCTCCTTAAGGAACAACCATTCATCTTGGGCACTGAGCTCCCCTGCTCTCGGGAACCCCAGCGCCTCTCCCACTTTCATTCTCTACAGACTAGCTAAACAGAGACCAGGTTTAGAGAGCAACCAGTCATGAAGCATTTTAAAGTCTTCTGGGGTTAAGAGTCATGCCCTGGGCAGTCTACCTCCTGGCACTCACAGCAGCACTTAAGTGCAGGCTAAAGCCACCCTTGCCTGGGACAAGTTGGCCCCGCTGCTGGGCACCTTGGAGCCATCCACGCATGCGCTGACCCACTGGAAGCTCTGCTGGCCCATGCATTGCTTTGTGCCCCCTGGGACCTAGTCTGTGAGTGAGGAGCCTGCCTGGACCAGTGGTGCTCAGCCTTTGGCCCTGCCAGCCAGATGAATGGTGCAGGGCCGGTCCGTGGGGTACATCAGACCCTGCAGCCCAGGATTCAGGCCCACACATCTTGATCCAGATTGAGCTGCCCCCGCCTAGCCTCACGTGCCAGGATTGGGACCCTGTACCACCCTGCCTGCTGGGATTGGGGGCTCAGGACCCAGTGCCACCCCGACCTGGCCCTGCATGCTGGGATGGGGTCCTGGATCCTGTGTCGGGCTCTGGGCACCAGGATGGGGGCCTTGGAGGCCTGAACCACGTCTAGGCAGCCTTGTGTGCAAGGATCAGGTTCCAGGGCCCCGTGCTGCATCCCCCAGACTCTACACAAGCTCGGGGCCCCACGCTGTCTCCATTCAGTCCTATGCGCTGGGATTGTGCCTCGCATCACCCTGAGTGCTGAATCTAGCGCGCAGGACTATGGCTGTGGGCACCCTGTTGACTGGCACCGGGGTTGAGCACCCCTGACATAGACCTCACTTGGCGATTGAGCAGCCCCTGGATGCAGTGACCTGGGGACCCCTGCAGTCTCTGGTGAGGTGGGAGCAGTGTGATTGTCCTGGTGGAATTAGGGACCAACAGAAGCAGAAAGGCCACAGCACAGAGCCAACATCTCCACGCTTGGTCTTCAGCTTCAGCACTCGCTCTGTGCGTAGGTAACAAGGCCGTAGCAGTGCTGGGCACTCGCAGCATCTGCTAGCCTAACAGGAACATTTAAGCCCAGGTGACCCAATAAGCATTTCCCCAGGACCACGTGTAACTGCACAGCAGGGCAGGGGAACAACCCAGGTGGTCGAACTGTGAGCCCCGGGCTGGGCCCTCTGGTTTAGTAGCTGGCAAATCCCTTGTTTCCTGGCAGCGACACACACTGGGCTGACACCCCTCACACATGGGCAGTTGGACAGAGCAGCAAGGGCTTTCCAGTACTACCTAGGATGGTACCATGCTGAGCAGCTCTGACTGCAGAACAGAGCCATGGGGCCACAGCACTGTTGCTGCCAGCAGCATCACACTAAGGGGGGCCGAGTGCCGGTTAGAGGGCAGGATTGCCAGACCCACGTGACTGAGAACCAGAGGACAGACCACATGGTCTATGCCCAGCTGGAGCCGTTCCCCAGGCCTGCTCCCAAGACACTCAGCTGCACTCACATGCATTGCAGTTTCACTGTTCGTGGCACCTAGAAGCACTGGACTGTGTCTGTGCTCTCCCTTGCAAGCCCCCATCTAACATTGATCTCAACAGATGCAGGCTTTCCCTAGGTGTTGCTAGCAGTGCGTGCCCCTCACTGCCCCCCACCCTTGCTTTTTAGCAATTGGCTTTCCTAGAGGGCAGGAAGCCCTGGGCAGGGCACACAGCTGCAGTGTATCCAACAGCAGAAATGGCAAGCGTGGGCAGAAGGGAATGAATTGAGGCTCTCTCCCATCCAGGCTCATTTCTCTGCCAGGCACAGGGCTAAGCCATGCAGGGGAGAAGCATCACATGCACTAACCAAAAGCCTGAGGGAGATCTGTGCTGCAAATGCCCTGCGCCAGGCTGCAGCATCCTCACAGGGGCTGCACTGCCTCACGCAAGCTGACACTCAGCCATGCCGCTGAGCCCTTCCTGCAGCGCAGTGTGAACACAGCTGCACTGTGCCTAGCGCAGGAGGCAGCCCTGATGCAGCAGACGGTGTGGGGGGGGGGCCCTGCTGCCTAGCACGGTAATGGCAGGGTGTCCACATGCCTGGCAGAAACAGTCATGACCCCATGCACCCCGTCCCCAGCAGGTACCAGAACCAAAGGCGCCCCTCAGAGCCAAGACACTGTCCTGCCATGCTCCCGAGGCACGTCTGTCCCTGACCCCAGCTCCTGGTTCCTTTGCAGTGTTCCAAGGCCTATTCAAGCCAGTTCCTGGACGTATTTGATGCCCATCACATGGCTGTGGATGCCGTGAGCTGGAACCCTTTCCACATGAAAGTCTTCATCTCCTGCAGCTCTGACTGGACTGTCAAGATCTGGGACCACACCATCAAGTAAGTCTCGCTGCGTCCTGACCTGGGCGCTGAGCATTCATGGCTGTGGGTCAAGAGTCCAGCTTGCAGCAAAAGCAATAATGCACACGGTGTGCAGCCTGCCTGGTCTGCTTACATCTGGGGTTCTTTACATCACTGTAGGCTGGGCGCGTTGCTAATGACTCTCTCATTCTCTGGGTTTTTACTGAGAGCAGCAGTTCTTCCAGCAGTAACAGCAGAGGCTCCTGGACTGCTGCACGTGTGAGTCTAGTGCCAGAAAGCTATAGCGTGCCTCTCTCCTCTGGCCTGCAGCTGAGCTATCCAGGTCAAAACAGAGCTCTGCAGTACAAGTATGTGGGCAGGAGGCCAACAACCCACATGGTGCTGGGCCTGGCTACCTGACATCAGCCATCCCTCCCCATTAGGAGTACCCCCACCCAACTTCTGCCTTCCACTGGAGCAATCATACTGTCGGCCAACCCCGTGGGGGCACAACTGGGAAGGCAGAGAGTCAGTCACAGAGCCCACTGCAGGGAGAGATGAGAGTAATTGGAAGCATCAGCCCCAGGCACTGACTTCAAAGGGGCACCAGAATCCCCCTCCCCCTGAATCTTTGCCCTGACAGGGACAGCCCCAGGCTACGCAGACACAGGAGCTAAGTGC
This sequence comes from Gavialis gangeticus, assembly GCF_001723915.1. NCBI lineage: Eukaryota > Metazoa > Chordata > Crocodylia > Gavialidae > Gavialis > Gavialis gangeticus. Next base: position 166,445,401 of record NW_017729024.1, on the reverse strand, counting down.
AGGGACATTAGACTGACCATCGTCCCTCTCCCACCACTCTGGTATTTGGAGACACCCCACCTCCCATCCTGTACCCCAGGAGCAGAGGAGTATTTTCTAGGGTGTAAAACTTGTTGGTTATGTCTCTTGTGGTCAGCTTTAACCCCTGAGGGACACATGGGGAGCACCTACATTGTATGTATATGTGGTCTGTGTCTGGGCCATGCCTGACCCACTGGGACAACGTACTGTTGCTTCCAGGGTGTTGCAGAGCTGCACCAGTGTTGTAAGCCCCTGACAGGTATCTCCCAAAGTCATGCCAGGGTTTTAGGGCTCTGATTCAGGTTTGTTTCTGACTTGGAAGGGTTTTATTCAAACCCAGTGGTTCCTCTTTTCCATTCCCTTTCTCACTAGCTGGATCTCCCTGTTGCCCTGCAGGGCTCATAGCCCCCCTTCTGCAGCCTGTGAGCCCCAAAACCTGAGGCTGATGAAAGCAAACCTTGGCCCCCTGGGTGATATAAAAGCAGGCACGTTCACTGTTTTCAGTTCAGGTTTACAGGAAAATGCGACTTGAAATCCACATAGGCGGCTCACGGCCAAAAGACTTATAATACCCAGCAACAAGGGGGGCAGAAGGAACAGACCGTTTGAGAGCAATAGATCCCAGGCCTGTGAATGACACGTATCTGGGTGCAATCAGAAAACTGAAGTTTTGAAAGTGGGCCAATTCCAGCTCTTCTCACCGGCCAGTGTCTCTGGAATGAGCCATGGTGCTGTGACCTGGGGGACGGCTGGGGTAGCCCTTAGTGCAACCTCCAGAGGAGCGGGGAGAAGCAGCCTGCTTTGCCTTCACCCCAGTGGGTAATGCAAAGACCTTGGCAGGAGAGAAACTTTCCACCTCCTACTGCTGATGCCAGAGGCTGCTCTGTTCTGTGTTTTTCCCTGGGGCTGAGGTCACAGCCCCTCTTACTGCAAGCATGAAGGAAGTCATTGGTTTGGGGCAGTGGCATGTATTGAGATAGGTTCTTCTCCTTGGGTCTTTCTTTTCAGGACGCCAATGTTCATCTATGACCTGAACTCTGCTGTGGGCGACGTTGCCTGGGCACCTTTCTCTTCCACTACCTTTGCTGCGGTCACCACTGATGGGAAGGTAGGAGCCTGGGAGCGAGATGTGCTGGAACCAGGAGACAGGTCCTTGCAATCCAGTGTTCCCAGACTGAGTGGGGAGGCAGGTCAGCACCCAGATGGCTGCATCTGGCCAGCTGCTGTTGGCTGCCTCATTTGGGCTGGAGTCAGAGATTCAGGAGCAGGAATGCATGCAAGAAGTTGGGAATAAGGCTTTCTAGTTACAGGGGGTGGAGTGGGGTGGCTGGCAGCTGGGGAGGAGAGTAACAGGTGCTCCCTACTCAGTCTGAGTTCTTCCCTTGCTGCCCCTGACTCCATAACTCACCAGTATCTTGAGGCAGTTGTATGGTAGGAGTTTGGGGCAGCAACACTTCCCATTTCCCCCTCAAAACTGCTTCTGCACTTGCTGAGATGACATAGCCAGCAAGGTTTCTTCATAGTAATGCCAATGCCTTTGCCTGTCTTAAACTGAAAACCAGAGGACCCATTGGCAGATGGCAGGGGCCAGCTGCAAAACTCAGCCATGGCAGGCTGGCGGGGATGCGTGTTCCTCTGTCCAAGTCAGGCAGTTCCCATGGCCCTCTGGAGATGTGCAAGGTCAATGTAATGGCTATTAAGGAGCCAAACCCTTAATAGCCATTACATTGGGGGTCTGGTGTAAGCAAACTCAGATCCTGCTGCAGCTGAGAGCCTGCTCCTCTTAGTGCAGGCATGAAGGTTGCCGTTGGTACTGGGAGAAGTGCACAACGATTTAAACCACCAGCATGAGAAAGCTGCTTTCTCTAATAGCCTCCTCTTGACAATGCTTCCTTCATTCTCTCCCACCCCCCTGGGCTGGCAACCCCAGTCACGTCGAACCCCTCTCAACACCACGAAAGCTGCCATTTGCATTCATGTCAGAACCAGCTTATACCTGAGGTGGAAGCATTTATGGTAGCCTGGAGTGTGGCCAGAGGCTTTCCTGGGACCTGGGCCTTCCTCTGAAATTGCTCCTTGACTGTCAAGGCAATGGGCTTCTGATGAGGAAGTCTTGCAGAAGGACCTGACGTTGGGTCAGTATTGCCTGAACTTCCAAGATTCAGGGAAGCATTAAAGTGTATATATATATTGAATATACGTGCCTTCAATTACAGTGATGTGTCCAAAGGCAGCCCGGAGCCCTTTGCTGTAATAAAATGGGATGAAAACAGCATTTCTCACCTGGCACTCAGGTGGGATTGTCTCCAAGATTAGTGACTTGTTAGTGCAATACTTAGAACAGTCCTAATGTTGAGCTGATGGGAGTTAGATTTTTGCCCCTAACCATCCACCTAGCATCTTGTGCAGTTAATTCAGTCCTGGCAAGCTGCCAGCGCAGGGAGCCATTTGTCCTTGTTTCTATCCTGCTCTGAGAGGGATTACTCTGAAACGACAGACCCCATTCTCTGCTGGTATGAGCTGACACAGCAGCATGCAAGACAGCATGGGGCTTCTCCCAATACTACTAGCAGAGAACTTGGTCCTAGATCATCAGGCTAGCATTTTCATTGCAGTTTAACCATTACAGAGTCAAAGAAAAAATAATTTTGCTGATATACTGGAGTGGCCTGGTTGCTCTGCAGCCAGGCCGGCTCAGGCAGAGCACTCAGTGTTAGCAAAGCAGTGTCTGGTGTAGCCCTGACTCAAGGACGCAGCCTGCAAGAAAGAGCCAGAGTGCTGCCACTTGAATCAGTCGTGGGGTCGTCTCTCTGAGCAGCCCCAGTCTGTGCACTGCCATGGGGTTTCAAGGCCCTTACTCACAAACGTGCTGTTTTTCCCTAGCAAAATGCAAAGTGAAGGCCCTAGCTGCTTGTTTGTAGAGGGCCTATGGCAGCTTTCCCAAGAGCAAAGGCATATCAGCCACAGAGCCAGGCCTGGTTCCAGCCTAGGGCAGTAGTTCAGATTAAAATGTGTAATGGAGCAAGGCAGGGGTGGTCAGAGTAGGTCACCTGGGTTGTGAAGGTAAAAGCCAGGAGATCGGAGCTGTGTGTTACAAGCCATGATGGAGCCCCAGTGTTAACAGTGTCGTGCTGATACCTGCACAAACCATCCCCTCCCTGGAGCTAGCAGCAAGGTTCAGCTGGGAAGGGTGAAGGACGTAGTGACAGCCCTGGGCCCCGGACAGTGTTTAATGCTGTTCAGAGAACATGGCACCCAGTCTCGGCCCACACAAACTTCTTGTTCCTGCACCCAGTTAAACCAACAGCTCCACCCAAGAGCAGCCTGATCTTCACTGGCTGTGTCATATTCTTTGTCAGGTCTTTACCAGCAGGTCAGTCATTCCTGTGGCCTTGGCTGCATAGCTTGTGTTACAAGAGCCACACATTCCCCCAGTGCCTGCACCCCTCACCTTGGTCTCCCGCAACCCTGCAGCTTTGAAGGCAGCAGTAGATGGGAGTAATGCTGCTGTGCTCTCATGACCCAGGGCTCATTCCTGCTAGCACACAGGTTGCCCAGTCAGTCCTGCCATCATCCTTCAATCACTCACTCATGTGACTGGGTTTGAGACAGGCTACAAATTACTGTGAACTTTTTTGTGTGCAATGGGCAGTTTGGAAACCCTTTCGTCTCTGGGTCCAGGAGTGCTTGAGCACTGGAAATATGTTGTGCAGTCAAAACAGCAGAAAGCCAAATGGCTTGACCACAGATGTAATTAGGGACTGGCTGTGAAAGGGCACGGGTTGGCTCAGGTGGCCTGAGTCACGGGCCCAGAGGCCAGGGTACCGGTAGCGGTAACAGCATGAACACTTCCAACCAACATCGAGCCATGTTGCAGTCCCCCACCTCCCCTTCATGCGGGTCCCGTTTTCCGAGCCTGTGGAGCTGCAGTCAGCCACCTGCTTCCCCCATGAAATGCTGAATGGTCCTGGGTGATTCTGGCACCAGCGGTAGTTGAAGGGGGAACCGACCTGCCTTGACAGCCTCCCCTTTGAGAGGGCAGGAGAGACAAATCCAGTTAATGGCTGTATGTCAAGTTGCAGAGTCCATGGCATTCAAGGGGTTAACTCCAGGGGCCCTTTCCTACTCAGCCTACACTGGCCACTTACCCAAGGGGGCAGGGAGCTCCTGTTGCCCCTCCTGTCCCCTGGAGTACCCCGAGGAGAGAGCAACACATTGGGAAGCAGGCCCAAGACAGGGATTACACAGAACCTTGGGAGCCCTTCTGCCAGCTGTGCATGGGTTTTGCCAGCTGTGCACGGGTTCATTGGGGGAAGGGGTAGGAAGGATCTAGAGCTGTTACACTAGCAGCTTGATCAGACGTGTGTGGTTAGCACAGAGTAGCACAGGGAGCAGTCACAGGAAATCACTGTAATGTCCTTGCGGACTGCAGCAGGTAGACATCTATGCAAATCACTCTGATGAATATTAATATGGAGCAAGTGCTGGGGTGGGAGCCGGGGTGCCAGCTCATCCTTGCTGCATGCTGGCAAGTGCGGGTCAACGCGGACTTCCCTGTCTGCCCAGGGCTGGCCTGCCCTGCACTGCCAGGCTGGCTTTGGGAACACATGCACACTCTGCTCCACTCCACATGGCCCTTCCCTCCACCACACACCCCACATGGGTCCCCCCATTATGGGCAGAACTTGGCCCTTAAGCTGGTATGTAATACCCCAAATGCTGGTTACTGGGGCTGTCTCCACCCAGATGATACTCAAGCTGGATCCAACAGTACTGAGCTAACAGAACATGGCAACATCCTCCTACCTTCCTTATGCCACGGCCACTGGTACAGTCTCTGCCATGGTGTGGGCCCCAGAACCCCATCATAATCAATAATTACCATTAATAATGTACCAGGCAGTTCCCTGGGTTGGGAAGATCTCCGCGGTTACAGGGGGTAACAATGTGATGGCTCTCATCTGTATCTCAGGCCATCATTTGGGATCCTTCTTCGGGTCTCAGGATGGGCTGGAGTTTGTGGGGGTCTCTAGGTGCTTTCTGGAGTTGATCTAATCAACCCACGTACTATCTTTCTTAGGGTGGTATTGCATGTTACCTTTAAACAATTCTAAAGGCACTTAAATGGGAGCATTCACGTATTAAATGGTGTTACACTGTGCTAAGTACTCGCAGGAGTCTTCAAGTTACACCGCTTTGGGCAAGGGTTATCTTTGAGCCATTCTACCTAGCTTGAGCTAAGGTATTGTAAGTCTGCTCCATGGAGAAAAAGTGACTGATTTGCAGCCATCCAACATCCCAGCATGAACGGTTCCCAGCCCAACTCTCCCAAGCTCTACTTTCCAGGGGGGTGTACTTGCCCCAAGCCAACACCGCCACCAACCCCGGTGGGACTGATCCCAGCCCACATGACTCTATGCAGCCGGCTCCATGGACCCCAGGACATCTGATCCACGCCCCTGGGCTGGGCACCAGGCGCATGGCCCTCCCGGCCAGGCACGAACTGCTGAGCAGGCCAAGGTTCAGAGCAAAGAATCCAGTTAGAGGTCTTACCACTTTATTCTAAGTCAATACGAAGTGAGCTGCACCATAAAGTTGTTGCCTCCTAAACAAACTGGGCACTCTTGATTTGTGCATTTAGTGCACTTCCCCAGCAGAAAAGAGGCACTGGGCCATAACGTAGCAGGGAACAAAGGAGCCCTGAAATCCATGCCAGGCAGCACTTGAACCCCTGGATTCCCGCTGATGGACTCCCCATCGCTTAATGCTGTGCATCTTATGTGGCTGTTTAGACCAAAGCAGCAGTTGCTCGGGGCTGCAGGGGGTGTCAGGGAGGCCAAGGCGGAGATGGGACCGGGACTAGCTTCCCAGATCAAGGACAACAAGGAGTCATTTTTTAAATACATAGGGGGCAAAAAGAAGGTACCGGGTAACGTGGGGCCCCTGCAAGACACGCTAGGAAATCTGGTCTTCACACCACATGACAAAGCTAACATATTTAATGATTTCTTTGCCTCCATTTTCCTGAGCAAGGACCGGATCAGCCCCCCACTGGGCCCTCCTCAGGCCCCAGGGGAGGTGCACCCAGGCCCAGGGTCAGGGAGGATCTAGTCAGGGAACGTCTGGCGGGACTGGACGTATTTAAATTGGCTGGTCCAGACGGTCTCCACCCTTGAGTACTGAGGAAATTGGCTGCGGTCAT
>NW_017729024.1:166434804-166438756 GCF_001723915.1 Gavialis gangeticus | reverse complement strand
CAAGAGAAGTGGTGCTGGCTTCTACCCTGGGGCGCTTTAAGAGGAGGCTCGACAATCACCTTGCTGGGGTCGGACTTGATGATCTGCTCAGGTCCCTTCCGACCCTGCTAACTATGAAACTATGATGTGAAACACCCAGTGGACAAACCGAGTGTTTCCCTTGCACTTTGTACTGGAGTAAACAGCATCCCGATGTGCGGAAGGAATAGGGGCCCGGCCTTATTTGTCCACCCACAGCTTGTCCCCAGGGTATATTGACGCCCGCTTGGGATGGATGGACGGCCTCTGACTCATGGGTCAAGTGACTCAGATTTGTGCTAGTTCTGGTGGGAAACCAGGTTTCTAGGGTCCCAGCCCTGATTTCATGCTGTTCACTGAAGCTGCAGGCAGCCTGAGGCTCGTTCAGTGGAAGTGTGCAGCTGGTAGATCCCAGCCCATTCCTTTGGGAGCACACTGGGGGCCACCGGGGTGCTGGCTGCTTCATGCAGTAGGGGTACAGGTTTTCAAGTGGGAAAGGACAACTGTAGCCCTTCCCAGTGAACCTCAGTATGACCCGGGGCGGGGGATGCCCCCATGCATTGCTGCATCACACCCCAGCATCCGCTCAGACTCCATCATATCCTCCAGAGCCACGTGCTCTCCACAGGAGACCTCCAACGCATGGTGGATCTGTGCCACCCCATCCAACCCATCTAGGGTTCATGCCTTCTGTGCCCTAGATCTCACTCTGCCTTTCCCTGCTATGCTAAAGATCCCTGTGCTAGGAGCCATCATGTCCTCATTCCTGGACTGCGATCAAGTCCCACTGACATCTTCAGGGAGCTCAGGGAGCAGCATTCCCAGTGTTCACCTCCCTGCTCAGCCTGTGCAACTCCCACGGAGGATCTTGGCAGGAGCTAACTCTTCTGTGAGGAGCCTTAATGCCCTCTGTGCTGAAAGGGAGCAGCAAGGCTGCCGTCACAATCATGATCCATGGAGTGACCTTGCCTCGACTGGTCTGGGGGCTCCTTCCCCTCTGGATACCGCTGGATCGGCATGGTCAGAAAGCCCAGTCCCCTGTTCCAGCTACCAAACCCTGACGGAGCGTGGTAGGATTTTGACACTGCTAAAACCCAGCTTGATTATTTTTGAATTTCTCCTAGACCCTTTCAGGTTTCCCGTAAGTGTGGCAGATAATTGCTTACAATCTATTCATTCCTGGAGACGTTCCATTTAGCGCCGGGCTTGCTTAGCATGAATGATTCAATATCTCTCGCTAATGAAGGGCAGGCTGCATTAATGTCCGAACAAAATCCATGCTAATAAGCTACATAAAACTCCAGGGCGTTTAGCTGGAGAACGAGGCATTTGCTGCCTCCCATTCGGGAACAGCCTCCGACTTTGCAGCCACATATTATTAAGCTTGAAGAGTTTAAAATTGCTCGGAGCCCCTTTTAAAACTGAGGCCCATGTCGAAGTCTTAAAGGGCTGCCGGTGCTGATGTTAAAGACTAGTATTTCCTCCTTAGTGCAGTACTGCCAACCCCAAAAGGTTCAAAAATCATATGTCAGACTCCAGGCTTCAAGGAACTGACTTGGAGATCATGACACTTGAAACATCATCAGCTTAGGCTCCTTCTTCTCTGCTGCCTGCGTTTTGGGCTGGGTTCAGCCAGGGCTGGGGCCTTCAGAAAAGCACTGCGTATCCTGAGACTCCCAGTGAGGCTGTGTGTGTTGGCAGCCGTGCCTGTGTTACAGACAGCGCCTTTGTTAAGGAATCGGAAGGACCGTGAATAGCTGGTCTGCCTTGCTTTGAGCCGGGTACGGTGAAAATGGCCTATTCCATACTCCCCTTCTCCTTGGACAGGTCTTGCTCTTAGTCTCATGGCCTACCTAGGGGGAAAACACTGCAAGGGGTATGTACTGAAAACCAAATAAAAACTTGCAGTGAAAAGTTAAAAAAAAATAGAGGTAGCCCAGAGCCGCTTCATCCTTGGCGAAAGGCAGGCCCCTACATGGATGCCTCCGTGCCTAGATAAGTGGCCTGATTTGCATTGATACCAGACAGCTCCAGACTTCTGTAGTCAGTCTTTGCTGAATCGCTTTGGAGAAGTTGCTGATGAACAGTTTTCTCCCTTTCTTTTGAGTCTTTTGCTTGGTATGTTGTCAATCGTAGGATGATAGGAAAGTAGGGCTGGAAGAGACCTCATGAGGTCATCTAGTCAAGTCTCCTGCTCAAGGCAGGATCAGCCCTGAGTAAACCACCCCAGCCACATGTCTGTCCAACTTGCTCTTGAAAATGTCCGAGGAGGGAGATCCCACAGCTTCTCTCGGTGCCTGTTTCAGTGCCTGACCAGAGTCAGAAAGCTCCTTCTCATCTCCAGCCTACATTTCCCCTGTCGCAGCTTGAGGCTACTGCTCCTAATCTTGTCCTCTGCGGCCACAGAGAATAGTCTATATTCATTTTGGCAAGATAATTGCCTTTCAGATTGCCTGTGTTTCCTGGGAAGAGCCCACTGTGGCTCCTTTAGCAGGCAGGTGGATAGATATTTTTATTCTAACACTGAACCCTGACACGCTGTTGTTTGAGCAGACGTTGCTTTGATATCTTCAGCTCAGCGATGTCCCTCCTAGATTAAGCTGCAGGTGAACATGTGGGGGTAGTTACTAATGTGATTAGCAGTACTGAAGTATAGTGGGAGGGGTGACAGGCTTCCTATAACAAATAATGAAACCCAGCAGAAAGGTGGGCTTGGCGGAGTGACCTGCTTCTGACGTAGAAAAAAGTGGACGTGGATCGGGATTCAGCAGTCTCCTAAATTCAACTCTGGGAGCTTGGATCACCTTGTGAGGACAGAGACCTGCTACAGGGTCCTGAGCCTTAGCTGGCTGTGGCTTTCAGTTGCTCTGACATTCAGCGGTGTTTGCATTGGGACCCTGCTTTGGGCCTGTCTTGGATTTTCCCTAAAAACCACGGACCTTTGCCAGCTGGAATTCAGTGCCCGGCATCTCCCCTCCCGGCACAGCCCAGAGCATTGAGTCTAATGATAAACTGTGCCAAAGCCAGGTCTACGGCAGGTGTGCACCAGGCTGGAAGAGTTCATGGGCAGCCCAAGGGCCTAACCAGGACTCACCTGTGACGCCGGAGGTGGGAGCTGGGCCTCCAGGGAAGAGCCCAAAAGCCCAGGACAGCGGAGGGGCAGCAGCCCGGCGGGTGGTGTGAAGCCAGGGGAGGTGGCCTCTTGCTGGACCCTCCGCATGGAAAGGTAAGCCCGGTGGGGGTGGTTGACTGCCACCAGGAGACTGGTTCGCGCAGCAGAGCAGAAGCGTTGGCTTTCCTGGTCCGTCACAGAGCTGGGGAAGGGACGAGGCGCTTGCTGAGCCCTGAAAGAGGCAGGGGCAGAGTTTGTTTCTCAGTGGCCCTTTCCCACCATGGGTAGGCTGGAAGGACCGGCAGCACACTCCCCTCAACCCGCAAGGCGCTGAAAGCTGGGTGGATCAGCTGAGTCGCCGGGGTGGAAACAGGAAGATGTTCGGCCACGCTTTGTCCTGCTAGAGGGGATGCCCTCAGGGGTAAGACCACAACCCATTAAGTCTAGACAAGCAGGAAACACCTGTAAGCAGCTATTTCTCCAGCTGAATTTGGGTTAAACCCAGTATCAGAGAGCCCCCCTGGGGAGCAGGCCAGATGGAAACGCACCCTAGAAAAAGCTTCCAGATCCTATGTTCCAGCCCTCATGGAAGATGCATTCGAAAAGAAGGTTTAGATGCATTTCTGGCTCTCCTCCGCTTCCCATCAGAGAGGAGGCTAAATGGGGAATTATGACATGACCTTTAAAAGGTCCAGCAGCTGCAGTCCAGACATCCTGGGTCATCTCTAGGGTAAGACAGCAGCCACTAAACAAGGCCCTTGTTGCGGCAGATAAAACTCATTTGAGTGTGAAGAAGTCAGCATCAGACCAGGCGAAGTGGTA
>NW_017729024.1:166428627-166434649 GCF_001723915.1 Gavialis gangeticus | reverse complement strand
AGCATCAGACCAGGCGAAGTGGTTCAGTTAATTAAGCCCAAGTATATTTGCTTTTTGTGTGCGTGTGTCTTGGGTTTTTTTTTTGAGGCCTGCAAAAAACTACTCCAAGGCAGCAAAGGCCCAGTGGTATTATTGCTGGCCTCTGTAAATATTGATGGCCTCAAGATAAATGCCATGCTGCTGCATGCCTCCTACAAAGAACACTTCATATACAGCTGCTCCCAGGGCATTTTCCCCCATTACCAAAGCTATTGACCTTTCAAAATATGAGATGCTTTAAACGCCACAACCTTGTGGAAATGAGCTAATCCGCTCTGTCAGTCCAGAAGTGAGCTTGCCCTTTCCCACATGGAGAAAACATGCGCCGCTGAACAATTATTTTGTATAACAAATCTTCGTGATCAGGATTGGAGTGCGTCTCACTTACAGAGAAGGATTCCCCCAGAGGTGGGCCTAAGGGGTCCATAAGCCGTCCCCGATACCACCCTTCCCCATGTGCGAGGATAAATGCTGGGCTATGTTCAGATGGCTCCTGCCTGCTCGCCGCTAACGGGACGCAAAGGTTGGTGTGTGGCCAAAAGGCAGGAGGAGTTTGGCAGCTGTAAGGTTTTCTGGGCAATCCCAGCCTTGCAAATGCTTTTGCGGGGAGTTTGGGGGCACGGTTCTGCAAGCCCTGCCCTGGGAGACCATCCCCTGGGCTTACCCCTGCAAGGTGATGAGCCAGCCCCTATGGGCCCCGTCTGCCCAGCATGCATCTCCTTAGTGCTGAGCACCGCAGCCAGCCAAAGCAGCCAGGCCAGAAAGGTGCTGCCGGGTTCGTTGCCTCCCTGCACCCTGCTGCTCCAAGCCATCGACTGGCTCCCGCATGCACAGATCAAGGCCCTGCAGGGTTCCTTGTCAGCCGGCAGCTTTGATCTCAGGTCTCGCTGATCTGGAAAGGTCTCGATGCCCCGCTGGGCTCTTTCTTCCATCCTGGTGCCGTCCACACTGCCCTCCCCTCCCCAGTTGTGCCATCTGGAAAGTGCATGCTCTGCCGCAGCACCTCCAGTCGCAGCTTCAGTCACCCCAAGCTGGCTGCCCCTTTGTCATATGTGATCGAGCCGGTGACAGATCCGTGTGGGGGGGCACTGGTGCAGTCGCATCCAAGCTCGTACCCTGGTGCCAGCTTAGGTAGGAGGGTCCTGGGCCCTGCTCAGGGCTGTGGGGGTTGAGAGGGAGCCAGCATGATGCCCTGAGGCTCTTGCTGACAGCACCAGCTGTAGAAAGCTACTCTGCTTTCTGGGCAGAGCTGCTTGGCAGGGGGGAGGATATTGTGCAGACTGCCCAAGAGCCACAGTGGCTGGTGTTACCTACACAGCTGGGGCTCCCTGCCCACCAGCTGCTGATGAGGTGGTGGGAGCTCCAGAGGGCATTAGGATGGGGCCTGTCCCGCTGAGGGAGGTGGCTCTGCAAGCAGGGTATGGGGATCCTGTCCCCCCTGCAGGGTCAGAGCCCGAACCCACCTCTGAGCCAAAGTACCAGTGGAGGACAGGGAGCGCAGGTCTGGCCCTGGAAGTGCTGCTGGAGCCCCTGGGGTGCCAGGGATGCCCAGGATGGCCAGGCAGGGGGCAGGTGCATGAAGGGTGAACCAGTCCCCGACTGACCTGGGGGCAAGAAGAGCCCCAGAGCTTCTGCTCCTCTCTAGCCAGGGTCTGTGGGAGCAGTGGCACTGGGCACCAGGCTCCATTGGGACAGCAGGTTCCCTCTTCCTGCCCCTACTCTTGGCTGGCGGGGGACACACGGGTGGGATTTGGCAGGGAGCAGGGGCAGGAAACCTGGCTGCCATCGCCAATGGCCCCATGCAGCTGCTTCCCACAGCTGGAACCCCAGGGCTGGTGGGGACATCGGATGGGCCTGGACAGGGCGCAGCAGCAGGAGAGAGGGACCCACTCACCACCGTATCTGGCGGACCCAGGTGCAGGGGAGCCCAGAGGTGCTCCAGCCCCACTCCAGCTGCAGGCTGTGGGGAGGGTGTGCAAGGGGGTCGGGATCAGCTGGGAAGAGGAGCAGTAGCAGTGGTGGTGGATGTGTCTCTCTTCCCTGCGTCTGCTTGTCCCTCCCAGCCTGTCTTGCCAGGAACTGTGTGTACACATAACCTGTTATACAGTGTCCAGCACACTCCAGGGGGCACGAAGCCAGTAGCAAAGTACATCTTCCTCCTCCCTCGTTCCCCGTAAGTGCCTCTGGTTGCACTTAAGTGGTCAGAAGCTGACTCGACATGTCTCCAAGTTGCATTTACAGAATTACAGCTGAGGGCAGGTCCCCCAGCACAACGGCTCGCTTCCTTTCTGCAAGAGGAACTGCGAGGCATTTTCCAATTCCCCTCTGAATGTTAGTCCACCCAGAGAGCAAGAGCCTGCACAGAAGTAGGCCGACACTTAGAGATCAGGATGTGTTATCTGCCTCTTAGCATCGAGGCTCCATCCCTCCAGTTAAGTCTGCCCTGGGCCATCCCTGCCTCCACATGTCAGAATTGGGCCCCAGAGCCTGTGCCACCAGTGCTGGGATTGGCCCCGGAGGCCCTGCCCAGCCCCATGTGCTGAGATCAGGCCCCACAAGCCAGAATTGGACCCTGGGGCCCCAGCAGTCTCTGAACATGAAACCCAGGATCTCTGAGAGCTCCTGGAGGAAGAGTTGATGTCTTGGAGGACTGAAGAAGAGTGAGCATAGCACTGATCTTCAGATGCAAGAGGCAGGGGCACAAAGGAGGACTCGGATAATTATGGCTTGGTCGTTCCAGCTTCTATTCCTGGAATGATGCTGGAGCCACTGATTAAACAGTCCAATTATAACCACTTAGAGGATCAAAAGAAACGAAAGAGCCAACCTGGATTTGTGAAGTTCAAGTAGTGTCAAACCAAACTACCTTCTTTTTTGGGCAGGGTAAGGGGAAGCAGTGGATGTGAAGTATTTTGACTTCACTAAGGCTTCTGCCCCAGTTCTGCAGGATGTTCTCATCAGCTAATTGGGAACGGTGCAGACAAAACGGTAAGAAGTGGGTGCACAGCTGCACTCACAGAGGAGTTATCCATGGCTCACTGTCAGCCAGGGCAGACGTATCAAGTGGGGTCCAGCAGGGGTGTTTACTGAATTTTACTGTTTAGTCCACTGGGGCCAACCTTTTTGGCACATGTACCATAAATTAGTCCTCCCCAAATGCCACTCCAGTCTCCTGTTCTTGTCCAGTCTGCTGCTGTGCTTTCTGCTCCCTGCTGTAAGCTCGCTGCCCAATCTGTTGCTCTGTTTTTTGCTTCCTGCCCCACCTGCCCTTTGCTGTCCATACCCTCCCTGATCTGTCGAATGCCACACTTAGAGGCTACCCATGCCACTTGTAGCACACATGCTGCAGATTGACCACCCCTGGCTTAGTCCTTGTCTCTACAGTTTGGACCACGACATATGGAGTGTGGGTGACAGCAAGTGGGGAGGAGTTACAGGCACTCCGAACAACAGGGCAGGAATTTGAAATGACTTTGATAAATCAGATAAATTGTCTGAAATCGATGACACGCAATTCAACAAACACTCGTGCAAAGCTCTGCTCTTGGGAAGGGAGACATCAAATGCACAAATATAAAATGAGTAATAGTCGATTATGTGGCAGCAGGGAAGAGAAAGATCCAGCAGCTATAATGGCCCACAAACCAAATGAGTCAATAAAGCGATGCCATTGCAAAAGAGATAAATCTCATTCTGGGAGAAGTTAACAGGAACATCGCACTTAAGACAGAGGGGGTAATTATTCCATGCTGCTCAGTATTGGCTAGGCCTCTGCTGAACTGTATCAGAGCTAAACATCCCAGTGTATGTCTACACTGCTGTGATAGGAGAGACTGCGGTAAAAACACCTCGGCTAGCTCTCTCTGTGTGCATGCGTGTGGGAAACCAGTCCATCTTCCATGCCAGGCCTGAGCTGAAACCAGGCAAATTTAGTACAAATCTCCCAAGCAAGCAGGAGTTGCATGGCACATATTAGTTTAGCATTGCCTTTCACTATGAAGCATCCCCAGATGCAATGGACTGACGTATGCATAACAGGTAAGGAGCCCTGTAGCCAGAATTGAAATGCAGCCACTTCTGGGGTGGCATCTGGCCAGTTTAGGACTGTGCCAGGAAGGGGAGTCCCCTGTTCTTTTGGGAAGCCAGGTTGGCAAGCAGCGCTTACTGAGATCAGGATAAATGCCGTAGCTTTGCACAGAGTACCGCGGCTCTCCCAAGAACACCGCTGAGCAGGATCCCTGCTTCTCATCCAACCTGAACAGCAGTGCCCCAGCTGAGCTATTGGGTCTGTGCCGACTCGCACAGCCTGATATAAATTTCCCTTGCAATGGCGTAAAGCGAGGTCAAGTCCATTGGCTTCAGTGGGATTAAAGCGGTGCCTGCTGTTGAGAGAATCTGGCCTGGGCAGAGCGATCATTTATGGAGCCATCGATCTGCAGCACCCAAGAGGCTCTCATCTGTGCTGGCTTCAGCTCGTTCAGGAACTCCACATTCGGCACTCAAGTGCCAGGACCAACTTGCACTTGCAAAGGGCTCAGACAGAGCCTGACCATCTCTTTGCAGAGACACAACTTCCCTGAGCTCAGGGAATTACTCCCAGGCTCTGAGGAGGGATGGAGCAAGCCATGCTGCCAGCTCTTACGGCTTTCTTGCAAGTGAGGCAGTTCTGCCGGCCTCACGCAGGTCAGACCTCTCGGAAACGGTCACCTATGGGGACAGCCCCTTCTGATCCACAGCTAGCTGCCTGGGGTTGAAGCAGCTACTCGGACCTGTTGAGGCTGGTAGATAGCGTCTCCCTCAACAGCCCAACAGTGCTGGGAGCTGGAAGCCAGTGGAGCCCAGGAGCTCAGGTTCAGGCTCAGGCTCCTTTACCCCTCCGTCTTGTGATCAGGGGCATGGCTCCTCTGCCTCAGCCTGGAGCAGGGGAGGAAGGCACCCTGTAGCCCCCACTCTCAGGCCCAGAAGGGGTGAGTAGCCACAGGAGGACACACGAGAAGCTGGAGAGAGCAGAAGGGAGGAGCTGGGGGGTCTGGCAGGCTGTGGGATGGGCTGAGCGAATGTGGGCAACCCAGCAGGTGCAGGCATTGGGGAAGTGGGGTGGAAGGGAAGCCTGAGGCAGGATCATGTGCTGGGCTGGTCAGAGAGTGAGTTTCTGCAGCAAAACTGGTCCCATGTGAAGGCTGGATTGTAAGAAGCACCTTCGCACAACATGGGTAGCATGCAAGACCCAGACAGGGAAGCTTGAGGAGCAAGTGGGTGTCTCCGCCCACGGGTTCTGGACTCACCGACCCTCGGATCTGGGACCTGACCACCTGGTCTGGTTTTAACTGGGTGATCTCTTTTTAGGAGATAATTCTCATCTCGCTCCCCTTGCCTCCTAACGTCTGCAACGTAGCTTCTCCTGGCTGCAAACAAAGCCTGTTCCAGTATGGGCCCTGGCTACAGCAGCACCGTCTGCTCTACACAAAGGCAGCACTGCTTTGTTTCTGCCTTTTGTCGGGTGCCTCTCGGATGCTCTGGCCGCCTCACTGATGTCAGACAGTGTCTAGAGGTTACGTGCAGAGTGTTGTTAAATGTATTGCCTCCCTGCCCTGTCATCTGGGAACTTGATATCCTCATTGGCTTTGTCAGTGTTTGATGAATTCTGATTCAGTGCAGGAGACAAAAGAAAATCCATCACAAGGACAGTGAAGCCAGGCAGTAAGAGAGATGTCAGGACACACGGGGCAGCACTGTATTAAATCATCCTTCACCTTTCAGTCCTGCATTGATTTTGTTCTTTGTTGCCAAGTTACCAGATGTCTGCTTTTTTTCCCCCCATGTCATCCGTCCCCCCCATCTTTGCCTCTTATTGAGCTCAGGGAAGAGCGGATGACACTAGTCTGCACAGGCTGCAGTCACAGAGCAGGGCTTCTCCAGGACAGGAGGGGCTGCATAGTTTCCTAGTTTCCTAGTTTCTAGGGTTGGAAGGGACCTGAGCAGA
>NW_017729024.1:166412390-166428616 GCF_001723915.1 Gavialis gangeticus | reverse complement strand
TCAGGCCTCCTGGAGATGTGGATACTGACCCCCTAGTCCTGCATGTGGATCGCAGGCCAAGCTCCTCTTCTGCTGCCTTGTCAGGGAGGTTACACAAGTCATGTTGCTACCGGCCTGGAAGCGTGACTGTTTCCCCTCGTGTGTAGGAGTGACATTACCTGTTCAGTGGCTGGTGCACCAAGGCCTTTGGGTAGCGGTAGGAGATGCCAGACACTTCCAAGAGAGCAAGGGGGTTCACAATGGACTGGGAGATGTTTGGGATAAAAGGTTGTTCAGACTATTGCAGCTGGCTGTGTCTCCGGAGGCAGAATCCTATCTGCAATCCAGATGGAACAAGCTCAGAGGGGTTTATTGGATCCTGATCCCTTAAGATTGGCCAGATCCACTGGTTTGTGCTGGTGCTTCCCTGAGAATCCCATTTGTTTCAGGTCGAACGATCACAGCTCAGTCTCAAGCAGTGGCCCAGGACCATCTTACTTAGTGGGTCCAATTCTGCACTGCTGACTGGAATGACACACACTAGTTTGCACTTTCCCCCTTGGGAGCTGTGCAGAGGAAGGCAGCTCTGGGATAGCAAGCAGGGAGTCCTGTCTTGGCATCTACAACAAAGCTAGTTCCTCAATCCCACATTGCTAAAGACCTCTGACTCTGCAGGGCAGTGGGATTGCACAGGGGGAGTTTGCAGGTGACCCTCAAAGTCTCTTCCAACCCTTTGATTCAATGAGTAGGGCCAGAACGTGGTTGGTAACGACTGAGATAACTGGGACCAAGCTGGGCCCCGGCTCCCAGGTGACATCAATGGAAGCGGCAGCAAAGAACAAAACCTCTTGACTCCAAACATATTTGTGTCAGCTGCCAGCAAACATGCAGGATGTTCAGAAAGCATCTAACTTGGCCTCCGTAATGGTACACTAGAGCCCAACAGATTTCACAGATCAAAATGCTATTTTGTTAGTGGCCGTGCCTTTCTAATATGATCCAAACTTATATGAGGACGTGTGAAAGTAAGTCTGTCACTGACAGTTTGGGAAAATGAAGAATGGATGATTGAGCATCTCCATGGGAAGGGGCTGAACGCAGAGGAAATCCCCCCAGGATGTGATGGCTGCTCACTTTTTAAGTGAGGAAGAATCAGCAGTGAAGGTGAGACAAGGTCCAGAGAGGCCATGCTGCCAGAACAAGCTGATGGAGGGAGAAGGTCAACAGCAAGGCATAGACTTGAGACAAAGGGCATGAGCCCTGGTTCAGGGCAGGTCACCCTCAGAGAAGACTGGGGATCCAGAGAGGCAGCAGCAACTTAATACCACATGTATGGGTTTCCCAGTGCTGGTCCTCACCACCAGAGTCCAAACCAAAATGCCATGCTCAGTCATCTGAGAGCGGCTGGGATCTCGCACGGCCTCCTGTGCCCCCTCTGGGATGCAACGTCCTTGCCAGATAACGCTTGCTTACATGAATAGATCTGGCTTTCATTACTAGCCAACTTGCTTCCCAACCTTGGGTGTCTAAAGTTGGGCTCCTAAAAAAGAACTAGTCAGGTCACGTGTGCAACGCTGAGGTGTGCTGATTCTCCTGCTAGGAGCAACACTGGAGGGTCCTGGCTGAGGGTCTTGTCCCTCTGCTCGGGGTCAGACCGATGCCATATTTGAGCGAGGAAGGAAATTTACCCCATGGTCAGATTGGAATGGACTGTGGGGGGGTTTGTCCTCTTTTGTGGCGGGGAGCACGGCCCTTTGCCTGGGATATCTTGAGTGTATATGGGCAACGTTTTATAGAAGCAGGACGTTGGCTGCTGTGGGTCCCCTGCTCTACTTGTAGCAGGGTCGGAGTTTAGGTCTGTGTTGTGTCAGGGTTGAGGGTTGTCTTATGTAGATTATGTTTGTCTGGGATGGTTTGGATGAGTCCTTTAACTTCTCTGCCTCAGTTTCCCTGCTTGTCAGGCTCCTAGGGTGCCGGGAGAATGGTGCTTGGCAGGCAGGGGGCACAGACATGACCATAGCATCTCTGTGCCTCGGTTCTCCAGCTGTCCAGGGAGGAGAATTGCGCAGCCGAGCCTCAGAGCAGTGCTTTGAGGATACAGCCACAAAACAGTGAGGGGCTTGGCAATTGCAGTCCCAGGAGTCACAGGAGCAGCTTGCTGGTGGCTTGCATCTCTTGGACGTCCGTCACTGGGACCTGCTCTCTCAGCTCTCCTCTCCGTTCTGTAACCTCAGCTGCCTCCGCTTCCACCCTGATACTGAAGTGAGGGCTGGACCAAAGAGACTCCTCTTCCAGTCCTGCTTGTCTCCACAAAGCGTAGTCCTTTGCAGATGGCTTTAACACCCCTTCCTATATGGGCTGCTGGTCACTCCAGGGTATTTGTGATAAAGATCACGGTGGTCAAGGCTGAGCAGAGGGGCAAGATCCTAGCCAGCACCCTCTGGCTTTGGTCGCTGCAGGAGCATTGGCACAGCCCAGTCCCCATTCCCAGCCTGGGCTGCAGCCAACATCTAGTGCCTCTGAAGAAGGCATAAACCCCTCTGACACATGGAGCAGAAAAGGGTGGGGGCAACCAGCAAAGCCCAGAAGCCTGAAAAATCCCAATGGCAGAGCACAGGCATCTCTCCTAGATCCTCCTGCACCAGTGCCTGCCCAACCTCTCCTTGACACCTCCAGTGATGGAGGGTGAGTCCACAGCTTCCCTAGGCCTCTCTTCCACTGCCTCCTTGCTCTGACAGTGAAGAAGTTTTCCTGAGATCCATCTAAATTTACTGTGCTGCAACTTCAAGCTCTTGGTCCACATCCTCCTCTCTCCAGCAAGAGAGAAAAAGTGCTTGCCCTCTTTTTTGATGGCAGCCCTTCTAGTATATGAAGTCTGCTCTTGTGTCCCCTCTTAAGCACCTTTTCTGAAAGCTAAGCATGCCCATCTCCTTCAGCCTCTCCTCACATGACCTGCTTTCCAAGCTCTTCATTGTCTTTGTGACCTGCCTCTGGCACCTCTCTTAACTTTTCCATATCCTTTTAAAAATGTGGATCCCAACACTTCACACAGGACTCCACATCTTCCATCTTGTGACCAAACAAGGATTGGACTCACTTGGCCACTGAACCAGATTTATTAGGTGCGACTCCTGGCTGTTTCTTCACTGAGGAGCATGGTCCTTACCTGCAGGTTCATCTCCCTCAAGAACCAAGTTGCTTCGTTTGGGATGTGTTAGTCAGTACAATACTGCAGCCCCTAGCCCGCCAGCTGGGCATTGCCTTGTTCCCCTGCCCCAGAGGCAGCATGGGGGAGCAGACTAAGAGTAGGCTGGGAGCTGAGACTAGCCCGAATGCTAATCAAGGCTGCACTGCCAGTGGACTCTGCAACCTCAGGCAAGTTGCTTAAATTCCCCATGAGCCAGTTTCGCTATCGCTGAGATGGGAACACTGTTAGGTGCCTGCTCTGTGGGAGAATGATGTGGATTAACTAAACGGTGAAGTCCCATGTGAGTAATAACTGCCATTGCATTGATGCGTTGCTAGAGATCCAGTGGTACTCGGATATCATGATAATGAGCAAGGAAGGATTGCTCCCACGGCCGGAAGGAAGCCTGGGTAGTGACCAGGAGGCCTTTGCAAAGGCATTGAGGGCAACTGCATTGACAAGCCATGGGGCTGCCACACAAGACATGTTCCTCAGAGCACCAGCTCCTGTGTGGAGGGCACTGCTGCAACCGCCACGTGCCCGGGTGCTGGCTTTTATCCCCCTGCTGATGGATGGTCTCCCTAGAGAGCCCCACAGTCAGTATTTCCATGCTAGATGACAGTGGGATCCCTGCGTCTCATCCTAACCTCTGCCTTTAGGATGAGTTCATCATAGTTAAGAGGATCACAGTGGGGCTCTTGAACTGGTGATAAGTGGCCCTGGAAGCAGAGAGAGGAGATTGTGACCCCCTGAAAAGAATCATCCACAATCCAAGGGTCTTACTGAGCTCCCCGGTATGATGCATTGCTGCAGGAGGTTGTAGAGGTGGGTGGTAGAACGGGGTTCAGAAGGGGGTGACACCAGTCTACGGAGGACAGGCCCATTGGGAGTTATTAAATGGAGAAATCAGGGCTGTGTTCTCCAACAGCCCAAAACCAGTGATGGTGGGTGCAAGGGAGGTTGGACGGGATGGGTCACTCAAGACATGCCCTGTATGTATCCTCTCCCTATAAAGCATCTACCAACTTGCCATTGTCAGAAAGACTGCAAAAGCTAGCAGGGCCAGTGGTCCAGCCTGGGATAGCCCTGCTTGTGGTCAGATTGTCTGGATGCACCCCCAGTTTCTTAGCTGTTCAAGCAGCCCCCTCATTTCCAATGAAACGTCACCTCTCCCCCTGATTCTTCCCTCCAGGGCAGAGTGCAGGGTGCAGCAGCTGCACACAATGCAGACCAGGCTGGCGCCCTCCTGTTAGCCTCAGCAGGGTCCTGTTCTGCATTGAAGAGGTGTGTGGCCATGGGCTGGGGTTTGCTGCCCCCTGCCACAGGCTTCTACACTGAGCCAAAGGCTCTAGCATCAGGGCAGATGCTACCCCAGCTGCCATGGGTCTCTGCAGAGGGATGGCCAGTGATTGGGTTTGCATGTGCCACTCTGTTGAAGTGTAACTCCTGATTCTCAGAACAGGAGGAGGCAGGGGTAGGTCGCTACCACTTCTACAGCCGTCTCGGGTTGCTTGATGGGAGCACTGTCCAGCCGCTCCCACTCCGAAGGCCTTTGCCATGGCTCCTCATCACGCTGAGAGAGACCTCAAAAGGTGGCTGCGGGGGGAGTTCACTGTCTTATACTGGGTTTGGTGCTAGAGGAGTGGGAACCAGGTTAGGGAGAGGATTACTAGGGAGAGGCACTCTTGAGAAAGCTGCAGAAGTGGGAAGGGAACATCTCATCTAGCACCAAGAGTCCAGCACAGGGCAACAACCATGATCAGAGGCCTGGGAGACAAGACTGATGAGGAGAGGCTGAAAGAGCGAGGGTTATTTACCCTGCAGAAGAGAGGATTGAGGGGGGATTTGATCACAGTCTTCAAGTACCTGAAGGGCGATGACAGGAGGATGGAGATGGGCTTTTCTCTGTGGCCACCGGGGACAGGACTAGGAGCAATGGGCTCAAGCTGCAGCAGGGAAACAGGTTGGAGACGAGGAGGAGCGTTCTGACTCTGGGGGTGGTCATGCGTTGGAACAGGCACCCCGAGGAGCTGTGGGAGCGCCGTCCTTGGAAGTTTTCAAGAGCAGGTTAGACAAATTTGGCTACGATGGTTGTCAGAGATGTTTTTATTTATTTAATATATACATATATATATGTAAAGTTATATATATACATGCTCTATCATAAACTTTCCATCACACATCTTCATCCCCATTAAGAATCCTGCACACCCGTTACAATAAGCACACCCGTTCCCCTGCACACCCACCCTCTGCCCTTCCCTAACCCAACAAATGCAGTCCCTTGGTCCAAGGCCCCGATTTGGGGTTTACAATCTCTGTTCATTCGCTGTCCTTGTCGCTGTCGCTGTCACTTCTGCTGCTGCTGATCCTGTTGCTGTCCTTCTCGCTGTCTCTGGGTCCAGTTGCATCGCTGTCCTCTTCGTTCTCCCTGTCCACTTCCCCTCCCGGGGGGACTTTGAACAGCCTATGCCAAGTGTTGCTTTTCCAGGTGGAGTTGGCTGCATCTTCTCCATCCTCTCCCACTGATTTCCGGTGGTAGGGCTGGAGTTTGCTCAGAAGCATCCTGACACAGTCCGTTTCCTCAAGCTCAGTGCGTCTGTACACCAGTAGATTCATGCATTGCCACAGGGCTCTCCTGATGCAGGTCGCAGGACAAACAGGTCAAAGCAGGTTGTCTGGGACCCCTGATGTTTCCCAGTGCAGTGTACAGAAGCACTGGTAGCAACACTGCCTTCATGAGTGCCATGTGCCCCCCCCATAAAGAGGTGGCGTGCATGCCACAGACCCAATCTCTGCTTCACCTTGGTCTTCTCGTAGGCTGTCCTTCTGCTCAGCTTGGGGTCGAACTCCACCCCGAGGATCTTGACCCTCTCACAGGGGACCGAGACTCCCAGGGACTCCACGTCCCTGAGCTCACCCACGGCCAGACAGGTGCTTTTGCTCTCGTTGAGCTTGGCTCCTGCTGCCACCTTGTAGACCCGTGTATCTGATGGTAGTCAGAGATACTTCTGCCTTGAGCAGGAAGCTGGATTAGATGACCTTGTGAGGTCCCTTGCAACCCTACTTTCCTATCATGCTTTCTTATAAACTGGTGCGAAAGTGCAGTGCTGAGAAACAAGCTCTGGGCTGGTAGGATGGGGGCAGCTGTCTTGGTGTCAGGGGGAAGCTAGGTGCTGCAGGTGAGTTGTGTGTGAATAGGAGAGACTTCCAGCCCTCACCAAGGTGAGCACGGCCACTGAGGCAATAAATGGGACCAGGATCTCTGCAGGCTGGGACTCTTGGATCCCTTGGGCAGAAACTTCTCCCTGAACCACAGGCCAGACCCTCTGTGAACACAAATTATTGCCTCTCAAAGGAGAAATGCTGTTTTGCATTGCCTGAGGCTGTGCCCAAATACCCTGCACTGCTCTGTGCCTTCAAGGTGCCGTGAAAGAACTAGCGACCTCCCTCCTCCCGCTGCCCCGGGACACGCTCGCGGCATGCTGCACTGGCGCTGTTAACATTATCGCTCTTCCACTGAGAGCGCTGCCTGTCGTCCCCCCAACCCACAGTTCAGAGAAGCTGCCCGCTGTCTGTGCCCCTGACATTTCCATAGAACCAAAACAGCTCCTGCTTTCCTGCAGCCCCGTGCACAGCAGCAAATACACCCCAGCGCTGCGAGCTTATGAGAGTTGGGCATTAGAGTTGGGGCCCTCATCGGCACGATTGTGTCTGAATCCTAGAATCACAGACAATGCGGCTGGGAAGGGAGCTCAGGGGGTCACATCTAGTGCAACCCCCTGCTCCAAGCAGGACCAGCCCCAACCACATCATCCCAGCCAAGGCTTTGTCTACCTGGGTTTTGAAAACCTCCAAGGATGGAGACTCCCCCACCTCTTTGGGCAACCTGTTCCAGTGCTTTACCACCCTCCTAGTGAGAAAATTCTTCCTACTATCTAACCTGAACTTCCCTTGCTGCAACTTGAGACCATTACTCCTTGTTCTGTTTGACCTTCTGCACATTTCCCTCTGTTCTTGGCTCCTCATCCCTGGCCTCTCGCCGGCAGGCAGCTGTTGGCTGCCTTGGGAGAAGACCCTGTCAGCCAGCATATTTGCTCCGGCAGCATTACAACCATAGGGCCTGAGCACCATGCAAATACACCGGGCATTGCCAGCATTGCAAACGCAGCTGGTGCAGACATTGCTGTGGGAAGGGAGAGGTGGGGGTGAATCTCTGCTTGCCCCCCTGGATGGAGATGAGCAGACCGCTTCCCAACACCAGGCCTTTTCCGGGGGTCCTGGCTCTTGAGTCACGTCACGTTGAGCTAGTGTTGTCAGAGGAATGACTCACGCCCTGGAGTTAATAAAAACTTCTGCCATGAAGCCAAACAATTAGGCCTTCAACATGCATCTTTCATGGGGCATCTGTTAAATATGCAACAGAGCTTCTTGCTTTCCAGAGGCAGGACTGGAATTGGGAATCAGGTACAAGCATAGCGTAGCAGCTTCTATTTATACAGAGACACGCTACACGGAGGGTGATGTGGAGCTCTTGCAGGCGCCCGGGGTTTTCACTGGCTTCGCTCCAGCCGACGAGCTCTGATCCTCAGGGTCCTTCGGCATTTGTTTATGGAGAGAGCACTCTTTTCTGCTGCACGTTGGCTCAACCACGCGGCTAATTGGGGACACAGCTGTGATCCTGGCAGCGGTTTCTATTATGAGAAGGACAAAACATCTGATAGATCCTGCCCCAACCCAGACCATTCGCTGGCTCCAAGTGCTTTCTTCTCCATCAGGAAGGATACTTTCCTCCTCTCTCCTTTACGTTAGCATGTGATGTTATCCCAGTCTGCAGCCTCAAAACCCGTGTGTCTTCCCGACCCCTTAAGGGACCTGACAGACACATCTCTGGACCTTGGGTCCATTTGAAACCTGAGTGACGGCAGGCACCTGTACAGACCCGTCTCAGATAAATTGCTGGGAAGCCGCTTGCCACCTTCTTGCAGGTGTAGTCTGAGATAACAACCCCCATCCCACTTCTGTGCGATGAGAAGCTCATACTTCAATGTGCTGTTCCTCGGAATAATTATGCATGATGTTGTACTGCAATCTCGTTGCCTCTCTCTAATGCCTGAATTCAGATTCTCCTGGTGAACGTGACACAACACTGAAATAATGCCTGGCTCGGTGGCTTCTCAGTGCCCGTAAACAAGCTGCAGCTGGCAGGACGTACACAGCTTCTTGAGCACATTCGCAGCTCTCCCTCTAGAGCCCCTCTCAGTTCATTAGCATCAAATGTTCCGGTTTCTTTCGTTTCGCTTAAGACGAACAAGGAAACCAGCGCCTGAATCTTCCTGCCTGGCCTGGATTCAAGCCAGGGATCCTGCATACAGAGAGATCACTCACTTCTGTAATGGACTGTGCAGGGCGTCACGTTGCGTTAGCCTCTGCAACTGTTGGCGATGAGAGTTAGTTGGCATTAGCGGGAGATGATGTTGAGTTAACTGTTAAGACTTTGAGAGTTGTTCCTGCTGGAGCTGGTGGGGGCAATGTGCGTTATCTGGCAGTTATCTATGCCACGGGTAAGGAGGTGATGGGGCTGGAGCCCAGTGAGGATGCTCTAGCCAGCCTAACTCAGCATGGAGAAGGAAAGACTGCAGCATGTGCCTGGGAAAGCTGGCCCTTCCCCATCCTCTGCCACCTTCCCTGTTGCAACTGGGCTACCGACCAAGGGGTCAGGATCCAGAGGAATAGGCATGAGAGAGCTTGAACTTGCAGTCCTGTGATGAGGCCCTGCCCTGGGGAGTGTCTGTCCCTGGGGCTCTGGCCATCTGTAACCAGGGATTGTCTAATACAGAAGGCAGAGAAAGTCCGGCAGCAGGGCCCAGGACCCAGGCCTCCCCTCTTGCAGACAGCTGCTCGCCTGTAGCCAGGCTCCCCATCCCATACTCCTCCTGAAGACATAACCCATGCACCCTGGGCCACCGTGGCTCAGCACCAGCCAGCGTGGGCCAGGAGGAAGCAGGGGTCTATATGCAAGGAGCTCTGTAGCCTCATGCTTAAGGCACTCCCCTGCAAAGCAGGAGGTTTTGGTCCTTTCACTTGAGGAGGCCTGGAGCCTGGACCACCCATTTCTTGTGGGTTGACTCTAACCACTAGGCCTGTGTGTGGGAGGTGAGAGTAGCCGGGGTGCTGAGCTTGGTGCTCTCACTCCAGACGGCAGCTGGGGGTGCTCCACAGACACCTGATGGACCAGGGGTGTGAGCAGACCTCCGGTGCCTCCCAGCCAGGATCTGCAGGGCAACAGCTTGGACTCACCTATGCCTAATGTTTAAGCCCCTAAGCCCTTGTATGCACCTTGAGTGAAGGGGTTTTGAGGGCTGTCGTAATGCTCTCAACATATGTACTCATCCTTTATCCTTCTTTTTGGTGCATGTGATGGCTCTGCAGGCCACGGCCTCCACAGAGGGAGGTTCACGGGGAGCTCCATGGGGTGCACAGGTGATATGTATGATGCCAGCACCTTTGCATGCTGGAACTGAGAGCTAGAGGGTCTTGCCCCTCCACTCAGGATCAGACCAATGCCATAGTTGGGGTTAGGAAGGAATTTTACCCCTGGTTAGATTGGTATGGACTTGGGGTTTGCCTTCCTCTACAGCAACCCCTCAGTCCATACCAATTTGACTGGGGGTAAAAGATCCCTCCAGTGTATTTTAACCACCTTTGCAGCAGCAAGACTTCAGCTGTCCTGGTCCCTCTGCTTTCACTGTCACAGGTTTAGGTGTGATGTCTGGTGCTGTGTCAAGGGTGACTGTGAAGTTTTGCTAAAAAGTTGCTGGATTTGGATAGGACAGATGGGCAGGGCTGATCCTGCCTCAGGCAGCAGTTGGAGGTCCCTTCCAACCCCACTTCTCTGGGATTTTTTGCTTCTATAAACCAGGCATCCTGAATGCAGGCAACCTTGGACCTTATTCCCTGCCAAGCTCTTGGAAGTCACTGGGGTCTGTGTGCTGGGCTGGGTCTCTCAGAATAGCTCTGCCTCTGGGCTCACGAGAGCTGAGAGTCAGGGGGAGAACATCTGTGCAGCCTGTGGGAAGAAGCCCCCCATGCCCTGCTGTGCAGCTGGCGACTAGTAGGCAGACGACTAACCAGAGGGCACGAGCAGGCAGAAGGGCGGGAGGGTGCGGCCAGCTGGTTCTCTCCGGGCTCAAAGCAGACTGGATTTGGCATTCCTGCTGCATGCAGCAGTCTCCTAACCCAGGATCAACACTGGGGCCAGTGGAAGCAGGCTAAAGCACAGCTCTACCAAGGACCTACCTGTGCAACCTGTTGCCTCCACCCGTGGCTGCAACAACCCATGGCTGCAGTGAGCCAGACCCACTCTGCATATGATGCTGCTACTGGCCAGGCAACAGGCTTATGCCCTGCACTAATGCTGTTCTGCAGAGCTTGGGCTGCTCCCGGTTGCTGTAATGCGAGTGTGCATGCATCCAGCTGTGCCCGTCTCAGCTTGTCCCCGGGTTTGCCACCACACCTCTGCTTGTGTTAATAATCCCCACTTTGCAACAACAGTGCGCCAGTGCCTGTTTAAAACCCTTCCCTCACTCCCTCTGCTTCCAGTCCATCTCAGAGCACACAAGGCTCCCAGCCTGGCACAGCTGGCCTCTCTGGATGGACAAGGATCTGACACTGGGTTCAAGGGCTGAATCCCTTTGTGGCTGTTGCTCTTACTTTTGGGCTTCTCCCCATGGCTAGCAGCCTCTTGGGATGGTGGGACCCTGCTGCCCAGATGCCTGCATCCTGGAACCAGTGCCGAACAGTAACTGTGACAATGGTGTGAATGAAGCGTGGGGCTCAATGCACAGGATCTGTGCCCTTCGGAAGGCGTCAGACCCTGAAGAGATGATGTGAGAGTTGATGGGACCTGGCTCGCTCACACCAGCCCCAGGGAGCCCTCCTGAGTCCTAGCACCTGATGCCACCACTGTGCTCTGTGTTTGGGCAGCCCCCGGCACAGTGCGGCTGTGAGCTGCTAGATGCTGCTGCTGTATGAATAAAGACACTGTAGCTATGCTGGTGCCTGAAAGAGCAGGGCTCCTGCGAAGGCCCAGTGTCAGCCAGTCCCACAGTGCACCATTCGGTTCCTCTGTCCAGGGAAACGCTCATTAGCATAGCGTGTACACTCTCCTTATTTGCTTATTAGTGTGTCTGCTCCTTATTGTGTTATTAAGGCCCAAAATATTTGGAAGCTTTTTAGCGAAGGCTAATCAGCGCATTGGAAACCCTTCCCGGGCTCGCACTGGGCCGGGCACAGCAAGCATGATGGAAAACCTGATTGCCTGGTTACTTGAAAGCCTTGATCTGGGCATGGAGGTCTGCTGGGTCAGCTGGGGCTTTGCTGTGGGCTTGGGAACAACATCTCCCACAGCCCCCCAGAGCTCTTGGAGCTAAAATGAGGCCACACTCTGCATCTCAAGTAGACTGCTGGTCAGTCTCCCCTGGGAAGTGCTCAGTGCCCTCACACATGAGTTATTTGCAACAGGACAAAGCCCTGGGAACAGGCTGTGGGGAGTAGTTCTGTGCCAGGTCCCCAGGGATGGCTTTCACTGGGACCTCATAGGCCTGTCTGGCCACTGCACTCTGCTCAGCTTTGTTCTGCTGCAAATGGATGTTCATGCTTGATTAATCCCTTTTGTGCTGGCTGCCTTTGTTTCCCAGGCCCACGTGTTTGATCTGAGCATTAACAAGTACGAAGCGATCTGCTCCCAGCCTGTGGTGGCCAAGAAGAAAAACAAGATCACCCACGTCCAGTTTAACCCCGTCTACCCTGTCATCATCATCGGGGACGACCGAGGCCATGTGACCAGCCTGAAGCTCTCCCCCAATCTGCGCAAGATGCCTAAGGTAAGGGCACCGTCATGGATGCACAGGTCTCCCGTGTGCAAGGCACAGCCTGTGGCACCAGGCCTGTGTGGCCTCAAGCAAGTGGCTTCCTCTTGCTGCTCCTGAACTTTTCCTCCTGCAGAATGGGAATCATGGTAGCGACCCTCTTGTAAAGCCCTCGGGGTCATGAGAAATGTTCTGCACAGTAAGGAACAACACTAGCTGTGGGGGCTGTCTCTGCTCTGTGTGGACATGGGGAAAAGGAAACTCAAGTTTTTTCTAGTTGGCCAGTAGGCCAGTTGTAAGATGCCCCATCCTACAGGGCAGTAACTACATGTGAGCAGGTGGTTTCCAAACACAGGTCACAGGCTATGTTGTAGTAGCTCCACACTCACACCTTTGTTGAAAGCAGGGAAGAGACGCACCTTGTAGACTAACTAGATAAGAGATGCGTAAGCTGTCATGATCTTGGGCTCATGAATGCTTCTGCATCTCTGGCTTAGTTAGTGTATAAGGTGTATCTTTACCCTGCCTCCTGCCTGACTTCTTAGAGTCATCGAAAAGTAGGGCTGGAAGGGACCTCAGAGGTCATCTAGTCTAGTCCAGATGAACACAGCTACCTACCTCACCCTACCTTTGTTGCAGTTCTGGTTTTATTCACAAAAATGGGACAAAATAAGCTGCTGCCTAAGCCTGACTTCCTCTTGGGGTCCCCTACAGGGCTGACACCCTTGCTCCCTCTCTCTATAGGGAGCACATCATCTAGAAACATAGGACCAGCCTCCCAGGCCACCCAGTCCCACCCCCCACGACCTCAGGCAGCCAGAGCTGAAGATCCACTTTAGCTGTAGGTGACAGATTTGCCCTCACTACCCCTGTTGGGAGTTTGCTGTAGAATCCCACAGCTGGAACAGACCTCGAGGGGCATCTGAGTGCACCCCCTGCACAGATGCAGGCTGTGCTGTTCCTACCCCATTGCAGATGCCTTTCCAGCCTCTGCTTGGAGCCTTCCAGGGAAGGAGCTTTATCAGCTTCTCCCAACCTTACAGCTTGTTCATTCGCACCTACTTGCAACAGCCACATACCTGCCTCAGCAACTTGGTGAAACCTACCTAGCCCTCTCCTGCAAGCTCAGGACTAGGTAGTAGCCCAGGATGCTTCTGATAAACTCTTCCATGTTTCTTAACTAGTATTAACCCAGGGCTGCAGGTGTGCTGCTCATTCAGCTATGTGAGCAGGACTGCTTTGTACTGCAGGGCTCTTCTCTGTCAGCCCTGCATAATCCCTGAATACAGTCTTTTTTTGTTAGTGGAGCATTTTCACATGGACTTCACAGCCCTGAGTGGCATTCATTCAGGCGGGCAGCATGGGCAGCTGCATGAAGATCTAATATAGGTGATGCTGGCATGGAGAAAGGAAGTTTCTTTTGCTTTCTTCACAGCTCTAGCCCAGGGACATCCAAACTCTTTGCCTGGCTCACAGCTCATTCTTTTACTGCCTCCCTTGTTGATCCACTAATTCTTGGGCATATGTAAGCCACCATTTCTGCTGCTCAGGGTGTCCCAAAGATTGTTCTAAAGCTGGAAAGGCTCCGGTGGTCCAGCAAGGGTACATCAAGCAGAGGGGCCCAGACAATGCAGTTGTTTAATCCCTTTGCTCTGCACTAAAATGCAGCCACATCTGAGACGGAACTGCAGCGCTTTGTCAGACACTTGTCCAGTAACCGGCAGTAGTTACTGACTTTAAAAATGACAAGCCTCGCTTTTCAGGAAGTGTGCAAATGGGATGCAAGTGATGGGCTCCTCTTTGTAAGATTTTGCTCTCAGCCATTATTAAGCTGTTCATCTTCTGCTTGCCTCATTGTCTTTGAAGGGACATTTAACATGGGATTAAATGTGTCCTCCACATGTGGGGAGGACGGAGGGGCAACCAATAGGCAGCAGAAGGCTGATCTGTGCAAGTCGCCTGTCTAAAGTCAGGTCTGAATTAAAAGCAATGAGATCCCTAATGACTAATGACACGTGCTGGCTGCTGTAGGTCCTGCAGACCCAGCCTGGCTGCCTGGCTGGCCACACGCAGGTGTGTGAACTGGAGTGAGGAATCAGTGAGTTTGTTCTCTAAGGCAAACATGGTGCTTGTGGCCTTAAGCACTTCCAGCATCACATAATGCAAGACAATAGAGGAAGGCAATGTAGGGACCCAGTAGGGGATTCTTCATGACCTGGGAAAGTCCTGCCTGGGTTGTGGCATTAAAATTGGGGCATCTTGGAAATCCAGGAATAGGCGTGAATGTGTTGCCCAGTTCACACAGTGATCCCTCTAGTCAGTGTGTCAGGACAGGAGGGCTCCTAGATTCTGTTCTCAGCTGTTGACTAGCTGCATGGACTCAGAGAGCAGCCATGGAAACCCACAATTGCAAAGCCCTCAATTGCAAGGTCATTCCTTGGAGTCTCAGAAAAGCAGAGAGTCCCTAGCCCTGAAGAAGGGCGATTGTGCCCGAAAGCTTGCTAAGAACTTTTTTTCCAACTATCACATCTGTCCAAAGAACCTTGCCTGCCTATGTCCTTAGACTGTTTTCTTGCAAGTGAGGTGCCCTGAGCTTCCTGTTGTTCTGCTGTTGGCTCTAACACCACCCGTACATAACGGCCTCAAAGCTGGACTGTATGAGGAAGCTGTGCCGCCCTTCCATCTGCTTGTCTGGAAACCAGGCCCTGCATTTTCTTGATGGTCCGGGCAGCACTAACAAGCTGACAGGACACAATGGCTTCCTGGTCTCCTGCGCTCACCCACGTGTCCTTTTTGCCCTCTGATCTTTGTGTACGGTGCTAGGTGAGGAGCGGGGCTGTGCTAGGCTGCTGCTATTCATAGCTCCCCGCACAGCTGGGCCACGTGCTCCAGGCAGGTAAGACAAGCAGCCTAATCACCTCGCTCGACAGAGAACTCTTAATAGCCACATGTCATTCCAAAACCTCTCTTTCTCCCTAATAATAGACGGGGGCTGTCTGCTCCACGGGCAGGATTTGTATATTCTGGCAGATTCCTTAATGCCGGCATGTAATTGGGTTTGCCGGGAGAGGGATCACCGGGAGAGACAGAGCTAAACGCAGCTCAGCTCCTTTGAAGTTGAGGGAGTTATGGCAGGGCTGAGCTTAATCCTGCTTGTCTCAGAGTTGAAGCATGGAAAGGGGGGCGGGGAGAAGCCAGGACTCCCGGGCTCTGTTCACAGTGCTGCCATGGACTCCCCGCGTGTCCATGAGTCACTCTGCTGCCCTTTGCCTACCTGTCAGGTAAGCTGCCAGAGGTGCGTGCAGCTCAATTCATTCAAGTTTGTAGACACCAGAAGATCCTCAGCTCAGCACTGTTACCATGGCTTCGATTCTTAGCGGCGTGCAGCACAGAGAAGCCAAAGGATGAAACTTTCAAAAAGACGTGAAACCCACTTCCTAACGTGACCTCCACTGCGCCCGAGTCAAATCTCCAGAGTGCCATTGTCTCTTGAAGGCCCTAAGGTCCTGCATCACTGTGACGTGTTTGGAAAACATCCCCTTCAGCTACTAGGTGCCTGTGTCACTTCTGAAGATGGGATTTAAGTAGGGTTGGGGAGCCGGTCAATCAACGGGTCAGACATTGCCAACTGACTGTCAGTTGACTGCATATTTTTGGCTGGTCAAAGATTATAGAAAAGTTTCCAAAAAGCTACATTTTTTTTGTAGTTTTCTTGACAGAAATATGGTTTTGTTTTGTTTTTTGACACATTTCTTAATGGCAAAGTTGTGCTTTTTCTGTGTATTATTTGGACCTATTAGCAATTTTTTACAATTGTTGATAAATATTGACTGGTCAATTGAGCAAACTTTCTTTGAGCAGTCAAATACCCAACCCTAGATTAGGTACCTGTAACAGGGTGGTTTGTCCCCGTAAGAGAGAGTAGCCAACCTGGCTGAGGGCCAAAAAGGATTTTTTGTGTAATTTCCTTGCTTTATTTGCTAAAAGAATGATTATTGCTGGGTTCTGTTGAGAGAGGCTGGGGGAGCAACAGCCTGATGAAGCCCGAGAGAGCGACCCCCTGTAGTACCTTTGCCAGCTGTGATGCAGGATCTCTTATAAATTGAAGCGTGAGAAACCACAACATAAAAAAGCATTTGTGATCCCCAGCATCCAGTGCGTTAGGGAAAAGACCACTGGTCCAGCTGAGC
>NW_017729024.1:166402873-166407390 GCF_001723915.1 Gavialis gangeticus | reverse complement strand
TATAAATTGAAGCGTGAGAAACCACAACATAAAAAAGCATTTGTGATCCCCAGCATCCAGTGCGTTAGGGAAAAGACCACTGGTCCAGCTGAGCTGTGCTGAATGCTGGGAGGTGTTTGGGAGAGGGTTCATATCTGGGAAAGGTCATGCCTGGAAGAAGGATCTCCTTGGAGGTCCTGGACATTGACTGTGGCTTAGAGGTCCATGGTCTGACATTCTGTCACTCCAGTCTTGATGGTCTGTTCTTCTATAATAATCTCTCTCATATGATGTTAGATTTCAGCTTCCAATACTATGAGCCACTGTTGGGATTTATCACTCAATGTGAAGATCCGTCTGGGCATTTGTAAGGATTGCAGCTTTTGATAAAGTGCTGTGCTGTTTGCTGGGCACTGCATTTGCACAGGGGGCTGTCCAAGTTGTTAATTTTGTGAAGTGTTGTTTTGAAGCATCCGTGTCCAGATCTCAGTGTATTCAGCTTGACCCACGCTTCTCTGTCAAGGTGGTGTCCAGCAGAGGACTCATTTGGTGTTGGTATAAAACACTATAGGGGTAGGTCTGACCTTTTCCAGTGGTTGGCCCACTCCACTGCTGCCCATAGGTTTGGTTCCTCATCCCTAGTCTCCTTCAGGAGCTTGTGGGCTTCATGTATAAACAGTTTATGGCTTTTAAGCCTCTTAAACCTCCATCTGTTCAGGTTGTCAGTTAACAGTTGATGGAGCAGGTGATTTTCATCAGCTCTTGCCTCTATTGTCAGTAATGATGTTAGGATCTGTCTTCTTATGTTGCTTGGTCTAATGCCCAAGAGTACAGGGAGTACATCCGTGTGCATGTAGGTTGTGCAGCCTGTTAAATACAGTGTTAAGCTTTTTAGTGCGATAACTTCTGGACTGTACTGGGGCACAATCTTCTGCTGGGGCATACGCCATTGCAAGTGCAGTGGTTCTGACCACTTCAAAGTTGGCACCCTGTGTCATGCTGGTTAAACTTCTTAAGGCACCTACCCATGCAGAGACTATTATTATTCCTCTATAACAATATAATAATGTAATACTTAGATCTTGGGCCACAATGGTTCTTCTTCTCCTCACATCCTTGTCATAAACTAGATGTTTTTCCAGAATGGTGCATGAGCAGTGGCTTTCTGTTGCTGCAGTGAGGCTGCAGTGGTGATGGCATCTGACTGTGTCCATCACACCTAGCAACAGCACACATCTGCTCTTTGTGCCAAGGTCATCAATGCGAATATTAAATATGCTGGTCCCTGTGCCAGCCCTTGAGCTCCAGCCTCATTGTTCCCCTATCAGCAAATGGTATTACCTTCCCTTCCTCACCTGCTTAGCTTTTGTACTAATCCCCCTCTCATGTTGCTAATTTTTGTTCTGTGAAAATCCAGCAAGACAGGCAGGCGGTGGAAGGAAGGATAATGAGAGACTGAAGTAACAGTCTGAACCTGGAGGGGCAAGCTCCAGAAAGTCGATCGGGGCAGCTGGCAGGAGCTGTCCCAGACAGCAGCAAGGGGTCTTACCGACACATCGAATGGAAAAGAAGGATCAGGAGAGGCTGCACGGCTGCTTCTCTGTGGGGAAGGTGAGCTATTCAAAGAGCCCTTGGAGAAGGCCGATTCACTCAGAGCTGGCTTTGCTGCAGTGTTCCCACGTGCAAGAAACCCTACAGCTGGACAGATAGCACAGGGTGAGAGGGTGGAGAGGGTGGAGAGGGTGAGAATGTGAATGACTTGGCGCTGGCCGAGCCTGCTGGCATTCACCTGAGGGTGCTGGAAGAGTAGAGCTGCCAGCAATAATCCTTGCCAAGGCATTGCCAGGTGAGATCCCAGAGGACAGTGGAAGGGCTAGCCCAGTGCCCATCTTTAGAAAAGGGAGGGGGGTAAGGAGGACCTGAGGAATGACCATTGTAGCAACCTGGTTTCAATACCTGGGAAGTTACTAGAGCAACTTAGAAACATTTGGTGTTCCAGCATCTGGAGGAAGACGGAGTGATCGTTGGCAACCAGCATGGATTTGTTATGGACAAATCAGGCCAAACCATCTTGATTTGCTTCTCTGATAGGGTAACTGGTTTGGTGGATGAGAGAAATACATTGCACATAACGTATTGGGACTCTTGTACATCACATATCCGCACATCACATACCTGGACTCTTGTAAGGCTTTTGTCACAGCCGCCCCTGCCATTCTCATAAGTACAGAAGAATTGCCATTTGCTGAATCATACCATCCTGCCCAGTCTCCTGTGCCACACAGTGGCAAAAAGCAGAGGCTGAATGGGAGAGTGAACTGAGTCTGACCAGAGTTTCCCCCTGTTTCTCTCTTGCTTTCAGCCACCAGCATTTAAGGTCTAGGAAGTTCAAATTCAGAGGCTGAGCTCCTAACTCCCCTGCTCAATAGCTAGTGATGCCCCTTTCCTCCAAGAATGTGTCCAGCCCCTTTGTGAATCGGGCGAACCTGTCAGCTCCCCCCACATCCAGTGGCCACGAGTCCCACGCGGTAACGACATGCCGGGTGGTGCTGGTTTCAAAGTTATGACCGACTAGTTTAATTTTGTGACCTCTCAGTCTGGTCTTGTGTGACAGAGGAAATAATAAATCCTAATTGACTTTCTTTTCACCATTTACTATGTTGTAAACCCTTCTCGTGTCCCCCTTTCTTCTAAACAGAACAGGCCTGGCCTTGTGAGTCTCTCCTCCGAGGGAAGCCCCTCCATAGCACTCAGCATCCTCGTTGCCCTTCTCTGCACCTTCTCCAGCTCTTCTATCTCCTTTCTGAGGTATGGGGGCCACAACTAGGCACAATATTCAAGGTGTGGACACGCCGTGCATTTTTTAAGGGGCATCGTGATACTTTCCATTTTGTGCACAATTCCCTTCTTTATCATCCCTAATGTTTTGTTTGCCTTTTTGACGGCTGCTGAGCACAGAGCTGGTGTTATTCGTGGACTCTCCACAATGCCTCCCATGTCTCTTCCTCATGTGATAAGCTAGAGAAACCTGAGCTAGCACAAATTGCCATTAGGAGCCTGTGGACTTGGCTGAATAACAGTTTTCACGTATCTGAAAGGCTGGCACAAAGAAGAGGAAGGAAACTTCTTCCCCTTTGCCAAGGGTAGGACACAAGGCAGTGGGCTCAAACTACAGCAGGGTGGTCAGGAGTTTTTTAGCTGGGATAACAGTAGCCTAATTGAACTAGCAGGACGGGGAACATCATGGTGCAGGAGGTGGCGTTCAAGAGGCTGGCTGGGCATGTGTCTGCGATGGGTTAAGAACCGCCAGGCCTGCATCTGTGCAGGGGCTTTGGCTGGATGACCTTTGAAGTCCCTTCCAACTCAGATTCCCTTGTGCCATCCTATCAAATCCTTTGCCGAAGCCCCAGTTATATTTCCTACGTTCCCTTTCTCAGGAGACCGATGATGTCTAGCTTAGTTCTGCATCTGTCTGCTGTCCTTTACCGACACACTGCTGAGGATTTGCTGTCTGAGGCAGGGGGCTATCTTGCTCTCAGGGCAGACTGCCGCAGGGGCATGTCGACCCTGTGCTCTCCCACAATGAGCTGGCTCTTGCTTCCTTAACCTAAATGAAACTTCCTCCACACTGGCAGTATTTCTGTGCTCCTTGCATTCAGACAGACGTGCTGGGGCTGCAGAAAGCCAGTTGAGTCATGAAGCGAGGCTGGCCAGGGCGACAGTGTGGTCGCAGTGACCGGGGTGTGTGCTGGAAACCCTAATTGCAGCGTAGCGGTCCCCGTGCAGAGGTCGTTCTTCCTCGCTGCAAATGGGGAGATGCTGTTTTTACTTCTGCAGGTGCCAAAGTGTGCTAGGCACTATATAAACACAGCCCCCATCCAGCAAGGAGCTCTGTGGGACTGGACACCTTCCCCCATCAAGGACCTCAGCAAAGTCCAGTTGCATCCTCAGGGACTTAGCAAGCCAGTTTCACCTGGACTCCAGTGCAGATCACACCCAAGCGCTTGCATTAACTTATGGAGCATCAACTGCTCACCCTGCCACTGAATGCACTGCTTTAGGGATCTGAGCTACACTTAAAATACTGAAGTGTGTTCCATGAGAGAAATCACCTAATTAGTAACACATTGTTCTTAATTTGCACTAAATTCCAAGAAGTTGAGCTGGCCTGGGGACGTTGCTGTGGGAATCTGGCTCCAGTAGGGCTGCTTAGTTAGGTAAACACTTCCAGCTTCTTTTCATCTGTTGGGTAGGAAGAAATTAAAGCATTTTGTTACCATGCTCAGAAGAATGCAGCTGTTTAACAAAACATCTAAAACAGCCAGGCATCAACCCCTCTGACGCTCAAGCAGGAGAGAAAAACAGCAGTGGAGCGAAGCCTTTAAACCAAAACAGATGAAAGTAAGATAAAAAGCAGTCCTGGGGCTGATTTTGTTCAATATCTTTATTAGCAATCTGGAAGATGGGATGCAGCGTACCCTAAGCAAGTTCATGGCCGACACCAAGCTGGGGGGAGTATTAGATATGCTGGAGGGTAG
>NW_017729024.1:166390689-166401311 GCF_001723915.1 Gavialis gangeticus | reverse complement strand
TGCTGGCTCCTACCCTGGGGGGCTTTAAGAGGGGGCTTGATGCCTACCTGGGTGGAGTCATTTGAGCCCAGATTTTCTCCTGCCCAGGCAGGAGATCGGACTTGAAGATCTACAAGGTCCCATCTGACCCGACTTCTGTGATTCTATGAAATCTCAACAAGGACAAGTGCAAAGGAGGGAGCAATCCCGTGCACCGGGACAGGCTTTTGGCTGACTGGCTGGGCAACCGCTCTTCAGAGAAGGACTTGGGGGGACAGTGGAAAATAAAATGGAGATGAGCCAGCTGTGTGCCCTTGGTGCCACGAAGACTACCGGCATCCTGGGCTGCATTGGTAGGAGCGTTGTCAGCAGATGGAGGGCAGTGATTCCTCCCCTCTATTCAGCACTGGGGAGGCCACATCTAGAGTCCTGTGTCCAGCTGTGGGCCCCCAGTACAGAAAGGATGTGGACACTTTGGAGAGAGACCAGCGGAGGGCAGTGGAAATTGTTGTGGGGCTGGAGGACAGGACTGGTGAGGAGAGGCCAAGAGAACTGGGCTGATTTAGTCTGGAGAAGAGAAGACCGAGGGGGATTGAATAGCAGCCGTCACCTCCCTGCAGGGGGGCTGCAATGAGGATGGAGCTGGGCTGTTCTCAGTGGGGGCAGATGGCAGGACAAGGAGCAATGGGCTCAAGCTGCAGCCAGGGAAGTTGAGGTTGGATAGTAGGAAAAACTTCCTCACAAGGAGGGTGGTGAAGCACTGGAATGGGTTACCCAGAGCAGTGGTGCAGTCTCCATCCTTGGAGGTTTTGAAGACCCGGGTAGACAAAGCCTTGGCTGGGATCATGTAGATGGGGCTGGTCCTGCTTGGAGCAGGGGGTTGGACTGGATGTGACCTCCTGAGCTCCCTTCAACCCTCCTTGTCTGTGATTCTGTGATTCTAAGAAATGTTATAATCAAAGAGGCGAGTTTGCTATTGTGGTGGTTTCTGGACCGGGCCATAAGGGCAGCCCAGGGAAGATGGTAGCAACATTGCTAATGTCTTAGATTGAGGCATCCAGGATGAAAACTGTTCCTGGCACTGGCCATCTTTTTGTAGCCTGTAGGAAGTCTCCACCTCTCCTGCCCCCTGGAAGAGAAATGAGCTGCTCAAAAGAGTGACACATGCCTAGGCTGATGGGTCAGGCTCAGCAGATCTGACAAGGATGCAAAAGGCAGATTTAAGTCATGTTGAAAGGCACACGCCTAGTTGGCAGCGAGTGCGATGGGAGGGCCGCATATCACGTGGACCAGAACACCTCACTGTCCCCTTGTGCTCCCCCAGCTCTGTGCTACAGGGACCAGTTTCTTCTCCCTTGGTTACACAGCAAACTCCTTGGAGCCTGTGTTCTCTGTTTATCCAGTGCCTTGCATCCGGCTTTGATCCAGGATTGGGGCCCTCACAGTAGCACAGTCCCCATCATGGTGCTAATATGCACGTGGGAATCAGGTGCTTGATCATGATCACCCACACTCATTTGCCAGGTAAATGACCTCATTGGGAAATGAGGTCCCAAATGTAACTGGTTTTCATGCCCCGATGCAGAATGTTTGCAGTGACCGTCAGTGCCTGGAAGAGTTAAAAGCCAGTAGGCTGTTTTTGGTGCCATCCCCTCTCTTTGGTCACGTGAGTTATTTCGTGG
Source organism: Gavialis gangeticus (assembly GCF_001723915.1). Taxonomy (NCBI): domain Eukaryota; kingdom Metazoa; phylum Chordata; order Crocodylia; family Gavialidae; genus Gavialis; species Gavialis gangeticus. The sequence continues at coordinate 166,399,650 of NW_017729024.1, read as the reverse complement.
CCGAAGAGAGTCACCAGGAGTGGAGGCAAAAACAAAACTCAGTTTCCTGAGATACGAGCCGGCTCTGCCTGGGACTGACTGTGCTCACCAAAGGAGACTGAATAGAGTAGGTACGATTCAATGCATTTCTGCAAAGCCGTCAGCTAGAACTGGGCAGAAGTCCCTGCGTACACAGGCTTTGAACCATCACCCCAACAGTGTCTCTCTTGCTATTTTCTTTCCAGACCTGTTCCCAGAAGTGCTCTGGGGGGCCTTTTTCACTATGCCTGTATTCGGCTATGGGGTTTCCCGGGCTTCTAGGCTTTGCTGGCTGCTGCATGGGGCAGGAGGGAATCTTTTCCCTTCTCCTCCTGCCTCTTCCCTAGTGCCCCCCCGGGCCCACCTCCTACCACAGGAGCCTTCCCACAAGGCCTGAACACACTCTGTCCTACCCGCTGGATCCCTTTCGAACTGAGAATATTGCTTGAACAAAAATTAGAGAGGGGTGAATAGCCATCAGGGAAGGCTTCTGCACAGGAAGCGAGGTCAGGTGTTTGCTGCCTGCCAGATGCCAGCACCCTGCTAGCGCTCCAAATAACAGAAATGCTAAATAAAACACACCGGGAATAGACACAAGAGGCTGGATCCTTCTTCCCAGTTCACCAGGGTCCCGTGGCTTGATGGCACCAGCATTGGTTGAGGGGGGAACAGAGCCCTGGGCGTGGGGGAACTCTTTAGTTCTTCTGTTCCTGGCCTCCTGTCATCCCTGTCCTTATTCCTGGTGTGTCACGTCAACCCCATTGCCCTCTCTCACTTCGTCCACCAGCAGAGACGCAGCCTCAGCAGTACCGGTGGGTTATTTTAAACTGAGGTTGACTCCTGACAGTCTGGGGAAAGTGCATTAGTCTGAAACGGAGGCGCTGGGAATTGGAGCCAGCACAGCTCCCATCGTCCCTCCATTTTTAGAAGAGTCAATTGTTCTCATGAATAATTGCTCAGGTGTCGGCTCAGACCTGCGCGGTGCCGAGCAGTGCCGAGTGCCTTCTGTGTCAGGGAGGTCAGGGCTGACTTCGCCTGCCTAACTTCACCTGGCTCCTGAACGAGCGGCTGGTGTAGCAAGAAGGAGCGGTCAATTTGGCGGCAGCTGCAGCGGACACTGCACCGACACTTCCCCCCGCAGCAGCTGGGGTGGGTGACTCCTGCCCTCTGCTCCTCCATTGCAGTCCCGGGAGAAGACGGCAGTCCGGATGATCCATCTCCCCGGGCCAGATGTTTAATGCCCGCGATGTGGGTGAACAATGCAGAGACCTCTGCTTTCTTGCACAGCTCCCAAGGGATTCCACCGCTTTCCTTGTGATTTGCAGCGCTGTGCCCAAGAGCAGGATTTGGCCCCTGTCTATGTTTTCCAGGACACATAGGGGAAACATCAGTGCTGATGGACTTGTGCAGGCCAGGGCTTTGCCTTGAACCGTCTCATTCATTTCCCTTGTCCTGGGCTTATCTCCATTTAGGGAACTGTGCATACGTGGCCAGCCCTGCAGCACTGTAAGAGGTGCGTTGTGCCAAGGCAGCCAGGCCAGTGCTGCAGGAGTAGCCTGCACAGGCACCTCTTCACCAACACGTGGTAGCCAGGACCTGGTTTGGGAACACCGGGAAGAGCCCTGCCTCAGGCGCTGCCCCTGAGGTTGGCAGCCAGCAGGGCTGTGTGCCCGGCCCCTGCTCGCAGGCCCTTCCCTTTGCATCTGCTCTTCTAACTGTGTATAACAAGAGGCCCTGCAGATTTCTTCTGTATGCCAGGCTAAATGTCAGGCATGTGAGAATATTCCCAACCCAAATCCACAAATGGGGACCACAAGGCATCTAGGGTAGGACTGGAGAGCCAGCTGGGGACACACGCACACGCCGGGGTTTCGAGCTGGGAGCACTCCTTCCTCATTCTCCCCTTGCAGCAGCGAGTCAGCACCTCTGCTGACGTCTGGCATCAGAGCTGAGCATCCCTCATGCAGGGCAGCACCGCGGTGCGATGTTAGCTCCTTGAATGGAGTTTTTGGGACGCATTTCCTGCTCTGCGTTTGAGCTGAATTCTGCTTGCTGCTCCCCGTGCGGCCTGGGAATATATTTACAGTGTGACCCAAAAAGGGGCCATTTCTTGCTGTGCCGCCAGGCCTCTCTGGCCTCTTCTGGGGGTGCTGTACAGCCCTTGGGTCCTCTGCTAACACTGACCAGGGCCATTTAGAAACGGGCTGGATGGGGAGTACCCGTTCTTTCGATGTTGGCTGTCAGGGTGGCTTAGAGGAAATCTTAGGCGTCCGGACCCTGTTCCCTTGGCTGCACAGCTCTGGTGTGTGTAAGAGGTGGCGTTACTTCCCCACAAAGCGGGCTGGTTTTCCCGGGGGAAGCAGCACAAGCTAATTCCTAGCAGACCTGGCTTCTGTTCCTGGCTTTGGCATGAGACTGCGGGTCACCGGGGACAAGGCCCCTCAGCTCTTGGGGTCTGCTGTCTGTCTGCTTGGCTCAGGTCAGTGCTGTGCTGAGACCTTCCCTCGCAGCCCAGGCACAGTAGCTCCCAGCCAGGAAGGAGCAGAGACCTCGGCTAGCTCCAGCTCTCAGCATCGTGCTAACACAGCCGTGCTCCATATAGACAGGCTCTTAGTCCCACTTCTGCAAGGCAGGATGAAGACACCCCAAGCCCCGGGATACCTTGAAGAGAGCACCGTAGCGGGGCTGGGACCCAGGAGATTCAAGCTGGAGCTCCACCCTCCAGGGCTTAATGTTGGCATTTCTGGGGCTCACCCTGCTTAAGCTTCTGTCACTGCTAATTGCCCCTCCAGTCATGTGACTCATGAGCTAATTGCAGTCAGGGCTGTTTTAATCCCCATTTATCGTTAATTCCCTTTGCACCATCTTTTCATTGCACTGTGAACAGCTGTGGCCAGCTTGGTGAAGGGCGCGCGCCTCCATACGACTGAGCTCTTGCACCTAAATCCCATGTTGCCTTCATGAGCCTCAGGGGCACTCGCGTAGCTTCATAGCTCTAGAGCTCGGCCCTGCTTGGAGGCTTTTCTGTGCCTCGCACGTTCAGTATCCAGTGGGTAGCAGTGGGATTGTCTGCCCCACAGCCTCCCTCCCTTCCAGGGCAGCAACCATCTCTTTCTCCCCCTCCTGGCCCCACATATCTGCCCCTTTGGCTGCCCAGAGGAGGGCTGATGTGTGCTCTGCTCAGTGCCCACATCATAGTCTGCTAACTAGGGTGCTGCCTGCCCCCCACGCAGGACCGTTCCCATCTGCCGGTGGAGAACCATTGCTCTGGAGAGCGCTGGGGCAGGATCTGCACTGGGGAGCTGTGGGCCAGGCTTCCTTGTCCGGCCCAGCCAGGACCAGTCCCTGTCGCGAGCTGCTTTTTCTAATGGCACCTTTGCATCATGGTTTCAGCGTGCCCGTGTCATCGCAGTGACTAGCAGAGGAAGGTGCTGGGCTGGGTTTCTGGTCTGATACCTGGCCCGGGGCATCGCTCCATTTGTAGCGCAGGAGCATTCAAATGCTGCGGTCAGCAAATTCCAGACCAGAGTAGCCAGAGCCCTGCGGGCCGCAGTGAAAACTGGAAAAGATTCGCCTGCTCCGTAACCCTGCAGCTGGGAGAGCGGCTGCAAGCCCCGACGAGCCGACTGGTTTAGCTGTGCTGTTCTTCCCAACTGATTCCCGTCCCGATTGAGTCCTCTCTCCCTGCCCAGGCAAGAAGACAAGGAGTGAGAAGGGGCGTGCAGGGCCCTTGGCTTGGGGAGGAGGCAGCGGTATGGGGAAAGGGGCCTGAGGGACACAGCCCAAGGATGGCGGTGGAGGAGGTAGGTACAGAGAGGTCCGTGTGGGGTTCGGGGCTCAGTGAACTGTAGCACAGAGTAGCTGAGAAAAGCGGGGAGAGAGGGCGGGTCAGGCAGACTCCCTGCTTGTGGGCGAGGGGAGAGCCCAAGCTGGATCTGAGCCATTCCTCCCAGGCTGGGAGAGGAAGGACTCCTCCTCCCTTGTCCCGATGCTGTGTCTCAGGGCAGCCGAGAAGGCCAGCACCATGGGCCAGGAGGGGAGCAAAGAAAGGGAGCTGGTTCTGGAGCTCCCAAGGCAGGTGCTTGCTGGGAGGAGCAAGCGAGTCCTTTGCTTCTCCAGCAAGTCCAGGGACGGGAGTTGGGGGCAGCCTGCTCCCCTCCAAGCCTCCCTGCTCCTCTTTGCTGCTGACTTCTGCAGAGCTGGAGCCCTGCCCCGCGTCCAGCCGGTCTGACCTGGGGACCCTGGAGATGGTCCGACAGCTACAGCCACTGGGGCAGGTTCCTGGCAGTGAAAGGGGGAAGGGGAGAGTGGTAATGATGGACAGCGGTGAGGCAGCCCTGAGATGGGAGGGAGCGTGACTGCCACGGAGCGGAAAGCAGCCTCCACAGGGAGCCTCCCCGGGTCATATGGGGCCAGGCTGGTGTCGGGTAATACCATTAGCAACTCACTTCCACCGGTATACGCTGAGTCCCCCCGGATGTATGTTCAGGGCGCAGCCAACACGGACTTCTCTCGTTGTGTTTCCCGTCACCCGGGAAGAAACAAAATGTGCAGACAGTCCTGACCCTGCACACCTCGATTACTGCCCCGAGGCAGCATTTCACACCCACGCGTGCGCTCGCGCACACACACAGCGTGAGCAATCCACCAGCCTCCTCGACAAGGGAGAGAAAGCCCTGACAGACACCTGCGCTGGCAGGCTGTCCAAATACATGTCTTCTGCTCCAATTAATTTGCTGGGCTCGAGGGGGAATTGTTTAAATGAAAGCCGGGAAGGAATCGCAGATGAATCAACCGCCTTGCTGAGCTTGGCGCCGTAGCTGACGCAAGAGGATTATTTTTGTCTCATGGAAAAACATAAAATCAAGAGGCCCAGCAAAGCCTCCCAAGCAGCCACGCGGTGGGTTGGTGCATCGGAGATCGTGGACAGCCTGCAGGAACTGCTGCACCTCTGCCCGGTTCAAACCCTGCTCTGCTTACAGTTCAGCTGAGCCCAGAGATTGTCACTGGGAGCAGTGGATGTCCGACATCTCTGCTAATCAGACCGCTCAACTCAGTTGCCTGAATCAGGATTTCTCTGCCTTGATCTCAGGTGTCAGTTTGGGAACTGTGGCCCAAGTACCGGAGCTGGGCCCCAGAACATGCAATCTCTGAAACCTGCTTTTGGAGGACATCCCAGGAGGCTTTGGGGTCTCAGCACCCACAGGATTGTCCTTGCCCTCCATCCTGAGTCACAGTGTTGGGATTTCAGAGACTGTTGAGCCAGAAGGAAGTAAAAATAGTTTCCTCTTTCAGGGCCCAGGCCGGCGCTCCGCAGCCCAGCCCGAGTGGGGCCAGTTCATCATACACCGGCCTGTGGCCTCATCAGAGGTGCAGGTTGCAAGGTAGCCTGGGACCAAAGGCTTGATGAATCCTGCTTGCTTCAGGAGAACAGCTCCCACTACTAGGGACAGGGGTCTTCATTGGGAAAACCACACACTGGCTCAGCCAGGAGACCCGCTCCCTTTGTCCTGCACCTAACGCAGCACCCGGAGCAGAAATCAGGTGGGGCTCGGAGGGCAGTGGGAAAAGGACCTGGCAGATCTGCATGCGGGCATGGAGAACATCTGGGGTACTGCCATGCGTGGTGGGAAAAGTCAGAGACACCTGAAGTCTGAAGCTTATCTGGACTCTCTGGAATAGAAAGCCCAGTGGACATCTCCGGTGGGGCTCTCGGCGCGTGACGCTCTTTGAGCTTGTATTGCCTGCCCACCAGCTGGGGTGAAGCACAGCCGTGCAGCTGCCTGTCTCTGCCACCTCCCTCCCATAGCACACTATTTCTCCGGGACCTGCAAAGTCCTCTCTGGGATCCTCTCCAGCCTGTTTCTGCAGCAGCCAAAAACCTGGCTCTCCATTTTTGTTTCAAGGCACAGTTGGGCAGTGAGCACCCAGAACAGCAGGCGTCCTGCTGGTGCCAAAGCATTCCTGCTGCCAGATCGAGTTTAGATGGCGCAGACCTTGGGACGAGAACAGAGACAGGATGGATTTTAATGATCAGACCCAAGCTCAGTCGCGGGGAAGGATGTGAGTACCGTGGAGGCCAGAGCAGGCAAGGCAGAGGATGTCTAAAGCACCAAGAGGCTGCTAGAAGAGGGGAAGGGTCAGATTTGCCAAGGATGAGCTGATGGTGTTCAGTAACAGCTGGGCCGAGCATGCAGGAAGGGAGGGGAGTAAGGACACTGCACGCTGCCAACCTGGGGGGCTGATAGGGAGGAAGAGGAGACGAGGACGTCTGTAAGAGGTCAAGGTTGTTGGTGTGCTGCGCTTGAGACTCAGACAAGACAGCAGGCAGGAGAGGAGGGGTCAGGAGCAGAGAGGGGAGGTGGAGACCCAGGAGCATGGGAAACCACAGGCGGGCGAGGGGCTGTCCAGGCTCAGGGCAAAAAAGAGAAAAGAGCATGAAGAAGAGGTGCTGCGGGGGTTGCTCAGATATTGCCTCTCTGGAGCCGAGTAGCAGCCACGGGCAGGCTGTGTCTGGGGCCAGGTGAGAAGGAAGAGGCCAGATTTGCCCACTGCTGTGGAAGAGAAACAGAGTGGGTCCCTGGTGACTGGAGCAGAGGACCGGGTCCTAGCCCTGACGCAGCTACAGACACCTGGGCGATGCCTTGGTTGAGGCGCTGTTAAACAGGGACAGTGAGCACTGAGGTTTCCCAAGCATGGTGAGATGGGGGACTGGGGTCCCTGCCCTCTCCCCAGCTCCTGGAGGACCCTTAAGGCATGTGCTTTCCTCATGGGCATCCCTGTTCCTCTCCACCCCCATTCATCATGTTAAAAGCACATCTCAGTGTTTGCTCCTGTGTGCTGCAGCGAAGGCACATCGACAAAACTGAGCGGAGGAGCTGCAGCGATGTGGCTCTTGTAAACGGCTTTGAGAGCCTTAGCTGGATACGTTCCAGACATTTGCATTATGTGATATGGGGAATTACAGGGAACGTAAACACCAATCTATCTTCGTGGTCATTTATCTCTCCGCACAAGGCCTCTTCAACCTCCTTCCACTTACGCGGGCCCTATTACTCACTTCTGAAGCTTTCAGCCTTGGTTTACAGTGTCTAAATCCATCCTGCAATAAACCCTGGTGAAAGGCATTATTTATAGTATAGAAAAATGGACCTATCAGGACACGGGTGAGGGCAAGGTTGTAACACAGATTAATTTTTAAAACTTAAAACTCTCGGTAAAAAAAAAAAAAAAAAGAGCCCTACACAAGACCAACGCAGCCTGGGCTGAAGAGATTAGAGCAGCAGCTCCCAAATGTTGGGTCATGGCCCTAAATGGGGTCGTAACATCAGGGGATGGGGTCACGGGGTGAGGGGCTGCAGGTTGAGAGCGAGGGGCCGTGCTGAGGAAATGGGGCCATAAATGGGGTCATGCTGAGGAAAAGTTTGGGAAGCGCTGGATTAGAAGGTGCTTAAGAGGCAAGGCTTAAAAAGCAATGGGGAATCATCATCCAGGCCAGGGGGTCCTGTTGCAGGGATCTGTTCTCAGCCCAGCAAGCTGGAGGGGTAGAGATCGACTGGGCATCAGGGAAAATACTAGATCATTACTGGCAATGTTTGCAGATGACATAAAGACTGGTGACACGGTGCATGCAGGCAAGTCGGTTCTGGCGCACAACCCAGATCACTTGGTGAGGTGGCCTTATTGGGCAACGTCCAGCCAAACGCTAGATCACACATTTAGGAACAGAGAAGTACGTTGCACTCGCAAGATGGTGAACTCTGTCCTGGAGTGCAAAGGCCTCAGAGGGACCGAAGGGTTCACAGTGGACAGAGTGAACCCAGTCTGGCGCTGCAGCCATGAGGACTCATGCAGACCTGGGATGCATAACCACAGGCGCATCACCTAGGGAGAAAGAGGTGCTTCACCTCTGCATTCGGCCTTGGCGAGTCTATCACTGGGATATTAGTCCCAGTTCCACACTTCCCCAAGGCTGGGGGAAAATTTGACAGGGCGCAGAAGAGCGTGGCAGGGATGATATGAGGTCTGGAAAACACCATGTAGAGTGACAGACTTAAGAAGCTCGATTTATGTTATTGATTGAAAAAATGTCAAGAGGTGCCGTGATCACAGCCTGCAAGTACTGGCAGGGGGATGAGGTTGCTAACAGCTGACAGCTCCTTAATTGAGTGGAAAAAGGCAGAATAAGATCTCGGGCAGCTTGTGCCCAACCACTCCAACTCCTTCGAGGAGGACCGGGTGTCCCTTTCTAAAAGACAAAGAGAAGTGATTCACTTGGTCACTTTACCCAGCGAGGTTGTTAGAGCGTGACGGTAGCTGTGATAGTCCAGGAAATGCATACCAGCACGGGTTCACTGATGATCCCTTTTATTGGACCGACTGTATAGGGCAAGCTTTCAGGCACAAACTGCCCTTCCTCAGGTGTCCTCAGGTCGTCATGGGCCCTTCTGGCCTTAAAACACCTTTCTGCCTTTGATCATCTTGAAAGGACTTCAAAGTGATCAGGCAGCTCCCTTCAGCTGGTCCCTTTATTTTTAGCCTCCCGAGTTTCCCCTTTCTCTGGCTGCTCTCGGCTCCCTTGCTCTTGGCTGATGAGGGGCGCCCCTCACCCAAACGCCTGCCTCCCTGCTGCATAAGTGGGTAAAACAAAAGCGGTTCCTTCACCTCGTAACCTCTGCTTCTCTTAGAGATTTACAACCTTTTCAATGCTTGGCTGTGCTTGAGTCCTGAATGATTTATTAAACAATCGGTTTCTAAGCGTCTAGTAGGTAACCAGGTGATAAAAACAAGCCTGCATGGGTCTGTTGAGAATGAAAAGGGCAGAGGTCATAGAAGCAAAGAAGTTGGGTCAAAGGGGCCTTGTAGATCTTCAAGTCTGACCCCCTGCCTGGGCAGGAGAAAAACTGGGCTCAAATGACTCCAGCCAAGTAGGCATCAAGCCTC
>NW_017729024.1:166381324-166389699 GCF_001723915.1 Gavialis gangeticus | reverse complement strand
TCCTCCCTATATATTTGAAAAAGGACTTTTTATTATCTTTGATCTTGGACGCTAGTCCTAGCTCTATGTCTGCCTTAGCTTTCCTGACAGCCCCCCTCCAGGCCCGAGCAGAGGAGGTATACTCCTCTTTGGAGATGGCACCCCCCTTCCACCGGGTGTACACCACCCTGGTCCCTCTGCTCCTACTCCCCAACTGTCCTCCTCAGCCTGGCATGGTCGAGGCACTGCAGTTCCTATAACCAAGAGCACACAAGGGACTGGGACGTCTACCACCATGTCTGGCCACCAGCTGAGTCCCCTTAGTGTGGCTTTGGGCACTGGCCCTCAGTTCTTGCTTACAAACACCCTACTTGCAGAAGGCATGATGCTGAATGATGGCCAGCATGGCTTTGTCGTGGGCAGGTCTTGTTTGACCAACCTCATTTCTTTCTATGATCAGGTGACTCGTCACCTGGACGAGAGAAAAGCGGTTGACATCATATACCTCAACTTCCAGAAAGCCTTTGACTAGTGTCCCACAAGGTACTGATCAGAAAACTGGAAGATATTGGGCTCAACTGCGGGGCCATCAAATGGGTGCAAAACTGTTTGCAGGGTAGGACACAGAGAGCCCAAATGAATGGATCGGTGTCATCCTGGCGAGGTGTGGGCAGTGGCGTCCCCCAGGGGTTGGTACTTGGCCCAGTGCTGTTCAATATCTTCATCAACGACCTGGATGAGGGGGTGAAAAGCCCACTGGCCAAGTTTGCGGAAGACACCAAGACATGGGGTTGTGCGGACACACCCGCAGATAGGCTCCAGATACAAGCAGACCTAGACAGGCCAGCATGTTGGGCAGAGCAGAACCAGATGAGGTTCAAGGTAGAGAAATGCAAAGTGCTGCATCTGGGAAGGAAGAGCCCCCAGCACACCTACAGCACACCTGGGCATCCCTAACCTGACCAGCACTACACATGAAAGGGATCTGGGGATAACAATAGACCCCAGCATGAATATGAGCCAGCAATGCGACTGAGTAGCTGCTAAGGCCAATAAAACCCTGGCATGCATCAATCGATGCCTCTCCAATAAATCCAAGGAAGTGATTCTCCCGCTTTACTCAACATTGGTGCGGCCGCAGCTGGAGTAGTGCGTCCAGTTCTGGGCGCCGCACTTCAGCAAGGACGTGCTAAAGTTCGAGAGGGTCCAGAGAAGGGCCACCCGCATGATCAGGGACTTGCATGGAAGCCATACGAGGAGAGGCGGAGGGATCTCGGACTCTTCAGCCTAAAGAAAAGAAGGCTGAGAGGGGCCCTGATTGCAGCTTACCGCTATATCAGAGGTGTACATCAGCGGCTCAGTGAACAACTGTTCACCGGGGCGCCCCAGGGAAAAACTAGAAACAATGGCCACAAACTCCTGGAAGATAGGTTCAGGCTGAATGTTAGGAAAAACTTCTTCATAATGAGGGTGTCCAGACTATGGAACAAGCTCCCCACAGAGGTGGTGCAGTCATCTACTCTGGACGTCTTCAAGAGAAGACTGGATGGTCACCTGCCTGGGGTTGTCGGACCCCAGATGTCTTTCCTGCTCATGCAGGGGGCTGGACCCGATGGTCCTTCAGGGTCCCTTCCAGCTCTATGAGTCTGTGATTCTATGTGGTCCGCAAGCTGTTTGAAAACGTGCACTCAGAAAGTAGCTATCAGCAGCTTGTCAAATATGAGGATGTATCAAGTCCTACAGGGATCTGTCGTGGGTCTGGTACTATCCAGTATTTTCATGGATGACTTGGATGATGGATGACCTCAGGAGGCCATCTAGCCCTACCCACTATTCAAGGTATGATCATCTTGATCTAAATTAACGCAGACTAATATTTGTGTAACCAAGCACTTAAAAGCTTCACAGGATGAAAAAATAGTAGACAGCGTGGGGTTGCCCCCATAGTGGGGTTGATACCCCTCAAACCAACAAGCCAGAAAAGGACCAGGGACTGTTGTGCACCATGCAGTGAACTGGAGCCGGGGCTGCAATGCTGTTGCAGACCAGGCCAACGTCCTTTTGTGAGGGATTCACAGCCGTGTTGCTTATAAGACCCTGGAGTATTTATTCCTCTCCCCTCAGTACCTGCAAGGCCTCATCTGGCATCTTAAAAATGTGGGGTAGTTGTAAAGAAAAACAGAGGAGAGCAGCAAAGCAAGGAGAGGCTTGGAAAACCAGGTCTGGGAGGAAGCACTGAAGGAACCGAGTCTCCGTAGAGTAGGCAAGAGGGGAGACATGATAGCAGTCTTCTAGGAAGTGAGAGGTTGTTACGAAGGCCACGGCAATCAGCCGTCCACTGATGGAAGACCAGGGAGGAACCAGCCCAAGTTCTAGCAAAGAATTAGATCGTATAGAAAAGAGACTTTTCAATCTATGGAGACTGCAGCATTGGAGCAGGCTCCCTGTGGGGACGCGTTCTTCACGGGAAGGTTTTGAGAACAGGTTGGACAAGTTGCGTTTCAATACGGACAAGTGCAGGGTGCTGCACTTGGGCAGTAGGAACCAGCAGCACACTTACACAATGGGGAACTCCTTACTCGAGAGCACGGAGGCAGAAAGAGATCTTGGAGTCATTATTGACTCCAAGATGAACATGGGCCGACAATGCGAGGTCATGGTTGGCAGGGCTAACCGGACCTTGTCGTGCATCCACAGGTGCATCTCGAGTAGAGCCAAGGAGGTGATCCTCCCCCTCTACGCGACGCTGGTCAGGCCACAGCTGGAGTATTGTGTCCAGTTCTGTGCGCCCCATTTCAAGAGGGATGTGGACAACATGGAGAGGGTCCAGAGGAGGGCCACCCGCATGATCCGGGGACAACAGGGCAGACCCTACAGTGAGAGACTGCGGGACCTGAACCTATTCAGCCTCCACAAGATGATTTTATGTCCTCCATCATGTGTCTTTACTGCAAAGAGGACCTCACAGTATCTTATCTTGATGAGTCTAATGAAAGTGTAATTGCAGGCATTAAATCTGGGCTTCACTTCCTGAGCACCAAATGCCTCCTTGTGCACTTCCCTTTGTTTTTCCACTCGGCTGTTGGACACGGGAACGCCCCTTTGCCAGGCCCATCTTCGCTACGCAAAACTCCCGCATTGCAGGGCGCCGTTATGCCCTGCCAGACAGATTAGCACCAGCAGCTGTCCTGGAGCACAAACATGGCTGAGCTGTGTTTAAACCTCACTCCCACCTCCTGCTGAAGCCACTGCATGAAGACATTTGGGGACAGCAGTGTGTCTTCCTGTGGCTCTGGGTAGCGCCTCTCTCAGGAATGACGGAGGCATAGTGAAGTTGAGGCTTGTGGCATATTTTGCATCTACAGATCTCATAGCATCATCGAAACATAGAAAATGAGGGTGGGAAGGGACCTCAGGAGGTCACATCTAGTCCAACCCCCTGCTCCAAGCAGAACCAGCCCCAACTACATCATCCCACCAGGGCTTTGTCGAGCCAGGCCTTAAAAACCACCAAGGATGGAGTTTCTACCACCTATCTCGATAACCTGTTCCAGTGCTTCATTTCAAAGCACCTTGCAAACAAAATTGGGGTCATTGTCCCCATTTTATAGATGGAAAAACTGAGGCACAGAAGGGGGAAGGCATTCACCTAGACTAGCAATAGAATCAGAAGCAGAGCCCAGCTCTCCCAAGTTGCAGCCGAGTGCTCTCTCCATGAGGCTACACTGCCTCCCACCGGGTCCTGATCCCTTTGACTGTTCCTGTCCTACGCACCTGAGATGGTAATGGTGCAGTTTCACCCCAGACATTGCTATTCCGCTGTTTCCGCTCTTCCCTTGGATCGTGCCAGCCCACTGCAGAGTTACGGCCGACTGTGGCTGATTTCATTCTGTCGTTGGCCTAAAATGCTTTGTTTTCATGGCATGCCTTGTTTCAGTATTTTCTGGAGATTATCCTGGGCCACTGTTCTGCACTGGTAGAAAAGAACAATTTGTTTATCATCGTGAGGCCTCTTAAGACATCATCCGCTGCTTAATCATGCTTTACTGCCTCCTTCACAGCCCTCCAATCTAGGCCAACAGCGTGGGACGTCAGTACTTCTCACCCAGCGATGATGCCAAGTACCACCAGGGACGAACCCAAAGACTGTAAACCAGATGGAAACAGCCGGGAACTTGCTAAAGGAGGACCTCTGGTCTGTGGGTTTGGCGCCAGGCCAGTGAACTCCATCGCAGGAATATAAGCTCCAGTCCAGCAAGAGTGCTTGGGATTTGCCTAACTGTAAACCCAGAGAGATCAAACTGTGAGCAGGATAAACTACTGGGAAGTGCTGGGTTTTCTATTTGGTGAGGTCTTCAAGTCAAAATAACTTCCTGCAGGAAAATAACACGGGAACCCACCGGAAAGCCTGCAGTGCAACCCCTGCAGCCCACTGGGCATAGGCAAGGGTGGGCAGGGATCAGCTGGGGTTTAGGGCACTCAGCTTCTGTGCAAACCAAGCTGCTTAGGTGCGCAGTGCAGGGCCACAGACATGTTGGGCTGGAAGGGTCTGCCCCAGTTTGGACTGCACCCACGTGTGGATGGGCTGGCCACAGTGGATCTGAGCTGCCATGCCTGCTCCGTAAACCAGAGACAGCATGGGAATGGGGGAGCTGCCGAACTGCTGCCGCCAGGTACTTAGCCCAGCTCAAGCGGGTGCTGTGCTCACCTGACCCCAGCCGGCCATGGGCCAATTCAGCCTTTGTCTGGTCCCTGAAGGCCAGTAGGGGCTGGCTAGCTGCTGGGGTACAAGGATGCCCTTGTTTCTCCCCCACTCCCCCGACCACACTGGAGTTGAGTGATGCCATGTGACGGAGGATCTGGCCTGCTGTGACACTGCCCCAGAGTTACAGGCTCTACTTCCACCTTAGCTTCATTACATCTTGACCGGGGAGTGTTTCTTTGCCACGTGGATGCCTTCATAACTCAGCGTGTTTGCACGGCTTCTGTTCTGTATGTGCACCAGCTTCAGTTAACCTCTGCTAATAGGGCTTCTCTTGTGCCGAAATCTCACCGCTAATTAATTGCCAGGTATCTGTTTCGTTGAGCTGCCCTCGGTCTGCCTGGAGCTGGAAGCATCGCTGGCTTCTGCCTGCTCCGCCGGTGGGACACAGAGATGAGGAGCTTGAATGAGGGCTGCGCCTGCCTTCAGGAGCATAATGAGTTCCACATTGTTTTCTTTGCAGCCTGTCTTTATTTTGAAATACTCTATTGAAAAGAAGCTCCATTAATTTTCACAGGCAGCCAAGCAGATGGATTTAACTGGTCTTATGGCATTGAAGTAATTATGTTTCAGTACAACAGAGAGACGGTGGCAAACACAGCAAATTAATTCAGGTGCTGCAGTCTGGTCAGCTTTTCAGCGTTCAGCAGCAAAGCCGCTGTCAGCGGTGTCATCGCCGCTGTCCGAGGTCACGGCGGCAGGTTAATGCGACCGTCCCTCTGGTTTCACGCCGTGATGTCAGATGAGCCTTTTTCAAGTTTCAAGAGAGCCACGGCCACATTGGCGAGATGGATTGCTAGCCATATCCTCTCAGCTGCTTCTGTTATAATTAACGCTGCAATGGAGGCATGAGGCAATTAGATTTAATAATACTTTTCTAAGCAAGTTATGAAGGAGCTTAATAAAATGACTGCTCTGTTCCTACCCTAGTGCAGACAGATGCCATCCAGCCTCTGCTGGGAACTGCCCAGAGGAGGAGATGCTGCCTGAGATCGAATCTCAGTCTCAGTCTGTTTTGCTGCAATCCGGTTCTCTGCTGCAAGGGAAAAGAACAGTCCCTGCCCTCCTTTGTGGCAGCCTTTTAGATGTTTAAAACTGCCCTGTCCTGTCCCCTCTGTATCTCCTTTTCTCCAAACGCCTCGCCCTCTCAGCCGCCATCACACAGCTACCCCTTCCTTATCTTCATTGCCACCTCTGGGTCATCTCCTCTTTCTCCACATCCCTCTTAATATGTGGTGCCTCCCCCTGGCCCCAGTGCTCCAGCTGGGGTGGGACCAGCATAAAATCTGCTCTCAGACCCTGCACACGGTGCTGCCGGGACCAAGACCTACAGTCGCGTCTTGCTGCAGCCTCCCACCGATAATGTGCTGCCACCCCTGCTGCTGCTAGGTGGGGAGAGGGATGCCTCAGGGGGTTTGGGGCAGCAGAGTGGGGAGCCCCAAACCCTCAGCGGGCAGCTGACATCTGCCCCCACCCCACACACAGGTCTGGGGGCATGTGCTTCCCCCATTCCTCCCTCCCTGGGAGTGTGCGCAGCAGCAGGGAGCTGCCCTCCCAGCCCCTGGACAAGCCACCCGCGGCTCTGTTCCACTCCTGCCCAGGCCCCGGGCCCCATGCACCATCCTGGCTGGGTGGTACCCCCAGGCCCAGCCCCTACCCTACTCCCTCCCTCACCATGGGGGCCTCAATCTGCCTCCCCCCGCCAAAGACTTACCTGAGGACTCAGCTGGGGGAGCTGCTCTCCATCACTGCCTGGGGCTGTATTCCTTGCCATGTGCATGTGTGCGCGTGTACACATGCACGTGGCGCCCCCCCTGCATCCTGCTTCCCACAGCCCCTTGCGAGCTGGAGCCGGCCAGCCTGCAAGGGGAGACCCGCCGTTTCCCACATTTTCCAGCCCGGATCTCTGCATGATAGTGGGAATCCGGGACAGATACTGTCCTGGAGTCATGCAGCCCAGGACTTGATGTTCCCATTTCAGGACTGTCCCACCCAATTACAGACAGGTGGTCACCCTACCCTCTTCCTGAGGGGAGCCAGGGCTCTCGGGCCCCCATGTACTCGGCACCTGTGCCAAGGGTGACCGATGGGATTTGGGAGACCAAGCCAGCCCGCCTGGACTGCCTCTGTTTGCTGGGTGCAGTGCCTCAGTTGACTGCTGAACCTCTGTCCCCACACAGGCAGTTTTCTCATACTCGGGATGCTTATAATTGAGATGTTGTTTATAAGCCTCTTTCTTAAGAAGGCCATGAATTCCCTGATTAGCCAAGAGGGCTTCCCAGCCCTTCTGTCACCTTTTCTCTGCATGGGAATGGACTTCCTTTGTGCTTCAAGGATCGTGTCCTTAAGGAATGACCACTCTTCATGCACACTGTTTGCCTTTGGTCCCTCGTCCCACAGCACTTCCCCGACTAGTGACCTGAGCTTGTTGAAAGATGCATTTTTGAAGCAAAAAATGCAAAGCATTTTCACCTCAGCAGCAAAGGATAATCTCTACTTGCAAATTGTTTTGTGAGTTTTATAAGAACTTATTTAACCACAAGTTAAAGTATACTCTGCCCTGAGAGAAAAGTAGTAGCTGGGTTTTACTGCCACAGGTGAAATATAAGTTCCCTGGAAGCTAGTCTGGCAGGATTTCTATGAAAAAAGAAAAAAAACATGGTAAACCAAAATGTGATTTTTAAGTTTCCATTCATACAGCACTAAGAGCCAGATTCTGCTCTACCCATTGGGGACTGAAGGAGACTTAAGTGCCTAAATGCGATTGTTTTCTACCCTGCTCAGTCCCTGAAAATCCATATTGCATCCACTTCTGTAACATGCTGTCAGCTGACCCTTTCGATTGTGTTTGAAAGCAGGGAGAAGGAGATTACTCCCACCTTTCGCATGAACAGTTTCTCAGGGACTCAAGTAGCGTGGAATAGAATCAGGCTTAGGGTCAAGTCCCACGTTACACTTGGCCCCTATGAAATCTGTGGAGCGTTAAGCTGTGTTAACATTAGACCGCTCTGTGAGCAGTTGCACATTAAGGGTTAAGATCATTTCTTGCCCGCAAAGCTCTGACTTGCTACTAGAGGGCTGATGGGCAGGTTTCATAGTTTCATAGTTTCTAGGGTCGGAAGGGACCTGAGAAGATCATCTAGTCCGACCCCCTGCCATGGCGGGAAAGAGTACTGGGGTCAAACGACCCCGGCAAGGTGTTCATCTAACCTCTTCTTAAAAACCCCCAGGGTAGGAGCCTGCACCACCTCCCTTGGAAGTTTGGTTCCAGACCCTAGCTGCTCTGACCGTGAAATAGCGCCTTCTGATGTCTAACCTAAATCTACCCTCTGCCAGCTTGTGGCCATTATTCCTGGTCACTCCTGGCTGTGCTCGGGGGAACAGTGACTCCCCCAATGCCTTCTGATCCCCCTGACCAGTTTGTAACAGGCCACAAGATCCCCCCTCAGCCTTCTCTTGTGGAGGCTGAACAGGTTCAGGTCCCGTAGTCTCTCCTCATAGGGCCTGCCCTGCTGCCCCCTGACCATGCGAGTGGCCTTCTCTGGACCCTCTTGATGCTAGCCACATCCCTTCTGAAGTGCGGCGCCCAGAACTGCATGCAGTACTCCAACTGCGGCCTGACCAGTGCCGCATA
>NW_017729024.1:166359963-166381152 GCF_001723915.1 Gavialis gangeticus | reverse complement strand
GGTGCATCACCTTGCACTTGTCTGTGTTGAATCCCATCCTATTCTTGTCTGCCCACCCTTGTAACCTGTCCAGGTCCGATTGTAGCCTGCTTCTTCCTTCTAGTGTGCCCACGTCCCCCCACATCTTAGTGTCATCAGCAAATTTGAACAGGGTGCTTTTCACCCCCTCGTCCAAATCACTGATGAAGATGTTGAACAGTGCGGGCCCGAGGACCGAGCCCTGCGGAACCCCACTGCCCACGTCCTTCCAGGTTGAGAAGGACCCATCCACTACCATGTGGCCAGGTGTGTGGCCAGGAGCCAGGACACCTGGGGGATGTGGGGGGAGTCTAGGAGAAGTGCATCCTGGGATGCTGGAAGACTGCAGCTTCCTCATTTTTTCTCTGTGGAGCAGACTGAAGTAACCCTAACATGAACTGGGTAGCACAGCCCAGAGTTAGCCCTTGCCTAAAGTGGCACGACAATAAGATGTTCAGAGGGCACTTAACATAAGTTAATGAGCTTTAATGTGCAGATGCTTGCATTTTAAATTTGCTTAGTGTAGTCTAAGTGTAACGTGTAACTTCACCCTTAGGTACTTAAGTCCACTTTAAGGCCTGATAAATGGGATGGGATTTGGCCCAAAGTGTTTTTTTTAAGAGATGACTGGTGAGAGACAACAGAGCTCAGTTAGCATTTGCAGACTGTCTCCAAGTCAAGCCAGACACAGCCTCTTAAATCTGTCGCATTTTGTTATACATTTATTAATGGAAAAGCAGTTAAAAATACACTGAGTCGTTATGACAGTGAAACTAGTGTAAGCCTGAAAAGTTTAAACAAGATGCTACACATGAAGGTAACAAATAAAGACTGTGATACCACAGCATACTATCTGACATGTAGCATAAGATCATGTAATGAAAGATTACCATAATGCAGATACACAAGGGGACAGAATTAAGGGGATGAGTGCATCCTTAATAGTGTCATTTCTTGACACATAGGTAGTTGCTGCATGGCTTTATGGCCAAGTTTGCCCTGGCCTCTAGGAGAATAGAAAGCACAAGAAGAGAAGGGACCAGCAGCTTTCCCCAAGACTTGGGCTTTCTGTGCCAGTCCCAGGCTTAACTGTAGATCCTGCCTTGTCCTGGGTGCACAAACTGCTCCCTGGCAATGTTTCCAAGGGTGCATCACCCTTAACAGAGCAGGCAGGTGAAGTGGTCCTGTTTGCACAACCAGACACCATGTGCCAGCTGGGTTTGAGACATTTCCCAGCTGAAGTGTCAGTAGATAGCTTCCTCTACAAGCATGTACAGCTTACACCATGAAATTGTGTAGCATGTGTTTCCATGAAGCTAGGCTTAATAGCTGTTTAACACACTTCATCCCATCCAGAATCACAGACAATGAGGGTGGAAGGGAGCTTAGCAGGTCACATCTAGTCCAACCCCTGCTCCAAGCAGGACCAGCCCCAACTACATCATCCCAGCCAAGGCTTTGTCTACCCGGGGCTTAAACACCTCCAAGGATGGAGACTGCACCACTGCTCTGGGGAGCCTGCTCCAGTGTTTTACTACCCTCATTGTGAAAAAGTTTTCCTAATATCAAACCTCAACTTCGCGTGCTGCAGCTTGAGCCCATTGCTCCTTGTCCTGTCATCTGCCCCCACTGAGAACAGTCCAGCTCCATCCTCTTTGCAGCCACCTGGCAGGGACTTGAAGGCTGCTGTTCAATCCCTCTTGGTCTTCACTTCTGCAGACTCAGTCAGCCCAGTTCCCTCGGATGACGTAGCATAGCTGGACATATAACAAGCCTCTCGGGGCTGGACCTGGGTCTCTGCTCTAGGGATGTTCACCACATACTGGTGCTGACCCTCAGGTACGTTCTGAGAACAAGACAGGTTCAAAGCGCCAGTCTCACCAAACTAAATACTCACACATGTAAACAAAGATACATTTTAATAGCAAATGGAAGAGTAAAATTCAGAAAAGATATAGATGACTAAACAGTACAGATAAGACATATTAAGCAATTGATTAAACACCCATAAAATGCACATTATTTTAACATTTCTAAATCCTAAAGTCTTAAAAAGTCTCTAGCAGGTGGCCAGCCTGGTAGGGGAAATGTTTTAAATTAAATTTTAAAAGAGCTCTTATCTTAGTTCACCTGCAACCGGGCTGTTCAGCAAGAATCGTGGTTCAAGGCTGACAACCAAAAAATCTGAGATGAACCCAGATTGTTATGCTCTTTGGCTTGGCAAAAATAACAAAAAGCTGACTGTGTAAGGTAAAACAGCTGGTTCCTAATAGGGGTTGCTCTAATGAATATTCATATGCCTGTTCTTATTCTATCTCTATGCTATATCTTATCTAAAATTAGCGTGGTCTAACCACTCAGTACATGGCAAGGGACCTGCAGCAAGCCCTATAACCTAGCTTTTTTCCATCCCATCTTTCTTGAATTTTCTAAAAGGATCCATACCTGGGACGTCTTCTGGCCTGATCATTTCCTTTGACTTGTCTTGTGTTAGCCCAACTTTGGTCAAGTGAATGCAAGCAAGTGCTCTAGACCACATCACCACATCACTGTGTGCCAGGTCACCACGGGGCAGCTGAGAGCTGCTGTAATCTACCCCGGTGGGATGTGCCGCACCACTGACACGCTGGGAGGCAAAGTGAAGCGCGTGAGGCCATGTCGAACACCCTGTCTGCTCTCGTCGCCTGTGCCAGTACTGTCAGGGCTTGCTGCGCTGGTGGGCGGGAGCATGAGGGTCCATAGAGGATATGTGCAGCTGAGCTGGGGCAGGAGACCACCCACCACAGAGGGGGAGAGCATTGCTGGGCGGTCATGGACAAAGGGAAACTGAGTCTTGTACTTAGAGCAGCCAGTTAATCACAAAGGAGAAGGCTTGCTCTGCTGCTCTGCGCAGTGCCTCTTCGGGGTGTGTACACTGCACAGTGCAGTGCCACGTAGACACCCAGCGTGGTCAGGTACTGGCAGCTGCATTTCCTCCAGCATCCAGGCCAGCTTGCTTTGCACAGCACTGCCTTCCACCACATACACATGTCCTACAAGCTAGCAACCTCCCTGTGAGCCTAAGTAGCAGCCTCCTTAGGACCCCAAAGCCGTGTCCTACAGAAAGATACGCTGTGGTCCCATGCCTCAAGCCAGGTGAGGTGCGGGGGGTCCTTGGGAAGCAGATGGCAACTGTTTTCATGAGTTCCTGGCTAGGTTTGGGGGTTGAGAGCCTCTCAATACCACCCCAACTGTTTTCACCAAGCAACAGGGAGTTGAGCATCTTGCACACTCCGTGCACATGCATTTGCTCAGAACATACAGTGACATCTGTTAATTAGCATGAGCAGAAATTATCTGACGCTGGGCCCTCTCAGTAATTTAGGCCCCATGGCAGATCTTTTTTGTCTCAAGTGATCTTAATAATAGGAAAGTGCCTGCTCTTCCGCTTTGCCGTGTAATTAAAGCTGACTGAAGTCTTAGGCATGGGCTCCATTTTCCCCACTGTTCTCCAACACCGAACATTTCTCTGTCATGGACTGGCTGGATCACGTTTTCCACGGGGAGTGTCTTGAAGTTCATGCCTTTCCATGCCCTCTTCCAGAAGGGCGCTAGCTTCTGCTGCCCTCTGTGAGCAAGGCTAAGATTGCCACGGGCAACTTCTTTCAAAATGGCTGTCAGAGGTCAGTAAAATCAGCCAGACAGGTTGCATGGGGTGGGAAGGTCTCTCATAGCACTGACGACCCCGAGGGAAAAGGGGAAAAGAAAAGCTCTAGTGGGTCTTTAACAGGCAGCTTGATCTGATCAGGCACAAAAAGCCTGATTACACCCAGCCTGGAATCGCTGCTCTTATAAAACCGCCCTGTGCCACATGGCTTCTTCGTTTCCAGACCTTAACAACTTTGATTTGCTTTCCAATGTAGCTGCGAGTCTGAGGTTTTGGCTTTACACGGCTGGGCTCGGGGCTCAGAGCCGTAGCCCTGAAATGATGGATCTGCCTCAGCCCTGCAGGGAAGGTGACTTTCACCTGGGGGCAGAGCAAGAGTCAGCTTGCACACAGAGTTGGCTCCTGGGTGTGTTCAAACCCCGTGGCTCTGCTCTCCTCTCCGCCTGCTCTGTTGCTGGCATTCGGTGGCATCACAGGACTGTCCTTATGTTCTGGAGCAGACCAGAAATGGCTAGAGGCAGCGCTGCCAAGAAATCTGCTACCTGCAGCACGCCAGGCTGTTTGCTGTCCAGATCAAGGGCATGCGGCATCCGACGGTTCCTTTTTCTCATCATTTGCCTAATGAAGTGCTTCAGGTTGGCAAATTAAACATCCTGAGCTTCCTCTCACTCACTGCTAGAGAGAGTTTCAGCCATCTGTGGTGGTTTTCTGCAGTTTGCCCGTCACCGAGCCTGATGACAAATGATGAGGGGATTAAAACTGCCTCTCTGTGTGTCAGGGCTGTGTCCTTGCCCCATCGCCATAACATCTGATGAAACAGCAAGGGAAACGCAGCCTGGCACGGCTGTGTTCTGGCCTCAGCTTCGCTACTGACTTCACTGATGTCCTTGGCCTAATTGCTTTAGACAGCATTTGCAAACTCGGGCACCTGTATCTGCATTTAGGCTTCTCAATTAGTGCTAGAGCTGCCACCCATTGCTCTGAAGTCAGTGGGCACCATGCATGTTCAGCCTTTCTGGATGGGAAGCCATTTATTTAGGTACCAAAATATAGCTATAAGTACCTACCATAGGCATCCCACACAGGAAATACTGGCCTGGCCTTCTCTGTGCCGTTGGTTTTCCCAGGGAATGGAGAACCATCTTTCTTATTTCCACAGGGGTCTTGGGGGGTTAATTAGTTAGTTCCCAGTGATGCACTGAAGGGAGGACGTGCTTGGTGTGCGTCACTGTGGTTTGCTGTGCTGTGTACTCCTGCTGCCCCTGCCTGGCGGGGTGTAAATAATCCTTGACAGTTTGAAGTGATCAGATGCACAACACAGCTGTGCAGCAATTCCTCTCCCAACTCTCATGCACCTAATCACATTACGTCTCGCAGCCACTTCCCTGTGTACCCATGTGGGGCTATTGATGGACCATTCAGTCCTGCCAGCGCTCTCACCACGCCGCTGTTTAGCGGCTCGCTGCTTTTTGCAATCAGGGCATATTGATAGGGCTCCCTGCACATCAGGCTGCTGCCAACCTGCCTTTTGCACCCAGCTTCACAGAAGGAGACACAGTATGTTGTTCTGAGATGTATGGTGTTCGGGTGTTGCTTTTGGCACTCGGGCTGTTGGTGTCTGGGCATTTCGGATGGCCGGTGCTTGGAGTCTGGGTATGGGACAGAAAAAAGGACTCAACTTCATGTTCTGTGGTGAAAGCTTGGAGGGGTTTATCGTCACACAGGCACCACGCTGCCTGGGCTGTTTAGCAGTCAGCCCAGCTCAGAAAGCTGCCAGGACAAAAAACTTCTGGGGGGAATCATGCTCCCCTTCATTGCTACAAAGAAATGAACAGTGCAGCCCCCACTATTTATACTCCAAGTCCTCGTGTCGAGGCTTTCTGTCTTTCTGTCCAGATCTCCACTGCTACTTGTCTCTGCCAAGTTCATACCTGGTCCCTTTGGTTCTTCCACTATCTCGACACCCACCCTCATTCCTTGCATTTTAATTTTACCCTTCCTTTCTTGCACCAGCTGTTTTGCTCATTCATGGATTTCGGCTTTCTATATTTCTTCTCAGTTCATGCAGAGAATCAGAGAAAATTAGGGCTGGAAGGTTGCTCTGGAGGTCACATCTAGCCCAACCCCCTGCTCCAAGTAGGACCAGCCCCAACTGCATCATCCCAGCCAAGGCTTCATCAAGCCAGGCCTTAAAAGCCTCCAAGGATGGAGACTGCATCACCTCTGTGGGTAACTTGTTCCTGTGCTTCGCCACCCTCCTAGTGAGAAAGGTCAGTGAGGACTGTTCTTCCCTGACCGCGCCGTGCCTCTGTACATAGACACGGGTTATAGTACTTTGTGTGCGTGCGCTGCATAGATAGTGATTACAGTACATTGCATGAGTGCAGTGCACAGGCTCTGGTTATGGCCCCCGGGGTGGGAAATGCTGTGGGGAGGCTGCTTGCAGTTAGAGGGATTGCAACCCGCTCTCCCCGCAGAACAGAGCAGAGCCCAGAGCGGGTTTGGGACGTGGCAGTTTATTATTAGACAGCTATTACTGCTATTGCCACTGCAAACTGGCCCTTCTATCAAACCAGCTGATCTGCGGTGCACACTGACCTGCTCCCTACATCAGCTTCGGGGGAAGATCTGTTGGGGTCTCCAAAGCTTGGCCTTTGAGATCCTCTTCTCTGGTTTCTGCTTCACTCTGTCATCTTATTTCCCTTCTTTGGGGGTGGCGGGGGGAGGAAGCTCCTTTCATCCGCAGTTCCAGGATCTCTATCTTGTGTTCTGCTGCCCAGCAGCTGGGGGTCTTCAGGACACACACTTATGTCCCCAGATGAGCCGGCTGGGCTGGTAATGTTGCTTCTCCTTGTTTCCCATTGCTGCCCCTGCCCTGTCCTTGCAGTAAAGTGCTTGATGACCTGTCAAATCTACCCTCAGGAAGAGGAAAAATAGAGCACGGTCATGCAGTGAGTTGGCATTAGTGCTGAGAGCAGAACCCAGGATCCCTGGCTCCCAGCTCCATGCCTTGACCACTAGATAACGTTCTCTCCCTGAAGTTAAGCTCTCTGCATCCTTGGCCTGTCTGTAATACGGGGACAGTCATGCTCACTTAGCTACCTCAGCAGGATCTCCAGGCTAGGTCATTCATTCTTTCAATGTGCTTTGGAGTTACAAGCACTGAAGCCCAGGTATGGCTCATAGGGTGTGTCTACATGTGACGCTTTATGTGCCTTAGCCTAAGTTAATGCATATTAATGGTGCACAGCTACACGTGCACACCCTTAATGCTCATTAAAACTGGTGAATTTAAACTATTCTTGCCTAAGTTTGATACCTGTGAATGCAGGTATCAACTTTAGGCGCGAATAATTAAAGCGCTTTAATGCATATGTAGACACATTAAAGCGCATTCATTAATGCTGTGTGTGTGGACTGATTTGGGACCAACTTCAGTCCCAAGTCAGTCCACATACAGCGTTAATGAGTTTTAAAGTCTGCATGTGTAGACGCCTGCCTAAACCCACTTAACGTGCATTAAAATAATGCGTATTACATTTTGGTGTGCTTAAATGCAGAAGTCATAGAGAAGCAGGGCTGGCGGGGACCTCCAGAGGTCACACCTAGTGCAACCCCTGACTGAGGCAGGACCAGCCCTGTTGATTTCCATGGGAGTTAGGCAGACAAGAGCTTTAAGGCCGTGGTCCCAAGTGTCTTTCCCCCCAGCACACGTCTGGCTCGCACGGCGGTTTGGTGTAAGAGCCCTCCACAGATGCTGCCCATGATCCGAGACTGGCTAACGGGCACCGTCACTAATCACCCCGTGGGGATTTCAGCGGATTTAATTCCAGGCTAATGTGACGAGTCCCGCACCATTTCTTTCCAAACAACTGCAAAATAAATCCAACCACTTATATCCACTCCATCAGCTAATCTGTCTGCAGGCCAGGAACAGAGCTGTCAAAGCGGGTGGGAGATTGAATGGGAGATTGACTCGGGGCTATTCCCTTTGCCGATAAGCACTCTGCAGTGTCTGGGCAGTCGAGCTAATGGAAACGGATAAAGATGTGGTTTCGGCTGGGTGGGGCATGTTGGAGCAGGCGATAGCCCCAGGTTTGCCTGAAATAGAGGAGTGGAGGTGTGGCAGCAGGGCTTGGACTGGATTAGTGCCTGCCTGAGTTTCCCTGGAGCGTATGAGAAAATTAAGCTTTGTTCACAGGCAGGGTGGGTTGCTTCGCTCCCTAGATCTCATCTTGTATAAATCCCTGATATGCCCACATCTCAAATAGCGCGTGTAGTGCTGGTTCTCCCATCTCAAAAAGGGATGTAGTCGAATTAGAAAAGGTCCAGAGAAGGGCAACTAAAATGACCAGGGGCTTGGAGCAGTTGCCAGACGAGAGACTAAAAGCCTAGGACTATTCAGAAGAAGGCGGAAGGGGGATCAGATAAAGGTCCATAAAATCATGACGGGTGCGGACCCAAGGAACAGGGAACTGTTTTTCACCAAGTGCCAGAGTACTAGAACTGGGGGGAACCTGCTGAAATTAGTGGGTGAAATGTTTAAAACTGACAAGAGAAAGTCCTTGTTTATAGACCTCATCGTTACCTTGTGGGTGCATTGTCAGGGGTGCCAGAGAGCAGAGCCAGGTTAATGAAGGACTGGACACATTCACTGGCGATAGAGCTATTCACAGCTGTTGAACAAAACAGGTGGAGATGTTTCCTCTGTCATATCTGAAGCAGTAATGGTGGACGCCAGGGAGAGTATTGAATAGCAGCTAGATCTCTCTAGCGATACCCGGGCCAGTGGTCTCCCTGTATAGTATGCACTTTGGGAACAGGATGCTGGCTGGATGGACGTGGGTCTGACCCAGTACAGTATGGCACTGCTGGTGTTGCATAGGTTCATAGTTGCTAAGGGCTGGAAGGGGCCTTATGGATCCTCGGATCCAGCCCCCCTGCACTTGGGCAGGAAAGACCGCTGCGATCAGATGGTCTTCGGTGGTGCTCTTAGGAGACAGACGCTCCAGTCCAAAGACTTGGCTTCTTTCTCATAATCAAATTGACCCTTAGATGCCAAAGTCTGCCCAGTCCTTGCTCCGGAGCTGTGCACAGCTGGGACACAAGGTAGCTGTGTCCCAGCCCAAGTCTGAGTGAAGCCAGCACCTGGGCTCAAGCCTAGATGAAAACCTCAGAGGTGCCAGGGCCTCCAGCTCATGGAAAGCCAGTGGAGGAGAAGCAGTGAAGACCGAGGTTTGCGAGGGTACTGAGGCACCCAAAGATGTTGGTGAGCTTCTAGGTGGAGGCTAGATAGTGCCCCAGGTGCTTCTGCAAACCTACCAGGCCCCCACCCATGGCTGAAGGCCCCCAAATCCCTTTGTAGCCTGGGTGCCAGTGCAGGGGTCTCTGCACTCAGGCTCCAAGTCACAGAGAGGCTTTTGTGGGTGTCCCCAAGGTCTTGCCCTCCTCGGTTCCCATCAGTACATTTCCCCCTGGCCCCACTCCTGCATGCCCAGGCCCTCAGCATCCTGCTCTTCCCTGCCCAAAGCGAGGCACAGCAGGTACAGAGCCCAGGAGCAAAACAGAAGGGAAGAAGCCAAGCTCAGGGCCAGGAGTTCTTGGAAAGGTTTCCAGCGGCCTCGCTATGAGCTGGATCAGGCCCAGGGGCTCCTGCATGCTCCCAGCCACGCAGATGCTTTATGATGATAAGCACTGTGGCAGAGCTCTGTTTTCCTGGCTCGATGGGAGAGTTTATGAGCCTCGTGTTTTACTGCGCTGAGAGAGAGACCGGATCCATTAGCCAAAGAGCAGGGGCTGGGGCCAAGATGAAGTCCATATTGCGGCCATTAAGTTCATGATGCTCCGCGAGCGGAGTGCCAAGCGAGTGCTTCTTCAAGCCACCATCCTTCACCCCCCCAGCACGGCTCTGATGGGCTCTGACCAGGCTCTACAGACCTCCCTCCTCTCTGGCCTTGTCACGCACCAGCTCAGGCCTCTGCACCAAGAGCGGAGCCAGCTGGTTGTGGGTGTCGTACTGAAGCGGGACGGAGGGAGCTGCGTTTGCCTGGTCTGACTCCAGTTCAGGGTCTGTGTGAGGGAGCGGGACTCGCGCTGAAAATCCCTGACCTTTTATGCTTGTTATACACCACCACAAACCCTTTTGGCTAGAGAGGGGGTGTTGCTCAGCCCCTCCAGGTGCACTCAGCCATGGCTAATTCAACTCTGCCTAATTAGGTGCAGCATCCGCTTCCTGTCTTTAAACTGCTGTGTAGCATTGCTGTGTGCTGCTGCGCTCCGCCCCAGAAGTGGCTGCATTTCAGTGCCAGAGGGAGGCTCGATGGTGTGAAGCTGTAGGTGAATTGCAAAGCTCTGCGGGACCTTTTGTGAGGCGGGACGCTGCCTGCCTGCGGCTGCACAGTGCAGTGCAGACAGAAGTGAAATGTGGTTGGGAAGCTGTGGAGCAAAGACGAAGGCCAGAAGCAGCACCCCAACATCTCTCACCCCTCCAGCTTTTGCCCACCACGGCAGGGTCTGGCTAGGGTCGGGCACTGCTTGTGTCCTGGGGTTTTTGAGCACATCAAGCAGAGTTGCCATTATTACTAACCCTTCCCAACACACGGTCCCATTGGCACCTGGCTTGGCGCATACTGGTGTCGCTCCGCCTGCCCTTTCCCCGGCGCCTGCCTCACAGCAGGTCCAGCTGCAAGCATCATGCCCTTCAGGACCCTGGGAAAAGAAACGGGCACTAATGTTCTCCCTCTGTGTGGCTGCCTTCCCTGATGGGGTGATTTGGGAAGCCCAGACCAACCCCTGGCAGTGGTGTGGCAGAAGGAGCATCTCCCAGCAAAGTCTCTGGTAGCCGCAGGCACCCGCACAAACGTGACAACACTGGGGAAAGCCCCAGGGCCTGAGAAGTCTGCTCGCTCCAGTGCAGCATCAGCCAGCGCTGCTTGCTCTGATCACCCGTGCCCAGGGCAGGGAGAGGGTCAGGAGCTGGGCCCCCGTTGCACATCTGCAGTGGACAGATGTGGTGCGTGCTCAGTGGCTGCAACCCCCGAAAACGGGGTGGTGGGCAATAGCCTCCATCATTGCACACCGACTTCTGTTGGTGGCGGCAGGCTGACGCCTGCCCACAGCGAGGAGCTCCTTGCTTTGGGATGCGGGCAAGGGTGAGGGAGGCCTCCCTTCCCAGCAGTGCCGAGCGCTCCCCAAAAGCAAATGCCAGCCTCTGCGCTCACTGCCCAGCAGCCTCTCTCGCTATCTGCAGGCACTGGCTTAATTCCAGCTCGTTCTTGGGTTCCTTATCAGTCGCATCATAGGGCCGTGTGGTCGGGCCCAGCAGAGGAAGTGAAGCATGAAGAGGACGAGGTTCTCTGGAGCGATCCGGGATGTCTCTGGCCAGTTCTGCAGTGCAAAACCAGCAGCGCTTAGATGCCCTGGTGACGGGCACCATTCAAAACACCCCAGGCATAGTCAGCCGCCAGCATCTCATCAGCGTTCCCAGCTGAGCCAATGGAAACAACGCGCCCTCTGAGCCCTAGAAGTAGTCAGACCTGGTGACGATCAAGGCCTGATGGAGCAGACATCATGGGAGCCCAGTGAAGCAGCAGCTATAGGTTGTTCTGAGCTTGCAAAGTTTTTCCGCAGGTGGTGTCTGGTCGCTGTTGCTTTGGTACACAGGCTGCCGGGGTCTGCATGTCCTGGACGGCTGCCGTCCCAGATCCCGGAGGCAAAGCAGAAAAACACCTCAGGTCCGTCTTCAGCAGCCAGAGCTCAGACAGATTTATTGTTCCCGGCCGGCGCACCCGCTGGGCTGATGGACAGTCAGTGCAGCTTGTCCTCGACAGGCGGAGACACCACACGTGATTCCCACTCCCGGGGGACACTGCAGGGGACAGATCTCCAAACTCTGGATTTATTCTGGCATGTTGTTTCATTTGCCAAGTTTACACACTTGCACTTGGGTTCTTGCCAGCTCTGTCTCTTACCTTCATCCTCAATTTTTTCAGCTGCTGCTATCGGACTCCCTTCAGCATCTTTTTTTGCTCATTAGTGTGTTCTCATTATTTTTCTTGCTTATTGGGTCCTCCAGTGGCCATGAGGCCCCGTTCTCCCATCCTGTGCTTTGGCACAGGAGCTTCCTATAGCTTAGCGTGGCTGCAGCCTAGCACAACTGGGGCTCCTGCACCACCCTTTGGTCTGGATGGCTGGCCTCATCCCTCGTGTCAGATGCCAGCAGGCTCCTGCGTTGTGGCTGGGCTAGAGAATCGGTTGCATATGCTGGACAATTAGGAAAAAACAGCTTTTGCCTGAAGTCTGTTGTCTAGAGTGAGGCCTCAGCTGTGTCTGGAGCAATAAATAAAAGCATTGCGACTCACCCCAGCCAGCAGTACCCAACCAGGGAGTTATTCTTCAGTTTAACACATTAGCCTGCCAAAGAGCAACACCGCTGAGATGGTTCTCATTAACAGAGTCAATAACTAAACCCTGGGCCCATCCCAGCCAGAGCTGAGGGGAGTGTGGAGGAAGCCCTGAAGGATTCGACTCTCAGATGCGTGTTTCCCACGAGGCCTTGTTTCAGCCAGATGGATGCGTTTCCATTGGAGTGAAACCACTGACTTCTCCGTCCTCCTGAAAGAGAGTGAGACCCGGTCTGCACAGCCAGACCCCGGATGCACATCCCCTCTGACTTCCTGCCTCTCGGGGGCTTCGTCCTTCGGAGAAAAGCTGCCAGAAGCTCATTCATCCCTTCCGCTAACGGACCTGATCGCCTCGGCGTTTATATAGCTCTGCTTTTCTGCTTGAGTTTCCCGGACATCTTGTAGATGAAGGCTGCTCCCTGCCTGACTTCTTCCAGAGGTCTTTAATGGGAGAATACACATGCGTGTGTATGCACACACACACATGCATACATGTACACACACATGCACGTGTGCACACACACATACCCACACATGACTATTCTTCTGCTCTGGCACTGACAGCCTTTGAAAGAGGAGCAACCAATTCACTGCACCACGACATCTTTGTCCACCCAGGAAAACCTTCTGATATCCCCTGGACCTGGGCAGCCTGCATCTCCCCAGCTGAGAATCACTGCACGAGGGAGAGGGCAGGTCAGATTTGGGGCTGATAACTGCTGCAGCCTGTGGGCCACCAGACCGCGAGAGGAGGATTGCTTTGTGTCTCAGCAGTAGAGCAGGAGGCATCAAGTCTCTGGTTGCTCATGCAGAAGGCTCGTTCCTTCTTCCTCTTTGCACATGAAGCCCTCCCCCAGGATCAGCCCTGCTGCAGCAGGCACCACGAGGCTGGCAATCCGAGTTGCAAGGGACACAACAGGCCCTCATGGAAGTCTCTGCAGGGGAAGGCTGAGCAGTCCCGGCACCCCAGGGCCCTTCTCTCAGACCCTAACCACCCTCAGCATCACCCTCAAGGCTTCATCTCTCTGGGGCATGTAGGTCCCCTGGCCAAACAGCTCTCTGCCTAGGAGAAGGCAGGGATTTTTGAAGCCCATGGGCCACACTGTTGTGTACCGAGTGGAGGGAGGAGGTCTTGTCCCACTGTAGCCCCACAGACAACCCTTGGCCAAAACGCAGACACAAATGGCCTGTACAACTGGCTGCCCACCTGGCTCTAGAGTCCTGTCTTCAGAGGTGCTGAGTAGCAGCATCTCCACATGCAGCTGGCGAGAGCCGTGAACACCCGGCACCTCTCCCTGTAAGGATGCAGTCCTCATTTCTCCTCCTGCCAGCTCCTCTGGGACTCTAAGCACTTCCGTAGCCAGCTGCAAGCCCGCCCAGCTCCCCAGACCATGGATTTGGGTCACGGGGAAGCTACCCGGGGAGAAGCTTGGAAACGGCATCAGGCACTCACTGCCACTAGATGATGCTAAGCTGGTGGTGGTCTGTTGGGAGGGCCTGGCGCGAGTGACATCAAGAGCGTGCCCCTCTAGAAGGAGGTTGCTAATGGAAGCAAGACTCAGCACAGCTGGCACTGCGGCGACGTGCTGTTATTAGTACAGCACTTGAATATTTAATGGTAGTTCCTCCCTACTGCTGGTGCTCCTGTCAGAGTGGTTCATCTCTGACCCGCATGCGGGACAACGAGGGCTGTAGTCTGGAGGGTAACGTTGCATCCCTGCCTGTGCAGCCCAGCTCTGCCCCACTCTGGGCCCGTGGCAGGAGAAGGCTTTTCCCCCTTGCTGCCGGGCGCGGGCTTGGCTTGCGAGGCTGCTGCACAATGGGTCACCCACATTTCTCAGCAAATGCGCCTCAGATGAGAGGGACGCGGGAGGTGAAAGTTGCTGTGTGTAATCGGCTTTCTTTACCAGACTAGCCTGCTTCCGAGCAGCACGGCGATGTAGGGAGAGAGACAGAGGCGACTAATTAGCACCATAACCCGTGGGGTTTGATATGCCTCAGACCTGACAGCATCTGACCCGTATCACGGCAGGTACATTAATAAAGCCTGGTCTCTAAGCAGATGAAAGAGGATCTTCTGAGTGAGTTAGTTCAGGACCCGGGCCCTGGGCTGCAGAAGAGCCGTGTTTTATGTATGTCGAGGAAAAGCAGAACGTGAGATCTGCCATTTCCTGAGTCGGGCCAAAGGTCCGTCTTGCCCAGACTCCTGTGTCACACAGCGGCAGAGAGCGGAGGCTGGAAGGGAGACGAGCCGGGTCTGAGCAGGGTTTTCCCCTGTTCATCGCTCACTTGCAGCCTCCAGCACTGAAGGTCTAGGAAGCGCTGGCTCGGAGGCTGACTCCTATGCTCACTACCCAGATTGGAAGAGTTTCAACAGCACGTGTAAGCAGCTTTTTTGAAGGCAGAAGCACTTAGGCACTGCCTGAGTGCCACGGTGGGCTCCTAAATCCAACGCGTCGATCCTCTGAGACCTGCCCAGCTGACACCCACTCCTGGGCAAGCCTGGAGGACCAAGAGCAGTGGTCCTCAGCCTTTTTAGACTGGAGGCATCTCCACACCCCCCTTGAAGAACACCAGCTCTTAGTTTTCACTCATTTTTTGACTACAGACAAATACCAGAGCAGTTTTTCTCTTGCCAGGAGCTCAGCCAGCCCGTTCTGCACGAGGCCAGGCCATGGTGAGTGGCACAGCGTGCGGCTGCAACTTCAGCCCCAGCACGGTCCAAATGGACGCACGAGTAGCTGAGGCTGGGTATTAATGGGAACAGGCCTGCCTGCTGCCCCAGGGATGGCCTGCCACTGCCCGGCAGAGTCAAAAGCTTTCATGCTCTTGCTCTCTCTCTCTCTCTGGCCCCGTGTCTGCTTAATTACTCTGGGTCTCCCGCATGGTGGTGAGTGCTCGCCCCACTGGCTTCGTGGGGTTAGATGGGGGCAGCGGGACTTCAGAGCTGGCTGAGTCCAGGAGAGGTTTCCAGCTGGCGAATTCCAGCAGGAGGAAGGCCCACACCTGCGGTCTGGACTGGCGCAGTTAGGTCCCTAAGGAGGCTGCGGCTTTCCCCTCTGTTTTCCTGTTTGTGTCGTCTGTGGATCCTCTTCCCAGGGCCCTTACTGCGCATTGTGCTGGGGCTCAGAGGCCTCACAGATGGCCGGCAGTTCCTCCAGGTGCCCAGGCAGACGCTGAGCATCCAGCCCAGAGCCCGTGCCCTGGTTGAACAGCCTTAGTGCCCGTTCAGGGGTGCGCTTTTCCAAGGAAAGCCTGTAGGAAGGAGGCACACACCTGGCCGGAGTGGGCCCTGGGTTGGATCAAGGGCAACGGGAGACGATGCAGCGGCCGTGGCAGGTGGAAGGACGCGGGAGGAGGGCATCTGTAAAGGCCAGCGCTGCTCCTGTGGAGTCTCACAGCCTCTGCGGACATCCTCCGGCCTCCGTGAACTTTACCGGCGCACGTCCTGGAGCATGTCGTCATCGCGGTCGCTGGGACGCATCGGGCACGCTGCACCGCAGCTCCGCCCCAGCCAGGAAACTTCTCCCTCTTTCGTGGGACTTCAGGCATCGCTGAGCTCTGGCCCGGTGGACATCACCTCTGCTGTTTCCAGCAGAGGCAGTCCAGCCGCCTGCACAGGAAACAGCCGGGCTGAGCAGCCGGTACCTGATTTTCAAGACCGCAGCCGCGATGCGATGATTTCTCTCCTCACAAGCTTGTCTGCTGGTGTGAGCTGTCTCCTGCTTGCCGGCTGCTAGATTTGCCACTAAGTGGTGGGTTTGGCTGGTGTGAGACTCGCCTTGGGATTAATCTACCAGACAGAGGGAGAGCGGCGCAATAGGGAACCGGGCTCCGATCCACGCACTGTGTCAAACCCCCGCTCGGCACCACCAGTGCCCCTGGCTGCATCGAGGCGGTGTGCCCAGATGTGCATGTGCTCAGATGTGCACAAGCTGATGCACTCTGGGAACTCTGGGCAGGGTCAGGGTCAGGGTGTTGGAAGGATGTCCCCCTCTGTCCTTTTCTTGTGGCCACCTGAACTCCAGCATCAGAGAGAGCTTTTCTGTACATCCTGGAGCAGCCTGCCATGGGGGAGACATGCTCCGGTGTATTTGGGAAGGAGGGAGGAAATCAGCTGGGCCAAACCCACTGCCACCTCCTCTCCAGCTCCAGGGAGACACATTTGGTGGCTGGAGGGGGGTGTTTGGGGAGAGGGGGTTGTTAAGTGTGTAACACTGCCTGTGCATTTGCACGGCTGCATGTGCCGCCAAGTTGTAATTCCAGACTGCGCCGCATATCTGTAAGAGCCAAGAAAGGGGTGACGTTGCCCCCCCAGTCTCCTGGCCGACAGCCCTGATCTCATGACCCAGAGGGAGAGGTTTCCCCGCTGGGCTTTGGCTTCCGATGGTCCTCAGCGCTGGGACTCGCTGTGCTCTGGCGCTGGCACGTGCAGCCCCTCCTGACCAGGCTCGCACATGGCTCCACGACTTCCCCCAGTCGCCGCAGGGTCTGAGCAGGCAGCACAGGAGTGGTCACACCACCCCAAGGTGGTCCTGGCTAGGACTGGGCTCCACATCCCATTGTCAGGGCCAGGAGCCCGCCTCCCTGCCGCACTCCCCCAGCTCCATGCCCGCATTTCTCCAGGGAGCAACGGCAGCACGGACGTGCCACCGCACAGGGGCTGGATGGGCCCACACGCGCCGGCTGGAACAAAGCACGCACAAACGGGTGCCTTTGCTGGGCCGGGCTCGGTGGGACCTCAGTGTCCCCTGTCCAGTCCCTGCGGGCTTGTCCAGCTGGCACAGCCTCCCAACCTGCATCCTCCTCGCCGCCTGAAGCGGCTCCTTCTCTAGGTGCTGCCTCCCAGGTCTCCCGGGACCTTCCTCACCGGAGGCAGACGGCCAGCACCGGGACACAGTGCACCAGGGTGTGGGTGTGCCCAGGACCGTGACCAGGTTCTTCTCCCCAGCGCCACCGTGTCCTCCGCTCCAGGGCACATCGTCCCTGCCTGGTCCCAGTACCCTGGCGTGGTAGGGGAATTGGCTCTGCCAGGAGCTGGGCCATGGCCTGGCAGTGAGCGGGAGCCGGGGCAGCAAGCGCAGTGCTGAGCGCCGCGTGTGAGGCCTCGTCTGGTGCAGGAGAGGACTAGGGGCAGAGCTCACTCCACCCTCATGTCGGAGCGGGATGCAGCCTCCTCCGGCTTGGTGGGACTGGGTCTAAGGCTGCAATGATGACGTGGTACGGAAGTCGCCATGTTTACGTACGTCCGGCACTGGAGCAGGGTGGAAGAAAACCACCCTTAGGTACAGTCACAGAGTCCTAGAGAAGTGGGGCTGGGAGGGAGCTCCAGAGGTCACAGCTAGGCCAGCCCCTGGCCTGAGGCAGGATCAGCCCTGTGCAAACCAGCCCAGACGCATCCATCATCGAACCTCATTGTAAAACGACCTTCGCGCCTGACACAGCCCCAGGCATCACCCCTGCCCCTGCCCCTGCCCCAGGGAAAGCAGGAGGACAACAGTGCCACGTCCTGCTGCTGCAAAGGGGTTCATAGATGCTCCGGAGACTCCAGGCAGGGCCGTGCCCCCACTGCAGAGGGAGGCAAAACCCCCCGTCTGAGCTGTGGAGAAAAATCCCTTCCTCCCCAACGCAGCATCAGTCTGACCCTGAGCACAGGGGCAAGACCTCCAGCCAGGGCCCTGCCGGCTGGTGCCAGCAGGAGCATTGGCACAGCCCAGCCCTATCCCCAGCCTGGGCTGCAGCACCCAGCGCCTCTGGGGGAGGCTTCAATTCCCACAACACATGGAGCAGAAAAAGGAGGGTGCAGGGGTGAGGGAGCAACCAGCAAAGCCCAGAAGCAGGTAGCTTGGGCTCTCGCCGTGTGTGTGCATGTCCTGCATCTGGCTGCAGCAATACATCCGCGCCAGCCGAGTGCCCGGGGCTGCGATGGCGTTGCTCCTGCGCCCTGTGTACAGGGTTATATCTGCCTGGCCGCGCATCTGGCCTGATCGTTAATCCCGAGGCAGCCGGCAGGCACTTCTGGAGCATAATCCAACAGTCGCTCCAGCAAATCCCATCAAGATGAACAGAATCGATGCTCAAGGGCCCGTCCCCTTCACGGAAAAAGCAGGCTGACGGCCCGGGCGGCTGCCCCCGCGTGCTCTCGCCCCCGTGGGCACCAGGGGAGCGGAAGCAGGGTCTGCTCGAGTGCCTGCCTGGCGTCTGTGACTTGCTCCTGGCAGCCTGCAATCCCCACCGGCGAGCAGACGAGCTCAGCGAGGCAGTGACATGGGACAGGGCAGGAGCAGCCGGCGGGGAGCCCAGGCACACGCCAGCTGTCACATGCCAGCCCCCCCCCACACATTAGCCACGCTAGGGCAGTGGGCGCGAGGCCGGCAGAGGCCCCCGTGCACAGCCTGCTCACCCCTCCTTTCCCTGACCCGGGAGAGGCCCTGCCCTGGGGCAGGTGTGGGTGGGCAGCGTAGCAGGGCACCACAAGCACAGGGATTGTCAGGTATTATTTTTAGCACTGGAGGCTGCCATCAGCCCAGGTCGTGACATGGCCAGATGCTTACGTAGCATCCCTGAGGCTCCTACGGTCCAGCCCCTGCACAGAGCCAGCCGCGCTGCTCCAGCCTCGCCTGGCACTGCTTGAAAGCCTCCAGTGAAGGGCCTCCCGGCTGTGGACCATCACCACTTAGTCCTGACACTGCTGGGGTGGAGACGAGGGCTGTGGGACAAGGAAGCAGCATTGCTGTGGTGGGGCAGCCTGGAAGGAGGCGGCGTGTGGGGGCCGGCGAGAAGGGCCGGCGCGGGGCCGGAGGTGCAGCCGGGCTCCAGGCAGGGTTCGGTTCACACCCTGCACCGCTGCGAGCTGCCGGGCATGGGGGAGCACGTGCCCTGAAACCCGGCACGCCTCGGCCTGCTCCTCTTTGGTGGGTGCTGAGGAAGCCAGTGGCCTTCCCTCGCCTCCTTGCAGCGCCCAGGTCGGTGCCAAGCCCGGCAGCGCTGCACTGGGCTGGGCAGAGAGGGTACGTTGGTGCCCAAATGAGCGCTGTCCACAGGTGTGGGCCTGGTGGGGAGCAGGGTGCAGCCAGTGCATCAGCCCTACAGCATGCCCGCCTGGGGACCAGCTGCCCCTCTCAGCCCTGCAGGCTCCCTGCACTGTGCCCGGTGTCACACGGGTCACAAGGGAGAGACCCCCCAAGTGCCAACGCCCGGCTCCTGTCCACTAACAGCCCTGTCTGCTTTTCCCTCCACAGGAGAAGAAGGGCCAGGAGGTGCAGAAGGGCCCTGAGGTGGAGATCGCCAAGCTGGACAAGCTGCTCAACCTGGTGCGGGAACCAGACAGCAAGCAGGCCAAGTGAGCGGGTGCAGCTCAGCCCCTGCCCCTCGCACATCACCCGAGCTGGGCGTCTCCACGGACGAGCTCGTCTCCTGGCTGCCCCGCAGGCCGTGCCCATCCTAGCCCCGCACATGCCGGCACGTGCTGCCCAGTGAGTTAATAAAGTCGTGGAAAGGCCGCGCGGTGGCACAGCTGCGGCTGGGGAAGCGCCGGCCAGGGTGAGCGGGGGTCGTCCAGGCTTAGTGCCCAGGCACAGCCGTCAGGGGCCAGGATCTGGTTTTTGGGGAAGACGCTGGCACAGGCCACATTGCTGACCCCACCCAGCCGGGGCTGCGGTGCTCGGACCAAGGGGGTCAAACCCTTCCAAATGCCCCCCCACAGGCCAGGGTCAGCACCCAGCCGTCTGCCACAGGCACGGGCATGGGCCGCGAGGAATTCAGCCTTGGGCGCGAGGCAGGGCTGGCAGCAGGGCCTGGGAGTCTAGTGCCAGCCCGCTGCTCTCCCCTTCGGGGCCAAAGATGCTATAGCCAAGCCTCCCCCTGGGCGAGGAAATCACAGCGCGGGGCAAGGCGCCGGCCTATTGGCTATGGTAGATTTATTGTCCTAGTAAAAACACAACCGCAAAGGGACTAGTTACACCTGATGGCGGGTCGTTAACGTGACAAGCCAGGGAGATGGCAGGAGCCCCCTGGGCGAGGGGCACTGAGCACATCACCTGCCGACCCCCAGCCCTGGGAACTCCCCGAGGCCCTTATTGCAATGGCTGGGCCAAGGGGCAGGCACCCTGCTCCGGCCTCGGAGCACCTACTTATTGCTTGGCTGTAGCACTGGCTGCAGGTCAGCACTGGCGCTACGGGAGGGCACGGGGGGTGCCGCCAGGGGTCCAGAGGCAGCTTGCCAGCACCCAGCTGTCTGCGTGCCAACACTGGCAAGAAACCGTCAGCCCCTCGCAGCCCCTGCAGGCGTCCGCGCCGAGCCAGGGTGGAAGATCCTGCGATGCTGCAGCAGGTGCCTCCCACCCACCGCCAGCCGCTGGAGGGCTCTGCCCGGGCAGGCGACGGGTAGGCGGCTCCCGGCCGGACCACCAGACCCTGCCCTGGAGCCAGGCCCTCCACGCGCCTGCCCAGCCACGCAGCCTCCCTGCGCAGTTCAGTGCCACCGAGCTGCTGCCTAGCCACACAAGCCAGGTGAGCCCCAGCCGGGCTGCCGCCCCCACGCGTGACATCACCGCGAGCTGGAGACAGGTGTGATGTCACGGGTGTGACGTAACCCCTGCCCTCCCGATCCTGCCTGCCCCACCGCCACCGACTGGGCCGGGCGGGAGCCGCACAGGGGTCAGGAGGAAGTAGGCTGGAGGGCAGAGGGCCCCCGAGCAGACTGCTCCTTGGCCCCCAGCTGCAGGCCGTTCCCGCACCACAGGAGCTCACCACAGCCCCCCACCCCGACCAGGACCACGGTCCCCGGGCAGGGACCGCCTGGACGTCAGCTCCCCCGCTCGGGGGACTAGAGCCCCGTGCCCACAGAGGCTCGGAGCAGCTGCCGGGCCCTGCTCCTGACCCACCACGTGCCCCCTCCACTGCCCCCTGCGTCCTCCTCCCCTCCCTCCCTCCCTCCTCCTGCTAGCCCATGGCTTCGCGCACGGCTGCCCTCCTCGCACCGGAGCCGGCCCGCCGCGAGCACGGCTCGTCACCCCCGACGGGAAGGGAGAGGCTTGGAAGACCCTGTGCTCAGCGCCCCCCGCGCCGCCTGCCACCGCCGCAGCCGAGGGCAAAGGCCCCGCTCAGCTCCAACGCTCCCCG
>NW_017729024.1:166359249-166359515 GCF_001723915.1 Gavialis gangeticus | reverse complement strand
GCGCGCATCTCCGGCGGGCCCGAGGCAGGCCGGGCGGCTGGCCCGTGCCAGGTCCAGAGCTCCCCGCAGGGGCCGGGGCGCCGGGGCCACGAGCCATGGAGGTGCCGGTGGGCTCAGGGCTGGAGCAGGTACTTCTCCTCGTTCTGGGCCTCGTCGGGCGCAGGGCTCCTGGGGCAGGAGGGCGTCTGGCAGGCCTTGCACAGGATGAGGAAGAGGACGAGGATGAGGAAGGCGACGACGCAGTTAAAGGAGATGGCGATGACGGC